>NC_135307.1:107848023-108563857 GCF_048772815.1 Callospermophilus lateralis | reverse complement strand
TGAAAGGTGGCTAATGATGTTCCTTTTTTATTTCACCTCCTTCCCTCTCTCCTCTGTATCTTGCATCAGTAATCATTTATGAATTCTATCATTATAAATTATTATTATTTTTTTTTAAAGAGAGAGATAGAGAGAGAGAATTTTTTAATATTTATTTTTTAGTTATCAGCGGGCACAACATCTTTGCTTGTATGTGGTGCTGAGGATTGAACCCGGGCCGCATGCATGCCGGGCGAGCGTGCTACCGCTTGGGCCACATCCCCAGCCCCATAAATTAGCTTTCATCAGATCTTTTCTGGAGAGCAGATTTTTATACAGATGGGACTAAATTTATGTTTTTTTTTTTTTTTTTTTTAGAGAGAGATTTTTAATATTTATTTTTTAGTTTTGGGCAGACACAACATCTTTGTATGTGGTGCTGAGGATCGAACCCGGGCCGCATGCATGCCAGGCGAGCGCGCTACCACTTGAGCCACATTCCCAGTACCCCCCTAAATTTATGTTTATAGAACATCTTCTAGACATTGGATTAGGTGCTTTCACAGACACTATTTTTTGTAATACCACAATCTTGGAAGGCAATGCTATGGTCCTGTTTTTCACAGAGGACAAGATAGGCCCTCAGTAGCCTTGACTAGTCCAAAGTCATAGAGCTAGCAAATCATCAAGTTCAGATTTGTCTTACTCATTTTTTTTCTTTGGTGCTGGGGGTCAAACTCAGGGCCTTTCCCACACTAGGCTAGTAGTCTACAACTGAGCTAGATCCCCAGCCTGATTAGATTTGTCTTATTCATGTTGCATCACATAGCTTTTGTGTGTTTGTGCTAGGGATTGAACCCAGGGCTTCATGCATGCTAGGCAAGTGCTCTGTCACTAAGTAAGCTATATCCCCCAACCTCTATTTCATTTTAGTTAATTTAAATAGCAAGGGGATATCATAGGACAATATATGTTAGAGGAAGATGGCTCCCATCTTTGTGAATTTTTTACTGGCTGACTTGGTTTCCATAAGAGTGGTCACTCATTCAAACAGCAAGCTGGTGGCAGAGAGCTTCTGACTCCTCCACCAAATGAATCTAGGCAAAACACAGGACTAGGCAACCCTGGGTCCAAATTCTAACTTCACCATTTAATAGCTTTGAAGTAGGGCAAGTAAACTGACTTGCTTGGTATAGATAGGCCCACGATAAATATTAGCTAACAGAATAAAACTTCCTAAGATTTTTTTTAATATTTGTTTTTTTAATTTTAGGTGGACACAATATCTTTATTTTGTTTTTATGTGGTACTGAGAAAAGAACCCAGTGCCTCACGCTGCTAGGCAAGCACGTTACCACTTGAGCCAGGTCCCCAGCCCCTCCCTAAGGTTTTATTCTCTTCATTATACAATAATGGGGAGGAATTGTAACAAGTAGTGCTATAGCATGATGCTCAATAAATGATTGCTATTCATGACATAGTGGATTCTCAGTATTTGCCAAATAATTGACCAGAAACTCCTTTAGACCAAAGGGTTACTTGTCCATGGACTGGCAAAAATTAGGCATCCCAGCTCCCTTTGAGAACCGAGAGGTTTGTCCAGGTGGATTAGAGCTGGGTTCACTTGTCTGATTCTGTTATACATGTAAAAGCATACCTGGCATGAACTTGAAAGACTAGCTAAGGATAGCTGAAGTGATAAGATAGAGGATCTTAAAGTGAGCCAGAGATGGGACTGTCCTGGTATCATTTGCCACTTTAATTTTTGTGAAAAAGCTTTAGTCTGGTAGCTCCAACCTTCCTTCCTTCCTTCCTTCCTTTCTTTCTCTCTCTCTCTCTCTCTTTCTTAGATACTGGGAATTAAACTCAGGAGCACTGGGTCACTGAGCCACATTCCCAGCCCAATTTTGTGTTTTACGTAGTGACAGGGTCTCACTGAGTTGCTTAGCACCTCACTTTTACTGAGGCTGGCTTGGAACTTGCAATCCTCCTGCCTCAGCCTCCTAAGCCACTGGGTTTATAGGAATGCCTCACTGTGCCCTGCTCCAACTTTTCTTTTTTCCCTACATCCTTATCATCTAAAATCCAAAAGCAGGTTTGTGAATAAATGTTGATGAACCCATCCTAATTCCATTTTAAGATTGGGAGCCATCTTGTCACAAAGTCATGAAAAGTTAATTTCTGTTTTACTATAAATTACTGAGATTTCTATACTTGTTTGGAATTCCTGCCCGTGCCTTGAACTCACCCATGCCTGGCTTTCCCTGACCAGATAACAACCCTCTCTGAAACCTCAGTGGTGCCTCATAAATTTTGCTGTTAGGATCTGAATTTACTCCCTACCTTGAAATATTATGCCATGTAGATCATTAACCTACTATCTACCTTTGTATTATGTTTGTTAAAACCCTGTTATTTGTAACTTCTCAAGCACCCCCTTTTGCAACTTTTTGTGTTATAAAATCTCATTATTGGAGAGCTGGGTTGCTGGCCAGCATTAGGAGAGATAGGCGCTGATCAGTTCTCTTTGTGTACACAAATACAAGCTTGCTTTAATTTGATTTAAAATTGGAGTCGGTGGTCTTTTCTTTGCGTCGGGGTTCAACATTGTGTCCTGAGATGGCCATGATGTGTGACATTTGTGATTTTGGGCTATTGTGAACTAGAGGTCATAGTGACCTCTGGTATGGAGTACCATACTTTCTGGGAAGCCATCCTTCTTCCCTAGTTACTTTCTCTGTTGCCTCCTTCATACTGAGCACTCACCTTGTATTGTGATGGGCTCTCTGTGTCTCTCACTCAGAGCAGATTGTGACATCCAAGACAGGAACCTTGTCTAGCTGATCATTGAGTATTCCTGGACTCTAGCCCATGCTTGAGGCACATAGTAAGTAGTTGCTCAATAATTATTGTTGAATAAATGAATGGATGTGATTTGAGGTGACAGTGACCCACTATGAGCTGAAAGTACACTATCTCTTGATTGCAATTTGGGTTGACTATGAACAGAGTTAAAAACCTGATTGTTTTGAAGTGCCTGTGATTGTGACCTGCTATGACTATGATTTGAGGTGTCTATACAACAGTGACTGTGATTCTTTGGCACTTGTCTGTGATAAGGACCAGCAGGGATAGTGAATGGAGATGGCTGTGCATTAGTAACCTTGCATGATTGACTGAAGTAGCCTGATTGTGACTTGAAGTGACTGTGAACAAGTCAGTCTTGGTGGTTTCCACAATTGTTATGATGTGGCTGTGATCATGACCTACAGAGATTTGGCTTCTGATAACCATGTGACTGGCCAGTGATTGGAGCATGGACCATTGACCTGAGATGTGTCTCCAAGATGAAGAGACAGTTGATCTCAGCTCGCTGTTGAGGTTATTGATCTGCATTATGAGCTGAGGTAACTGAGATCTACAGGCTTGGACTCAGACTGGGGATGGTGCTAATATGTGTGTAGTACTCTTTAGATTTCCAACTTGGTTTTTAATAAAATATCCTTTAGAGGCTTACAAACGGCACTGCCCCTCTTGACCCCAGCAAAAAAGGAATGGGAACTAGGACTAGGTTTGGTTAGTCTTCAGAAAACAACCTGAAATTCAATGCTTTATTCAGGCTACCGTGCACGGCCACGCCACCAATTGGGCTACTGCTTCTCCCTAAAAGCAGCCTTTATCCGGAAGCCCCTTACCCGCATCCCCATCCACCGCTATTCACCCCCGGAGCGCCTGCGCGGAGGTGGGGCGGTGCTTTGCCCTTTGTTGTGGGCCCCAGTTTCCCAGGACACCGCGCGGCTCCGGGGTGGGGCTATGCAGATGAGCCACTTGGGGGCGGGGCGGTTGCGGCGTCGGCGGCGGCCGGGGAGGGTCAGTTGGAGGCAGGCGCTCGCTGAGGCAGGAGGAGGGCTCTCGGCCCGCGGCCTGACAGGGACTTAGCCCGCCGAGATCGGCCCGCGCGCGCGACCCCACACCCACCCACTCATCCACCTACCCACTCCCTGCGCCGCCTCCTCCCACCCTGAGCAGAGCCGCCGAGGATGATAAACACCCAGGACAGGTAACGGCCCGGCCCAGGCTCCCCGCCCCCATCCTCTCTACTTCGGCTCTAGAGGGCCTCCTCCCCCACCAACCAGCTGGTCTCCGTACCCCCCACAGTAGGTCCCCGACAGGGCTCCATCCGCCTCCACCGGACCCTTCCCCACTTCAGCCACCCCCGTCTGAGTTCCAGACCTGAAACTGGGCCTCTTTCCGTCTTTTAGCCCCCTCCCTCCAGCCCGGCCCATCCCCCTCATCCGGGCCTCCTCCTCCTCTAAAGCTCCCGCAAACCCGGACCCAATCTTTCAGTCAGGTCCCTTGTGCCCTCCTTAAAGGTGTCCCTTTATCCCCACTGGGCTTTATCCTTCCAATAGATTCCCCGAATATCCCCGCCTCCTCCATATCCTCCCCGTATATATATTTTTACTCCCCATGTAAGTCTTTGACCCCGCTTTGAATCTGCTTTCTAGTAAAAACTGCACGCCCCAACCAATCAGACCCTTCTCTTGTCACTGCTTCTCTCCCACCAGTCAGGTTCCATCTTTCAGTTCTCAACTAGACCCCTTACCCCCCCACCCCCACTCCAGGTCTAATGGTCTTTACAAAGATGCCCAGCCCTCCTTTTGGAACCTCACTCCAGCTTCATCTTTTCTTTCCTTTCCTCCTTCCACAATTCTCTCTCGGGGCTCATTTCCCTTGTCTTCCAGTGTCATTCTTTTTATTTCCTCAAATATTTTGAAGTGGGTTCTTGTCCTTTTCTCCCTAAGGGTTTCCCACCACCACTCTAAACACTCCTATCCTTTAAATACTTTCTCTCAGCTGGATCTCAACTCTTAACTTTTCTCACCTTAATTGAGCCACATCTTTTTTTTGGGGGGGGGGGCGGGGGGATAGGGGCAGTACTGGGGATTGAACACAGGGCTTCATGAATGCTAGGCAAAAGCATATCCCTAGCCCACAGAACCACATCTTAAAGATTATCAGATCACATAACTTAGCCCTGTACTTCTTCCAGTAAAGAATTTCAAGGAACACCTCCTTTCCTTGGACGTCCAATGCCTTCATATCAGGCCCTGTACTCTGGACACTGTACCTTGCAAGTTTCCATCCCCAAACCCAATTCCAGTTTCTCCCCATTAAATGAAGAGAAAGGTGCATATCTTTCTGCAACTGAGATACTGGATATCTAAATACTGAATATACTAAATAGATACTGGATATCTAAACTTGAATCCTTTTATCCTTCCCCTGCCTAAGTTAAGCAGAGTTCATTACTCAAAATTTCTTTCTCTTTTCTTTTTCTAGGCAGTTTCTTCTCACTTATCACCCTCAAATATATCCCAAAATTCTGCCCCAGACACTATTCTCTGAAATGATTCCATAATTTCCTCATTCTCAAGTTTTTAGCCCTGGTTGTTCCTCTGCATCAGAGTGAATTCTGTTTGCAATTTAGACCCAATTCCCTTCCTCATTTTTTCTCTAGACTTGTTGCTGTCCCCTCTGAAATGTGCGCGAAGCTCATTAGTTCCTCACACCAGACCATTTGTCTTCAGATTTGCCCTTATGGCTTCTGCCCATCTGTAAGGCCTCATTATTTTTGTAAGCAGATCCATTCCCTGTAAATCCTCTTTAAACCATGCCATGGTCCTTACTAAACTAGGCTCTACTTTTCTCTTATAAATATAGCCTTACTGCTTTTCTTCACATAGGGCTATAATTGCCACTCATGGTTCCCTTCTTACTAAATGGTCTCCAGCATAACATTTCCTATTAATCAGCACCATCCTTATATATTTCAACTGGGTTTTCAATTTTCTTGCATCATAGTATTTTTCATCCCTACTGCACATTTGAAAAAGTCACCTGGGCCCCATCTTCACAGATTGGTCTAATTGTCCTAGGGTAGGGCTGGTTATTGGCATGTATTTTTTATAGCTCCCTGGGTAATTCTTTCCAGTGAAGTTGAAAAACACTGCTTCTCTTCTTTCAAAAGACTTTAACTTTTATCATTACGTTCCTTTAGTGAGTGTCATCTCTTCTTTACTGAAAAGGGCCTAGTCTTCCTCAGGGATTTCTCAGTCTTTCTCAGGCACTATCCAGAAGAACCCAAGATACATGCAACAGCTTCTTAAATTCTCTTTCAGTTACTGGGTTCTCAGCCATTAGCCATTTTCTTCCCTCTATTCTTAAACTCTTATCTAGTCCTTCATTTCTTTTCTGCATACACTGAAAGAAAATTCACTCCCTATTCCTGGTTTGTTCCTTCTTACCTACAATCCTGCTCTGCTTTTATGTTTTCCTTTTCTGAGGCTATCCACATCCAACCCTCATTGCATTCCCCTTTCCTTTCATCTTCTATAACCCAGTCCTTCTGGAGCTGAGGAGGTGGAGGAGGATAGATACTTCGAATGGTGCAAAAGGTGTTAACTGTGGTTTGGAGGGCCTTGTGTAGAGGATGGAGGACAGGTAGGAGAGAAAACAGGTTGAAGTGTAGGGGTGGAGGGAAGCAGAGGAACCTACAACAAAACCTGCTCAAGGGGTATGTATGTGAGATGAATTTTCTATGTTCTAATATTTGTGTCTCTGGAAGGTGGGGTGGCTGAGCAGTTATTCTATAGAGTCCTCTGTACTCATCTGGTCTAGATGCCAAGTCCTTTCCAGGCTGAGCTCAAAGTTGAGCACTTGGGACCAACATATAAGGGTCCTCACTGAATGAGTGTGAGAGACCTGAGTTCTAGTTCTGCCTTAGCTAGTGTGCTTACATGTAAAATTAAAAAAAAAAAAAAAAAAAAAAAAGGCGGGGGGGATTGGGTTAGCTTAGCTTAAAGATTCTTTCCAGCTTCCTAAGTGGCAAAACAGGCTTGCTTGTCTCCAGGGCCCTTGCTTAGTGTGTGGGTAATTTGAGGGGCTTGGCTATGTGAGAGGCAGGTGGAGGGAGGAGCCAGCTGCCCTGCCAGGGCCTGGGATGGAGCTGGGCCTTGGATGAAGCTCCTCCACTTTGGCCTGGGGGTGGGGTGGGGTGGGGTGTGCAGGGTGTCTGGTTTCTTTGAGTTATTGCAATCCTGTTTCCCAGCCTCCTCTGGCCTGCCTCTGACTTTCTAAAAGAAATCCTGTTAAGAGTCCTAACTAGGGATTCCCATAAGAACCGGATGCTCTTCCCAGTCAGTGTTGTTGGTGTTTTGTATCCGCAGAGAGGGGGAGTTGGCTGGAAGTTTAGCTCCCATTGGGTGGGGGATGGGATTTCTAGCTTCCCTGGCTCCAGTGAAAAATGCAGGAGGTGGAGGCTTAGTTTCCTGGAAGAAATAGTTGAAGAGCTTGCAATATGTTTTGAAAACAAGGCTCTTCCTTTCCAGTGTTGTTCTGATTGGTGCTTCCAATATGTCAAAATTCTTGATGGTGGGGGAGGGAAGAAGACGGAAATACAAGCCCCTTTTGAAAATCAGGTTTAAATCCAAGAGGAAATCAAGCTTCCTGGCCTCTCTCTGTCTGGACTTGGAGGGGCAGGGAGACAGTATCTGTCTAGGGCTTGTTTCATATCTTTTGACAGTACAGTATTTGGAGAAAAGCTAGCCCTGGCTTTATAGCTATGTTATTATCATTCTGTGTACTCATGGGCTTTGGGGGAGAAGCATTTGGTTCTACAGGTGGTTTTTTGAAGGTGGAGGTGAGCAGAGTACAAAAAGCTTATCAGAATTACCCCGAGTAGCTTCACAGTTTTGTGGGTAATGGGATTTTCCAAAGAATTTGATTTTCCTTGTTTATTGGCATTATGGAATAATGTAGGGTGGAAGAACCAGTTTTCCTAAGATGTGCCTTCAAGAATATCCTACAGAGAGAAAGAAACTCCTGTATAATCAGGAATTCCTCCAGATTGGATGCTTCAGAAAGCAGTATGGACTAATAATAGCAATTTCTCATTCTGCCAAGAAATCCAAATTTAGCACCAGAGCAGCTTAGGGGGAAAAAACGGTGGGGGGTACTAAGGAGGGGATAGAAGGATATTACAAATGTTCATTTTTAAGAAAAAGTATTTCATCCCTTTTTGAAACAATACAGTGTTGATTCAAATTGATGCCATGGTTTGGAAGGCTGATGGAAAACTATAGATTAGAAATGTCATTAGATTAGCAAGAATCTTGTTACTTTAAGTGAACAGACAGGTAGTTTTCCTGTTAGCAGCAGCAGAAAATGCTTTGTATAAGCCTTCAGAAAATTTCCTAGGTCTTTGATACAATAAGAAAAATGAAATAATTTTATCCTGGGAGAAGCGGCTGGAGACTGTGATGAGCTTACAATACAGTGTAATGATAGATTGCAGTGAAAAAATTGAGATCTTTTTTTTAAAAATAGGATTACCTAGCCATGCAGCCGCCTTTGATAGCACATGTGATTGTATTTACTTTTGGTAGAAGATGTATCACACCATCAGCTGTATGATAGGCAAATCTTAGGGGCAGATATATTCTGGCTGCTACCATACATGTGTTTCTTGTGGAGAATAAACCAAAATTAATTTTGCTTTTAGCCTGTGATTCAGATTGGTGATGTCATTTTCTTATAATTATGCATAGCAAGTAGACTCCCTTTGGAATGCATAACAGCCCTAGAGAAATGACTTTAGCCTGGCATTTGCCCAAGGCCCCTGTCTCAGATAGAAGGGGGAACTGGCAGCTGAGAATCAGCCTGTATGGTCACACTAGTCTGAAGGTGGCCATCACCTCCCATCTTTCTTCCTGTTTCTTTTTTTTTAAGTGTGATGGTAGCCCTGAATTGGTCTCTCTTTACATAAGGATTAGTCATCAGAGATATTCCTAGTCTTAGAGTAAAAGCAGCCTCTGTGAGGGAAATAAGGGCATTCTGAGTATTTTGTGAAGCAGGGCCTGAGACATGAATGGGTCAGAAGTAGTTAAGAGGGAAATGTATAATACTGGAAATGTGATTTTTATGTCTCTTACTTAATATCAAAGGTAGGTAATACCAAAGCCATCTGATCTCTAGTAGGTATTAAAATGAGAAAAAGGGTGCAGACTTTGAATAGGTTGAGAAGGCCACTGATTGAAGAGAAACCTGATCAAAATTTATCAGAGTATTTGAATTCAAGTGTTTGTTAGATTCTGTGGCTACAGAATTACTTTTATATTAAATCTCAATTCTGTGTAGCAGCAGGTACCCTTCTTTGAGCAAACCAAATATAAAATTCAAGGGGGCTGGGGAGATAGCTCAGTTGGTAGAGTGCTTGCCTTGATGCACAAGGCCCTGGGTTTGATCCCCAGCACCATCACCCCCCCCCAAAAAAAAAAATATATATATATATATTTTTTTTCAAAACTGATAAAATCAACTGGAAGTGATTTAATTCTTTTAAATAATAAGTACTCCAGATATTTAAAAACAGAATTTAAATTATACAAATTTGATTTAGCATCAATGTTTCCAGGAATACATGCTGCATATACTGCCTGTTGGTAGTCAATGTATGAAATTATGATCTGTTAAGGACACTTCAGATAGGAGTTTCACAAATGCTTTGAATTAGAAGCAGCAGGATATGATATGGTAGCACTCATTTATATCTTGAGGACTGTTTCTTTTTTTTTTTTGTTGTTGTTGTTGTTGTTGTTGTTGAGGACTGTTTCTAAGGGCATGTCCTGTAACACCTGAGAAGATAAAAGGTTCAAAAGCCTCCAATCTTCCATCCATCATCTCCTGACTTGCCCTGGATGCTGGATAAACAATACCCTCTTTGTCCCTCCCACTCCTTCCCCCCCCTCCCCCAGGGCATATATTGGGGATTGAACCTAGGGACCCTTAACTACTCAGCAACATCCCCAGCCCAGCCCTTTTTTGTATTTTGAGACAGGGTCTCTCTAAGTTGCCTAGGCCCTCACAAAATTGCTAAGACTGACTTCAAACTTGTGATCCTCGTGCCTTAGCCTTCAGAGCCATTGGGATTACAGGTGCGCACTACCATGCCCAGTACATGCCTGTTAATTACTTAAACTATTGCATATATACCCATCCTCCTTTCCTTCTCATCTAGAAAATGACAGTCAGATTTTCTTTCAGAGAAGCAATTTGTCATTAATTGCAAGTATCTAATAACAGATGCTTTATAATGGCTGAAGAAGATAATTATTGTCATCTACTGTGAAACAAGCGTATCCTAAACCCCAGCTGTTTCTCTTAGGGAACTGGATCCCAGTGTGGAGTCCTGACATACTCCACCCCCACTCAAACACATGCTTCTTTCTGCATTTTATGGGGGAGGAGCAAAGCCTCTCCAGAATCCTTATGTGTGAGAGTAGGGAATTAAATTATTTACTACCATAGGATGGACATGTTGCATTTATTCAGAAAGATCAGGAAACCAGAAATATCACTAGTTTATTATAGGTTAGTGCTGGACGCAGGGCAGGTTTCAGAGATTATTTCAAGAAAAAAAGGAGGGATTCTGTATGTAAAACAAAAATTCCCCACAATATTCTCATCTTTTCAGGGGATTGCCCCTATTGCTTCTGCTTTTCTTTTCTTTCTCAGTTGCTTAGGGCCTCACTAAGTTGCTGAGGCTGGCCTTGAACTTGCATTCCTCCTGCTTCAGTTTTCCTAGTTGCTGGGATTACAGGCATGTGCCACTGTGCCTGGCTTGTTTCTATTGTTTACAAGTGCAAATTAGCCAAGAATAAGATATTGGTTGGAATGCAGGGTGTTGGAATGCAGGGCAGAGGTTCAGTGTAAATCACTCATGTAAAAATGGTTTTGGGGGCCTGGGTTGTGGCTCAGCAGTAGAGTGCTTACCTAGCACGCGTGACACCCTGGGTTCAATTCTCAGCACCACATGAAAATAAATAAATAAAGGTATTTAAACTAATACAACTAAAAAATAAATATTTTTAAAAAAATGGTTTTGAGGGCAGCAGTAGAGCGCTTGCCTTGCATGTGTGAGGCACTGGGTTCGATCCTAGGCACCACATAAAAATAAATAAAAATAAAATAAAGATATTGTGTTCATCTACAACTTAAAAAAAAAAAAAAAAACAACAACACAGTTTTGAGAAACATTTCTTCTGAGAAGTGGGAGTCTGGCCCCAAAATTTTAGAATTTCAAGGCTTTGGATCTAGTTGTATTATGAATCCAAGCAATTCTTCTGGTGTATACAAGGTGACTATCCATTCCAGAGGGGATTTGCCCAGTTCTTGGGTAACTCTGCTGATCAATGCAAGCAGGCCAGCTTTCTCCAGTGGCCTAGTCTTCCTGGTGTTTCTAAAAGAACCTCATTATATGCCAAAAGGGGCACTGGGGAATGAAAAGGGAATGGTATGTAGAGTGCACCATTGTGTAGGGAAACCCCTCACACTTGTTTTATTTTTTTGTTTGCCTGGACAGTATTCTTCTGCCCCTTAAAACTTTGGAAGGGAAAATATAATAATTTATTGTCCCCAGCAGAAAGTAACTTCTTCAGGCAAACCTCAGAGGCACAGAGATTTGAAAACAGTATAATTTAAGTGTAGCTGCCCTTTCACTTAAAGGCTAAGTGTAGAGATGAGGATGCCCCAAGGTTTTCCAGAATAGGCAAGAGGTAGGGAATGGGTTTATAATCCCTAGATGTTGATGCTACTTCAGGCTTACAGATATTTCTCTGGGAACTCCATTTCCCAAGGAAATTTTCAGTTATCCTTTTAGGCCTCCAGTTAAAATCTGGAGACCATAGAAGCTGAGCAGTGATGGGTTTAGATTTCTAGTCTCAACTGGAATGCTTGCTAGTTCCAGCACACCACAACAACACTTCTGTCCACCACCTTCCAGTTATCTTGAGGCTGGTATATGATGGCTAAAGGACAGACCTGTTGCTTAGTCCTGGTGGAAAAGCAGAATGAAGTCTTGCTTCATTTGCCCTTGACTTGGGATCAGCTTAAGGAGCCATTCAAAGAAGGTAGTGGAACAGATCTGGAGTCCCATTGGATCTCCATGGAAGTCATGGTGCCCAGTAAGGGTACCTGGATGTGATGGAGAGCTCCTGTAAGGGCTTTTGACTTTCTGTAGTCCATCTGATTGTTGGCTTCCTTATTCAGGTCACAGCATATATTACCTTTTCCCAGCATGCCCCTTTTCTACAACTGAGTATCTGTTCTGACTACATTGGTATTACTACATTCCCACATTTGGGTCATGAAGTGACTAGCAAAGAGAGGCAAGTGGGCCCAGCATTTGGTGGCAGATCAGGGACAAAGTCAGACATAATAATATTGTTCTGGGAGCCAAGTCTCGTATTTAATTTTGTTCTTAACCCTAGAGGAATGTGCACTAGGTGATTTCTCATTCTAATTCCTTTGTTCAGATGGAGGATGGGGCCATCACTGGAAAGTAGCCTTGGGAATTCCTCAGGGACACAGTACCCAGTGGCACGTGACTTCCCAAAGTCCATCTGCTTTTCCTGAGCCTGAATGTAGGCTTTGTGATTCTGCCTCATAGGTTGTTGAGGCATTGGTGGCTTAGGAGGGATACTGGTGCAGGGCACAGGTCTGGAGTCCTACTAGGCAAGCTAGCATCTGGTGGTTCCTTCCACGATATATGGCCAGTGTCACAGTGTTTGTATGAAGATATCTGATAGGTGTTCCCCTTGTCATACATATGCAGTTGAACTCCCTTGGGCCTTCTGGAATTTTTCTCTCTTCATGATGGTGGGCTCCTTCAAGAGAGCAATGGCAATTTTGGAAGAACTGGGGCAAATGGTGTGGACTTTAGAACACTTGTTTAGGGGAAAGGTTGGGGTGGGATTTGAGTTAAATTTTCAAGTTTTGGCATTTACTGTATTATCTTCTCTTTCTCTTGCAGTAGTATTTTGCCTTTGAGTAACTGTCCCCAGCTCCAGTGCTGCAGGCACATTGTTCCGGGGCCTCTGTGGTGCTCCTGATGCCCCTCACCCACTGTCGAAGATCCCCGGTGGGCGAGGGGGCGGCAGGGATCCTTCTCTCTCAGCTCTAATATATAAGGTAAGGAAGAACTTGGGATGGGAATCTGTGGGCAGAGTTCTCAGATACCACTGAGCTGCTGCTCAAAGGGAGCTGTCACTTGCATAGTCTTCCAGGCCAGTAGTGGGACTGGGAAGGACTCTTCAGCTGAGGCTGCTATGTGGCTTTTCAGGAGTTTTAGAGGGAGGCACCATTTGCTGCCTTTTGATCTGCTATGACTGAGGCCCAGAAGTTGGTTTGGTTTCTAAGACTGGGATGGAAGGTTAGCAGGACAGCTGAGTTCTAGTCTCTTGACATTGTGATAATATGAATTGTACAGTCCACCCGAAAGCAGGTTTTGGTTGGTCAGGTCCCCAGCCAAACCGTCACAAATGTCCTTTCAGAGGGAAGGGAAAGAACATGGTTTTTTTGGGGGAAAAAAAAACATAGGCTTTCAAATCAGACCTAGGTTGGAATCTAAGCTTTGTCATTTATTACCTTGAGAGCTTTGGTTGATATTCTTAATTGTTCTTAAATATCAGATTTAAGATGGAAATACTAATGCTCACCTTAAGTGTTTGTCAAACTAATATATGGGACCATATTGTGCACCATACTTGGTACCTGGTATATGCTTCAATATACATTTCCCTTCTTAACATCAACTGGTTTTAACAATGGCTTCACTTAGCCAGATGTGGGTCTATATTTCCAGCATACCCTCTTGTTGTGTGCCCTCTTTTGGCCTAAGGGATTCCTAGTGCCACCTGGTTAGAAAGCATATGACATGCCAGAGGTAGCAGTGATATGGTCCTTTGTCCTGCTTTCCTTCCCAGGACGAGAAGCTCACTGTGACCCAGGACCTCCCTGTGAATGATGGAAAACCTCACATTGTCCACTTCCAATATGAGGTCACCGAGGTGAAGGTCTCTTGCTGGGATGCAGTCCTGTCCAGCCAGAGTCTGTTTGTAGAAATCCCAGATGGATTATTAGCTGATGGGAGCAAAGAAGGGTAAGGAGCAAGTGCTAAGGGAAAGGGAACAAATGAGGAAAAGAAGGTCCCCAGATCTATGTTTACTGGGATAACTGATTTTTAACCGAAGTCCATGCTTTCTTCCCTAGCTTTAGATTTCCTGAGTAGATTCCATTTTGTAACAGGTTATTTTTAGCCAGTAAAACAGGCCTGCTCTAGGTTATAATTAAAGCAAATCTTTATCACATTAACCAAATGCCTACTAGTTAATCACCCCCTGGTTCATGCTTCCAAGCAGATACCAAGTCTCTCTTGAGCCACCTTACAGTGGTGCAGATACCGTGGGATTCCATTGGACTGGGCATGGCCCTCCAAGCAGCCCATGTAAGCAGCAGTCCTGAAGACAGAGTTCTCGAGTGGCTCTGGTTTCTTGAGAAATAGGCAATGGCAGGGCCCACAGTATCCTGCTCAGTGGCAGGTGACCTTATCAAAGTTGGCAGTAATCTCTGGAGAACTGGGTTCTTTTTCTAGGTCCCAAGCTCTGACTTATGAACTGCATTAGTTAAGATGGTCAGTGTTACTTTCAGATGATGAACTAGTCACAGGAAGAGATAATTCAATAACATTTTTCTTAAGACTCTGTGTGGCTTATTTTTTTCTGAACTCGGGGCTCTCAAGATCTCAAAATGAGAAACTTCTCTGGAGCTTCTGTATTATATTGCTGGCGGTTTGGCTCAGAAAACCCCTCTTTTTGACAGTTTGGAGTAGGAGGACCTGATTAGTTTTCTTTGCTTCTTACAGATTGTTAGCACTGCTAGAGTTTGCTGAAGAGAAGATGAAAGTAAACTATGTCTTCATCTGCTTCAGGAAGGGCCGTGAAGACAGAGGTGAGGAGTCAAAGCAGCTAAAGACTTCCAGGCTGCTTAGCAGGGTCTGGGGAGGAGGATACAGGGTTCCTGTTCAGTAAGTAGGGACTCCTCCTTCCCCCATCTAGTACCAGGGATTGAACCCAGGACAGTTTTATCATCTCTTTGAGTTGCCTTTTTTTAAATTTTGAGACAGGGTCTTGCTAGTTGGCCAGGTTGGCCTTGAATTTAGAATCCTTCTGCCTCAGCCTCCAGTGTATCTGGGATTACTAGTGTCTGCCACCACCCGCCCCTGGCAAATCAGGCGTGGGAGGGAGTTGACCAAGAATTACTAACAACCTTGTTTGTTCCATTTCTTTGGAGTTTTCCTTTGATTTTAAGCCTGTCCTTGTTTTTCTCATCAGAATCCTTTTTATGCTCTTATCTTCTACAGCTCCACTCCTGAAGACCTTCAGCTTCTTGGGCTTTGAGATTGTGCGTCCAGGTCATCCCTGCGTCCCCTCTCGGCCAGATGTGATGTTCATGGTTTACCCCCTGGACCAGAACTTGTCCGATGAGGACTAATGGTCATAGAGGATGCTTTGCCCAAGAGCCACAGTGGGGGAAGAGGGGAAGTTAGGCAGCCTTGGGACAGAGGAGAGGGCTCCTTGCTGTCTAGGGAAGGACGCTGAGGGGCTCAGGGTGAGAGTTGCCTATTGTGTTCTTGGAGTTGACTCGTTGAAATTGTTTTCCATAAAGAACAGTATAAACATATTATTCACATGTAATCACCAATAGTAAATGAAGATGTTTATGAACTGGCATTAGAAGCTTTTTAAACTGCGCTGTGTGATGTGCTCTATCTAGCCTAGGGGAGGACATTGCCTAGAGGGGGAGGGGCTATCTGGGTCCAGGGGCAAGGGCTGGTGGACAGCACTGTCAGGCTCAGGTTCCCCTACTGTTGGGCTTTCTGTTTTGGTTTTTAAGACTTAATGTATTTTCTTTCTTTGCTTCCTGTCACCCCAGGGGCTCCTGAATAGGCTTTTGGGCAGTGTCCTTGGGTTGTTTTTTGACTCCACCTGGGCTTTTCTGTGTGCATTTGTGTCTGGCCTGGTGTAAGCAGGTCTGACCCCTCCTCCTTTACAGCTTAGTGTTATTCTGGCATTTGGTTAAGCTGGCTTAATCTGTTTAATGTTATCAGTGCATTTTAAATAGGGCATTGAAGTTCACTCCCATGACAGGGCTTTTTTGGGGTGCCTGGGCCTTAAGAAACACTAACTAAATTCCAACTCTCAAACTATTGCCAGGAGTTCTTGCTCCTGTGGCTCAGGCTCCAAGGTCTCCTTCCTAGGGTCACAAAGAGCAGAGAGAAGAAATAGCAACTCAGGGCCTGGGAATTGTGGGGAATCTGTTCTTAGGGACCTAATGCCTCTGGCTGGCTGAGCATAGTGCTGACTGCCCCTAACAGGTTCTGAGCAGTGCTTTAATACCTTGTCCTGCAGGGCCTAGAGGTAATAGGAAAAGGGGCTAAAGCTGGCTTCCTTCTTTTCTGTTTCATTGAATAGCTTGTTCTAAGGGGAAAGGAAGGGGCAGGAGATCTAGACTGGGTGAAGGGAAGTGGGGGTGTCAGGGAGGAAAGTGTGTTGTGTTACTGTGTCAATAAACTGATTTAAAGTTATGGTTGGTCTGTTCTTTATTCCTGTACCAGGACCAACTTCTTACCACTACTGACTTGAGCCCAAATAGGGGTGTGCAAACATGCTTCTCAAGGAGAAAGCTGCAATGCAGTAGGGCAGATAAGCTGGCCAAAGTCTCTGGGGCTGTGTTATACTGTGAAAAGTGGGGTTGCTAGGAGTCTAAGACACATTGAGAGAGCCCCCTAGAGAGACAGGCATGTACAAAATCAGCTTTGTCTAATAGAGGCTCTCTCCCTAGGATCCAAATTGTTTTTCCTTTTATATTATAAGTCTGAGTTCTAAAACTGGGTTTTTGGTTTTTGCATGGAACTGCCAGACATTACTTATTCCTGAGGTCTCTAAAGGAAATGGCACTTAACATTCCCTATTCTTGTTTCTCTCTCTCTCTCTCTCTTTTTTTCCCTACTTCCTATACCTCCTATAGCTTTATAACTACTCTTGATTCTTAAGTTTATATGTGGGTCTCTGGCCAACTTTCACACTGTATTTCACAGAGCTTACTTGTGTTTTATTCTGGGCCAAACCATTAACCTAATAACCAAGTAGGTATTCCTTAAAAGACCTGAGTCAATACCCCCACTCCCCACACATAGTAGTATTAGAACAAGTCTGGGACTAGACACATTAAATTGAAATCAGAGTGGCTAAAAGCTGTCCCCCATTAAGCAGCGGATTTCTAGAGGCAGCCTAAAGGACGTAGGCAGTTTAGGATTCAGATGTTAAATCCAAGGAATCTGCTAGTAGAAAGGATAAAGGAAAACCTCTCAGTCCTTTACTTTTTCCTCCAAAGCTAGCAGAATGGACAGGAAAGATGCTTGAGATTCTCCTGCCATCTGTTGGTGGTTCCTGTTGCAGAGATAAAAGGAAGGACTGAATTGGAAATCCAGGTACCCTGTCAAGATTTCCCAAAAAATAGCTTTGCAGGAGAGAAATTTTGGTATTCAAAGTCTGAACTCCAGTTAAAAAAGCAACTTGGTAGAATTTTTTGGGGGGGAGGGTGGAGAGAGGGATAGTGATGTGAAAGGCAAACTAAGTCTAAATTTAAGAACAGGGACATTAAAAACTTTATTCAATAAATACAACAAATAATTTAAAAATATATTTCAATTCCAAAGCCAATTAAGAAAAGGAAGTAGAGGCAAAGGGAAAAAAAGCAGGGAAGTAGGAAGGTAGAGGAAAGGAGAAATGGGGAACAATGGTTTGGTTGGGCTGTGTTTCAGAAGATACCACCCTTTTAAATTCTGATCAAATGCTCTTGATCCATAACCCCTTAGCCCTTTATCTGATGGGGTAACATAGGAGTCCACCAGCAAAGAATGATTCTCTGGGCTCTGGAGCAGAGCACTTTGGAGACTGGAATGTGTGAGGGTGGGATGGTTAGAGCAATAGGAGTCCTTTTCCAGTCATTCCTAACCCCTCAGGCGGGTTCAAGTAGTGCAAACTCTTAGGTAGAGAGCTCCCAGCTGCATAGTTTCTTGGGTGAGCATCCAAACTAGGGCCTCTGGGAGATTGGTCCCAGAATACCAAGGGGTCCAAAGCCACTTTGGTGAGTGGGGTCTAAGGGTGAAAAGAGGAGAGGCTAGGACAGAGCTTCTGGGCTAAGCCAGTGACCAAGTCAGAAAACAATGCTGGGCAGGAAAGGGCTACAGGGTAGGTAGTTGAGACACTAGATTCAACAGCTTGCCATTAGCCAGGGAAGCTGAGGATGCACATGGAGCAGGACCAGAAGACTGGGAAAGCTGAGGGAAAACAGAAAAGTTCGGAGGAAGGAAGAGGCAGCTCAGCAGCAAACTCCAGGAGAAATAACCAGCAGCCCTCACAGATTTGTGATTGTCTCTTAAAAAGATTTATTTTCTCTTCTTGCCTGAATGTACAAAGGCAAAAAGAGTACAGTTTGTATATATATATATATATTTATATATATATAAAAAAACAAGGAACTTGGTAATTTACACTTTTACAGAAGGGAACAATCAGGAAGACTGAAATTAAATCCAACAGAGCAACGCCAATGGAATAAAAGCTATGAACAGCAACACTGCCCCTCCAGCCCTGGCCTCCAGCTTGCCCCAACCTGCTCCCAGTGGGAGGGCTGAGCACCAAGGCAAGCGGGTGGGCTGGGGCAGGAGGGGCTGGGGGACAGGGCCTGGGAGGAGCTCAATCTCAGAAGGAGCCCATGGCAGGGTATCACTGGAAAGCTTCCTGGGATGCCCTAGTAATAAAACAAATGACAAAGGCCCAGAATTCTGGAGCCAACTAGCTGCCCAGTTGGATTTTGGGGGCATCAGAATAGACACTGGGATGGAAATGGGACAAATGGGGAAGTATGTGACATGAAGGGGCCTCAAAGCTTCTATACAATTCTCTAGCCCTTCTGTAGTCTTAATCCCCAACTCCTTAAACTAAGTTCTCCTACCCCTACACCCTGGAGTCTGGAGAAGAAAGTCAAGAAATGACCATTTCATCTCATTGGGTGCCTTCTTACCCGTCTGTGTGTGGTTCTTTGTCCTTGAGATGTGGGGAAAGAAGGAAACTCCATGCACGCACACACACATGAATAAGGCAGGGACTGAGGATGAAGGGAACCAGCACACCTTAAATGAGGAAGCGGATGTGAATCCTAAAGAGCAGCTCTCCAAGCTGCCCTTCCTGGGGATGAGGTCCTCTTTCCCTGTAGCTTCTCTTCCATGGGGGTGCCCAGGGAGCTATGTTTGTAGGGACCTGGGCAGGGATGGCTCAGAGAGGCTTGGTTTGGGGGTCTGGACCCTTGACCAGTAACCTTTTCTAGCCTCTGCTGGTGGGGTAGAGATCATTGTTGAGTGTCTCATCCCTCTGACTAGGTCATGGGTGCCACAGGTAGCCCTTACCTGTGTTGCTCCTCCCCATATAGGAGAGGTGGATAGCAAATCTTTCACTCAGCACTTGTCAAGGATCACCACAGCTGCTGCTTCTACTTCTGCATCATGTTATTTCAGGGAAGATTGTACCCAGGAAAGATCAGGGTGAAGAGAAGGCAGGCAGTGCCATTCTGCCACTGTTGTTTTCACCTGCTCTTCTGGGCAGCTCCTACTCTTTGAGGGAGACTTGATATAAGGATCAAAGAGCTAAATGTTTTTTAAAGAAAGGGTGGGGGGAAGCAGCTGTTCCCTTCTGCAAAATCCCAAGGCTGCTCTACAAATACAGAAGTTCCTCCTTTCTGTGTCACAGAACTAAGTGGAAAGGCAGGAGTGTGGGGCCATGCCTGCCCAATGAGAAAGAAAATTATTCCAACGGTTTCTTTACAATATGTACAGAGCACGCTGCAGGCCAGCGCCACAGATACAAACACACAATATTTTAAAACAACAGAGATGGGCTCTTGGCTCCACCCCACAGGAGCCTGGGAAGGCATAATTAGGCTGAAATTTAGTCACTCTCTTGGGTAGGGGTGACTCAGGTTAGGTGGAATGAAGCTGTCTTCCAGCTACTTCCATAGATAAAAGGGAAGTCACTATTCAGGGCACTACCCACTGGGCAGCAGGAGGCAGAGGGATGATGGCTGTGAGGGAGGCTGCTTGGGACCTTGTCAACAGGTCTAAAGTAAGGGGCTTTTGGGGAAGGCTAAGAACCCAATGTGAACAAAAAACAAGGACTTGAGAGTCTAGAGAAAAGGTCTGTAGGTCAGAGGGGCTCTCCTCTTGGACAAATGACCTAGGCCCATCTATGCATAGGGCTGCAGAATTTTTAGAAACCACCCTCAACTGGGCATTGTGCTTACTGTCCTCCTATTCTCATTCTCCAAATTAAGTCACAGTCATATTCCTGCTCTTAAATTGTCACTTTTGGCACTCTGGTCACAAATTCTCTAGCCTTGGCAAGTGTCTGTCAATCTTTCTCTCTCAATCCAGAGGGTCAAAGAAAGATAGGAGGGGAGGAGAACAAAGAGATGACCCCTCACAAAAGCAAAGAGCTAATACTTCCCACACTCCAGGGAAGAAGTGACTCCAATAAAGCTACTGAATCATTATCATTTTCCCAGTGTACAGAGCATAAAGCTTGGACCCAGAGAGACTGAATTTCTAAGGACAGCAGAGAAATGTTTGCTATCTCAAAGCACAGCTCCACTGAATTCACTGCAACTCTGACAAGCAATGCTTGGATGTATTTTCCCAGGGTCTGAGGAACAAAAGGCCTCCTATGGCCAGTGGCCCCTAGAACAAAAACGTGTGTTACAAAGACACAGCTTATATTGGCACACACGGAGGTTATAGATTGAGCTATATAAAGTCATGTACTTGTAGACAGAACTGGGCTGTATACATTTGTAGCCCTAAATGAGGAAGTTACTCAAATGGCCGAATGCACAGGACATCTCCAAGAACTGCTGGGTGCTCCCAGGGCCTGCCTTCTGGGTCTTGCCCTAAAGTGACCCAGCAGACTCCAAGCTTCCCCATGCTGGGGGAATACTATTTTATCTGCCTGAGTCTTAAGAGCCAAGCACTGGAAAAGAAGAGGCAAGATCAGTGTGGGGATCCCCCTGGGAAAAGCACCAAGGGGTTAGGAGGGAAGAGAAAAAGACAAGGAGTTGGGAGATAAGAAGCAGCAGGACCTAGTGGGGATGCAGTTTCAATTTCATGCTCCAACTCATTCAGGGTATCCCTGGGGAGCCCTGTGCTGGTGTTGAAACCCCTGCCCCTCTGCTTGACAGGTAGCTTCAAGGCTATGGTGGGGCAAATGCCTTGGTCTTCCTTTCTAGGCTAGGCTCTGAGCGTTTATATGTGCTCACATTGGGCGGCGGGGTGGGGGGAGGGGTCCTGGTCCTCTATGTTTGAAGACCTTGTTTTCACACAGAGAAAACAGCCCCCCAATATCTTTTCCTGAGATTCTAATTCCTCCACATGCTGTCTGTTCCCAGGGCCCAAACCACTGGGGAGATGCAGGAACTGATGATGGTGGTAATGATGGTAGAGGGGGTATGGCTGCTGTGCTGTCTTCAGACCTTACCCAGTGCTTGCGGGGTGGGGGTGGGGTCCCCTCTCTGGGGGTGTACTGCTCCGGCAGCAGACCAAGGCCTTGGGGAAAAGAGCAGTGACTTCTCTGGGCTGAGGCCATGTTCCCCTGGTTGCTCCCCGTGCCTTCATCTCCACAGAGGTGACAAAGCCATGATGTGGCTGAGAGAATAAATATTTTTGCTAAGTACCAGCTCTCCAGGTCCTGAGGAAGAGGGAGGGTCAGGGAGTTCCAGGGGTCTGGTGGAGGCGAGAGAGCCAAGGGTCTGCCTTCAGTCATGGTAGGAACGGCAAACAGGATGATCAACACCATTTAACTGATGTCTAAATGGCACGTCCAGCACCTCCTTGGGTGAGCCAGTCCAGGCCCGTGAAGTTGACTTTATCCGGGCACTTGGTGTTCTGCAAGGGAAACATGGACAGGTAACCAGGCACTCAGCCTGCTGGCATGACAACCACAAGATGGCGCTCCAAGAAAATTAACTGGCCAGTATTAATCCCTAGGGGCCACAGGTCTCTTAGATGCATACAGCTTCATAGGAGACTGTCCTACAAGAGGCTTGGCAAGATTCCACTATTTCCAGACTGCTGACACCTCAGTTATCCCTCATTTAGGCTCCACAGGGATGCTGTGATCCAGGTAGCAGCTATTTCTGGCCCTATGTTGCCCCAAACAAACAAAAATTACTTACCATTCTCACCTCCTGGGGGGTGGGTACAGTGAGGGAGTTGAGCCTTGCTGGCTGGCAACAATGGCTGTAGAAGAAAGCCCTGGGCAAGTAGGAGGACATGTTAGTCCGGCATTCACAGAAACCTACCCTTCACATTTCCTTTTCACCAGCTGGCTAGACACAGGGAGGAGAGACCCCTTAAATTCCTAGCTCCACTGAGTTTTGGGTACTGACTGAAAAAAAATCTGATTCTTGGCCAGATACAGTGGCTGGGTGTGGACAGTATAGTTTTTTTTTTTTTTTTTTTTTTAATTAAATAGATGCTTCTTTTATTTTGGCTGTGGGAATACCTGGTTCCTTATTCTGTGAATATCAAAGTCAACATTCTGGATGAGTCTAAGAATCCCCCAGCTCCAAGGGAGTAAATAAATGTCATGTTTTAATGAGTATTTGCAGGAGGCTAGTACTTTTAATAGATTAGAAGCTTGAAAAGAAAAAAGATTCTTATGTAGGGGGGACCTTACTATGAGCATTACTATTGGGATGTAGACCAAAATATAGATGATAGGGGACAATAGGCTTACCTGCTGCATAGGGTAGGTTGTACTGTGCTGGGAGCAATGAATACCCCAAGTGGTGGTGGTGGTGGTGTGTGGACATCAGGCGCTGGGAAGGGGAGGTACGGGGCCGGTCGACACTTCGATCACCCCCGCCTGATCCCCCAACACTGCTACAGCTGCTGCCACCCCCAACCACACCACAGCCTCCCCGATCTCTCTCCTGAGAAGTTTTATCATTTATCTGGAAAGGAAAGGAAACACAGAGAAGCACCAGAGTGAGACATACATGAGTGATATAACCAGAGCCCCACATTATGATTTCCTGAAAACACAGGACACCTATGAAACAAGAACTTGCCCTGATGAGTCAGTCAAGTTGCACTGTGGTTAGGACCTGAACTTGCCCACTGCCTCCAAGATTTTGGATCTCTGTTATTTTTGGATAATACTGTACTTCTCTTACCGTGGGAGACTTGCTCTTGTAGTGACTGGCATGCTGCTGCAAGATGTCCAGGGCTTTGGACTCTGAGCTGGATTTACAACTGACATTGGGGCTGGCTCGTGCCTTGTCGGCATCTTCACCACCTGAGACCTTGCTGCCATATGGGGAGAAAGAGTAGCTGGAAGGCAAATAGGAACCTGGGGAAGGAGAAATCAAGTGGTCAAAGAAGTGAAAGGTAGAAGAAACTGCTTTAGTGAGCTTGGTTAAGTGGGCATTAGCTTTCCTAGGCATAGGCTGAGGTATTTCCTACCATGGTATCTTTGGTATAAGACTATTGGCTTGTCTTTTCTTTATTGAACTCTACAGGGAAAATGAGTGAAGGGATGCAAGGAATATGCCTTCAGTTTCCTGGAGCTGACTTCCCTTGACCTGGTATGGTTCTTTGAAGGACTCTCAGATTCTTTTGGAGGGGTGGTATTAAAGATCATAAAGATATAAAGTCAACTGGCCTTGGGATTAGCTAAACCTCTGAAACTTTCTAGCTGGGTAATCTTCAGCAAATTAACAACCTTTTTGAGTTTTAGTTTCTTCATCAAAATGAAGACAAAAAGATAATATTCATAAATATCTCAGGATAGTGCCTGGATTGGAGCAAGCCTTCACAATACACAGAACTATTATTTTTATATATATGAGTGTATGTGACAGGGAGTAAAGAACACCTTACCTTGCTCAAGGAGTGAGAAAATTTTCCATTTCTGTTTTAAAAACTTACTTATTCTACTTAGAGTCTGTCTTAAAAACAATGTCACCTGATGTCATGATTATTTAGGTTGTAGGAAGGTGGAAGCTCTAAGAAGTAAGTTAGGAAGTGCCCAAATCTGGGGCTGGAGGTGTGGCTCAAGCGGTAGCGTGCTCGCCTGGCATGTGCAGGGCACTGGGTTCAATCCTCAGGACCACATAAAAATAAAATAAAGATGTTGTGTCCACCGAAATCTAAAAAATAAACATTAAAAAATTCTCTCTCTCTCTCTCTCCTTTTTAAAAAAAGGAGTCAAGGCTGGGGATGTAGCTCAGTGGTAGAGTGCTTGTCTACATGCATGAGGCCCTGGGTTTAATCCCCAGCACTGCAAAAAAAAAAAAAAAAAAAAAAGCCCAAGTGAATCTGAATGTAGAATAGTGATTATTAGGGGTTGGGGGAAGGGTAAGGAATAATAAAGAGAAGTTGGATAACAAGTATCCAAACACAGGTAGAAGGAATATATTCTTGTTTTCCACAGAAAAGTGGGTGGCTATAGTTCACAATAAGGCTATTATATTTTATGAATATTATATTCATAAATTCACAATAAGCCTATACTTATGAAGATCTGTAAGAAAAGAATTTGAAGGCTTAAACATAAAATGCTAATCATTCTGATTTGATCACTGCATGCTGTATACATTTGTTGAAATATGACATTATATCCTATTAATATATATAATTATTACATGTTAAGATAAATAACAAGACAAAGTTAAATTGAATGCCCTTCTACCCCAGAAGAATCCCACATGACTCTTTGGGCAATAGAAATTGGCAAGTAGAGTTGACTAAGAACATTTTCTTCTAAAAACTTTTTAAAAAATTTTTTCTAGGGCTGGGGATGTGGCTCAAGCAGTAGCGCGCTCACCTGGCATGCGTGCGGCCCGGGTTGGATCCTCAGCACCACATACAAACAAAGATGTTGTGTCCCCTGAAAACTAAAAAATAAATTTCTCTCTCTCTCTCTCGCTAAAAAAAAATGTAAGCTTCAAAATAAAATGCAGCTCCTTCTCTTCTTTGAAAAAAAAAAACAACTTTTTTTTAGATGTTTTTGGATCTTTATTTTATTCATTTATTTATATGTGGTGCTGAGAATCGAACCAGTGCCTCGCACATGCTAGGCAAGAGCTCTACTGCTGAGGCACAACCTAGCCCCTAAAAACTTTTTAAAAAAGAAAATGTTCTTATTCAACTCTACTTGTCCCACCCCTCTAGGAACTCATGGATACCAGCATAAAAAGCTAATCTTTCTCAAGTTGAACCTAGCCAGACATCCCCTTACTTCAAACTGTTCTTCCTGTCTCTTGATTGCCTTCCAAACTTTCAGCTGAGCATGATCTTGCAACTGAATATATACATTGTTCTGATCTGAATTTTATTTGTTCCACATGTCTCTACTCTATCAAGTTATAAGGTTTTTGAGAGGCGGGAACTAATCTCTTCTATATTCTCCATAGTGCCTTGTACATTGCAAAATTTAGAGCATATGTCTGAAAAAAAAAAAGCCAGCTTAGATGGTGATACTAAGAGTATCAATGAGAACTGACAGTAGAGGCAACCCTCTAGCATGAACAAGGGAAGGAGAGCTGGTCCCTCAGACTATAATCAGGATCATTTAAGGAGCTACGGGAAAGTGTGACCACTTCACAGAATGATACAATCAAAAAAGGGCTGTCATCTAAACAAGCCTCATTGAGTCTTAGTGCCAAGCAATAACTCTGGGTTTGAAATCTCCCTTCCTGGTAAATGGAGCAGAGCTGGCACTAGGATGCTGTACCTGGGTAGTTCTGCATCATCACAGCAGGCATGCCCCTGTAGCTGGGGTGGTTGGGATCATAGGACTGGCTGTAGGAGTAGCCGTGCATATAAGGGATGTAGGACTGGTGCTGGGTGAGGGGAGAGGACACAGGCACATGGACACTTGGTCGCGGCTCCTTGTTCCCAAGGCGGGACTCCTCAGACGTGGGCAGCTTGCAGTCACTACTTGTGCTTTCCTTCCCATCCTCCTTGGGGATAGAGTCCTTACTCCGACTCCTTTCCTCCTTCAATTTGCGATCCCGTTCCTCTTTCCACCGCTCATCCTCTGACTTTATATCTGAGTACTTGGCAGGATAAACATATGTCCACATCCGGGGTTCTGCCTCCTACAATAATCACAGAACGAGGTGTTGTACACATAAGACAGAGATATAGTTCAAGCCCAAGGTCCCAGTATAAATACAAGCACACTAGACTCCTGGGGCAGGGTAGGATCCTGCCTTTTATTGATCTTTGTTTACGATCCAATTTTGGTTTCTCTTGTTTAAAAAGCTCCCCACTCAAGGAGACAAGATGTGGGGAGAGTAAAAGGAAAACCTATCAGTGTATGTTCTCTAGGCAAGCACAAACATTCTGGGACAAATATTCCTGGAATAGAAGGGGCTACCTCCTTCTAAGACATTTAGATTATTTTCTTTCTTCAGCACACTTTTTTTTGGTGTGTGTGGTGGTGCTAGGGATTGAACCCAGGGCCTTATACATGCCAGGCAAGCAGTCTACTAATTGAGCTATATCCCCAGCTTCATCGTTTCCCTTCTTCAGGGCAAGCTCAATGGGTAGAAAGCTATCTACCAGGTAGAAAGCTATGCTGCCAGGTCAGAGAATGAGGGTAAGCGTTCACCAGTAAGGAAGGGAAGATAGTCTAAGTTCCATGAACAAAGATGTGAGACTCTACATTCTCTGTTCTAACTCCACCTACTAAATCCCCTTTCTCCCTCTTCTTCTTCAGTTCTGAAGATTGAATGCAGGGCCTCATGCATGGTAGGCAAGTCATATACCATTAAGCCACATCTCTAGTCCTTTTATAAATTTTATTTTCAGACAAGGTCTTGTTAAGATGCCCAGGCAGGCCTCAAACTTGCGATTTTCCTGTCTCAGTCTCCCAAGTGGCTGGAATTACAGACATTATCACATATGGCTATAAAATCGTTCTTAAAGAAAATGAGTAGTGTACTTTTGACCTGCTCTAAAAAATGAAGAGATACCATTAACTCATTCCATAGGAAGAAACTAAACAGTGGAAGGAACATTATACTAGGAAATAAGATATCTAAGTTCTAGTCCTGGCTCTGCTAGTGAAGGTTCAAGTAACTTTAGACAAATCAAGCTAATGTACCTAGGTCTTTCTTATCAAATGGGAAAAACCTCTTTTACAGAGCTATATAGTGCTTACCCCCACTCCCTGAGACTCTGGATTGAATCCAGGGGCCCTCTATCACAGAACTACACCCCCACTCCTTTATATTTTGAGATGGTCTTGTTAAGTGGCTGAGACTGGCCTCAAACTTGCAATCCTATCACACCCTTTAAAAAAATCATGAAAACAATTTACAAAGACAAAGAATTCCTAAAATCATAACTCTAAAACTCCAATTTTTAAAGTCTATGTGTTGCCGAAGTAAGCACTGTTTTTTTTTTAAAGGTATTGGGGGTGCTGGGGTTTTGGCTCAGTGGTGGAGCGCATGCCTTGAACACTGAGGCACTGGGTTCGATCTTCAGTATCACTTAAAAATGAATAAACAAAATAAAGATATTGTGTCCATCTATAACAACAACAACAAAAAAGGTATTGGTGATTGAACCCAGGGATGCTCTATCACTGAGCTACATCCTCAGTCCTTCTACTTTTTTATTTTATTTCAGACAGGGGCTTGCCAAATTGCCGAGGCTGCCCTTGAACTTGGTGATCTTCCTGGCTCAGCCTCCAGAATTATCCACCACACCCACATTTGCTAATCTCAAATGAACCCTTATCTAAGGATAGCCCTCATTTGTGAGGGAGACAGAAAGTTTATCAGACAGTATTTCCACTTCCTCCCAAGGGCAAGAGTTACCTGTCGGTACCAGAGTATTGGATCCACCTCTGCCTGTCGGCCACACTCTGTGCCTGTCTTAGCCTCAGAGGCCTCCTTGCCTAGGTGGCCAGTCTCATTCAGCTTCACTTTAAGGCCTTCAGGGGCTTGGCTGGGGAGTTTTGAAGAGTCATCTAACTTGGGAATGATGACTGACTTGGCAGGATCAGTCCCTGGCTCCTTGGCTTTGCTGGGTCCTGACTTTACCAGGTCTGTTAAGCTGGGAGCCTTGGTGAGGGTAGGTGGAATTGACGGCTTTTGTTTCCACTCGTCCTTGAGTGCTGCCTCTCGTTCCTTCAGGCCCATCTCTGCCTTCTTGTCCAGTCCCCGCTGCTGCTGCTCCAAGCTCTGCCTTTTCTGTTGTTCTTCATATTGCTGCCGGTAAGCAGTGTTAGTGCTCAGGAGGTGGGTGTGGTAACTCTGGTCACTGTAACCATAGGGGGGCACATAGGCATACTGATTGTAATATAGGGACTGCATGTACATGTTGGGCCGCTGCTGGATGACTGAGGGCTGCTGACTGGAACTCAGTTCAGGCTTCTTTTCCTCACAGACATCATTCTTCACTTTCCCCTCTATATTCTCAGGTTCCTCATCCTTTTTCATCTTCAGGGCCTGGCTCTCCACTCCTGCCTGGTTGCTGGGGTTCAGAGCCCCTGGGCTAGACTGTGCATAACTTGGAGAGTAGTAACTCTCAAAGCCTTGATAATATGGTGAGTCTTTGCTCTGTGGCTGAGGAGGGAAAAGAGTTTTCTTAGCCCCTTCCTTAACCATCTGTTCAGGGTCCTTTGATTTGACACTGTCCACCTTGCCTTCCCCATCCTCCCCAGCATCAGAGATGTCAGAGTATGCAGGGCTATTGGTTTTGACTGAGCTGGCTTCAGCTCCATTCTGGGTTACTACATGTAAGGGAGTCAGGGGCTGGGTAGGGGTTGTGCTATCTAGGCGGCTGCTGCCTCCAATTGAAGGGCTGGGGGCATTGTCTGTGAAGCTGTAGATTTTATCAGCTTCAGCCTTGATGCTAGCCAGTCGGCTTTGATGGGTGTCAGATGAGCCATTCAGGAGTCCTTCCATTTTCATCCCATCTCCTGATGATTCCCTGAATGGACTTTTGCCTTCTTCTGTTCGACATACTTTCCCAGGGGTCAGAGGATTTTCAAGTTCCTTAGAAGATTCCTTCTTTTTTTTGTCTTTCTTTTTCTTGTCCTTGGCTGGAGTCAAGGCAGGGTTGACTGAAAAAGGTTCTCCCATAACAGTGGGCTTGGGCTGAATGGGCTTGAGTTGAGGGCTGTTGGGCATGGCTTGAACCACTGTGGTGGTCAAGCCTGAGGAGGAGCCTGGGCTTGCTGCTGTGAAGGTAGCTGTCTGGAAAGTGTAGATTTGCTGTGGGGGGATAGCAGGGGCAATGGGCCGGGCTGACTTTAAGCTCTTGGAAGGAATCTTTTCAGGTTTCAAACTAGAAGG
Organism: Callospermophilus lateralis; assembly: GCF_048772815.1. Classification (NCBI taxonomy): domain Eukaryota; kingdom Metazoa; phylum Chordata; class Mammalia; order Rodentia; family Sciuridae; genus Callospermophilus; species Callospermophilus lateralis. The sequence goes on along the minus strand of NC_135307.1, from coordinate 108,534,556 downwards.
TTTTTTACATTTCTCTTTTTCCATACACTTCCTTTCCAAAGAATCAAAGGCGTCATTGCTTGTTTCATCCACTACTGAGGGTCCATCATCAGAGCCATCATTGGATAAGGCCCCAAGGTCTGTGTCCCCTTCCCCGCTCAATTTTTTCTTACAGAGGCCTTTTGTGCTGAATTTATTTGAAGGAGAGGGGCTATGAGGCTCCACGAGCCGAACTTTGGGGGTAGCTGAACGGGCAGGGGACAAGGAACCTTTCTGTGAGACGGGTGCACCATTGCAGCTCCCGAGGTCTGCATGGAGGGTGGGCTCTTCTCCATACTCACTGTCTCCATCTGCTTCAGGCTTGCTGTCATCATCTGTATGGGCATGAGCTTGGTGGTACTTAAGTCCATTGATGTGCTTGTATTTCTTGTTGCAGTTTGGGTGGGGACAGTCAATTAGGACTGGAGAGGGACAATTTCTGTCCAGAACAGTAGGTTCCACCTTGGTCCCAGGGAGGGGGCCAGTGGCTGAGCCCATGGAATTTGTACGGACACGCTTGCTCCCTTTGGAGTCCTCTGAGCTAGAATTCAGCTCCATGTCTGAGAGGGGTTTATTTTTCCGCTTATTCGCTGAGGAAGGGCTGGCCTTCACATCTTCTGAAGTGCTGCTGGCAGGTGGGCGATGCTCTGAAGAATTCTGGCTGCCCCGGCGGCCTTTGCTATTGGCTCCTGCTCGGGTTTTGCTGCTGCTGCTGGTCCCTTTGCTCTCAGAGGCTGTGGTTGTCTCGTTGACAGGTGTGTTACTGTTCGGACGCATGCGTTTGCCTCTACCTCGACCATTGCGCATTTCCAAGTCACTGGTGGGTGAGTCACAGAATCTTGGCAAAGAACAAATATAACAGGATAGTATTAAGAAGAGAAACCATCTTTATTTATTTGTTTATTGGTACTGGGGATTGAACCCGAGGGCATTTAACCACTAAGCCATGCCCCCAGACCTTTTTTTTCTTATTTTATTTTTTATTTTAAGACAAAGTCTTACTAGTTTGCTGAGGCTGGCTTTGAACTTGCAATTCTCCTGCCTCATCCTCTTGAGTAGCTGGGATTACAGGTGTGTGCCACTGTGCATGATGGAAAAAAAAGTCTTTAAACCAGTTTAGTTGTAGCCTCCAGAAGAACCTTCCAGATGATGACTATTGCTTTCAACAAATATGATTTGTTGAAAGAATTTGTGCTTGTGGGAACTGCATTAACTGGTGAACTCTTAGGATTTTACCTGCATGCCAGTTACAAATTATTCCCCAGCATTTCTCTCTAAAGCCATGCAGGCAAAGAGTAGTCATGCCTGCATTTGTTCCATCACACAAAGAATAGTCATTCTACATTTCCTATATGCAGCCATAATCACGGTTTCAGAGAAGACTTTAAAGATCACTCAGGAAATTGAGACCAGGAATGCTAAGTAACTGACTCAAAGTCACACTGCTGATTAATGGCAATAAACAACTAGAATTTAGTTCTGCTTTCAGCCTAATGCTTTTTGCCTAAATACCTTACCACAAAGATATAGACTGGTAGAACAAATCAAACATTCATTCATTTAAAACACTCCTAAATATGTCCTAAACACAATGTCAGCCAAAAAATAGTATATGAATTTTTTGAATGTTTGCATCTAGAGATTTGCACCTATGGATCTTTTTTCACTGGCCCTAGAGTAGCTTTTCATGGACCCCAAAATACTATCTAAAATAATAAAACACTTAGTTAAAGATGGTTCCTGTTTAGATCTAAAGATGGTTTTGACTCTTATTCCAGGGGCAGGTGGAATAGATTGTTTCTAAGACTGTGAGTGCCACAGCTATGGCGGAAAAAAAGACAATTTTTGTCAATTATCTCCTTTGGGCCCCCAGAACATTCATATTATAAAGCTACTATTTTTATTATTGCCCTACTTACTCACTGTATCTCTAGATTCTTACATACCCCAAAGCAGAAATAAATCCTTCCAAAAGATTTCTCAGAAATAAAAAAGAGGATATAGAGAACTTTAAAAACTGGTCTTAGCTGGGCATGATGGCACATGCCTGTAATTCCAGTGACTTGGAAGGAGGCAGGAGGATCATGAGTTCAAAGGTAGCCTCAGTGACTTAGTAAGACCCTATCTCAAAATGAAAAGTAAAAAGGGCTGGGGATGTGGCTCAGTGGTTAAGCCCCCTAGGTTCAATCTCTAGTACAAAAACAACAACAAACAAACAAAAAACTGGGGGTGGGGTTATGGCTTAGTGGCAGATCATTCGCCTAGTGTGTGAGAGGCCCTGGGTTTGATCCTCAGCACCACAAATAATAAAACAAAGATATTGTGTCCAACTACAACTAAAAAATAAATATTTAAACAAATAAACAAACACACATAAAACTGGTCTGAGCTCATCTGAACAGTTTTATAATATGCTAAGCCTCCAGAAGCCTGTCCCAGCATCTCTCAATATTAGGAGGCATAAATAACCACAAAATCCCAGGTAGAGCACCATTACAGTAGACAAAAAGAAAGTGATAGGGAGTAAAAAAACTTCAAAAATAATTTTCCTTGGGACATTCTTGCCGATCTTTGTTTCAAGGGAATAATGGGGGGCAGTATAGTTTTTGTAAAAGATGTCTAGATGGTAACTACCAATTTCTTTTCTTCTTCATCCCCCACCCCAATCCTCAGACAGGGTCTAGCTTTCTTGTCCAGGTTGGCCTTCAAACTTGGGATACTCCTACTTCAGTCTTCCAAATAGTTGCCATTATAGGTGTGCACCATATACCCTACTTGGTAACTACCATTTTTAATGACAATGAGTCATTAAAGAAACTTGTAAATGTGTGGGAACTGCATTAAGTGTTGAGCTCCTTGGATGTTATCTGCATGACAGCTGTAAATTATTCTCCCACATTCAGGCACCCCAAGCCCTGGCAAATTGGGTACTAAAAAGTAATATGCCATTCACTGAAATATTAATCTTTTTTTTTGGGGGGGGGGTAGTGCTAGGGATTGAAGATTGAATCCAGATCCTTGCACATGCTAGGCAAATGTTCTTCAGGTCAAATTAGAATTTGAGGGGCTGAGGATGCAGCTCAGTGGTACAGCACTTGCTAGCATGGGTACATGGGTTCTGAGTACCCCCTCCCCCCCGCAAAAATGGCAATTTGTAAAGGTCCTTGCCTACATGGTCTAGTCTAGTAGGGCTTATAAAACTAAACATGTTATTGAGATGAGTTTCTGGGGGGATACTTACCACTGAAAAGCATCATCAATGCGTGTTTGTTCACTGATAGTTAGATTTTATATCCTTAGTCTCAAGGTGACTAAAGGAAGAAGCTAGAATTTAATTCTAGACAAGGGCTTAAAAAGGATTTCTTCACTGGTTGTGTTGCTGCATGACTGTAATCCCAGAGGCTCTGGAGGCAGGAGGATCATAACTAGAGGCCAGCCTTAGCAATTTAGTGAGGCCCTAAGCAACATAGTGAGACCCTGTCTCAAAATAAAAAATAAAAAGGGCTAGGGATGTGGTTCAGTGCCCGTGATACCAAACAAATAAGAAAACAAAACAAAACAAAAAAAACGACCAAACAATTAAGAAAAGAACTTATTTCCCATTCTTCTACCCCTATTTCCCAGCCAACACTTTAATACATAATCTATTCATTCTTTTTTTTTTTTTTTGTAGTGTGTATGGACAGCATGTCTTCATTTTATTTGTATGCAATGCTGAGGATTGAACCCAGTGCCTCACACATGCTAGGCAAGCACTCTGCCATTGAGCTACTGCCCCATCCCCATTTATTCTTTTAAATGTGAGATGAACACAGTGCCTTCTCTTATTTCTACATTATAATGCCCTTTAAAAAAAAGATGGGTATATGGCTCTAGCAGGATAAAGGTATAAGGATTCACTGATTATAGAGTGATTCAGACTAAGTGCTCACCTTGGGGGTGCCCAATCATGCCGTGTGCAGTCAAGAAGTGTACCTACATATGTCTTGTTCCTCCATGTTACATTTACCACCAACATACCTGAAAAACAAGAAGACAGAAATATAGAAAAGGCAAATCCTGTTGGCCACTGGAAAGGGTATTCTTCATTTGAGCACTCTGACTTCTGTGGGAGGGCTTGGAATTGCACTGGGCACCAATGGGACGAACAGGATAGGCACAGTTGGATAGGTAATAGCTGCAAAGACTTCATGGTCAATGCAAAACACAATTTCTTAACTTTAAAAATATTATGCAGGGGCTGAGGTTGTGGCTCAGAGGTAGAGCGCTTGCCTAGCATGCGCGAGGCTCTGGGTTTGATCCTCAGTACCACATAAATTAAAATAAAGATATTGTGCCCATCTATAGCTAAATATTTTTAAAAAATATTTTGCAGCTGGGCGCAAGGGTGCAAGTCCTGTAACTCCTGCTACTCAGGAGGTTGAGGCAGGAAGACTGTAAGTGTACAGCCAGCCTTGGCAATTTAGCAAGACCCTATCTTCAAAAAATAAAAAGAGCTGGGGATGTAGTTCAGTGGTAGAGTGCCCAAGGATTCAATCCCCAATACTGGGGTGGGGGGTGGGCAGAAGCAATATTTCTTTAAAAAAAAAAAAAGTATGAAAGATAACCTATTAAAAACCCACGGGTGCTGGAGATGTGGCTCAAGTGGTAGTGCGTTTGCTTGGCATGCGTGCAGCCAGGGTTTGATCCTCAGCACCACATACAAACAAAGATGTTGTGTCCCCCGAAAACTAAAAAACTAATAAATAAATAAATATTAAAAAATTCTCTTTCTCTTAAAAAAAAAAACATGGGTGTGTTGACACATGCCTGTACCTTGGCAATTCAAGAGGCTGAAGCAGGGGGATCAAAAATTTGAGGCCAGCTTCAGTAACTTAGCTAAGTTCTGAGCAATTCTGACCCTGTCTCAAAATAAAAAATAAAAAAGGGCTGGTGATATAGCTTAGTAATAAAGAACCCTTGGGTTCAATCTCCAGTATCAACAAAATGAAACAATAAACAAAGACAGGTGTGGCAGCATAACCCTAGGACTCAGGAGACTGAAGCAGGGATATCCCAAGCTTGAGGCCTTCCTTGGCAATTTAAAGACCCTGTCTCCAAAACCAAGGTTGGGGATGTAGCTCAGTGGTGGAGCTCCTCTGGGTTTAATCCTCATATTGGGGGAAAAAACAACAACCATGTACCTATCACCCAGCTCAATGAATCTACTGATTTTGTGCCATATGTGCATCAGATTTCATTTCTAAATAGTAAAATATTATAATTCAAAAGCATTATTTATATTTTAAAGCTTTATGTTGATCAGATCATGTTGGCGATACAACTTACCTTTCTCATGTAACAGTATGGACGTGAGATTTATCCTTGTTGATTTTTTTTTTTTTTTTTTTTAGAAAAATGAAAAAGAAGTTTCCTTGCTTTTCTAGAAAAAGAGAAAATACAGGGGACTCCTGACCCAGAGGCTGTGATTCTGCCCATCACGGGGAACAGGGGGTTTTTAAAAAAGTGATTCAAAAGGCTACATTCCAGGTATTCTTTGTCAAAGTTGTAATGTACCTATTAATTTGGGAGATAATAATTTCTTAGATCCTCTGGTACCATTCCCAAGTGAGCAAAGTATTTATTTCAATGCATGATTTGACCACAATTATTTATTTATTTATTAAAGGGGGGGAGAGAGAGAGAATTTCAATATTTATTTTTCAGTTTTTGGCAGACACAACATCTTTGTATGTGGTGCTGAGGATCGAACCCTGGCTGCACGCATGCCAGGCAAGTGCACTACCACTTGAGCCACATCCCCAGCCCCACAATTTATTCTATAAAATACTTATCACAATTTGGTCTCCTTTTGGTGGACATCTTAGGTTTTTTGGGTACAATTTCATTCCAAAATGAGGCACAGTGAATACTCCTGACATGTTATTAATCTTATTTAAAAATGCTTTTGAGTAGTTACGGAAATACATTGGTACATTCATCCTTAAATGGTAGCAATATATATATATATATATAAATAATTTTTTAAATTTATTTTTTAGTTATAGGTGGACACAATATTTTTATTTTATTTTTATATGGTGCTGAGGATCGAACCCGGTGCCTAACGCATGGTAGGCAAGCGCTCTCCCTCTGAGCCACAACACCTGCCCTATATATACAAAATGTTTTGAACATTGTTGTTTTCACATATCCATATATTTTGGATCATTCTATGAGTATGCAGAGAGCTATTTTATTTTTCTTGAGATTGCTTCACTCTTCTGCTATTATAAATAAATGGCAATAAATAGCCTTGTACAAATGTTTTATCTTTCCTATACAAATGTATCTATAAGATTAAAATCCTGTAGTAAAACTGCTACAAAGAATTTGTATTTAGAGTTTTCATAAACACTTCCAAAATGCCTCAAAGAGATTTATTAAATTTACTTATTCCTCAGCAGCCCACGAAACACTTCTTGACCTTTCCCTTTGGTAATGTAGTATTCTGAGACTTTTTGATCTTTGAATTATTATTATTATTATTATTATTATTATTATTATTATTATTCTATTACCAAGGATTGAATCCAGGAGGCTTAACCACTGAGCCACATCCTCAGCCCATTTTATATTTTATTTGGAGACAGGGTCTTGCTGAGTTGCTAAGTGCCTTGCTAATCTGCTGAGGCTGGCTTTGAACTCACAATCCTCCTGCTGGGATTACAGGTGTGCACCACTGTGCCTGGCAAAGTATTTTTTTAATGTCTGGTTAAAAAGTAATTTTACATTTTAATGACAGAGAATAAAATGAAAATGAGGGCTGGGATTGTGGCTTGGCGGTAGAGCGCTTGCCTAGCAAGTGCAAGGCCCTGGGTTCGATCCTCAGCACCACATACAAAACAAAGATGTTGTGTCCGCCGATAACTAAAAAATAAATATTAAAAAATTCTCTCTCTCCCTCTCTCACTCTTTAAAAAAAAACAAACAACAAAAAAACACAAAATAAATAAATAAATAAATAAATAAAATAAAGATACTGTGTCCAACTGCAACTAAAAAATATTTTAAAAAAATAATAAAATAAATAAAAATAAAGTTTTATTGGAACATAATCACACCTGTTTATTTATATATTGTGTATGCCTTCTTTTACACCACAGGGCAGAGTTGATGCAACAAAGATTGTATGACCTGCAAAACTTAAGATATTTACTTACTATCTGGCTCCTTACAGAAAGTTGTTGACCTATTTTAGAATTTTTTTCTTCTTTTTTTTAATTTTAATTTTTTTGGTATTATGGATTGAAGCCAGGGCCTTGTGCATACTAAATACAGGCTGAGAACAGGCTCTACGACCAAGCTATATCTCCAGCCCTGGTGCAAGCAATTTAAAGATATGAATTTCCATTAAGACCTATGTTAGCTGTATTCTAACAAATTCTGATCAGTTTTCATTGTCATTTAGGTCAAGATATTTTCTAGTTTCTCTGACAATTGTTTTTTTTTGGATCCTGAAGCTATTGTCAAATTTTCAAATATATGAGGATTTTCCAGCTTTTTAAAAATATTTAATTTGGGGTGATGGGGCTTAAAGGCAGGCAGGGCCTTACCCTTCTTGTCAAATGCTCTTTCTTAAAATATTTTTTTGTTAATGATTTCTAACTTAATTCTACTGTGGTCAGAGAACATACGCTATATGATTTCAATCCTCTTAAATTCAGTGAGAGTTAATTTATGTTCTAAAATATGGTCTTTCTTGAAGGACAATGTGCACCTGAAAAGAATATTAAAAAGTATATATTCTGCAGTTGTTGGGTGTTCTATAAATGAAAGGTCAAGCTGACAGTGTTATTCTTCTACATCCCTACTAATTTTCTGCTTGCTTGTTCTTATCAATTACTTGCCCTTTGTTCTTTCTTTTTTTCCCTTATGTGGTGCTGGAAATTAAACCCAGGGAATTGCACATGCTATAATCAGTTCTACTGATCATACTTGTCTGCAGTATACTTTTCAAACTTGTGAGTTCATCCCTTAAAAACAAATCTCTTTACTGACATTTAAGTAAGTTATAAGGGAGGAGGTTGATCTACCATGTTTAATTAGAATATTATTTACTTTTATTTATCCTATTTGATACTTGGAGTGCACTATATATATACTTAAATTTCGAATTAGGAAAATTATGACTTATTTTATATTCATTTATTGTTTGTCACTTATTCATTCTTTTATTTTCTAAGGACTTACACTAGATGTGTCCTGGAGTCTCTCAAGTCATTACTTGTACATTTATTTATTTTGCAGTACTGGGAATTGAAACCAACAGCACTCTACTACTACATCCCAGCCTTTTCTATTTTGAGTCAGGGTCTCACTCAATTGCCCAGGCTTGCTTTGAACTTATATTCCTCCTGCCTCAGCCTCCTGAGGTGTTGAAATTATAGCTATGTGGCATATTGCCAGCAATTATCTATAAATTTAATTTCTTGAATTTAAGGTACTGAGCTAAAAACATTTTTTTTCAATGACTATTTTTCATTTCCAAGATTTTAAACTGGCTAAATTTTTCATATCTATGTGACATTATTTAGTTTTTGGCTGTTTCAGTAAAAGTTTCATCTTATTAATAGACATTACTTTTGTTTCTCTTTCATAAAACTAAAAATACTTAATTAAATCAATTTACTTAGCTATGCATGTAAGTTCTGATTGCTTCTTTTTTGGGGTGGTGGGATGGGGTATTAGAGATTGAACTCAGGGGCACTCAACCACTGAGCCACAGTCACTATACTTGCTGCTGGTATAGTGGTGCATGCCTCTAATCCCAGTAACTGGAACTTGGAATCCTCCACCTCAGCCTCCCAAGTAGCTGGAATTATAGGCATATCCCACCTCACCTTGCAGTTCAGGTCACTGCCTTTTTTTTTTTTTTTTTTTTTTTGCTGGGGGGAGTGGGACAGGGGTGTTGGGGATTGAACTCAGGAGCACTTTACCACTCAGCTACATCATCTCCAGCCCTTTTTGATTTTAGGGTCTCACTAAGTGGCTTAGGGCCTTGCTAAATTGCTGAGGCTGTCCTTAAACCTACAATTCTGCTTCCCAAATCACTGGGATTACAGGGTTGTGCCACCATTCTTGGCAGTTCATTGCTTTTTACTGCTAAGCAGTATTTATGGTATGGTTGTATCACAGTTTGTTTTACCATTCACCTTTTGAAGGACATCTGGATTATTTCTAGTTTTGGGCTATTATGAATAAAACTACTATGAATATATATGTACAAGTTTTTGTGTACAAGTTTTTTTCCTCTGGGATAAATACCCAGGAGTGCAACTGTTGGGTTACACTAAAGTTGCAAATCTAGTTTTTTAAAGAAACTTCTCAGAGCAGCTGTACGTTTTAACATTCCCACCACCAGTCGGTTTGTATCCTTGCCAGTATTTGGTGTGAGGATGGCTGTGGAAGTAACATCTCATTGCGGTTTTAATTTGCATTTTCCTAATGGTTAATGATATTGAATAGGGGCTGGGGATGTGGCTCAAGCGGTAGCGTGCTCGCCTGGCATGCGTGCGGCCCGGGTTCGATCCTCAGCACCACATACAAACAAAGATGTTGTGTCCGCCGAGAACTAAAAAATAAATATTGAAATATTCTCTCTCTCTCTCTCTTCTTTAAAAAAAAAAAAAGATATTGAATATATTTTTGTGCACTTATTTGCCTCTTTGGTAAAATGTCTGTTCATATCTTTTGCCCATTTCTGATTACATTTTTTGTTTTCTGTTGAATTTTGACAGTTCTTTATGTATCCTAGACAGTAGGCCTTGGTAGAATATTTTTTCTTATTCGGTAGCTCTGTCATTTCATTATTTTAACAGTCTTTCCCAGAACTAACATTTTAATTTTGATGAAATCTAATTTATCAATTTTCTCTTTATGGGATCATGTTTTAGTGTCAAGATTGAGAACCATACTTGGCTCTAAAGATTTTCTTCCAGATTTTTCCCTAAAAGTTTTGTTTTCTGTGTAAGTCCTTGATCCATTTTGAGTCAACCTCCCATCCTCCCCCTTTTTTTTGGTACTGAAGATTGAACTGAGGGACACTTAACAACTGAGCCACATCCCAGCCCTTTTTTACATTTTATTTAGAGACAGGGTCCCTGAGTTGCTAAGGGCCTCCTAAATTCCTAAAGGAGAATTGTGATCCTCCTGCCTCAGCTCCCAAGCTACTGGGATTAGAGGTGTATGTCACCTCACCCAGCTCATTTTGAGTCAATTTTTTTTTTTTTGGTACCAGGAATTGAACTTAGGTACCCACAACCACTGAGCCACATCCCTAGCCCTATTTTGTACTTTATTTAGAGACAGGGTCTCAATGACTTGCTTAGCGTCTTGCTATTGCTAAGGCTGGCTTTGAACTCTCAATCCTCCTGTCTCAGCCTCCCAAGGCGTGCCCCACCTCGCCAGGCTTGAGTCACTTTTTGAATGAGATTATTTTTTTTCTTTTCCATCTATGTTCATTTGTCCTAGAGGCTATCTTTCACCCAAAGAATTTCCTTTGTGCATTTGCCAAAAATCAGTTTGGCACATTTGAGTGAGTCTATTCCTGAATTCTCTGTCCTGTTCCATTAATTTATATGTCTATCCCTCTGCCAATTCCAGACTTTCTATTATTGTTTTGTTTTAGCTTCCCCCCCCCTTCTTTCTTTCTTCCAGTTCTGGGGATTGAACCCACAACCTTGCACATGTTAAGCAAGTGGTGATAGCTGTTCTAGTTCCTTTGCCTTCCCATGTAAATTTTAAAATAATCTTCTTTATATCTAAGTATCAAAACAAAACAAAGTAAACAAAAAAACAAACTTGCTGCTGGTATAGTGGTGCATGCCTCTAATCCCAGTAATTTGAGAGGCTCAAGCAGGAAGATCACAAGTTTGAGGCTAGCCTCAGCAACTTAATGAAACTCTCTCTCTCTCATATATATATATATAAAAATAAATAAAAGGACTGGGGATGTAACACAGTAGTAAAGCACCCCTGGGTTCAATCCTCAGTACAAAAAACAAACAAACAAATGACTTGCTGGAATTTTGGTAGGGATTTTGTTAAGCCTGTACATCAATTTGAGGAAAACTATCATCTTTACTATGTTGTTTGCCAATTTGTAAACAGCATGTCTCTGCATTTATATGGATATTCTTTAATTTTTTCATCAGCACTATGTGGCTTATAGCATACAAATCCCATGGATGTTTTCTTAGATTTATGGCTACATATTTTATAGTTAGGATGGCTACTGTAAATGGTATTATATTTCTTAATTTCAGTGTCCATATATTCATAGCTAGTGTATAATAGCTTCACAGATGATTTTTGTAAGTTTATCTTATATTCTTTGATCTAGCTGAACTCATTTATTAATTCCAGGAGTTTTGTATAATTGTAAGGATTTTCTCTAAGGACATCAAATGATCTGAAAATAGGAACGATTTTTTGCTTTCCCCCACCCTCTAGTACTGGGGAATGAACCCAGGGGGTGCTTTCCACATAGTTACCCCAGTCCTTTTTATTTTTGAGATAGGGTCTTGCTAAGTTGGTGAGGCTGGCCAAAAGGAACAGTTTAATTTCTTCCTTTCTAATCTATGTCTTCTATTTCCTTTTCTTAACTTATTGACACTGGCTAGAACTTCTATCACTATGTTGGATTAAAAGCAATAAAGGTAAATATACTTGTCTCATTCCTGTTCAGCTTGAATTCTTCTACATATGGGATGTGGGAGGCAAAAGGAAAGCCCCGGGGAATTACCACCATGTTGGGACTTAGGTCTTTGGCTCTGGGCTCCCTTGCTGGTCTCCCTTCTCTTCTGTACCTTTCACAGTTTGTTGTTTTGTTTATATATCTAAGTTTTTTAGTTGAAATTAATGGGAAAAACAGGGAAAAGTCTGTCTATTCCATCTTCCCTAAAGTGGAAGTCATAGTTAATTTTAACTGGCTACTTTCCTTAACACAAGATTTCTATTATATAAAATTTTGGTTTTCAGGATTTTTTTTTTTTGTATTTTTCGAGTGGTATGACTTTGTTATTAAGCCCCCACCTTTTCTCTAATAATTTTGCAGTTTCCTCCTTCTGGTACCCTAAGGACCCAACCCAAACAGCTATTGAAATGGTCTGTGTCACAGTAAAATTAAAGATATCATAATTCATTTAATAAAATAATTTATTATTATTATTAGTTGTAGATAGACACAATATATTTATTTTATGTGGTGCTGAGGATCGAACCCAGGGACTTGCCATGTTAGGCGAGTGCTCTACCGCTGAGCTACAACCCTAGGCCTAGGATATCATAATTCTAAATCAGTGAATCAAGAGGTAGTGTGATATAATCTTTTCCAGCTCTCCTTAGGTTTCTCTCTTCCCCCAATTAAAGGATTCCCTGCATGAGGTTGGTTGGGGGTTACTATCCTACTCCCCTAGCTTCAAGTTCTCATCTATTTTTTCTCTACAGTATTGGGGATTGAACCCAGGGAGCTCTACCATAGAATTACACTTCCACGCCCTTTTTACTTTTTATTTGAGACAAGAGTTTCACTACATTGCTTAGTCTGACCTCAAACTTGTGATACTCTTGTTTCAGCCTCCCAAGTCACTGAAATTACAGGCATATGCCACCATGCCTGGCAAATTCTCATCTCATTTTTAAAAAATATTTATGTTTTAATTATAGGTGGACACAATATTTTATTATTTTTTAATATTTATTTTTTAGTTGTAGGTGATGGACACAATATTTTATTTCATTTTTATGTGGTGCTGAGGATCGAACCCAGTGCCTCACAAGTACTAGGCGAGCACTCTATCACTGAGCCACAAGCCCAGCCCCAATATTTTATTTTATTTTTTATGTGGTACTGAGGATCGAACCCAGTGCCTCACGCATGCTAAGTTGCTTAGGTCCCCACTCAGTCCCCACTCTACCTCTTGAGCCACAACCCAGCCCCAAATTCTCATCTCTTTCTGGGGCATTTATAATAATTATTTACCCATCAGAAACTCAGCAAGTCCACAGCTTCAGCCACACTAGTGACTTCCAACTCTTCTGTTTTTGGTTCATTGAGATAGTTATTTTGTTTTTGAAACCAAACATTTTCTTTTGTGGGTGTGTACTGGGGACTGAACCCACGGGCACTCTACTATTGAGCTGTACCCCTAGCTTTTTTTTGTTTGTTTGTTTTAAGACAGGGTCTCCTTAAATTGCTGAGGTTAACTTTGAGCTCTCAATCCTCCTGTCTCAGCCTCCTAAATTGCTGGGATTACAGGCCAGGTGTGCACTGCTGTGCCTCGTTCTTTTTCTTTTCTTTTTCAGACAGAGTCTCTATGTTGCCTAGGCTAGTGTCAAGCTTGTGGGCTCAAGTGTTCTTCCTACCCACCTCATTTTTTTTTTTTTTTGGTACCGGGGATTGAACTCAGGGCACTTAACTACCAAGTCACATCTCCAGACCTTTTAAATATTTTATTTAGAGACAGGATCTCCCTGAGTTGCTCAGGGCCTCTCTAAGTTGGCTCTGAACTTGTGGCCCTCCTGCCCCAGCCTCCCAAGCCACCGGGATTACGGGTGTGTGCCACCACACCAGGCCTGCCTCAGCCTCCTGAGTAGTAGTAGTAAGTAGATGGGACTACATGTTTGCACCACCCCTGTCTTCACATGTTCTTTGATTTCTCTTTTCATATTTTACTTTAAATTCTTGGTAAGTGCTTGGAGGAGAAGATATGTCAAAAGTTTGAGCCCTGTAAGTAATTCTTTTTTTCTTTATAATATTGGGGATTAAACCCAGCAGTGCTTGTATCACTGAGCTAACATCTCTTTTAAATTTTTGAAAGTGTCTTGTTAAGCTGCCCGGGCTGGCTCTGAACTCATGATCCTCTTGCCTCAGCCTCCTGAGTCATAGAATTATAGGTGTGCATCACTATGCCTGGCTCTGTAAATCATCTTCTTCTTCTTCTTCTTCTTTTTTTTTGGTACTGGGGTTAAACCCAGGGGCACATTACCATTGAGCTACATCCCCAGTCCTTTTTATTTTGGAAAAGGGTCTCACTAAGTTGCTTAGGTCCTCACTCAGTTGCTGAGGATGGCCTTAAACCAGTGATTCTACTGCCTTAGCCTTAGGAGCCCCAGATTACAGCCATCACATTCAGCTCTGTAAATCACCTTGATTGGAACTTCCAAAATATATTTTCTATGTATCAAAGAGAATAAATTAAGGTCTCTGTAGTAATTCACCTATTTTCATTTTCTTTGATCTCGAGTGCTGTAAAAGATCACAGTACCTAGAATCAGAAAACCTTAGACCAAAACCTTGCTCTGTTACAGTATAACCTTGGACAAGTCATTTGGCTTCTATGAATCTCAGATTTTTAATCAGTAATACAGGATTAAAACAAAAACAATTATAACACTATTAATAAGACAACTAGCTAACAGTGCAATACAAAGAAAATGCTTAGACCAAACTATGGAGTATTAAGACTTCAGCCTCAAATTTTTGGACATTGCTTTAAGAATGATCTTATTGTGGAATCAGAATTTATGTTGCTAAACTACCCACCTCATTTTTAGTGGCACATGTCTATAATCCTACCAACTTGGGAAGTGTCTTTTATTTCCGACTAAATATTTACAACCTTATATCATCTTCTCTTTCACCCTGGTGCTGGGGATTGATCTCAGGTCCTTGTATTTGCTACGCTATACTCTACCACTGAGCTACATACCCAGTCCTAACATCACTTTTTTTTTTAAGAGAGAGAGAGAGAGAGAGTTTTTTAATATTTATTTTTTAGTTTTCGGTGGACACAACATCTTTATTTTTATTTGTTTGTGGTGCTGAGGATCAAACCCAGCGCCCCATGCATGCCAAGCGAGAGCACTACCGCTTGAGCCACATCCCCAGCCCCCTAACATCACTTTTTAAGCAAGGCAGGTCATAAGGAGATAGAAAGCACAATCTTGTTTGGCGAGGTGGTGCACACCTGTAATCCCAGAAGCTTGGGAGACTGAGGCAGGAGGATAGTTAGTTCAAAGCCAGCCTCAGCAACAGCAAGGTGTTAAGCAACTCAGTGAGACCCTGTCTCTAATAAAATACAAAATAGGATTGGGGATGTAACCTTGAGTTCAATCCCCAGTACCCTAAAAAAAAAAAACAAAACAAAACTACAAACAGAAAGCACAATCCTCCTCCCGACACATGTTTGGGATCAAACCCAGGGTCTCCTCAATGTGAGATGAATGCTCTACCACTACATCACACCCTGACCCCCATTTAAAGCTACTTTTAAGGGCTGGGGTTGTGGCTCAATGGTAGAGTTCTTGCCTAGCACATGTGAGGCACTGGATTCGATCCTCAGCACCACATACAAATAAATAAAATAAAGTTATTGAAAAAAATAAGCTACTTTTAAAATGAGGAAATTAAAGTCCAGAAAGGATAATTAATTTACTGAACACATCAATGTTAGTTGAGAGCCTTAGCTCATGACATAGCTATCTCTAATGAATTCTTTTCATGCAGTTTCCTTAGAATGTCCCTTTATTTTGGTTAAAAGACACACGTAGAATTGCAGGGTGTAGGGATCCAGAGGGGGAGAAGGATAGTATTCCTGTCCCTCTTCAAGGCTCCGGCATCTTAAAGAAATAGCATATTGTATAAGAAGTAGTAATTAAGCTAAATTCTCCATGGCTATTAGCAAAGTGAATTCATGTGGCCATCTCCCGTCAGTAATGGGCTGCTCTGCTTAATGCATAACAATTTTTTTTAAATGCTAGACTTTTTTTTAACCTTTATTTAATTTGTTTGTTTATTTATTTTTTTTTTAGATTTTTTTTTTTTTTTTGGAGCTGTAGATGGTTACTATACTCTTATTTTATTTATTTATTTATTTATCCTTATATGGTGCTGAGGATTGAACCCAGGGCCTCATGGGCTAGGTAAGTGTTCCACAACTGAGCTACAATCCCAGCCCCTTATTTGTTTATATTTACTTGGTACTGAAGATCAAACCCAGTGCCTCACACATGCTAGGCAAGCACTCTACCACTGAGCTACAAATCAGCCCTGCATAACAATTTTAAACAGGAACAGTGTCCATTTATTTCTAGATAAGGTAAGACTTAGAGTAACCTCATTTATAAGGGTGGATGAGCACAGCTGTATATAGTGAGCAGGCATACAATCAGAGGATGAATGTTATTCCTATTTCTGAAAATAGCTGGGCAAGAACACATGTTTATAAAAGTGGCTCCTTCCTCTGGTACAATCTGCAAACCTTAGCAATAATAAATGAACTGGAAAAAAGACAGGTCAGGCAGAGTGCTGAAGGGGAAGAGGAAAAATTCTAGTATGGAAAGACAAAATGGAGGGTTGTTTAAATGTCAAAGGAAACACATTTTGTTGAAGTGTAATACTCTCCCTATAAGGTTCTGAGTTGAGTCAGCTGGGAGAATAAGAGGACAGGAAGGAAAAGCAGAAAATAACACTTAACAGATCTAGTTTCTCTACTAAAAGTAGTTTTAGGGCAGTAAGTAGGCTGACAAGAAAGAGAAAAATAGGTCTTCATTTTAGAAAGCTTCCTATTTTTCATAGTGTTCACAAAACAAGGAAAACCTTAGCATGTTTGGAGATGATAGTAATTCTGCTAAAAATTCTGTAACAATAGTACTGTTTCTCTAGGTGGTTATTGTCATCTTTACCAAAAGTCACAGAAAATCTTATTAACCATTATTAAGTTTTAGAGTGGCTATTTTCCATTTTTATAGCTGATCAATACTGCAGCAAGATAAAGGGAAAATGACTTAATACAAGGCAGTTGTCAGGTCCCCCCAGTTCTTAGGAGGAGTGCCATGCTGAGACAAACTAATCCCAAAGCATCAGTGCTTTGATTCAGGGGACACATCATAACCTCAAAACATTTATGTAGTCAAAACTGATCCATGGGGCTAGGGATGCGGCTCAAGTGGTAACGCGCTCACCTGGCATGCGCGGGGCGCTGGGTTCGATCCTCAGCACCACATAAAATAAAAAAATAAAGATGTTGTGTCCACTGAAAACTGAAAAATAAATATTAAAAAATAAAAAAAAAAACTGATGTAACAACAAGAGTAGGAAGAGTAAATTTTACCTTCAGGTCCCTCTTTTTTTTTTTTGGAGTGGGGGTACTGGGGCTTGAACACAGGGGCACTTCACTGAGCCATATCCCTAGCCCCCCCACTTTAAGTTGTTGATGGACATGATACCTTTATTTAATTTATTTATTTTTATGTGGTACTGAGGATTGAACCCAGGGCTTCACACATTCAAGGCAAGCGCTCTACCACTGAGCCGCAACCCCAGCCCCCTAGCCCCTTTTAATTTTGAGACAGGGTCTTTTTTTTTTAAATGTTTTGGGTTTCTTTAAAACAAAACAAAACAAATATATATTTTAGTTGTAGTTGGGCACAATCATTTATTTTATTTATTTATTTTTATGTGTTGCTGAGGATCGAACCCAGGGCCTCACATGTGCTAGGCAAGCGCTCTACCGCTGAGCCAAAACCCCATCCCTGAGACAGGGTCTTGATAAATTGCTTAGGGCCTCATTAAGTTACTGAGGCTGCCTCCAATTTGTGATCCTCTGCCCGAGTCTCTCAAGTCACTGGGATTACAGGCATGTAATTACAGGCATTTTTTTTTTTTTTTTAAAGCACTAGGGATTGAACCTAGGGACTCTACCACTGAGCTATATCCTTGCCTTCCTTATTTTATCTTGAGACAGAGTCTTGCTAAGTTTCCTAGGCTGGCTTTGAATTTTTTTCCTTTTATGTCAGTCTCCCAAGCAGCTGGGTTTACAGGTGTTTGCTACTGCACCTGGCTTTTTGTTTATATTCTCATAAAATGGATACTATGCACATTATTGTTTTGATTTCATGTATTTAAATTTACTTTTTTAGGGGCTGAAGTTGTGGCTCAGTGGTAGAGTGCATGAAGCTAGCATGCATGGGGCTCTGGGTTCGATCCTCAGCACCACATAAATGTAAAATAAAGATATTGTGTCCACCTAAAACTTAAAAAAGACATGATCCCAATCTATTCTCAAGCATCTTACAACTTAGTTGAAATAAACACACAGACAACATACTCCTATTAGATAAGGAAGAAAGTAAAGTTTGGCTGAATAGCTGAGTGACATATTATGACACAATAAAAAAAGGATGGGATGTCTAGATATAAATGAACTGATGTGAAGTTGTAAAACAGTACTGTAAATATTTTTAGACTTTCCTCTAGGTAAAGCTGAAGTAGCCATATAATCATCTATAAGTAAAATTTTCTTTAACATTTAAAAGTAAGGGCAATTTATAACTCATTAGCACCCTGATGGCTCTGCTACCAATTTTATAGTCCTTTGGCTCCCAGTTTAGGAGAGTGTGAAATTTTGAACATTACTAAGAAATTAAAACCACAGATAATGCAAACCTTAGTAACCTCTTAATTGCAAAACGCTACTAAGTCAAAGTGATATTCTATTTGTATGTGTTTGAGAGTGGGGAAGTGGGATTGAATAAATTTGTCTTTTACTTCTAGAAAGTTTATAATCTAGAATGCAGTAAACAAGAAAAACTCTATGATAAAGCAGAAAACATTGTCATGAGCAATCATTACCACTACTAATCCATAAGATCACAGGATGCATAGGGTAGAGAATGAATATTCCAACCAGCCTAAGGAAATGAGGGTTCTTGAAAGACTAGTAGTAAGTTTTTAAAGACATATTTAAAACAAAATTACATACAATTGTTTATATGTTATTTTATTTCTTTGGAACTGGGGATTGAACCAAAGATGCTTAACCAGAGCCACATCCCCAGCCCTTTTTTTTTATGTTTTATTTTGAGACAGGGTCTCACTAAGTGCTTAGGGCCTTGCTTAGCTGCTGAAGTTGGTCTCAAACTTACAATCCTCCTGCCTCAGCCTTCTGAGTTGTGGAATTACAGGTGTGCACCTACTGTTTGTACTTTATAGTAGCTACCCTCAGCTCTGTTATATTGGGCATCTGGAACCAGATGGAAGCCCTGATTTCCAAGTAGGAAACACAGCTGGAAAACAATATTGCACAAATTCCACACAAATTCCACACAAATTTGTAGTATTTAAGTAATATGGTATAAATGATACAAAAATGAAAACTGGGGAATGGGGTTGACTCATGACCTTTCAAAAACTTTCTCAATAACTTAACTTCTAGTACACAGAGTTGGAATAACAGTATTATTATTCATAATAAATGAATAGAAATAGAACATTCCTACTTCCTCCCCAAGAGGGGAGCAATTTACACAAAACTATAGCATAGGGGTCCAGAACAGCACCTCTGAAAAACCTCTACCCAGGCATTCTCCACCAGCTATCATTTCCCAGAGAAGCCTCCAAGCCTTTTGGTCATCTTATGTTGTCTCTCCCTCTCTCCTTTTCTTCCTTGTTTCTGTCTGCTTTCTTTCTTTTCTTTGATTATTTGTTTATAATACTGTGGATTGAATCCTAAGGTCTGGTACATGCTAGGCAAGCACTGTAACACAGAGCTACATCCCTAGTCTCTTCATGCTTTTTTTTTTTTTAAACCGAGACTGACTCAAACTTAGAAAACTCCTGCCTCAGCCCCCCAAAGAAGCTAAGATTACAAGCATGTACCCTTATGTCTGATTTGCACAGTCCTCTTGACAGCTTTTATTATAGTTTTTCCCCTCCAATGCCAGTGTTGAACTGGCTGGGGAACCCCACATTGAAGAGGAGCTGAGCAGTGGCTCATTGCTCCTGTCTAATCCCTTACATTAACAGGTACCTTTTGCAATAACCTGGTTTCCTAGTTTAAAATAATCAGGCTGAAGAAGAGTTGATATCTGTTCTTTTGTGTTAGATACCTAAACAAGATGCAAAGCCAAGATCTGAATGCAAATCAGTCCGACTCTAAACTAACGTCTGTATTTTTAACTATGCTGCTTCACAAGATGAGAATATTCTTTCTTGGTTCTCAGAAGTTCATAATTCCAAGTGTAAAACATAAAAGGTTCTATGTACTGCACTTAGAGAATAAAATTGTGGATAAAACTGAAAGATATCAACATGTATAAGATTATTTTTGGCTGAAAAACAGGTTATTGATTTTGCTTGACTGCTCTCTACCAGAAAAGAGAAGCAGCAATAAAACTTCAGACTGATGGGAGGCAGAGATAGGTAGAGCAAATGACATAGAAGTAAAAAAGAAATGTCAAAGTGACCAAAAGCAGCAAGAGGATAGAAAGCAGCAATGGAGAGGGGTCAGAAACTCAGAAGTTCAAAGCTGCCAAGTTATTATTGTAGAACACAAAATGTGGCCATGTAATTCCAGTGACTTAGGAGACTTAGACAGGAAGAACACAAGTTCCAGGTTAGCCTCAGCAACTTAGTGAGACCTTGTCTCAAAAAATTTTTAAAAAGCTCAGTGGTAGAGTATCCCTACCACTGAGGGTTTGGTTCAATCCCTAGTACTACTCCCCCCCAAACAACAACAACAACAACAAAACTATACTATTTATCTGGTTGATATATTATTTTCTTCTTTGTGATTTACATTGTCTTCTCCCGAAAGCAGTAACTTCCTCTGCTCTCTAGCCCCTAGTATTTTACCTACTTTCTTTCTTTTGTTTGATGAGGGTACTGGGGATTGAACTCAGGGGCACTCAACCACTAAGCCATATCCCCAGCCCTATTTTGAATTTTATTCAGAGACAGGGCATCACTAAGTTGCTTAGCACCTTGCTTTTGCTGAGGCTGGCTTTGAACTTTCAATCCTCCTGCCTCAACCTCCAGAGCTGCTGGGATTACAGGTGTGTGCCACCGTACCTGGTTTATCTACTTTCTATGTAAATTCACCCATTCGAATATCTCAAATAAGTGGAAAATCAGAATACATGGCCGTTTGTGATTGGTTTATTTCACTTAACATTTGTTTTCAAGGTTTAACTATACTGTAGCATATATTAGAATTTCATTTTTTTTATTTCTGAATAATATTCCATTGTATGTTTATCCATTCATCCGGGGATGCACACTTGGATTGTTTCTACCTTTTGGCTGTTGTAAATAATATTGCTTTGAAGATTCACATAAAAGTTTTTGTTTGAATATCTGTTTTCAATTCTTTTGGATATGTATCTAGGAGTGGAATTGCCAGATCATAGGTTAATTATATGTTTAACTTTTGAAGAACTGTCAAACTTTTTCATGATGGCCCCACCATTTTACACTTGAACCAGAAATCCATAAAAGTTCTGATTATTCCATATCCTCTCCAACACTTTACTTTCCATTTTTAAAAAGTAACAGGGCTGAAGCCAGACATTGTGGCATACACCTGTCATCCTACCTGGGAAATAAAATCCCCTTACCAGAGTTTCTGACTTAAGATGTGAGTCTTAGAGGTCAATTGTAATCTGCATAAAACATATAAAATGGTTTGGGGCCAAAGAACTCTTGCTAAGATTTTTTGTTTGTTTATTTTCTTTTGCTTTTTAGTTTAAAGTGGATACTATATAAATGCCCTGTAATACTATCTATAGGATGGTAAGCAGAATTGATGTAGTCTTGAACCTGTGGATAGCTTTGTTTTTATTATCATTATACTTTCTTTTTTCTTTTGGTGCTAAGGATTAAACCCAGGAGCACTTTACCACTACATCCCCAGTGCTTTTACTTTTCATTTTGAAACAGGGTTTTGCTAAATTGCCAAGACCTTACTAAGTTGCCAAGGCTGGCCTTGAACTGTGATCCTTCTGCCTCAGCTTCAAGAGTTTCTAGGGTTACAGGTATGAGCCACCACACCAGGCTCATTATGCATATTTTGACCTCTACTAGGTTACAGTCCAGTCAGAGGAGGAATGTGGATACTTAAAAACAGACTTTGTTAGCCACTGTGTTAAACTGTTTTGAGCTGGGTACAGTGGCACATGCCTGTAGTCTCAATGACCTGACAGGATGAAGCAAGAGAATCACAAGTTCAAGGCTAGCCTGGGAAGACCCTGTTTCAAAATAAAATATAAAAAGGACTAGGGATCCATTATTTGTTATAAAATACCTATTTCTTTTTCTTCTTCTTCCTTTTTTTTTTTTTTTTTTTTTGTATAGGGATTGAACCCAGGGGCACTTAACCACTAATCTTTTAAATTTCTTTTCTTTTAAATTTTGAGACAGGATCTTGCTCAGTTGCCCAGGGCCTTGCTAAGTTGATGAGGCTGGCTTTGAACTTGTGATTCTCCCGTGTTCAGCCTCCTGAGTCACTGGGATTATAGGTATGTGCCACCATGCCTGGCCTTTTACTTTTTTTTTTTTTTTTTTTAAAAAAAAGCTTTTCACCTCAGAAAAGGTTTCCTTGAAAGCTGTATTTCCTTAGCTTAGTCAGAGAAATAAAAAGTACTCAGCCTAATATCCAGTGCTAATGTGAGTAAGTAACCATAAACACTAATAGTCGTTGCTGACACACTACACTGATGCCAAATTGTTCAATATGGCCCTACTCTATAGAAAGATGTTATCATTTGTATTTTCCTATTTGCTTTCCTAGTACTTTTTACTCTCCTCATACTTCTTATAATGGCCAAATCTTTCTACCCAGCACTAAATGATCAAAAACCTGTTAATAGATTCTTTGTATTCCCAGTTTTTTTCTAAAGAACAACCAACATGTTTGTCTACTGATGTTAGGAGCTGGAGCAAAGAGGAGGAGGATACAACTGCAACAAATTCCATTTGCTCCATTCCCAATCAATAATAGTTTCAGGTTTTCCAGTCTTCTTTTGAGACAGAGGTAGAAGAAGAGATCAGATGAAAATAAGTCATTCATAGTTTCTGGAACCTATACATAAAGCTGGATCTTGGCTTGAAGCAAGTAATGCTGCAGGAAACTGGCTAGAACTGAGAGAGAATGCAAAGAGAATGCCTGTGAGGAAGGCTTGTTTAAACTCTGGGTATTATTATCTCTGCAAAAGCCTCAACTGGGGAATGTAGGACTTATTTTACTCCCCACAGCTGATCTCCAGCATACCTTGGAGAATATACAGAATATACTGTTTATTACAGGACAAAAGTTCCAATCAGAGATGTAGGGATAGTGTAAATATAATTAGAAATTCACTCGATGGGGTTGTGGCTCAGTGGTAGAGTACATGCCTAGCACGTGTGAAGCACTGAGTTCAATCCTTAGCATCAAATTAAAAAATAAAAAAAAAAAAAAAAACCACAAAATAAAGGTATTTTATCCATCTACAACTAAAAATATTTTTTAAAGATTAGAAATTCAAAAGAGTGAGTAGCCTTCAGAAATGAAGAGACTAGAAAAACTAGGACCATCTGTGGTTCTTGAACTAGGTAAGATTTTCTTCTTAAATTATGTACAGTTATTATCTGAGAACTATTAATTTTTTACAGGTTTGCCATGGGGTAATATTAGAAACTTTGGTAAAAATAGCCATACTTCAGGGAAAACTCTAGTTCCAAGTTTCTCTACCACAATGAAAATTATTAGAAGATTTCTGCCACACAATAAATTCTTAAAGCCTGCCAGATCTCATGCAGGCACAACCTCAAATCAGTTTAACAGCAACATCTCTAGGGGGCGGTGTTAAATATTTATTTTGGTTGTAGTTGATACAATACCTACATTTTATTTATTTTTATGTGATTTTATTTTTAAGGATTGAACCCAGCACCCTGCACGTGCCAGGTTAATGCTCTACTGTTGAGCCAGAACCCCAGCCCCATTTCTAGGTTTTGAATCCTATTTATCCTGGTAAGCCTTATTCATCTTCAAGTCATGGATCTGATTGATTTGACTATAGGGAAGAAGCAAATTATGTATGGGTCTTCTAAAACCAAAAATCCAAGGCAGAAAAGTGGTTATTATTTCTTTAGAGAGAGTACTTCCCAAGAGAACCTTTGCTATGAGTCCTTTATTAACATTACAAATATAAATCTCTCAGATGATGCAACAAAGCAATTTGGGATAGTTTTCCACAGAAATGTCTGAAGCTGCCATGCCCAGTGGTGCATGTGTATAATCCCAGCAATTTGGGAGGCTGAGGCAGGAGGAACTCAAGTTCGAGGACGCCAGACTGGGTAACTTGGTGAGATGCTGTCTCAAAAACAAAACAAATAAACAAATAAGCAAACAAAGGGCTGGGGATATAGCTCAGCAGTAAACCACCCTTGGGTTTAATTTGCAGTATTAAAACAAACCAGAAATGTTCGAAACCTATGGAGAAGCTATGATGTTTTGTTACAGAATGGAAACACCTGAAGATCCATTAAAAAACAAAAAATATTGACTTCTGACTCCCACCCACAGAAATTCTGATATCATTTAATTGAGTGAAACCTGGGCATCAGGATTTTAAAATCCCTGTTCCTGTTCCAACATTCTAATGTGCAGCAAAATTTAGGAACACTGACAGAGAAAATGATGTCTTCAAATTATTCTGCTTTCAAGTCTGCCACTGACAGGAAACAATCTCACAGCCCTTATTTCTGGGATCTTCTGGGATTGAATAAGCCAAAGAAAGCACAAAGGTAACCAACATTTATCCTGCAATCTTTTCACAGGAGAATGGTATTGTCTTTCTATAGAATTTTAGACAAAAGAAAATAGCCAATTGAAACCATTATCAAGGCAAGTACCAATCTGGGGAATGGTTAGGTGTGTGTGAATGTCTCTCACTCCCCCCGCCCGCCCCCCGCCCTTTTCTTTTTTGGTACTGGGGATTGAACCTAAGGGCGCTTTACCAATCCTCCTCCTCAGCCTCCAGAGTTGTTGGGATCACAGGCATGGGCCACCATACCTAGCTAGATCTGGCATTATAAGGAGAAAAAGAATTGTTATAGGATTAGAGAAGTAAGGTCAAAGTGTAACCTCCATCAAATGTAAACTATTCCATGTCCAGACTGTGGGGAAAGGGGAGGCTGCAGAGGAATGCTCAAGATCTGATACAGTTCCTCTTCCCATTACAAGTTCTTGCACCATGGAAACTGTAAAACAGTGCAATAAAGTCTGGTTCACTACACCCTTAAATGATTCATCCTCCCTTTCCTCTTGCTGAGATAACCACATACTGTAGCCATGGCTGGAGGAGGCGGATCAGCAGAGGTCATCAGGTTCAGCTGGAATCCTGGTCTGAAAATCACTAGAAATAAGAAGGTTCATATTCTCAGTTTTGAGGAAATACCTCCCAGGCTGAGATGGAATCACAATGTCCACAGCTTTACTGCTTTATGACCTAGAAGGAAGACCTAGGGATAACAAGATGGCTAAGGCTGGCTAGGAACTTTTTCTTTCTAGCCTTCCTCAACCACAGGCTGTGAAAGGTGCAGCCTGTTTTCCTTTCTGGAAATCTCTCCTTGGTAGTTTCAGGTCTGTTAACAGAGCAGAACTGAAGCACCTTTTGGCTCTCAGTGCCAAAGAAGGGGAAACAGTAACACAGAAAGAGGAACCCAATAATAGTTGGGGTCTGAGGATGAATGCTCTTTTACCCAGAGTGGCTTTAAAATAAGATCATTTGGATCTGTCCTAATCCAATATAATGGTATCCTTATAAATCAAAGGTAACATTTGAGATGGGTATGGTGGGCCTGGGGTTGTGGCTCAAGTGGTAGAGTGCTCGTCTAGCACGTGTGAGGCTCTGGGTTCGATCCTCAGCACCACATAAAAATAAAATAAAGATATTGTACCTACCTAAAACTAAAAAATAAATTTAAAAAAAAGATGGGTGTGGTGACACACAACTGTAATCCCATTGACTTGGGAGGCTGAGGCATGAGGATCATAAATTCAAGGCCAGCCTAGGCAATTTAGAGAGACCCTGTCTCAAAATACAAAATAGAAAGGGTTTGTGATATAGCTCAGTGGTAGAATACCCCTGGGTTCAATATCTCCACCACTGGAAAAAAGGCGGATGTGTGGAAGTTGGACATAGACATGCACAGAGAAGATAGCTATGTAACAAAATGATCCATCTACAAGCTATGAACACAATGGATTACCAGCAAACACCAAAAGCAAGGAAGATCTCTCCCCACGAGCCACCTTGCTAACACCTTGATTTCAGATTTTTAGCCTCCGGAATTGAGAGATAATAAATTTCTGTGCTTTTAAGCACTCTGCTTCTGGTACTCAGTTACAGTAGTTCTAGGAAATTAATATAACACCATATTCAGACCTAGTATTGATTAAATCACTCAAATTTTTATCTTAACTAGCCTCATTGCTAAATTGCAGTCTAGATCAGTGGTTCTCAAGTAGGGTATATAGAGAATAGTGGTAATGGCAGCACCAACTTCCTTTCTCCCTTCCTTCCTTCTGAGGGCCCTGTGCTTACTCAATAAGCGATCTACCACTGAGCTACATCACCAGTCTGCAAATAGTAATTTCCTGGGGAGGTTTTTCACAGTAAACATGCCCAATATTTTAGATTATGAGGGTTGGAAGAGGTAACATATATTTTAAAAGGCTCTCTAAGTGCTATTAGTGAGTTGCTCTGATCCTCCTTCCCCCCAATTTTCTCTCACTTAACACTAGCTTAAGTAAAATAATAAACTTTGATTCTAATAATCTCTGGTTTCAATGTAACTTTTTTTTTCTTTTTTAGAGAATTTTTAATATTTATTTTTTAGTTCTCGGCGGACACAACATCTTTGATGTGGTGCTGAGGATCGAACCCGGGCCGCACACATGCCAGGCGAGTGCGCTACCGCTTAAGCCACATCCCCAGCCCCATCAATGTAACTTTAATCAAAATCTTAGCATGCCTTTTTCATAAAAAAAATTCACAAGCTGATCCTACAATTTTTGTGGAAATGCAAAAGGCCAAGTGTCCCAAGGCAATCTTGAGGAAGTACAACAAAGCTGGAGGACTTACACTACTAGATATCAAGATTTATAGAGGTATAGTTAAAACAATGTATTACTGACAGAATAGGCAAAAGAATTAAAGGAACAGAAGAGAATTAAAAAATAAACCCACACATATCCTCTGATTGAGAAATACGACTCTGCTGTTCAGTGGGGGAAAGGGTGGTCTTTTCAATAGATGCTGCAGCAATTAAATATCCACATGAAAAAAAAAAAAAACACCTTGACTCAAGTCACACCTTAATCAAAAATCAATTCCAGATAAACTGTGGATCTAAATATAAAAGGAAAAACAAGTATCTCAGAAAAAACATAGGATATCTTTATTATCATAGAATAGATAAAATTTTATTAAACAGAACCCAAAACTACCAACAATAAAACAAAAGATGAACTAGATTACATAAAAATGCAGAATTTCTATTCATGAAATGATACAATTAATAGAAAAGGTGAGACACAAAAGATATTTATAATACATATATTTGACCCAGGACCCATAACCAGAATATAAAAAGATAGGCAATTGCTAGGAGTGATAGCACACACCTGTAATCCCAGTGATTTGGGAAGTTGAGGAAGGAGTATTTCAAATTTGAGGAGAGTCTTGGCAACTTAGTGAGACCCTGTCTCAAAAATAAAAAGCAAAAGGGGTTGGGGATGTAGCTCAGTGGTAAAATGCCTCTGAGTTTAATCCCCGGTACCAAAACAAAAAACAAACAAACAAACAAAACAAAACAAAAAACCCAACCAACAATAACAACAAACAACAACAAAAAACCCCACAATAAACAAACTACTATAATGAGAATAAACAAAGTTAAGTACATGCAACAACATGGATGAATCCTGCTAGTTTAATGGTGAGTATAGCTCCAAGATTTAAAAAGCACACATTGTAATGATTTTATTTATGCAATGTTCAAAGTGAATTACACAAATCTGATGACAGAGGTCAGAACTGATTGGGGAGTGGGGGTGTTGTTAAGACTACTGGAAGATGACACTGAAACAGACTGGTGGACCAATGGTACAGAATAGAGGACACAGAAACTAACCCACAAAATTACAGTTATGTTATATTAGATAAAGGTGCCAAAAACATGCAATGGAGAAAAGATAGCATTTTCAACAAATGGTGCTGGGAAAACTGGAAATCCATATGCAACAAAATGTAATTAAACTCATATTAAACACCATGCACAAAACTTAACTCAAAATGGATCAAGGACCTAGGAATTAAACCAGAGACTCTGCTTGTAATAGAAGAAAAAGTAGGCCCTCATCTTCAGCATGTGGGATTAGGCCCCAACTTCCTTAATAAGACTCCTATAGCGCAAGAATTAAAACCAAGAATCAATAAATGGGATGGAATCATACTAAAAAGTTTTATCTCAGCAAAAGAAACAATCTGTGAGGTGAACAGAGAGCCTTCATCCTGGGGGCAAGTCTTTACCCCTCACACATCAGATAGAGCACTAATCTCTAGGGTATATAAAGAACTCAAAAAGCTAAGAACTGAAAAAACAAATAACCCAATCAACAAATGGGCCAAGGACCTGAACAGACACCTCTCAGAAGAGGATATACAATCAATCATATATTTATATGAAAAAATGCTAATCATCTCTAGCAATCAGAGAAATGCAAATCAAAACTACTCTAAGATATCATCTCACTCCAGTCAGAATGGCAGCTTATTATGAAGACTAACAACAATAAGTGTTGGCGATGATGTGGGGAAAAAGGTACATTGCTGGTGGAACTGCAAATTCGAAAACTGGTAATGAAATCACCATTTGACCCAGCTATCCCTCTCCTCGGACTATGCCCAAAGGACTTAAAAACAGCATACTACAGGGACACAGCCACATCAATGTTTATAGCAGCACAATTCTCAATAGCTAAACTGTGGAGCCAACCTAGATGCCCTTCAGTGGATGAATGGATAAAAAAAAAAGTGGTATATATACACACAATGGAATTTTACTCAGCAATAAAAAAGAATAAAATCATGGCATTTGCAGGTAAATAGATGGTGTTGGAGAAGATAATGCAAAGTGAAGTTAGCCAATCTCAAAAAACCAAATGCTGAATGTTTTCTCTGATATAAGGAGGCTGACTCATAGTGGAGTAGGGAGGGAGAACATGGGAAGAATAGATGAATTCTAGATAGGGAAGAGGGGAGGGAGGGAAAGGAAAGAGGCAGGGGATTAACAAGGATGGTGGAATGTGATGGACATCATTATCCAAAGTAAATGTATGAAGATTTGAATTGGGTGTCAACCTACTTTAAATACAACAGAGATATGAAAAATTGTGGTACATGTGTAATAAGAATTATAATGCAAAAAAACACAAGTACATGTATAAAAACATGAATTGGCGTGAACATACTTTATACAAAGATATGAAAAACTGTGCTCTATATGTGTAATAAGAATTATAATACATTCTCCTGTCATGTATTTAAAGAAATAAAATCAATTAAAAAAAGGAAAATAAACAGACTATTGGAAGGGAGGCACAAAAGAGCTTCTGGGATTTTGATAATATTTGTTTCTTTATCTAGGTGCTGGTAACATGGTATGTTCACTCTGAAAATTCAATGACTTGTACATTTATGACTCATGAATATATTTATATTATTATTCAGTAAGACTTATTAACAAGCTGGACTCAATGGTACATGCCTATAATCTCAGCTCAGTGGTTGAGTATCCCTGAGTTCAATCCCCGGTATCTTCCTCACCAAAAAAAAAAAAAAGGGAAAAAAAGCCTGATTATCATAAACAAATCAGAACACCTTTGGGTTTATGAATCCTATAGATCAGTGAAAGAGAGAATGATAAAGTAGGCAAAGTAGGCAGTGCCAGGATCAGCTTGAGATGCTGGCTTGAGATGACATATTTTAGGCAGCCTGCCCAACCTCCAGGTCAGCAGACTAGTCTAGTATCTAATGCAACAGCATATGGCGGGTGTGGGTGTGTATGTGGGGGGGGCAGAGGGTTCTACTTTGTTCATCCATTCTTTCTTTACACTGATACTTGATTCTGGGAGATTTTAAATATGATTTTAAGGACAGAGCTAAAAAGCAAAGGAAGCTTGAATTTTAAATGGGAAAATGCACAGTACTTCAAGTATACTGAATGATTGGGGAAGGTTATTTTTTACATATTTTTTATTGGTGCATTATAGTTGTACACAATGATAGGATTTGTTGTTACACATTTATTTGTACATGCACACAATATGGGAAATTTTTAAAAGGTGGAGATATTCAGTCAGATATGAAACAGGCTTAGTTTAGGGTTAAAAGTTTCATTTGATTATGAGTTCAATGAAGGTAGAAAATTATTTGATAGTCTTTTTGGTTTTTTTAAGATACCTTAAAGAGAAAATAACAGTACAACTTGGGAAGAGTGCCTATTCAATTCCTTGAGTAGCCTTTTTGTCATATCGTTTGTTGCTATGGAGAAGACTGTGAAGGCAGCAACTGAGGGAATTAAAGGATCTTGCAGGAGTAAACATAGGGATAGTGAATTTTGAAAAATTCCTAAAGCAATTAGCAAGTAAAAGGACCTGTAAATGTGACATACTTTCCATGTTTTTCTAATCTCAACTCTTCTGAAAATACATGGGCCTCGTTTGCCACTATAATTTAACTCAAAAAACAGAGAGAACTAAATAGGCCTAACAAAGCCTAAACCCAGCAGACAAAATACAAGGCCATTTAACAATGCCACCTCATGCCAGGAAGAATCAGCTACCTACCCACCGTATTTGGTGAAATTATCTCCTGCTGCTTAAATTATAAAGTTGATGCCCCGTGATTTCTTTGTTCTGTAAAGCCTGAGGGAGACGGGATAATAAGGTATCAGAAGAGGTGGAAAACAGCCCCTTGTTTCAGTGAGTGAGAGAGAGAGAGGAAGAGAGGAAGAAAGAAAATAAAAGAGAATGTTAGTTCTCACTGTTATCATTTATAGGCAGTGGGAGCCTCAGTAGCAGCAACTTGGGAGCAAATCTCTGCCTGAACTGGTCTAAAACTACTGCTGTGGGAACCAAGGCTAGTTTGCAAATTTGTGCCCATCATTGTTACAGCAGCTTTATCAACCAAGGCAGGGCCAGGACCTGTTTTTAGCTGTATACGCTCTGTGACCAGAGAGTCCTACATTTTCCACATCTCGTCACAACCAATGACTAACAAAGACAATCCCTCTTCTCTCTCACACAATGATACAGAAGTGGAAATATCAGAGCTAATGCAACAGCATATGGGAGGAGGCAGAGGGTTCTACAAGGACAGGACAACAGAGCTCCTAAATCTAAATTCCTCATTTGTACAATGAGGAAACTAAGGCCCAAACTAGTAAAATGACCATTTGACAGGGCAGGAAAACACCAAGGCCATCAAATGGGGCCCTTTCCCCTTGGAATCATACATGAAAGCTAAGTTATCTACAGCGTAATGATTAATCCCAAGTCAAACCATAACTGTATCTACTGTACCTGAGTTCATGCATAAGTATCAGGAACACAATTATTTGTTAAAGGATATTATTAGTAACAAAATAGGCCTGCAAGGATTTTGTTACTGAAATATCAAAAGATCTCATTTTGAAACAACCTTCCCTGTCTGGCAAGTCCACAGCCTGGTCACCTGTACTGCCAGACTCTGCTTTGCTGTCCCTGGGAGGGAGGGGATGAGAAGAGGTGGGTGAGAAAGCACAAAGAGTACATACATCTCTTTTCCCTTAGAGATTAATCCATTTTGTAATCTGAAACTTAAAAAAAAAACTGTGACTGAAAATTTTCCTTAGGGCTTCGGGATTTGAATATATGACAGTGGGTAGATAACATAATCCACCAAGGCTATATAAACACATCATACCTTAAAGCACCCCCTGGGAGTAAATTGCTAGGTGGGAAGAATGTGTTAGCTCCTGTTTTTTAATGGGGGAGGGGTAGGAAAAAGTAGGTATTGATTTCCCTAATGTTTCCTTTGTGTGGCTGCTGTTGCCATGTGGTAGTCTGTTGCTATGAAGATCTGTGGTGCTAGACAATGGCTGCTAGACTCTTTATGACCATGCTATTGGTAGCGCTCTTTCTGCAGAAGTTAGGCTAGTGTGCATCTGGTTAAGCAGTTGAGAAAGCTTGGTCCCAGTGCAGCATCTCTCTCTAGTGAGTGCTGAGGTGAGACTGAAGGTAAAAGGGCATTAAGTATAGCCTATAAGAAAAGCCAGTAGCTGAGTACCACCTCATTTTTCCAGTACAAATATCTAAAATCAGATATTTCACAGTTCACACACGTATTCTCCTACATCAGAATCAACAGAATAAACCACAGGGAACTACCAAGGTTACCATTTTCATGAAATAAGATTAATGGAGAGACCCTTCCCTTTACAGTGAAGGATAAAGACCCACAGTCAGGATCTGCAATTAGATAAGGATGAAGAATCACTGGGGCAGTTGCTCATCAGAGCTATCAAGGACAAACTAACTTCCTTTTAAGCAAACTGCCTATTACTCTGATAATAAGAAAACAACAACCACAGACCAAAGAGCGGTGCTCATCCACAATTTAAAGCAGGACCAAATGTTTTCCTGGGTAACAGGGGTCAGAGTATACAGAAGTCTTCCTGGACTATTTAGATGTCATGTCAGCTACTCACCCTCTCTCTTCACCTTCTGACACAATCACTGTTCTTTTCATCCAAGAATACACACACAAACACTACACAAACATTCACTGTCCAATACTATAGCTACTAATTACACATGGCAATTTAAATTTTAAACCAGGTGTACTGTAGCCCATGCCTGTAATCCTAGCAACTCAAAAGACTGAGACAGGAGGATCACAAGTTTGAGGCTAGCTTCAGCAACTTAGCGAAACCCTGTCTCAAAATTTAAAAAAGAAAAAGGGCTAGGGATGTGGCTCAGTGGTAAAGCACCCTTAGGTTCAATCCCTAGTACCAAACTAACTAACTAACTAACTAACTAACTAACTGAATATCACACAGTTAAAGGTACAATATGTCCTAGAACATAACTAACTGCAGTTCAGAAATATTTTTACTATACTACAATGCCTTTATAGCACTATTATTTCTTCAAATAGTTCTCCTCAAATAGTTCCAGACATTGGAATAGAAATTAATTGTACCTCTAAATGACAAATCTCTGTGGAAAACTTCCTTTTTTCTACCAAATTGTTAAACTGAATGAGAATTCAGTGTTGGAAGACAGACCAAGATTACTGTATAGATTTTCATAACCACTGATATCCAAGAGAGTTGCACTTAATTCAGCTTCAGAAACATGGTTTTAAGTCACTACAATTTCTTTCTTACTGATATTCTGGTGAAAGAAACAAGACTAATTTCAGAGATGTTATAAAAGTAATTTCTACATGGGATGAGAGGATTAATCTAGATAAATTATTATCAAACTTTTAATTTTTTTCCCAGTCCTGGGGATTAAACCCAGAAACATTTACCACTGAGCTACATCCCCAGTCCTTTTGATTTTTAAATTTTGAGACAGGGTCTCACAAGTTGCTGAGGCTGACCTTGAATTTGTGATTCTTCTGCCTCAGCCGTTTTGCTGGGGCTGGGATTATAGGAGTGTGCCACTGCACCTGGCCAGAGCTCCCATTTTTTTTTTTTTTTTTTTTTTGATACTGGGCATCATTTAAATAAGGGTTTTCAAAGGAGCCTAACATGTAAGTGATCTAAAAGTAGAAATGCTCTGAGTTGCACCTGGTAGCAGAGATGGGAGCGAGGGTCTGGTATCCCTCATTCCTATGAATGCCACTGTGGTTCTCTGGGCTCAGATTTTTCAGGGTATAACTTTTTTGAAAGTATCTGGCTAGGCACAGTGGTGCATGCCTGTAATGCCCATAACTTGGGAGGCTGAGGCAAGAAGATTGTGAGTTCAAAGCCTCCCTGGCAGATTAGCAAGGTAATAGCAACTCAGTGAGACACTGTCTCTAAATAAAATAAAAATGGCTGGGGATGTGGCTAGTGCTTAAGCACCCCTGGGTACCAAAAAAAAAAAAAAAAAAAAAAAAAAAAAAAGAAAAGAAAAAAAAAAGTATATGAAGGTTCTAGCTCTGATTTTTTTTTTTTTAATTATAAAAGATTATGATGGGAGCCATTATTAAAAAAAAAAAAAAAAAAAGCTGGGTGTGGTGGTGAATGACACCTCAGCCTCCTGGAGGCTGAGGCAGGAGGATTCCGAGTTCAAGTCCAATAACCTAGTGAGATCCTAAGCAACTTAGTGAGACCCTGTCTCAAAATTTAAAAATAAATTTAAAAAAAAGTGCTAGGGATGTAGCTCAGTGGTAAAGTACCCCTGGGTTCAATTCCCTGAACTGGAAAAACAAACAAACAAAAAAAAACAAAAGCAACCATACTCACTTTGAAAGCAACCAGGGAAAAATGACACAGGAAACAATTAATATGATTGTGTATTTCTTATCAGAAACCTTGGAGGCTAAAAGGACACAGAACAGCCATGCACAAAGTGTACACCTGTAATCCCAGAGACATGGGAGCCTGAGGCCGGAGAATCACAAGTTCAAGGCCAAATCAATAAAAACATAAGCAACTGAGATCCTGTTTTAAAAAAGTAAAAAGGGCTGGAGACTTAGCTCAGTGGTAAAGTACCTCTAGGTTCCATCTTCTGTACCAAAAAAATAAGTAAAATAAAATAAATAATAGCATTCTCAGAGAATTCATAACAACTGAGCTGTTCTAAAAGAATTACTAAAGGAGGTTCTTCAGACAGAGGGGAAACAATAGGACTTTAAGAATCTCAGGAATGAAGAAGAGCAACTGAAATGTTAAAATCTGGGTAAAGATAACAAATTATTCTCTTGAGTTCTTTATGGTATATCTAATGGTTGAAAGGGAAAAAAATTTTAAATTGTCTGATGGGATTTTCTTTTTTTTTTGGTACGAGGGATTGAACCCAGAGGCGCTTAACTATTGAGACACATTCCCACTCCTTTTTATTTATTTTTTATTTTGAGATCCTTCACTAAATCGCTTAGGGCCTTGCTAAATTGCTGAGGCTTGGAACTTGGAATCCTCAGGGCTCAGACTCCCGAATAGCTGGGATCACAGCTATGTGCCAAGGTGCCTGCCCGATGAGGTTTTCAATATGTTAGATATAATACATGCAGCCTAGTGTTGGTAAACTTTTAAAATAAAAGCCAAGGTCACAATGATAGTGGCAGAGGTACAGAAATCGCTTAATTTTCACTCCACTGCTCCTTCAACTGTATTACAAACTCTTCTGTAAAATATATGCCAAAGTAAACCATATTACCTTTGGCTTTAGTATTGCTATCACAAAACTGAATCCATGGAACCTCCTGGAATTCTTATCTAAAGTCAGTTTTGCCTTTCTTTAAAATACCACAGATGCCCAGCAAGCAATTTTGCCTTAGCAAAAGCATATGTCCTCTTTAAGACTTTTTTTTTTTTTTTTTTTTTTTTTTGTATTTAGGGCCCAGGGTTAAGATTAAGCCTTGTGGGCTGGGGTTGTAGCTCAGTTGGTAGATGCTTGCCCTGGGTTCTAATCCCTGGCAACATACACACACACACACACACACACACACACAAGATTAAGCCTTGTAAACCTGGAATAGACTTGGTACTTGATATTTTGATTTGAAGTGAGGTAGGCCAAAGTGAAATCAGCTGGAATCAGACCCTTGCATAGTGGTAAAAATCAATCTCAAAGAAAACAAAAAAATCAAAACAAAACAAAAATCCAAGGGAAATATTCTGGGTTACACTTAGGTGTGTTTTTCTAGAGAGGCTGAGATTGGGGTATTGGGGATTGAACCCAGGGACACTTTACCACTGAGTTACATCTCCAGCCCCTTTTATTTTTATTTTGAGAGAGGGTCTCACTAAGTTGCTAAGGCTGGTCTCAAACTTCAAAGTCTCCTGCCTCAGCCTTCCCAGTTGTGCCACTGTGCATAGTCCCTTAGGTGTTCTTAACAATCCCAAAGTTGAACCTGGTCATGGATAGATCTTTGCAGAGTTGACTGAATTTGGAACAGCCTAAAAAGAGATGGAATCTGCAGGAATTTCAAAATGCTTTCAAGGCGGGCTGGGGCTGTAGCTCAGCAGCAGAGCGCTTGCCTAGCATGCGTGAGGCACTGGGTTCAATCCTCAGCACCATGTAATAATAAACAAATAAAATAAAGGCATTCTGTCCATCTACAATTACAAAAAAATTAAATAAAAAATGCCTTCAAGGGCTGGGGATGTGGCTCAAGCGGTAGCGCGCTCACCTGGCATGCGTGCGGCCCGGGTTCGATCCTCAGCACCACATACAAACAAAGATGTTGTGTCCGCCAAGAACTAAAAAATAAATATATAAAAAAAAAAAAAAAAAAAATGCCTTCAAGGCAAAATTCAAAATGAGTGATAGGGAAAGTAAAGGAAAAACAGAGCAACACTGGTAGGGCAGGGAGGCAAAACAAAACAAAGCAACCCCCTTCCAGCTCCCCCGCAAAAAAACCCAAAACCCAGGAATTACTGCTGCTATGACCACTACACTTGTTCTCAGCAACCTACAGGAACTCATTTCCTTTCTTTTCTTTTTTAAATATTTATTTTTTACCTGTAGTTGGACACAACACCTTTATTTTTATGTGATGCTGAGGATCAAACCCAGGGCCTTGCACGTACCAGGCAAGTGCTTTGCTGCTGAGCCCCAGTCCCAGCCCTGCAGGAACTAATTTCTATAGGAACCTCTTAGCATCCTCCATTTTCCCCAAGAGGCCAAGCATTCATAGCTTCTTTCTAAGCTGGAAAGTTGTTCCCTTTGAAAATAATAGTTTGCTGGGCAGAGATAGAAGTGCAAAAAGTCAGGTGCAGACACAAAACCTAGAAGCCTAGAATTTTTTTTTTTAAGTATTTGTATGTAGTTCTTATGATCAACTTGAGGAATGACCTAGTACTCCAGATCTTACTATTTGCCCCCCTCCTTCCATTCCTGGTACTGGTAATTGAACCTAGCTCTTGTGCATGCTAGGCAAGCTCTTTATCACTGAGCTGTATCCCCAATCCTTTTCATTTTGAAATGGCATCTCACTAAATTGCCCAGGCTGGCTCTGAACTTGCAATCCTTCTCCTGCCTTATTCTCCAGAGTAGCTGTGATTACAGCCCATCACCCCAGACCCCTGCCTAGATCTTATAGATCTTTTTAAAAAAAAAATTTTTAGTTGTCAATGGATCTTTTATTTAATTTATTTATATGTGGTGCTGAGAATCAAACCCAGTGTCTCACACATGCTAGGCAAGTGTTCTGCCAATGAGCCACAACTCCAGCCCCGCCCATCTTATAGATCTTCAGAGAATGATTGTTGTAGGAAATCTGTTACTTTAAGATGTAAAGGGGACTGGGGATACAGCTCAGTTGGTAGAGTGCAATCAGACCTTCATCAACTGACAATTCAGGTGAAGAGCCTTTGAGGTGTCCAAAAAGAAGAAGGAAAAAAAAAAAGTAGAGCATATCCCTATATAAAAGATCTTCCCACAGAATGAAAAGGAAAAAAAAAAAAAGTGAAGGTAAGTTTTGAAATACAATATGTTAAGTGGGAGAAATCTGATATCTTATAGTTGAGGACCTTTCTGAGTTGCTGAGGCAGGCCTCAAACTTGTAATCCTCCTGTCTCATTCTCTAGAGTCACTGAAATTATAGGCATATGTCACCATGCCTAGCTCAAACAAATTTATTTCTGATAGCCCACTACAAGTGGCAGGTGTTAAGTTTTTTTTTTCTTTTTTTTTTTGTACCAGGGATTGAACCCAGGAGTGCTTTACCATGAGTTACATTCCCAGCCCTATTTTCTACTTTATTTAGAGACAGAGTCTCACTGAGATGAGACAGAGTCTCACTGAGATGCTTAGCACCTCACTAAGCTGCTAAGGCTGGCTTTGAACTCTCAATTCTCCTACTCAGCATCCCTAGCTGCTATGATTACAAGTGTGCACCACCATGTCCAGCCAGGTGTTAAGTTTTGGGGGACCAATGGTGAGCACAAAAAATCCCCAATCTCAGAATTTCTAACATAGGGGAAGAGACAGACATTAATAGAAAAATTAGGGTTGGGGCTATATAGCTCAGTGGTAGAATGCTTGGCCAGTGTGTGCCAGGCCCTGGATTTGATTCTGTGGGTGGGGGTGGGGTAGGGAGTGGGAAGAATTACATGATTATAAACAAAACTGCAAACTGTGAATAAATACTGTGAAATAAAGTCTAGAAAACATTAAGAGTATCTAACAGGTGGCCAAGCATGGTAGCACATGTTTGTAATCTCAGCAACTCAGGAGGCTGAGGCAGAAGGATCACAAGTTTAAGGCTAGTCTTGGCAACTTATCAAGGTCCTCTCAAAATAATAAGAGCTAGGCTAGGCATGTAGCTCAGAGGTAGAGTGCCCTGAATTAAATCTCCCTAATACCACCACCACCAAAAAAAAAAAAAAAAAAAAAAGTCTTGTTACTAATATAGAGACATGATAGCACTCTGAGACCCAGCCTTTCTACCACATATACTTTATATACTTTGACAAGGACTTCAATTCTTTATTAAAAGAATGTGCTGGAGCATTGGGCACGGTGGTGCATGCCTGTAATTCCAGTGGCTTGGGAAGCTGAGGCAGGGAGGATCATAAGTTCAAAACTAGCTTCAGCAACTTAGTAAGGCCCTAAGCAATTCAGCTTGCTTATTGTCTCAAAATAAACAATAAAAAGGGCTGGGATGTGGTTCAGTGGTAGAGTGCTTGCCTAGCATGCACAAGACCCTGGGTTCAATTCCAAGCACTGCAAAATCAAACAAACAAACAAGCAACAACAACAACAACAACAAAAAATCCAGGAGAATGAGCTGGATCACACAAACTCATTATTATCAAGGGATATTGATTACCTATTACCTGCTAAGGTACCTTTGCATTCCTATTTCTTTTTTTCTTTCTTTTTTTTTTTTTTAAAAGAGAGAGTGAGAGAGGGAGAGAGAGAGAAAGAGAGAATTTTAATATTTTATTTTTTTAGTTTTCGGCGAACACAACATCTGTGTTTGTATGTGGTGCTGAGGATCGAACCTGGGCCGCACGCATACCAGGCGAGCGCGCTACCGCTTGAGCCACATCCCTAGCCCTCCTATTTCATTTTATTATTTTTTTAGTTGTAGTTGACACAATGCCTTTATTTTATTTATTTATTTATATGTGGTGCTGAGGATTGAACCCAGGGACTCGAATGTGATAGGTGAAGCTCTACCACTGAGCCACAACCCAGCCCTCATTTTTTTAGGCTTATGAATTTCCAAAACAGAAACTCTGTTCTCAGGGCAAATGAAACTTAAGAAGTCTGTCTGGATGGAAGGCTTGGACAACAGCAACTTACAGCAAGCCAAAGACTTGGTAGATGTCTGAAAATAAGTCCATGTAAACATTTCCCTGTTGACTCAGCCCATAAAAATCTGTATTAAGTTGACAGATGCATGAAGTGGTACAGGTGGCTGGGCAATGAGGCAACCAATGGGAGGAAGGAGGTGACTACACTAAATGTTTAAAAAGGCAAGAGCTGAGCAGGATATGGTGGTATACAGCTGTAATCTCAGCCACTTGGGAAGCTGATGTGTAAAAATCACAAACTCAAGGCCCTCAGCAACTTAGCAAGACCCTGTCTCAAAATTAAAAATAAAAGACTTGGGGTTGTAGCTCAGTGATCAAGTATCCCTGGGTTCAATTCCCAATACCAAAAAAAAAAAAAAAAAAAAAAAAAAAAAGGAAATGCAAAAGCTGCATCTTCAATGAGACAAGATTAATTCAATTTAGAGTGAGTATTCTCCATTCTCTTGACTCTCTCAGCTGCCATTTTATTACTTTTTTCTTAAAGCCTGAACCCAAATTTCATCTATAACCTAAATCTCCCATATAAATGATAAAGGGAGGGGTCTGGGGATATAGCTCAGTTGGTAGAGTGCTTGCTTTGCTTGCACAAGGCTCTGGGTTCAATCCCCAGCACTATGGGGGTTTGGAGAGTGTGGATACAATCTAAATCACAATGCCAGCACCTATTAAATGACTGCCTAAATACAAGGGCCAACACTGTTGAAGAGTTATAAAGGGAGATAATTAATTTAACAAACTGGCACTGGGGGCTCAGGATACAGCTTGGCAGTAGAGTAGTTACTTACTTGTGATTCCCAGCACTGCAAAAACAAACGAATACTGGCATTGGAAATCTCTATAAATGAGATTCTGCTATTCTGTTTGGTTTGCTGCCATCCTATATGTATTGCTAGCAGACCTGTTGACACATGAGACTCCTTATAAATACCTGGCAATATTTACAGCAATAAGCCCTTATTGGCTGCTTGGTTGAAGCTGGTTGAGAAGGGGTAAGAATGCCATATACAGCACTTACCATCTTCTGTTTCCTGCCACACGATGCCTTCGAGGTTGACACTGGTTCCAGGTTCACAAGGACCCAAGCACTCAGGCTCTGTGGCTAAAGCCACATCACATGTGTTGACACCAACTGATCTTGTCCGAACCATAATCTGCTCACAGGGAGATGAGATGTCATTATTGACCACTGGCACCAAAAGGTGCAGAGGCAGCACTGCTGGTGTGGAGACAGGGGACTCCATCTGTGGGGGAAGACAAAGCAGTAACTGAGTTGTAGCAAGATTATTTAGGATAAGTACCTTTCAGTATTTAATCTAGTCCCACATGCTTTGCTGCCAGAGTACAGAGGCTCTAAATATTAGACTGTGGTCCTTCCTTTCAAGTTCTAGGTCATGATTCCATTACAAATTTGTGGTTTAGATGAGAACACCAACAAACAAACACATACACACACACAAACCATACCTAGCCCTAGGAGAAGCTCTATTTATTTTTTTCTTCCCCCCTCCACTCTTCTTTCATACTCTCTTTTGTTTTCTCTTTCTATTTCCTTTTCTTTCTATCTATCTATCTATCTATTTATTTAATGGTGCTGGGGATTAAACCCAGGGTCTTGTGCATGTGAGGCAAGCACTCTACCACTCTATCCCCAGCCCTCCTTTTCTTTATTTCTGTAGTACTCAGATCAAACCTAGGGCCTCACACATGCTAGGCAAATGCTCTACCACTAAGTTATACCTCCTACTCCTCTATTTCGTATGAAAGACCTTTCTCATGAATTGTGAGTTGGGATTAATCTGATTGTGGTGGTTGGTTAATGAGAATGGCATTTTGGAGTAGGACGCTAACATCAAATCTATTTGTGAGGCTGGGCATAGTAGCACAGACCTATAATTCCATTAATTCAGGAAGCTGAGGTGGGAGAATTGCAAGTTTGAGGCCAGCCAGGGCAACTGAGTGAGGCCCTAAGCAATTCAGTGAGACCATGATCCAATACAAAAAGGGTTGGGGATGTAGCTCAGTGTTCAGGCACTCAGTCCCCAGAACTGTCCCCTGCTTCCCCCACCAATCTCTCTCTCTTTCTCTGAAACAGGAGGTACTAATACAAATCCTGAAGCCAACTCACAGCAATCCAAAGCAGTCTGATTATACATATCTAAACAAAAATGTTAGACACCAGCAATCTACCTCCAAAACTATAACTTCTCACAAAAACATAATTACTAGGTTCCAAGAAGAATAAAACACTTCTAGAGATAACATAAAAGTTGTAATGGAGCAGGTGATGATCCCTTAACTTTTTCATCAGACACAGAAAATGGGTCAAGGAGTGAGATTCTTGGGATTCTTATCAAAGACTTCTGAACTGGAAGTGGTGACGCAAGCCTGTAATTCTAGCTTTCTGGGAGGCTAAAGCAGGAGGATTGCAAATTCAAGGCCAGCCTCAGTAATTTTTAGAAAGACTCCAATTCAAAATGAAAACTAAAAAGGATTGGGGATGTAGCTCAGTGGGAGAGTGCCCCTGGTTCAATCTCCAGTACCAAATGAAAACCAAAACTACATTTTTTAGTCAGATTAATTGTAGTCTTTGAATAGAAAATTCAGGGAACTACAGATGCATTCACAGTCCAAGCTGCTAGACAGCTTTGCAATGGAACTCTGATTCTGGGATAATTTACTGCATGACCACCACTCCCTCTCCTCCAAACACACACCTTTCTAGCCTTGAAAACTAGTTTAGAAGTGGAGGTATGAATATTGCTTCCTTTACAACTGGCTCAGACTTGCTAGCTTAGAAAGTCACCATTAATGAAAAATTGAAAAACACAACTTAAAATAAATACTTTTAGCTAAGCACAGTGAAATTATTAATAAAAAATAGAGGAGCTGGGGGTATAACTCTGTGGTAAAGCACTTGCCTAGCATGTATGAGGCCCTGGTTCAATCCCTCACACCATTAAAAACAATACCAAAAAAAAAAAAAAAGTCCATTGCTGAGCTTGTTTTCTGGTTCTGTTTCACAATTTGTTGTTGTCCTTGCTGCTGCTGCTGCTGGTTTTTTTTTTTGTATTTACTATCTGACATATAGTGCCAAACACCTTGAAGTCAGTCCAGATTTTTCTTAGCTCTTTTCTTTCTCTCAGGCACTTCAGCTAGGTTATTCATGGCTCTTAGACATAATAGCATGTCTTCCTCCTGGGAGGTCAAGAGGAAGATATGCTATTATGTTCTAGATAAAGTCAAGCCAATTCTGTCCTTGAGAAATCCAGAAAACAAAATCTAAGACGCAAGTTGGAAACACCAATTACTTTCAAACAGTATGTCTGGAAAGTAGAATGTAATCAAACACATGAAATAGTTACATTAATAAAATATTATGGACTGGGATGTAAACTTTGTTATAGAATATTTAAAGAGACATTGTCTGAATAGATCACTAAAAAACCTAAACCATATGAGAAACTTATTAACATTTGTACACCAAGACTACCCTTTAGATCAGAGAAAGTAGAGTTCAGGATCTTTGTATGAAAATAACTTTATCTCATTATTTACCTAATTAAAAATATATTTTGGGGTACGAAAAATGAAGACATCCACCTATGGGTGTGAAACTATGGGTTTCCTTTTACTTTGTAATAGAAAT
This sequence comes from Callospermophilus lateralis, assembly GCF_048772815.1. Classification (NCBI taxonomy): domain Eukaryota; kingdom Metazoa; phylum Chordata; class Mammalia; order Rodentia; family Sciuridae; genus Callospermophilus; species Callospermophilus lateralis. The sequence continues at coordinate 108,491,501 of NC_135307.1, read as the reverse complement.
CTAAAAAGAGATCATAAAAGAAGTACAATAGTGTTTAATTTAATTATAGATCCAGTTCTGCTAATTACCATTTAGTCATATCTATAATATATATTAAGCCATAGTGCATCATAATGTGATATTCATTTAATAACCTAGTCTGCTTTACAGGACTTCATATTCTATTACTAATTGCAAAAAACATAGTCTTATTTATTACTCTTCAGAAGAAAATAAAAAACAGAAAAGCATTTATTTTGCTATCTTTCTCATATGCCTAGGACACAAAAGCAGACTGTCAGGAGATTGATGCCAACATGGAAAAGAAGGAATAGTAATATGAAAAAGTTAAGGTTATTAAATACCTTAAGGTTAAATACCTGGTTCTGGGATAATTTACTGCATGACCACCACTCTATCTATAATTCACCTCTCTCTCCCCCAAACACACACCTTAATAACTTTAATAACAACACAAATTAGGCCAATTCCCAGTCTCTGAAAAGCTGACTGTCACCATGCCTCCTGGGGCTCTGCCGAAAAGGGAGGTAAACAACAAGACAAACAAAAGCCTGAAAAAAGACAAAGAACTTAAAGAGAAAACCTCTGGAATTTCCCAACAGTTCAAGTCCTTTATCTTTTAATGATACGTCTTTTCAATTCAACTTCAGATATTAGTTTAAAAGCAACTAGTAGGATCTGAGTATTGATAGGCATGTAATAGAGAAAGAGACTAAGAAGAATATAGAAAAACCAGAACCATTAATCTTTCAAGAAGTAATTATACACTGATTTCAACTGACTCTCATACATGAGAGGCAATGATGGAGAAAAATCTTCAAGGCTACAACAAAATTTTAGGAAAGGGGGTAGTGGCTGATGCCTGTAATCCCAGCAATTCTGGAGGCTGAGGCAGGAGAATCACAAGTATAAGGCCAGAATCAGCAATTTAGTGAGGCCCTAAGCAGCTTAGTGAGACCCTTGTCTCAAAATAAAAAGGGTTGGAGATGTGGCTCAGTGGTTGAGTGTCTTTGAGTTGAGTGGTACAAAAAAAAAAAAGAAAAAAAAAATTGGGCTGGCTATACACTTGTTAATCCCAGTTTTTTATTGGCCACTTAAGTAATCATTATTTACACCCAAAATGTAAGACAATGAAAATGTAAAAATGAAAAATGAGATCAACTAAATTTAATTTACAATAACTAGTGTTTAAACTTCAGGCATTGCTATGTGGGACCACAGAATTACTGCCTTACATTACCTGAGTAAAATTTAGGGTATAATCTAGTATCAAAACTGATAATTATTTAATGTCATTTTGAATCATAATTCCAAGATCAGTCAGATGTGGTGGCACATACCTATGATCCCAGATACTAGAGAAACTGAGGGCAAAGGATCTCAAGTTTGAGGCCAGCCTCACATGTGTGAGGCACTGGGTTCAATTCTCAGCACCGCACATAAATAAAAGAATAAAATAAAGGTCCATCTGAAAGGGTAAAGTTTCTAAGCTGCAAAGCCTGAGTTAAAATGTAAAGGACCAGGTATTGTTAAGTTTCTAAGCTACGCTCAAAGCCTGAAATTCCTGTAACTGTTAGGACAATTCCCGTGACTGCCCATTAGATATCCTCCCTGACCATTTAGTTGTTTAACAACCTGGACCCTGTGCAGTTTGGCACGTAGGCACCCCAGAGCCCAAACCAATCAGTTTGAATGTATCCCCCTCCTTAGGACTGACCTATCACTCCAGCCCGACCTGTTCCCGCCAATGAATGTACTAATCATGTTTGAGAATTGTTGTTTGATTTTCCCGTGGTGTATGGTGATTTCTTAAAGGGGACTGTGATGTATGTAAAGTCCCTGCCCTCCCTAAAAAAGTGTACTTAAGCACTGCCCGACCCCTGCTAGGGGCTCTTGGCCGCTCTCCCTTCTTGAGTGAGCATGGAGCCCCAGCGCGCTGGAACTTCAATAAACCCCCTTTTGCAGTTGCATGAATCGGTCTCTTGGTGGTCTCTTCCTCCGTCTTTCGCCAGACCCTTACACATCAGCATTAAAAAAATATTAAAAACAACAATAACAACAACAAAAAAGAGCTGGAAATGTAGTTCAATGGTAGAGCACTCCTGGGCTAAATCTTCAGATCACAAAAACAAACAAATATTTGGAACAGAGATCTTCCCTCTCCTCTTCAGAATGTGAGTCTGATATCTTCATGTACACTGTCAAAAGGCAGAAAGAAATTTAGTTTTACTGATTAACTGGGGTAGCTCTACTCTCTTTTATTCAGGAATAGAAAGATAACTGGGGATAATGGTTAGATGAATGTTTACATTTATTCAGAATTATCAGATAAGATTGTGTAGAAAGTACAACTGTAGGAAGTAGAATGTCATCAACTACACTAGTAATAAGATGCTATCAGCTGGGGATGTAGTTGGGTGCTAGAGTGCTTGCCTGAAGTGCACAAAGCTCTGAATTCAATCCCCAGCACTGGTGAAAAGAAAAGATGTTATAATTTTTCAATAATCTCAAAGGTCCTTCAAGATTTTATAGTGAATTAGTAATGTTAATAATAATATAAGTGCACAAGGCAAATGGATTAAAATGAAAACTTACTGATCCATGGACAAATAAATACTTCCTCTGCCAAAGTATTAAATAAAAACTTCATTGTCTCACAGTTTTTACTGTAGATTATTAAAAAAGGAAGTAATTTAAAATCCTATTTTTTTAAACATATTTGTTTTGTGTCCCAAGGTCTTGTGCATACTAAGCATGTGCTCTACTACTGAGCTACACACCCAGCCTCTATGTTGTTTATTTTTGTCTTCCAAATTAAAATACAGAGGGGGGAAAAATCCTCAATTGTTTGACCTGCCTTCTGTTGACTGGAATTTTGAGACAAAATAAGTTTATTTTATTTTAATAATTAAAGGTTACTTTTGCTTATTATGAAAAATCAACAATTCCTTCTGAAAGGTTGGAAGGTAGAAATTACAGAATAATTGAGAATGTAGGAAGAAATTGAACTTCTCCTTTACATAAAGCTCTTGTCAGATGCAACAAAATATCCCGAGTAAATCCTAAAACCCAAGTACTGATGGAAGAAACCAGCTTTTTGCAAATAAAATGTACACTTAGACTCTGTCCCTCCCTTTAAAAAAGAAAAAGAGGAGGTTTCTGGTCTGTTGAGCTTCCAGATTTCACTTAGGCTACATTGAAAAACAAATTGTGAAAAAAGCAAAGAGGGGAAAAACAAAGATGATGACACAATAGGGTACCATAACCAAACTTCAACAATTTTTGAAGCTACATGTTCTATTATTCATAGAATTACTTTAGCACTTAATTTTACCAATCTGTACCTGGTCAGGTCAGCAGTGAAGCCTATTCTAGTGTATACGAGAAGATGCAAGTGCAAAGAATTTATAATTTGAAGACCACAGGCTTATCATGGGGGAGTTATCCTATTGTGATCCCTATATAGCATCAGCTTAGACCCTACAGAACTCTTCTGGTAAAAAAGAGGAGATAGCACAGGCAGGGGTGGTGGTGCATGCCTATAATCCCAGCAACTCCAGAGGCTGAGGCAGGAGAATCACAGGTTCAAGGACAGACTGTGAGACTTACTAAGCAACTTAGTGAGACCACGTCTCAAAATAAAAAATAAAAAGGGCTGGGGATGTGGCTCAGTGATAAAGCGTCCCTAGATTCAATCTCTAGTACCCTGAGAGAGAGGAAAAGAGAAAAGGAGATAGCAGATCAAACAATTCTAATATTCCACCTGGTTTAAATTCCCAGCATGTGGGAATGGATAAAATTATGTTTGAAATGTAACAAAGAAAAAAAAAATATCATAAGCAAAAGCAATACATAAGACAAATCACACAGCAGTGTCCAGTACTGTGGCAAAGTTTTTTGCTGAATGAAGTATCTCCTCTGCTCTAAGTCTTAGGAAGAAATTCACATTATCCTTCAAAATCTACTTTTACAGCTGACAAGTGATGATAGGGACCTAAGTTACTACCTCTAAGGCTGACTGTATTTTTAACCACAGAAGGCCAATGATCTCTCCATTTCTGTACTGTTCCAGGGTAAGAACTGCTTCCTAAAAATAAAGAACTTGAGCAAAATTCATTTTTTGGCTCTAACTATTTTCATTTCCTTTCATAATACTTTCACATTTCCTAAAAAGTCAGGGCAGAAATGTGTTATCTCTAGAACATTATTGTATCTCTGAATATAAAAACAAGTAAGCAAACAAAAAATCCATAAACCACATACGGTGTGAACACAACAGAAAGCTAAATTCTTTTTTTGAATCATTTAGAATCATAGATGTCAGAAGAAAAACCTTCAATAGTGATTCCTAGTCTAGCTGACATAAACCAACTTAATCTATAAGTGGCTGGACCAAACAATTCTAAAGAACTTAATTATCATTCATATTGATGGTCATATAAATAAACATAAAAATTCTAAAATAAAACCTCTGCTGTAGTACAGGAAAGAGAAATGACATGATTCTACCTGCTCTTATGCCAGTTGTTCTCAAACTGTTTGGTCTTGGGAATCCTTTAAATTTTCAAAAATTGAGAACTTTATTTTGGTATTAAGAATTAAATCCAAGGGTGCTTTACCACTGAGCTACAACCCCAGATCCTTTTGCTTTTTATTTTGAGACAGGGTCTCACTAAGTTAATTAGGGCCTTGCTAAATTGCTAAGGCTAGCCTGTCTCAGCCTCCCCACTGTTGTGATAATAGGTGTTACGTGTGCTCCATAGTGTCTGGCAAAAGTTGAGAACTTTAAAAAGCTTATATTTATGTAGACTGTATCTATTAGTATTTACCATATTATAAATTAAAAGATACTAATATATAGCAGGAAATTTATTTAATAACTTAATTTTGTATGAGACAAAATTAGAGACATAAGGCTTAGGGTGTGGCTCAGTGATAAGAGTTCTTGCTTAGAATGTGCAAGGCCCTGGGTTTCATCCCCAGCACTGGGAGGGAGAAAAGTTGAGAGACAGAAAACAGACTAGTAGTTACCAGGGAGAAAGAAAGGGAGGTGAGTGTGAAACACTATATGAAACACTATAGAGATCCTTAGGGTGATGGATTTGTTTTAAACACTGACCCATGACAGAATTGCATGGAACTAAACAGATATATACAAATAATTATGAGTGAAATAGGGAAAATGCTGTTCCTAAATTAAATAGGTGGACTGTATCACTATCAACCCTCCAGTTCTGACACTGTACTATAGTTTTGCAAGATGTTACCACTGGGGGAAAACTAGGTAAAGTGTAAAGAAGATCTGTTTTATTTATCACAACAATAATGATTTAAAATAAAAAGAGTGATTTTGAAAAAATTGAATGCTAGATGCAGTGGCATATGCCTGTTATCCCAGCAACTTGGGAGGCTGAGGCAGGAGAATCCCAAGTTGGAAGACAGCCTAGGCAACTTAGGGAGACCCTCTTTCAAATGTGAAAAGGGCTGAGAAGGAAGCTCAGTGGTAAACCATCCCTAGTTTCGATTCCAAGTATAAAACAAAAACAAAAAACAACAAAAAAGGCATTTCATGAAAAAGCTGGCTAGTTCAGCTTGCAACTAAATCACACAAGTGCTTTTCCTAGAGACATGTACTTCCTATTTTGTTGGGAATTGAACCTGGGTCTTGTGTGAGACAAGAGTTCTGCCAATGAGCTACATCCCCAACTCCCAAAAGTTGAGATTTAATAAAATTTTAACACATCATTGAGAACATTTAAATGTGGAACTGGTTCTTATTTTTTTGTCTTTTACTTTGCATATAAATATGATAACTCTGAGTACAATCTGTCATCACTGCCTTGATTCATGCCAAGATACCAGCCATTTACACATTACTACTTCTGTAACATAAGTCAACAGAGTGACAAAGTCAAAATGTGTAGTAATATCATGAAAATAGTTTGACCTTGCAGAATACCTAAAAAGGAGTCAGGCACTGTGGCAGGGGAGGCTGAGGCAGGAGTATCATGAGTTTAAAGCCAGCCTTAGCAACTTAGCAAGGCCCTAAGCAACTCAGTGAGGCCCTGTCTCTAAATAAAATAGAAAAAAAGGGCTGGAGATATGGCTCATGATAAAGAGCCCCTGGATTCAATCCCTGAAAACAAACCAACCAACCACCTAAAAATAAAAAGCTTTCAGGAATATACAGAATCTGAAGGTCATATTTTGAGAACCAATCAAATTTCATGATCTGGATTTGAGGAAGAGACCAACACTCCAAAAGCATAGTCACACCTGATTCCTAAATAGAACTGGGATTCTGGTAGGAAGGATAATATGAAAGTACTATAACAGGGTAGTATGGAAGGAAGGATAAGGAAAAAAAGACAAGAAAGTAGGGAAAATTATTAACAAGAGTGGTGTAGGAAAGAGCCACCCCTAGGATCCAAATACTAAGGATTTTATAAGTCAGGGATGCTTACAGGTTAGATATTAATAAATTTCGGCAATTCAATCAAAAATCAATTGGTGTAGATTTTTTTTTTTTTGTACTAGAGATTGAACGCAGGAGCAATCAACCACTGAGCCACATCTCCAGTACTTTTTATTTTTTATTTTATAATAGGGTCTTGCTAATTTGTTTAGGACCTATCTTATTTGCTAAGGCTAGCCTCGAACTTGTCATCCTCCTGCCTCAGTCTCCTGAGTTGATGGGATTATAGGCATATACCACCATGCCACCCTGTAGTAAGTGAATATTAAAAAAAAAAAAAAAATTGGAGCCAGGTGTACTGGCATACACCTACAACCCTGACTACTCAGCATCCTGAGGTAAGAGGATTGCAAGTTCAAGGTCAGTTTCAGCAACTTAGTGAGACTCTGTATTAAAACAAGATAAAGTCAGGCCTAGGGGTACACGTCTATAATGTCTGTGGCTTGGGAGGCTAAGACAGGAAGACCACAAGTTCAAAGCCAGCCTCAGCAATGGCAAGCCGCTAAGCAACTCAGTGAGACCTTGTCTCTAAATAAAGTACAAAAAGGGCTGAGGATGTGGCTCAGTGGTTGAGTGTCCCTGAGTTCAATCCCCAGAACAAAAACAAAAACAAAAAAAAAACCAAACAAACAAACAAACAAAAAAAACTAAACAAAACAAAAGGGCTGGGATGTACATCAGTGAGTGGTACAGTGTCCCGAGTTCAATCAGTACTGCAAAAACGAAAACATTGTGTGTGTGTGTGTGTGTGTGTGTGTGTGTGTATAAACATCAAAGTATTTTATAAGGTCATTTTAATGATTAACTGAACCCAAAATGCTTAGTATGCAGTATCCAGTTATACACAGTAAAGTTCAATACATATAAGTTAATAATAATAAAAAATCTTATTAATTTAATTCTATCTTTATAGAGTCTCATGACATCATGAATCTCTCATTCAGACATTCAGAGTATGAGCTGAAGTATGAAGTAGTATAGTTTTGACTTTTCATCATGATTTCCCTTACTTTTCCTTCTGATGGAAGAATCTCTTTCTTATGGAAAACCCATTCTCCCAACTTCACTCTATTATAGAAGTGGGTCCAGACCTACCCTAACTACATGAAATAGGTATTACACAGGCTACAGGGATTCTTTTTTCCTTTGGTACCTGAAGCTAGAAGGATTAATCAAATAAGCAGCTGACAGCAGCCACTTTGCCTTACACATGAGGAAAGCCTCCTTATTTAGGAGAAAGCAGAATAGGGAGGTGAGCAATGTCAGAATCCCAATAACATTATTTGATCCTTTGCTTAAAACTAATAAACTCTATGCCTGGGAACCTATAAATTCCTTGATGGTTTATTCTAGTTTGAGCCAGGTTCTGTCACAACCGAAAGTCATGACCACTATATCATCCACAAGTTTATACACATACTTCTAATTTAGTCACTGAAGTTATAATAAAAATGTTGAACAAGACTTGTGATACACCACATCCACCCTAGCTGACAAAAATCTAGTAATCTATATACTCTTTAAATGTAGCTCTTCACACAACTATAGAATCACCCAACTGTATCCATTACACATTTCATCCATATATCATTCAGAATATCATAAAAGGCTCTTTGAAATACCTTGACAAAAATCAAGGCACTCTAATCTCCCCCACCTAACAACTCTATTGAGTGAAAAGAAGGGGGACAGATTTTAGCATGTCTTTAAGATTTAGAATTAAATTTGGTTCCTAATAAACATTCTTTTTCTGAATTTCTTTCCTCACTCTGTAACATTAAATACTACTGCGGTACAATGATTATATTATGGTAAGTGATTAATAAATAAAATAAAAACATTTCATTTATTTTAGGTCATTAGGTCAGTAGAAACACATGTGAACTAGTGTTTCTTGGTGGATTAGGAATGTAGCTCAGTGGTAGAGCACCTCTAGGTTTAATTCCCAGTATCCTCACCAAGTGAACAAATAGTTAAAGCAATGTCATAAAAAAGATGCAGAAGAGGTAGGTACAAAAGGGGCAAAATCACTTATGTCTATCTGAGAGAAAGGCACGTGACATTTCACTTCTCTCTCTCTCTCTCTCTCTCTCTCTCTCTCTATATATATATATATATATATATATATATATATATATAGCAGTACTAGGGATTGAACGCAGGCTGTCATGCACGCTAGGCAAGTACTCTACTACTAAGCCCAGCCCTTTTTATTTTATTCGGAGACAGAGTCTGGCTAAGTTGCCCAGACTGGCCTGCAACTTGCAATCCTCCTGCCTCAGCTTCCTGAGTAGCTCGGATTATAGCTGAATCCTGCTTTAGCTGAATCTTAAGAAATCAATTAACAGAAAGATAAGGAAAATTAGGTTATTTTGGTCTCATGAAATACCAATTATATGGCCTGAGAGGAAGCTACAATAGTTTGGCATAAGGGCTAGAGAGAATGGTAGGAGATTACATGTAATGGTTAAGAAAAGTCACTGTGGAGTTATAAAAAAGGAAAAATGACACAATTCAATACGCTTTTTAAATTTTTACACTGCTTTAAAAGGAGATTAATCAGAAGGCAAGGACACCAGTTAGGAGCCCACTATAACAGCCCAAGTAAGACAAGATGACTTCAACCAAGACAGAAGTTGTAATGGAAAGAAAGAAATAAATTAAAGGTGGAATCAATAAGACTCAAGAGACTCAATGATGGACTCAAAGTTCAGGAGGTAAGAAAAGACCTGGGCTCACTTTGAAGGTTTTGGTGTTATTATGTTAGACAGGAAATAGAAGAAAACAACAGCAGCAAAGAACAACAACAAATTATTGTCAGGGAAACAAGCCAAAAACTTAACTCTGTGTGTGTGTGTGTGTGTGTGTGTGAGCATGCACATACACCCAAGCACAGGGCTAAGAATCAAACTCAGGATCTCATGCTTGCTAGTCGAGAGCTCTACCAGTAAGACTTTAACCCTAGATACAAGTTTAAAGTAGGACTGGAACTAGGCGAAAAATCAGAGTAGTAAATAATAGAAGCCTGAGCTTGCTTCAGTGAAACAGCCCAACGATACGGTATAAAGAGTTAAAAAGAAAGCAAGTTAGGGAGAGAATCCACGGAATATCCACAGTTAAAGAAGTAAATCTACTAGAACAGAGATCCTGCACCTAATAGAAGAAAAAGTATGCCCAAATCTTTACCACGTCGGCCTAGGATCTACTTTCCTTAACAAGACTCCTAAAGCACAAGAAGAAAAAATCAAGAATCAATAAATGGGATGGACTCAAATTAAAAAGCTTCTTCTCAGCGAAGGAAACCATCAATAATGTGAGGAGAGAACCTACAGATTGGGAGAAAATCTTTACCACATGCACTTCCGATAAAGCATTAATCTCTAGGATATATAAAGAACTCAAAAAACTTAACACCAAAATAACCAAATCAATAAATGGGCTAAGGAACTGAACAGACACTTCACAGAAGAAGAAATACAATCGGGCTGGGGATGTGGCTCAAGCGGTAGCGCGCTCGCCTGGCATGCGTGCGGCCCAGGTTCAATCCTCAGCACCACATACAAACAAAGATGTTGTGTCCACCGAAAACTGAAAAATAAATATTAAGAAAATTAAAAAAAAGAGAAATACAATCAATTAACAAACATGAAAAGTGTTCAACATTTCTAGCAATTAGAGAAATACAAATCGAAACTACTTTAAGATTTCATGTCACTCCTGTCAGAATGGCAATCATCAAGAATACAGGCAATGATAAATGTTGGTGAGGATGTGGGGAAAAAGGTACCCTCATACACTGCTGGTGGGACTGCAAATTGATGCAACTACTATGGAAAGCAGTATGGAGATTCCTCAGAAAACTTGGAATGGAACCACCATTTGACCAGCTATCCCATTCCTCAGTTTATACCCAAAGGACTTAAAAACAACATACTACAGGGACATAGCCACATTAATGTTTATAGCAGCACAATTCACAATAGCTAAACTGTGGAACCAACCTAGATGCCCTTCAGTAAATGAATGGATAAAGAAAATGTGATTAAAGAAGAATGAAATTATGGCATTTGCCAGTAAATGGATGGAGTTGGAGAATAGCATGCTAAGTGAAATAAGCCAAACCTGAAAAACTCAAATGTTTTCTCTAACTGTTAATTCACAGTAAGGCAGGGGGCACTAGAGAAGAATAGCATTACCTTAGATTAGGTAGAGGGAAGTGAAGAGAGGGGAGGGGATGTGAGGATAGGAAAGACAGTAGAATGAAACAAACATTACTTTATGTATATAGGTGACTGCATGACCAATAAGATTCTACAACATATATTCAGAAAAATGAGAAATTATATCCCATTTATGTATATCAAAGTGCACAAACGTGTTCTACTGTCATGTTTAAATAATTAAAACAAATTAAAAAATTTAAAAAAGAAGAAGTAGTAGTAAATCCAGCTAGGCGTGGTGGTGCATACCTGTAATCCTAGCGATTTGGGAGTCTGAGGCAGGAGGATCTCAAGTTCAAAGCCAACCTCAGCAAAAAGTGGGGTGCTAAGCAACTCAGTGAGACTCTATCTCTAAATAAAACACAAACTAGGGTTGGCGATGTAGTTCAGGGGTTGAGTGCCCCTGCACTGAATCCCTGGCTCAACACACACACACACACACAGAGACAACGGCTAGGGATGCAGCTCAGTGGTAAAGCTCCACTAGGTTAATAATACCCAGCACCCCCCCACCCCCACAAAAACAGTCAAAAACAGAATCACAATGGAAAAAAACAAAGCCTTTTAACCAAGGTAGGGCATTAGGCAAATCCAACAATGTGTAAGAGTCATCATATTTGCTGGGTGTGGTGGCACATGCCTTTAATCCCAAAGATTTTGGAGGATGAGGCAGCAGAATCACAAGTTGGAGGCCAGCCTGGGCAACTAAGCAATGCCTTCAGCAACTTAGCAAGACCTTATCACAAAGTAAAAAAAGGCTGGGGATGTGGCTCAGTGGACAAACACTCCCCTGGTTTCAATCCCCGGTTTAAAAAGAAAAAAAAGTCACTACATTCTAGTTAACAGATTTTTACTACCTTCACTATTAAATATAGTCCTTATTCTAACACTCCCAAATTCATTCAATAGCAATAAAATTGAGACTCATATAACTCTAAGTCTCAGAAAAACACATATCCTGTATTTTTAGAGTCAACACAAATTTTATTTCCTTGTTTGCAAAATTTCATTTAAATATATTTTTTTAGTTGTAGATGGACATAATATCTTTATTTTATTTATATATTTTTATGTGGTGCTGAGGATTGCCTCACACATGCTAGGCAAGTGCTCTACCACTGAGTTATAGTCCCAGCCCCCAAACTTCATTTTAGATTAGGAGATGAACTGGTAAACAAATAATCATAACAAAAGTGAACAAAGGGCTACAAATATTTTGCCCAGAGAGTGGCTATCAGAGGGAATAGGGAAGACTTCATACAGAAGTAGACCTAAAGGATAAGTAGCAATTTCTCAAAGAAAAAAAAAAAAAAAAAAAAAAAGCATCCTCCTAGCAGAAGGAGCAGCCTGCTCAAAGATGCAAAAGGCATGAACAAACACAACAAATTCAAAGAACAGCAGTTGGTTGGCTGGAGTAAAGAGTATAGGGAAAATAAAATTTGCAGTATAGAGAAAATAAAATTACAAAGCCACTCAGGAGACAAAACAAAGGGATGATGTTATCGTATTTGTATGTTTAAAGGTAAAATTAATGGAAGAAGGGGAATAAACAGGGTAAATGATAAAAGAAGTGAGGAGATAACAGGAAGGACTCAAACACTTAGGACCTATAAGCAATTTGAGAAGCATCAGACATGTAGATGATCAGTAAAGGAGTTAGATATGACTAGAATTTCTGGTTCAGATAGCTGGGAGGTGATTCATTCCAAATACTTACTGTGCACCTCAAACATGCCAGGTACTATTGCAGGTTTGGAGGATCAAGAATGAGCAAGACAGATAAAAACCCCAGTCTCAGCCAGGTGCAGTGGCATAGGCCTGGGACTTTGGAGGCTGAAGCAGGAGGATCCCAAATTCAAAGCCAGCCTTAGCAACTTCGGGAGGCCCTCAGCAACTAAGCAAGATCGTCTCTCAAAAAAAAAATCAAAAGGTTTGAGGATGTGGCTGAGTGGTATTGAACACCTCTGTGTTCAATTCCTAGAACCAACCAACCATAGTAATAAAAAACCACCATTGGAGCTGAAATTTGAGTAGATGGTATTCCACTAACTGGAAGAAAAAGAAAAGGTTTATTTAGTTAGAGGGAGACTGCAGGGAGCAGATAAGCATGATTATGACTTTTTTTTTTTTTTTTTAAACTTTGCTCAGTTGCCAATACTGTAGGAAAAGAAGAAGAGAGGTACACTGATTTTTGGTGCATAATCGGAAGGGGTTATTTGAAGTCTTCCCTACCCCCAGATTGGGGTTTGAACTCACTGAACCATATCCCCAGCCCTTTTGTTTATTTACCTACTTACATTGATTGACAGATGATGGGGATTGAATCCAGAGACACTTTTACCATTCAACTATATCCCTAGTCCTTTTTATTTTGAGACAAGCTAGGTTGCTCAGGCTAGCCTTGAACTTATAATCCTCCTATCTCATCCTCCCCGGTTGCTAGTATTACAAGTGTGTGCCACTGTACCTGGCTCACCTGAGTATTTTTAATGATGTAAAAAATATATTTGCATACACATACCTCCCACATAATTTTTCACCTATTTTTCTGACAAAAAAGCCCTATTTTTAGTGAATAAAAAGAAAAAAGGATATAATGTAGAATGAGCTATATTAGTTCATTATGTTAGTGATTTCTTACTATGTATATATGATTCCAATACAATATGTAGATCAGCAGATAGAATTAAGAGGTTGAGAACTGGAAGAATATTGTAGTTTTCATCTCTGGGTAGTGAGATTCTAGATTTTTAGTTTCTCTTATGTTTTTTTTTTTTCAATTTCATTTTTTATTACATTAAAAATTATATTTTAGTTTAAAGTTCTTTTAAAAATTTTTTTTTTTTTTTTTTTTAGGTGTAGATGGACACAACACAATGCCTTTATTTTTTTATGTGGTGCTGAGGATCAAACTCAGGCCCCACCCGTGCTAGATGAGCGCTCTACCACTAAGCCACAATCCCAGCCCCTAAAGTTCATTTTTATTTTGAAGGAAAGGGGGGGAATATTTACATATGTGAAGATTTATTGCAGGAACAGAGACCTAGGTTAATAGGAAATGAGGCAGATAGGAGAAGACTTAAGAATACTTTAGAGTATTTAGTAGAAGGTAGAGGCAGAAGGATAAGGACATTAAATTTGAACATCTATTGTACAGGTCACTGGGTAACAAGAATAGTAACATCTGGGTGGTTCCTAAGAGCTGGGGATGGGGCAGTAGCTCAATAACCTTCATAAGGCAAATCTATATATATTTATAATCTAAGGACAGATTGTATTCATCTAATTCTAGTTGTCTAGAAGAAACAGGCATATTTCATGCATATGTATATGTGCAAAATCTTTGTTGAGAAATAAACAGCAATCCCAAACCCCTCTCTGTGGTAACCAGAATTCTGCCTGGAACAGGGCCAGAAAAAAGGCCCGTTTCCAACACTTCTGAGAAAACTGCGGCTTCTGCTTATCAAATTAAAATGCAAAGCAGTTCACCCCAGTGTCTCTGGGAACTGTCAGAAAGGGATTATGGTTCCCATCCCAAGGATGCAGGTCAGCTAAACAATACCCATCTTCCTGTGCTGAGAAGGAAGGGAGAAAGAGGAGAATGATTAGGCCTGTTTCCAAATAGCAGTTCCTTCTGCTTGTTACCGTGGTAACCTCCCTTCCCAGAGCTGCTCTTATTTGTCTCTCTCTGTCTGACCTTCATGTTGCTCTGACAGTAACTGAGAAGGAAAAGGTGCCTGTCTGCCAGCTAAGCACTCAAGCTGAGGGCACTGAGCAAGAAAAAGAGCCACTCAAAGCCGCTCTCCTTCAAACTCTAAACAGTGACCTGACAGTGATTAGAGTTCTGAAAAAGATTTCTGGTGGCCCTTGTCATTTCATCCTTCCTCCCCTGCTCTCACAGCCACCTCACTTCTCTGATACATCCTTTTAGCATGAGGAAGCTGAGTCAGAGTCAAGTGGGTAGGTGAGAAGTTACAGAAAAGAAAAATTAAGGCATGACAAGCTAAAGAGTACAGATAACCAAAAATTAGTTCAAAGCTGCCTAAGACAAATATCAGCATAGTGATTTTTTGGGGGGAGGGGTACAGAGGATTAAACCCAGGGGTGCTTTATCACCGAGTTATATCCCCAGCCTTTTTTAGTTTTTAATTTTTGAGACAGGGTCTAAGTTGCCAAGGCTGACCTTGACTTGTGTTCTTCCTGCCTCAACCTCCCAAGTCACTCTTATTACAGGCATGAGCTACCACTTTTGGTCAGCATAGCTTCTTATTTCCTCCCTCTTCAGGATTCCTGCCATGAGTATAGTCAGCATAGGTTATGAGGGTAATTATTACAGTAGTTGAGACCAGGATTGGGGGAGGGCCCAAACTCTTAGTGCTTCTTATTAAGAGAGAGAGAGAGAGAATTTTTAATATTTATTTTTCAGTTTTTGGCGGACACAACATCTTTGTATGTGGTGTTGAGGATCGAACCTGGGCCGCACGCATGCCAGGTGAGCGCGCTACCGCTTGAGCCATATCCCCAGCCTCTTCTTATTGTTTCTGAAGCACTGGCTACACATAATTCAATAATTTAAGAAATAATAGCCAGGAGCAGTGGCATGTGTAGGTAAGTCCAGCAGCTTGGGAAGCAGGAGTATCACAAATTCAAAGCCAGCCTCAGCAACTTAGTGAGGCCCTTAGCAACTAAGCAAGACTCTTGTCTAAAAATAAAAAATTAAAAGGGCTGGGGATGTGGCTCAGTGGTTAAGTGCCCCTGGGTTCAATCCTCAATACCAAAACAAAACAAATATCCTCCACAAACAAAACAAAAGAAAAAAAACTCAAATAATTATTGAGTACCCCCTATGTGAAACTCCTGGGCGAGGCATGGATGTAGAATGGTAAATGAAAGAGATGGATAAATACACAGAATTGAAAACTGCTATTAAGGAACAAATAGGACATAGAATAATAAAATATACATTGGGAGATATCTAGTAAAGGGGTTGGATTTAAACTGTAACCTGAAAGATGAGAAAGAGCCAGTCACATGAACAACCAAGAGATAGGTCCTCTGTGCCAAAAGCCACATGGGGCAGCAGAGTGCTGGTGGGTCTGTGTGGAGGTGGGCTTGGGTCAAACAGACATTGGATCTCAACAAGGTAGCAGAAAACAGACACTGGATCTCAACAAGGAAGCAGAGAAAAAAACGTGAAATGTCTTGGTCATGGTTTTATATTGATTATATGTTGAAGTAATATTTTGGATTGACTGGGTTAAGTAAAATGTATTATGTAAATTTAAAAAAGAACCCAGGGGGGCTGGGATTGTGGCTCAGTGGTACAGCACTTGCCTGGTATGCATGAGGCACTGGGTTCAATCCTCAGCACCGCATAAAAATAAATATAGGTATTGTGTCCACCCACAACCAGAAATATTAAAAAAAAAAAAAAAGAACCCAGGGATAAACACTTCTAGGAGAGAGAGCAGCATTTATAAAAACCCCTAAGGCAGGAAAGATTCTGGTATATATCTGAGGTCTATATTTCATTTCATATTACTAAACATACTCATGGGAAGAAATGAGTTTGCTGATTTTAGAAGTTTAGGAGGCTCAGGGACTGGGCAACATCAAAAGAGCCAAATGTTGGGGCTGGGGTTGTGACTCAGTGGTGGAGTGCTCACCTAGCATGCATGAGACACTGGGTTCAATCCTCAGCACCATATAAATGTAAAATATATTGTGTCCATCTAAAACTAAAAACTATATTAAAAAAAAAAAAAGAACCAAATGTTATCCACTGAGTTCAAATGACTTTATTATCAATCATGAGAAGACTATAGTATAAGAATCGTTCACCAATCCAATGTTGTAGAGAAATAAGAGCTACAATACGGGGGTCAGTTTTCTGCTGAAAACAGTTACTATATTCAAAGAGTCACTTTGTATGAAAGTAAGGCTGACTTCCATTAGTCATCTTAAATGGCATCCTCAAATCCTTAACAGCAGGTCCAAGCTTTAGTCTCTATTTTCCACCATTAAGCTATTATGTATAATCTTAGGCAAGTAAATTCACTTTTCCAAACTTTAGCTTTAAGAAATAAAGTAGTAGGACTGTTTGATCTCTAAGGAGACTGTCTTGTGACTTTTTCAGGTACATGGACAGAAAACCACAATCTGGCTTAAACAAAAAGAATTTGTGAATCGCCTGCCTCAATCCTCTCTAGACGTTTTTTCCCCTAACCACACTAACAAAAATCCTTAGATTCATTCTAATTGAAGCAGCTTATGGAGTTTAAAAGCTAATGTTCCTTAAAATCTTTATAGTTTATGATATAGCAAAGCATGCAACTAAGAGGAAAAACAATCCAGGCAGAAGAAAGAAGTGGTATACAAACTTCAGTTAATACAACTAACCAACTAATAAAGCAAACACAATGAAAGCTAATCAGGAAAATTTCAAGTATTATTAGGGGAGAGATTTTTTTAAAAGTTGACATTTTTATTGAGATATAATTGATATATAATGAACTACATATAGTTAGATGATATAATTTGATAAGTAGTGATATATATATATATATATATATATTTTAAATCATTGTCATAATGAAGACAATGAATATAATACCCATCACCCAGAAGTTTTATCATATTACTTCATGCTGCTTTGTTATCTCTTGCAGGCCCCTCTGAATCCTACCTCCACGCCAGAGGCAACCCTGATTACTTTGTGCCATATACTGGTATGAATTTTCTATAACTTTTTAAAGTATAAACTGAATAATACAATATACTTTTTCTTATTGTCTGAATTCTCATTAGACATGATTCTTCTGAAATATTTCCACAGTGACTGCATGTATCAATAGTTAATTTTTAAAATATATATGTATTTTTAGTTGTAGATGGTCACAATATCTTTAATTAATTAATTAATTAGTATATGGTGCTGAGGATGGAACCCAGAGCCTCACACATGCAAGGCAAGCACTCTACCACTGAGCCACAACCCCAGCCCCTATAGTTAATTAATTTTGACTGCTGAATATTATTCCATGGTAAGGATTTACCACCTGGATGCATTTATTTGTTTGTGGATATTAAGACTGTTTTCAGGTTTTGGCTATTACTAATAAAGCATCTATGAATTAAAAAAAAATCTTTATATTTTGGCTGGGTGTAGTGGTAAAAGCCTGTAATCCCAGCCACTTGGGAAGCTGATGCAGAAGGATCACATCAAGGCCAGGTTGGCAACTTAACAAGTACTTTTATCAAAATTAAAAATAAAAAGGTCTGAGGGTGGGCTGGGGTTGTGGTTGAGTGGTAGAGCACTTGCTTCCCACATTCCCACATGTGAGTTACTGGGTTCGATCCTCAGCACCATATGAAAGTAAATTAGTATGTCCATTACAACTTAAAAAAAAAAAAAAAGGGGCTGAGGATATAACTCAGTGGTAGAAGGTCCCTGGATTCAAACCCCAGTATGGCCAAATAAAAACAAAAACAAAAAAAATCCCCAATTTTATATTTTGTAAATATTTATATCCCCTCTAAGTCTTTGCCTATTCATTTTTTCTTTAAAACCATGGAACATATTTACTTTTTGTCTGTCCAGCATCACACTTCCTGTAGAAGAAAACTGCTCCTCCTCTCCCCATCTGTGTGTCCTGAGTAAAATGGGCAATCACTGTCTCTGTAAGAACCTGTTACTTGTATGGGATAAGCATCAATCTATTCCTTTATTTCTTCTAAAATAAACTGCTGGTGAAATATTTCTTTGTTCTTTTTTAGAGGAAGAGCCATGCTTCATCTCCGCCCCCCGCCCTACCTGCCTCCAGTAAATAGAGATTGAGCACTTATTCACTGAACCACATCCCTAGCCCTTTTATTTATTCATTTATTTATTTCTGAGACAGAGTCTTGCTAATTGCTTAGGGCTTTGATAAATTGCTGAGGCTGGATTTGAACTCTCGATTCTCCAAGCCATTGGGATTACAGAATGCACCATGGAGCCTAGCCCTATGCTTCAATATTTTTTTGGGGGGAAGAAGGGGGCAATGTGTAGGGGATTGAATTCAGGAGTACTCAACCTTTGAGCCTGTTTTTTGTATTTTATTTAGAGGCAGGGTCTCACTGAATTGCTTAGCCTTCACTATTTTTGCTGAGGCTAAGCTTTGAACTCACCATCCTCCTGCCTCTGCCTCCTGAGCCGCTGAGATTATAGGCCTGTGCCTTGGCGCCTGGCCCCATGCTTCATTCTTAATGTGCATACTCAAAATATCAAAACCTTCATACTCCATCTACTCCTAAAAGTATTTATTTTTTGTATACTCCTGAAATATAATACTTGAGCAAGAGTGAAGGGAGTTTTATCACAAGTGTTAATAAGGCCAGGTGCAAGCATCAATCCTTATCCGCTTAGTTCTATTATAGAAATGAGTATGGTTGGATCCTCAAAACATTCTGAATTACTCTTGAAGATGGGGACTTGCTTGCTTTAAGTTTTTTGTTGTTGTTCAACAGGAGATTGAACCCAGAGGTGCTCCACCACTGAGCTACATCCCAGCCCTTTTTATTTTTGAGATAGGGTCTCACTAAATTGCCAAGGCCTGCCTTAAACTCTTGATCCTGCATAGTATCCTCTGTCACTAGGATTACAGGCATGTGCTACCATGCTTAGCTAGATCCCTGGACGGTGGAAACTTTACTGAAGACCAACTACAATTTTCAGATAATGAAAAGCCCATTTATCAGATGTCAGAATTTCACTGCATCATGAACATATTTTTTGTCAATTATGTTTTGATAAAATATAATTTAAATAAAATGTTATAATCTAAAACATAATTTTAAGGGCTGGGGATATAGCTTAGTTGGTAGAGTGCTTGCCTCACATGTTCAAGGCCCTGGGTTCAGTCCCCAGTACCACACACACACACACACAAAACCCACATAATTTTAAATGTTCGAACAGAATTTTCTTGAACAAACAAGCCACAACATGTAATTAGTTCCCTTCAGATGGACATTTAGATTATCCTGATTTTTACTTGGCTTAGAGACATTCAGATTTCTTTTTTTTCTCCCAGTGCTGGGAACTGAATCTAGGGCCTTCCCTGAGATACTTCCCTTAGCACTGTTTCATGCACTATTGAAGTTCTATATAGGGCTGGGGATGTGGCTCAAGCGGTAGCACGCTCGCCTGGCATGCGTGCGGCCCGGGTTCGATCCTCAGCACCATATACAAAACAAAGATGTTGTGTCCGCCAATAACTAAAAAAAATAAATATTAAAACTCTCTCTCCCCCCCCACTCTCTCTTAAATAAATAAATAAAGTTCTATATATTAGCTAAGTGAGTAAAAGTGTAAGCCCCCACCACCCCCACCGTGGCACTGGTGATTGAATCCAGGGGCACTATGTCACTGAACTACATCCTCAGACCTTTTTTTTTTTCCCCCACTTTGAGACAGGGTCTCCTTGTACTGCTAAGATTGGCTTCAAATTTGCCATCCTAATGCCTCAGCCACTGGGATTATAGGCATACACCACTGCATCTGGCCAAAGTATTCTATTTTTAATCTTGTCTTTACTCACAAAGGCTGAAAACATTTTGTTTTTAAATCTTCCTAATAATAATCCTGTAAATTGACATTTATAGCCACTGTTTCTGTCTTAAGGAGGTCTACTAATTTCTGATTCCTTTTCCTGAGATAAGGAATCCTGGTCAAACAGATAAACCCACACACAGTTTATCTCACATTCCCCTACCCCACCCATATGTATGATTTTATATTTAGCCATAGGCAATCTTCAAACAATTATGACCCTGAAATTTAAATACTGGGCTGAGTCTGAGTTCCTCTTAAACCTAGACAATAAAAGATTAGATTTCTTAGCATAGAGGTTGGAAGTTAAGATATTTAATCAACAAGTAGTTGGCAGCCAGTAAAGATTAACATTTTTAAGTTGGGGGGGGAGGGGGGCTGACATGTATAATGTATAGTATGTTTTTTTCTTTCTCTTAACTTCTCCTGACACATCATCCCAAATTCAGCTCTTCTTACCCCATTATTTTGAAATAATGTTTTACCTTTTATCAAAATCAATGATTAATCATACTACAGCTTTTTTTTCTACCAGCAACTATTAGTCTATTTTCACTGTTACTTGTCTAAGACTTTTTAAGAGCTTGAATACTATTAAAAACTTTCTATAGTTTTTTTCCTGTCAAATCCCTATAATGAACAAATCTCTTAAATATCTGAGTCTGTCTCCAAGATGTAAACAATTTTAATCATTTTATTTATAATTTTAGCTTTGTTGAAAAGAAAATCTCACATAAAAGAATGTCCCTGAAAAGCTCCACAGAGAGGGACTATTTTAGAAATGAGTATAGGGCTTGGGTTTAAATGAGAAGAGGGAAGGGAAGAAAGACTTCTTCAAGTAGAAGTAAAGGATGAAGATAAGTAAGGGAGATAATGATGAAGAGAAATGGACTTTGAAGAAAGCCATGCTGAGTTCAGATAGATCTCTAGTATTGGCTTATGTGCAAATCTGGGCAAGTTGTTTTAAATTCCTTTTATTTTTTAAATCTTTTATTGATTTTATTTTATTTTTTTTAAATACACGACAGCAGTGGGATGCATTATAATTCTTATTACACATATATAGCATAATTTTTCATCTTTGTATATAAAGTATGTTCACGCCAATTTATGCCTTTATACATGTACTTTTTTTTGCATTACAATTCTTAATACACATATATACCACAATTTTTCATACCTCTATTTGTATATAAAGTATGTTGACACTGAATTCAAGTCTTCATACATGTACTTTGTATAATGATGTCCATCACATTCCACCATCCTGCTAATCCCCTGCCCCCTCCTTTCCCTTCCCACCCCTCTCTTCCGTATCTAGAATTCAACTAATCCTCCCATGCTCTCCCTCCCATTAAAATGAAAAATCATACTTGTATGTATCTAACAGAGCTATTTCAAGAATTAAACATATAAAAAGCATTTAGCATTGTTGCCTGGCATGTGACCCAGGCATCAGAGCTCTTTTCAGGCTAAGAACTGGTAAAAAGAAATAATCAAATGAGTTTCTGTCTCTTTTTCTTTCTTTTCAATATTATTCTTGTTTCAGGTTGGAATAGAAGACAAGAATATCTCCACTTTGGACTCCATCAGAAGAAGAGCTAAAAAACTGAACATGGTAAAGATGCTGATCCATAATATGCTGTGGGGAGGGGGTGGGAGGATTAAATGAACTCTAGCAAAGGGAAAAAGGGGAGGGAGGTGAAGGGGGATGGGATAGGGGCAGAAAAATGGTGGAATGCAATGGTTATCATTACCCTAATAAGTACATGTAATGAAGACATGAAGGATGTGACTCAACTTTGTGTACAACCAGAGATATGAAAAATTGTGATTTATGTGTAATATGAATTATAATGCATTCTGTTGTCATACAACAAATTAAAATTTAAAAAAAATTGAACATGCTAGTTTTCATCTCAGTAAGACAGAAACAAACCTAGGAGAGAAAGTATCAAAATAATATTCTGATGTATCACTAAACCACCTGCCCAATTTGGGTGGCTAAAACATTGGTTTTGTTGCACTATTAGATTAAGAAAGAGGTTGTCATAATCTCCACTAGTCTCTACAACCTTCTCTCCTTTTCCAATGGCAGTGCTGGGCATTGAACCCAGGGCCTTTCATGTGCTAGGCAAGGGCTAGCTAGCTATATCCGCTTCTTCTTCTTTTTTTTTAATCTTTATTTTTATTTGTTTGTCTTTTGTGGTGCTGAGGATCGAACCCAGGGCCTCATGTATGTGAGGCAAGCACTCTACCACTGAGCTACAGCCCCAGCCCCTACATCCGCTTCTTCACCTTCTTCTTCCTTTTTTTTTCTGGTTGTTATACAAAGTATATTCACACCAATTCTTGTCTTCATATATGTACTTTGGATTATAAAATAAACTGCATAATCCAGTTGGACATGGTAGCACACAGCTATAATCCCAATGGCTTGGGAGGCTGAGGCAGGAGGATTCAAAGTAGTTCAAAGTAGCCTCAGCAACTTAGTAAGGTCCTAAACAACTCAGTGAGACCCTGTATCTAAATGAAATATAAAAAGGGCTGGGGAGGTTTCTTGGTGGTTAAGCAACCCTGGGTTCAATCCCTGGTATCAAAATAAAATAAACTGCATAATCCAAAAGCATAATTTCCACAATAGCTAAAACCGGTCAACAGGTGATAATGTGGAAATAATCCTATAAATCTCTAAGGAGTTGGAGAAAAGACACTTAATCCTACTTTAATGAGGAATTTGGTTAATCACTTGGCTGAGATATCTTCAGGAAAAACAAATGGCTAGGACAGCCATACAGTGGGATTCACATAGCATGAATATACTTTTTAGCTGACTTTATTTATTTATTTATTTATTTATTTATTTATTTTTTTAATTAATTTTTATTGTAGGTTGTTCAAAACATTACATAGTTCTTGATATATCATAATTCACACTTTGATTCAAGTGGGATATGAACTCCCATTTTTACCCCATATACAGATTGCAGAATCACATCAGTTGCACATTGATTTACATATTGCCATTCTGGAGTCTGTTGTATTCTGCTGCCTTTCCCATCCTCCACTATCCCCCCTCCCCCCTCCCCTCCCCTTTTCTCTCTCTACCCCCTCTACTGTAATTCATTTCTCCCCCTTATATTTTCTCTCCTTTCCCCTCACTTCCTCTTGTATGTAATTTTGTATACCCCTGAGGGTCTCCTTCCATTTACATGCAATTTCCCTTCTCTCTCCCTTTCCCTCCCACCTCTCATCCCTGTTTAATGTTAATCTTCTTCTCATGCTCTTCTTCCCTACTCTGTTCTTAGTAACTCTCCTTATATCAAAGAAGACATTTGGCATTTGTTTTTAAGGGATTGGCTAGCTTCACTTAGCATAATCTGCTCTAATGCCATCCATTTCCCTCCAAATTCTAGCTGACTTTATTTAAAAAGATCTCCCTCAATTCTTTATTCCTTTTCCATCTATAACAAGTAGACTTTAATTTGAAAAGAAAATTTCCTGGCATATATTACATAGATTTCTAACATCCTCAAGATTTCTAGGTACAAGCCTGTAATTTCAATGATTCAGGAGGCTCAGGCAGAAGGATTGCAAGTTTGAGGCCAGCGACAGTCTCTTAGATCCTATCTCAAAAATAAAAAATAAATAAATAGGGGCTGGAGGTGTTGCTCAATGGTAGAATGCTTGTCTAGCAAGTGTGAAGCATGGAGTTCAATCCTCAGCACCGCTAAAAAGACAAATAAACAAACAAACAAGCAAATAAAAAGAATGAGCCAAGCATGCAGTTCAGTGTTATACAGCACCCAGTGGTATTGTAGAGCATGCCTGGGTTGATAATCCCTAGTTCTGGGGGTGGTGGGGAGATAAGACAACATGATTCCATTTAACAAAATCAGACAAAACTAAGAAAAAAAAAACTACTTAAGAATACAGAAAAATAAAAAAATATACATAGGTGAATGATTAATATAAAATTCTAGTCAATAGGAAATAGAAGGAGAAAGTATGAGGGAAGTCACGCAGGGAAGTCAACATAAATTGTTGCTAATGCTTTCTTTTTAAGGTAGTTGATGGGTACAGGTGTGCTTTTTACTGTCATTCTCTATATATTTCACAGTTCAAGACCAAGAGGAACAAATTACATTCAAAGGCAAAATAGTCCTTATAATATAATGCCTATGCACGGTTATAGTGAGCAAACATGCCAAGATTTCCTGATAACCTATGTAGAGATTCTAATACTCAAATTAGTTTAAAAAAAAAAAAAGCCAGAAAGGATTCCATAGAATCTCACAAATATTATTTTCCTTTGTAGCATTTATCTCATGCAAAATAACTTTTTAAAAAATTAAATCTTTATAGTTTATACATAGTAGTTGGGTTCATTCCGACTAGTTCATACATGCATGGCAAAATAACTCTTTTATAATGCTTCCCTCCCATAATTAGCTGGAAGATTCATGGAGAGTTTGCCCTATTTGATGTCTCTTAAATGTTGTCTTCATCCTCTAGTACCATGCTTGATTGTGGGAAGTAATCAATAAGTACTTTTTGAATGATTATAATAAATGAATGTCTCTGAAATTTAATTAAGTTGCGATAACTTTTACTAGTCTCTCTATAAATATAAGAAAATACATGGCCAGATGTGTAGTGCATACCTGTAATCTCAGCACTCGGCAGGCTAAGGGATTTACAAATTCAAGGATGGCCTCAGCAACTAAGCAAGACCCTGTCTCAAAATAAAAAGGATGGAGATGTAGCTCAGTGGTGGGTTTAATTCCTAGTACAAAAAAAAAAAAAAAAAAAAAGGAAATATGCCTCAATTTTCCATTGAGGTTCCATCCTCATGTTATTAGGTCCTTTGAACCACTATTCTAGAACTTACTAAGACTTATGCAAAACAATTTTTTTAAATAAAAATCCTACTGGGGCTGGGGTTGTGGCTCAGCAGTAGAGTGCTTGCCTAGCATGTGTGAAGCACTAGGTTCAATAATTAGCACCCCATAAAAAAATAAATAAAATAAAGGTATTGTTTCCATATACAACTTAAAAAAAAAAAAAGATCCTCCTACAAGTAGGCACCATACTATCGCATGAGGTGAAAATATGGCACTGACAAGATAGACAAAGCCTCATTTATCTATATAACAACCACTCCATGTATAAAGGAAGATGGGAAGATAAGATTTCCCCCCTGACATTTTAGGATACTGAAATCTACAAAGACAAGGCAGAGACTGCAACAACTGGAGGTGGCAAGATCCATTTTAGAGAACAAAGGGGTTTCCTCGGCTGCTCTCAACCACGAAATAATTCTTTTAGTTTTTGCCATCCTTGTGAATTAAAATTATCACCATTCTCTGTTCTGTAGAATAGATTCTCCTAAAATATTGAATAAACAACTAAGTATTTTCCTTCTGAAACCTGTTACTGATCCCCCAGCCTTACATCTTTTTATTGGCTCATAATGATGGGATTTGTTGTTATATATTCATACATGCACACAATATAATAATATAACTAGGCCAATTTCACTCCCCTGCATTTTTCTGTTTCTTCTTCCCCTTCTCCCTTGGTCCCTTCCCTCTATTTTACCTTTTCTCTCTGTTTTTTTTTTTTTTTGGATGCTGGTATTGGGGATTGAACCCAGGGGCATTTTACCACTGAGTTACATCCCCAGTCTTTTTTATATTTTGAGACAGGGTCTCACTAAGTTTGTTTTAGCCTCATTATGTTTCTAAGGCTAGCCTTGAACTTACAATTTTCCTGCCTTAGCTTCCTAAGTTGCTAGGATCATAGGTGTGTGCCTTCCATGTCCAGCTTCTCCCTTTGCTTTTCAGGAGATCACCTTTCTTTTCCTTTTACATACCTAGCTTCCACATATGACATAAAAAATATGACCCTTGACTTTCTAAGATTGGCTTATTTTGCTTAACATAATGATCTCAAGTTCCACCCTATTTCCTGAAAATGACATAATTTCATTTTTCTTTATGGCTGAAAATGACATAATTTCATTTTTCTTTATTCCGTTGTGTATATATACTACATTTTCCTTATCCATTCATCTGTTGATGGATACGATACGTGGGCTGGTTCCATAGTTTGGCTGTTGTGAATCATGCTGCTATAAACATGCATATATCAGTATAGTATAATGACTTTAATTCTTAAGTATAAACACTGAAGAGTGGTATAGCTGGGTCATATGGTGGTTCTATGCCTAGTTTTTTGAGGAACCTCCATACTTATTTCCATAGTGGTTGAACTAATTTACAATAGAATAAACTGTGTAAAAGGTTCCTTTTTCTCCACACCCTCTCCAATTTATTATTGTTTACATTCTTGATGACTGCCATTCAGACAAGATAAAAATCTCAATGTAAGTTTGATTTGCATTTCATTCATTGCTAATGATGTTGAATATTTTGTTCAGTATTTGTTGGGTGAGTGTACTTCTTTTTGTTATTGGTACTAGGGATTAATCCCAGGGGTCCTTTATCACTGAGCTACATTCTGGTTCTTTTTATTTTGATACAGAGAGTCTAGTGAATTTGCTTAGGACCTCACTAAATTGCTGAGGCTGACTTTGGACTTGTAATCCTCCTGCCTCAGCCTCTCAAGTTGCTAGGATTATAGGCATATTTCACTGTACCCAGCTGTATTTTTTTCTTGTGGCAAGTGTCTGTTAATTCACTTGTCCATTTATTAAATAGGTTATTTGGGGATTTAGTTGGGGTGCTTTTTTGAGTTCTTTTTTAAAAAAAATATTTATTTTTTAGTTGAAGTTGGACACAATACCTTTATTCATTTAATTATTTAATATTTTGTGACAGGGTCTCACTAAGTTTCTTTTTTCTTTTTATTTTTTTAATGAGGATTGAACCCAGGGCCTCGAATGTGTTAGGCGAGCACTCTACTGCTGAGCCACAACCCCAGCCCTTTTTGAGTTCTTTATATATTCTAGATACTAATCCTTTGTCAAAAGAGTAGTTAGCAAAAGCTTTTTTTCCCATTCTGTAGCCTCTCTCTTCACATTCTTAATTGTTGGAACATGTCCTTTTTCTGTTTTGGTACTGGGGACAGAACATAGGGACGCTTAACTACTGAACCAGCCCTTTTAATTTTGAGACAGTGTCTTGCTAAGTTGCTTAGGGTCTTTACTAAATTCCTGTGGCTAGCTTTGA
Source organism: Callospermophilus lateralis (assembly GCF_048772815.1). Lineage (NCBI taxonomy): Eukaryota > Metazoa > Chordata > Mammalia > Rodentia > Sciuridae > Callospermophilus > Callospermophilus lateralis. The sequence continues at coordinate 108,464,021 of NC_135307.1, read as the reverse complement.
ATTTCAGATCCTCTGGTCTTCTCTCCAGAGTGGCTGGGATTACCAGTGTACATCCCACACCCAGCATGGAACCTGTTCTTGAAAGCAACAGGCAGAGGCAACACACTGGGGGAAAAAAAGAAAAAAAAACCAAAACGGTACAAAGGAAAGAAATTATTATCTTGAAGACAAACATTACTAGTCTGAAGAGTCCTATGTTGCCACATTACAGCTGCACAAAGGCTAAAATTAGAGATAACTAATGAAAACGCACAAACAATGTGTCTAATCATTACTTGAGAAATATTTAATTTCATTAAAGTCAAAATTTTTGCTGTTGTTAGTTATGGTCTACCAGTGTGACAGTCATCACTGTACCTAGTGTTCCTTTAAAAAAAGGCTACAGCAGAAAATTTTGCTCAAGTTATTCCTTATCTCCTTTTCCCCTCTTCCTCAAGCCAACCTAAAAGTTAAGAAATTAAAGCTGGTGAGTAGTGAAATTAGTAAGTGGACAATCAGCACCCTCAACATGATATCTTTGAAGAGAACTAACTTTAACTTCTCCCTAAAAAGTTAAGGAAGTCATTGGTAATTTGACTTCACAAGGCATATTTCTGTTTGTATATTATCTCAGTTAAAAATATACACTTCAGAATCCCTTAGATTCAGTTTCTTTCTCTGTCAATCACTGTTTATGGGACAAGAATATGCACTTGAGATACTGAAGTAATTCAGTCATGCCTGAATTTACTGAATATGTTTACTGAATATGTACATAGTTCAGAAGACAAAAGTGAGTGAGCATGAATTTTAAGTTAACTGAATACCTAATAGGTTGCTATACTGTAAACTAATCAATAGGTGAAAATAAAACTAATTTATTACTATATTCAATTTATCTAGTAAAAACTATTCACAATTTGTTATAGAATTAAAAAAAAAAAACACATCATCAGCAGAAACATACTTCAAATTACCATTATAGGCAAGAGCAGCAAATATATAGAGCAGCCTAGGCCTCTCATCAGCATAAGGCCTTTGACAATCAAAGAAGCTCCCTTTCTCTGGCTGACCAGGTTCAAGGTACTTACTATAACTCAAACACAGGTTGGATCTCAACCCTTCAATTCAGCTGCCTTTATCAGGGCACCCTCCTGAATGGTACTCCCTGTACAACTGAGATGATTTACTGTACTTCTAAGTTTCTCTCCTCTCACTTCCAAAACCTCACTAAAATGAAACTAAACAAAGAGAAAATAGGTATAATACTTGAGGACAAAGAGCAACAGAGAAGAGACAGCAGACAACAGACATTAAAAACATGGGAAACTGGAAAGCAGATGGACAAATGTTAACTTAGCAGACCAAAGAATAGTGAAACCTAAACCTGTAAGAGATTGGTAGAGATAGAAGTGAAGAAACTGTGTTAGCACATATTTAAGATCCAGGAAAAGCTGGGTGTACACTCTGCATATACTCAATCCTAGAGATTTGGAAAGCTGAGGCAGAAGGATTGCAAGATGGAGACCAGTGTTAGCAATTTAGCAAGATCCTCATCAACTCGGTGAAATCTTGTCTCAAAATAAGACATAAAAAGGACTGGAAATGTAGCTCAGTGGTAAAAAGCCTTCTGGGTTCAAGACCCAGTACAAAAATGAAACAAAACAAACTTCACAAAATCAAAAACAAACAAAAACCCAGGAAAAGCTCAGGATTAATGGCATCAGTATTCCCCCCCTCCACTATGCAACCCACTTCATTGCCAGCAGGCACAGAGGCCAGACAAGGAGTACTTTGAAAAGACTGTAGGACTCAAAACAGGATGAATGAACTCTCAAAGTCTCAAAAGATAAAATCAGACCTCTAGGTCATCTCCACCACTTAATGCAGCTTCCCTCTACCTACCTGTCCCTGAAGATTCTAGCATAAGTCTGAAGGTTTACTCTGAATATGCTGACAAGAAAAGCTGTGTTCTCACATCATGTCTATGTTCAACTGAGGACAGAAATAACATACAACCCTGGGCTGGGGATGTGGCTCAAGCGGTAGCGCGCTCGCGTGCGGCCCGGGTTTGATCCTCAGCACCACATACAAACAAAGATGTTGTGTCTGCCAAAAACTAAAAAATAAATGTTAAAATTCTCTCTCTCTTAAAAAAAAAAAAAAAAAAAAAAGATAAGATTAAAAAAATAATAATAACATACAACCCTGAAAGCAACAGTGAAACAAACCCTTTCTTCCCTCACTGGGCTCTGTGAAAGCAGGTAAAAGACTGATTTGGATGAGGGAAAAATGACTTGCTTCTGACAAAAGACCTACAGAAGCTGGAAGGTTGGTTATCCTATCTAAATGGTCAAATAGCTCCTATAATAAGGGCCACCAACTGACAAGCCCCTCACAGCTTCTAAAAAAGGACTGTAGTGTCATATTTTTCTTTCTCTCTCTCTCTCTCTCTCTTTTTTTTTCTTTACGGGGGAAGTACTGGGAATTGAACCCAGGAGTGCTCGACCACTGATCCATATTCCCAAGCTTTTTTTTTTTCTTCAAATTTTGATACAGGGTCTTGATAAGTTTCTTAGAGCCTCTGTTAAGCTGCTGAAGCTAACCTTGAACTTGTGATCATCCTGCCTCAGTCTCCTGAGTTGCTAAGATTACAGGCATGTGCCACCATGTCTTTGTTTTAAGTCTAAACTAAAGAATGAACCTGTAGCAAATACAGACCATGAAGGAACAGAAACAAACAAACAAACAAACAAAAAAAACTATCTTATCAGATATGACATTCTGAATCCAGCAACAAAAACAAGAAATTGTGAAATTTCAGAATTTCAGAAAATTGGAAATTAAAGACAAGAGGGGACTGGTGATGTGGCTCAGTGGTAGAGTGTCTGCCTGGCATGCACAAGGCCCTGGGTTTGATAAAGGAGGGGGGGAGACAACAGCAAAAAATTATTTAAAATCTTATCACAGAAAATTGAGGAGACATTCTAGAAGAGAGAGGTGAAAATGGGGAAAAATAAGAAATTTTAAAAAGCAGTATGGTAGGGCAATATGCAACAAACAGAGTTGGAAAAAAATAAAATAAAGAAAAAGGGGGAGAAGGAAACTTTTTTTTTTTTTTAACGAAGGGGAGAGAAACCCAAGAAAATTTCCAGACAGAAATTTCTAGAAAGGCAATCTAGAAGTTAGCTCCTAGTAGTATAGATGAAAAGAATTCCAAATTGAAGTACACTGCACTAAAGTTTTAGAATAAAAAGACTGAAGGCAAGGACATAATACTTTCAAAATTCTGAAGTAAAATTACATGAAACTGCCCTTTTTTGGGGCCTCAGGGGAGCAGTATTGGGAAGTAAATCCAGGAGAACTCTACCGATGAGCTATACTGCCAGCCTTTTTAAACTTATTTTTCTTTTTTTGTACTGGAGATTGAACCCAAGGACACTGTATGACTAAGCAATATCCCCAGTCCTTTTGTATTTTTTATTTTGAGACAGGGTCTCTCTAAGTTGCCAAAGCTGGCCTTCAACTTGTGATTCTCCAGCTTCAACCTCCCTTAGTAGCTGGGATTATTGGTGTGTGCCATTGTACTATACTGCAAAGTCATTTTTACATACCAAGAATTGGTGTATATACTAATACACACCAGCATTTCATTTCTTTTCTTTCTCTTTCTCTTTCTTTCTTCCTCTCTCCCTCCCTCCCTCCTTCCTTCCTTTCTTTCTTATTAGTTGTAGATGGGTACCTTTGATTTATTTATTTTTATGTGGTGCTGAGTATTGAACCCAGTGCCTCACACATGACTAGGCAAGTGCTCTGCCACTGATCTATAACTCCTGCCCTCACGCCAGCAATTTCTTATGGCCCAAACATTCTTGAATTTAATTTAGGTTCAGGGACCTAAAGGAGTGATGTCTCTTAAGGGAAAAAACTGAAAAAAACTGTTACATATGTCTGAATATATTGAGATTTTTTTGTTTTACTGAAAAACCTAGAGATGAAATACTGACGAATACATAAACTCTAAGCAAACAAACCAAAAATAAAATCCAGGGTAAACAAAACAAAAAGACTGTACAAGAAAAGAAGCATTGGAGAGAACAGTGCATAAAACAGGGTAGGGAGTGAGAAAAGGAGCAAAATTTTTATCTTTCAGTGTAGTAAATTTAACAAATACATTAATACATATGAAATGCAGGTTGAAAATCCCTAATCTGAAATATTTCAAATTTTCAGATGAGTAAAGTCTATGAAAATATTCCAGTATCCAAAACACTTCTGAACCCAAGAATTTTGGATAAGGGATACACAATCTGTATCAGGGGTGGATTGAGAGAACAGAACACTTGTGGTTTTTGAACTACAGAAGTGAACATCAGGAGAAACAAGAAAAAGCCGGGTGTGGTAGTACATACCTATATTCCCAGCAGCTCCGGAGGCTGAGGCCCTAAGCAACTTAGTGGGGCCCTAAGCAACTTAATGAAACCCTGTCTGTAAGTAAAATACAAAAAAAACCGGGATGGAGATGTGGCTCAGTGGTTAAGTGCCCCTGAGTTCAATACCTTGTACACCCCCTCCCCCCAAAAAAAGAAGTGGGGGAGGAGGAGAAGGAGGAGGAGACAAGTAAAAGATTTGAAAGTGGTTGCCTCTGGGTAGTGAGGAGGGATGACATGCTACTGTTCTATTATAAACCAAATGTACTTTTAATTTTTTAAACAATGTATAGGGCAGGGGATGTAGCTCAGTGGTACAGTACTTGCCTATCATGCAAGAAACCCTGGGTTGAACCCCCTGAATTACAATCAAACTATACACAGACACTGCTTTAATAGGTAGTGCAAAGCAGTATGCTAAATTAAATATAATTTCATTAAACAACCTGCATGTAAAGCCCTTAGTCAATAGTCAGCTAACCCTTTTGGACAATCATCTAAATTAATCACTTCAAAATTATACATTGAGAGGACCACATAAATATACTGAGTTTGAATGTTTAAAATTTGATCAAGCTGGGGTTGTAGCTCAGAGGTAGAGCGCTCGCCTAGCACATGTAAGGTGCTGGGTTCGATCTTCAGCACCACATAAAAATTATCAAATAAAAAAATAAATGTATTATGCCCAAGTATAACTAAAAAATATTTAAAAAATAAAATAAAATTTGATCAATGGGGTTGTTCCTTAGGTAAATATGATGTGACTATCTGATGAGACCATGAGGTAAAATGCATGATGCTGAGCTGATTTCTGGAAGGATGCTATTTATCTCCAAATCTCCTCCCTCCCTTTCTTTCTTTTTTTCTTTTTTTGGGTAACCAGAGATTGAACTCGGGGGCACTTGACCATTGAGCCTCATCTACAGCCCTATTTTGTATTTTATTTAGAGACAGGGTCTTATTGAGTTACTTAGCATCTTGCTGTTGCTCCAGATCCTCCTGAGCCACTGGGAATATAGGTGTGCTGGGGATTGAACCTGGGGGCTCTTTACCACTGAGCTATCCCGAGTTTTTCATTTTATTTTGAGATAAGAAACTCACTTGAACTCATGATCCTCTTGCCCTGGCCTCCCAAGGAGCACCAAAACGCCCAGCTCCCAAATCTCTCTCTCTCTCTCTCTTTTTTTTTTTTTTACTAGGGACTGAACTTGGGGTTGTTTAACCACTGATCCATATCCCCAGCCCTTTTTTATTTTATTTCGAGACCAGGTCTTGCTAAATTGCTCACAGCTTCACTAAGTTGCTGAGGCTGGCTTTGAACTTACAATTCTCCTGCCTCAGCCTTCTGAGTTGGTGGGATTACAGGTGTGCACCACTGCTCCTGTCTTCTAAATCTGTTTTATTAAGAAAACATATTCCAAAAGGAAACTAGCAACCAAACTGGCAAGGAAGAAATTAAATTATCCAAAAAAACTATCAGAACTAATCAATGGCTGGATGTGGTGGCTTTCACATTCAGTGGTAACGTACCCAGGATTCAATCCCCAGGACCAAAAAACAAAAACACAAACAATATATATATATTCCTATGTATGAATGAATGATGAAAATACGATATGAATATGATAAAAAAAAATGTTTGTGGTAATTTTTTTTTTCTTTTTTATGCCAGCGATCAAACCCAGGGCTTTGTGCATACTCATAAACATGTGTTCTACCACTGAGCTATATCCCCAGATGCCAAAATATTTTAAAATACAGGAAAAATATAAAGAAGTAAAAAACTGTTAGTACAAAGTTTAAAAAAAAAAAGTTGTAAAAATTTTTATACTTACTTTTTACAGCGGCACACACCTGTAATCCTAGCAATTTGGAAGGCTGAGGCAACTTATGAGGCCCTATACAACTTAGTGAGACCCTGTCTCAAAACAAAAATAAAAAGGGCTGGGGATGTGGCTCAGTGGTTAAGTGACCTTGGGTTCAATCCCTGGTCCAAAACAAAAACAAAATAAGAATCAAAACTAAAAATCCAAAACAACAATATAGAAAGAAAGAAAAAAAAAGAATCAAACTTTGTTTTTTTTTTTTTTGAGGTATAGGTGATTGAACCCAGGGGCACTCTACCACTGAGCTACATTCCCCAGGCCTTTTTATTGTGAGACAGGGTTTTATCAAATTGCTGAGGCTAGCCTTAAATTTGCAATCCTCCTGACTAAACTTTCTAAACTGCGGGAATTACAGGAATCCACCACTGTGGCCAGCCAAATACACTTACCTATTCCCACCCCCAGGTGTGTGTGTTAACCTGGGATTGAAACCAGGAGCAATTAACAGCTGTGCTACAACCCCTTTTAAAAATATTTTATTTAGAGACAGGGTCTCACCAAGTTGCTTAGTTGCTTAGGGCCTCACTGGCTCTGAAGTCACAATTCTCTTGCCTCAGCCTCCCAAACTTCTGGGATTTACAGGAGTGTGCCACTGTACCTGGCTTTTTAGGATATTATTAAGGCAAGCTTATTTTTCTTTTTTTTAAGAAAGTTAGAGAGAGAGAGAGAGAGAGAGAGAGAGAGAGATAGATAGATAGATAGATATTGAGAATTTTTCAGTTTTCGGCAGACACAACATCTTTATTTGTATGTGGTGCTGAGGATCAAACCCAGCGTTGCGTGCATGCCAGGCAAGCGGACTATGCTTGAGCCACATCCCCAGCCCAAAGCAAGCTTATTTTTAATCAGATTGAAAAAAAAAAAAAAAAACACAACTTTTACATAAACATTTTCTTCTGTTACTGAGAATATGGTTCTGATAGTTTTTGATGGTTGCATAATGATCTGATACAGAATCTAACTTGTATCCTATAGTCAGAATATTATATTGACTGCATGGGGGGGGCATTCTGTACTTTGCAAAATGCTTCTAATTACTTTCTTGTTATGAACTCCTACATGTGGAATCATTGTCAAAAAATGTATAAACATTTCAATACACATTCTTAAATTGTCTTCTAGTAATATTGTAGCAACTAACTTTTCCAATAACAATAAATGTCTCATCCCTTGATTACATGGACAGTATTTTTAAAAACAGCTTTATTGAGGTACAACTGACAAACAATAAATCCCACAAACTTAAAATACTCAATCTAGCAAATTTGACAATGATATAACAGTAGAAAGCCATCATCAAAATCAAGAGAGTAAATAGTCATGTTTACACACAATGAAGTTTCCTTATGCCTTGTAATCTTTTCTTTCTGATCCTCAGCCCTTCCAGATCTTCCCGAGAATCTTCCCCACCCCTCTAAAGGCAAACATTGATCTGCTTCTTATCATTATAGTTAGTTTGCATTTTATAGAATTTTATAAAATTTTATAGAATTTTATAAAAATGAAACCATACAAAGCTCAGTGGCATAGTGCTTGCCTGACATGTGTGAGGCACTGGGTTGGATCCTTAGCACCATAAACAAACAAACAAACAAACAAACAAACAAACAAAGACATTCTGTCCATCTAAAACTATGAAACAATTTAAAAAAAATGAAACCATACAATGTGAACTCTTTTACTCAGAATTATTACTTTGTACTTTGAAATTCATTTATGTTGGTTGTAGAGATTCAATAAATTACCCATTTTTGTAAATGAATAATAACTTATTGAACAAGTATACTAAAAATCTATTTGGATTGTTTCCAATTTGGGGCTATTATAAAGCTTCTATGAATATTTGTGTGCAAGACTTTACATTGAGAAATATTTTTATTTCTTTTGAGTTAATGCCTTGGAAAAGAATGTATAGGTCAAATTCTATGTGAGTGCTTAATTTAAATTTTCTTAACTGTTTTCCAAAGTGGTTTTATCTCATAAGAGAAATACAAATAAAAACCACAATGAGCAATGGGGCACATCTGTAATCCCAGTGATTCAGGAGGCTGAGGCCCTAAGAAACTTAGTGAGACCCTGTTTCAAAATAAAAACTAAAGGGTTGGGGATATGGCTCAGTGGTAAAGTACTCCTGGGTTCAATCCCTGTTACAAAATAAAACAAAAAATCTCCAAAATACCAAAACCAAACCCAAAGGAGATTCAACTTCAAATTCACTAAAATGGCTATTATTAAAAAGGTGAACAATAGCTGGGTGTTGGTGGCATATGCCTGTAATCCCAGTGGCCAGGAAGGCTAAAACAGGAGACAAGAGAATTGCAAATCTGAGGCCAGCCTTAGCAAATTAGCAAGGCTCTAAGTAATATAGCAAGACCCTTTCTCAAAATAAATAAATAAATAAATAAATAGATAAAAGGACTCCAGTGACGCAGGGGGCTGAGGCAAGAGGATTGTGAGTTCAAAGCCAGCCTCAGCAAAAGCAAGGTGCTAAGCAACTTGATGAGACCCTGTCTCTAAATAAAATATAAAATAGGGCTGGGAGTGTGGCTCAGTGGCCTAATGGCCCTGATTTCAATCCCCGGTAAACACCCCCCACAAAAAGACTCAGGGTGTGGCTCAGTGATAAAGTGTCCCTGAGTTCAATCCTCAGCATCAGAACAACAACAACAAAAAGATGAATAATAGGGCTAGGGATGTGGCTCAAGCGGTAGCGCGCTCACCTGGCATGCCTGCGGCCTGGGTTCGATCCTCAGCACCACGTACAAACAAAGATGTTGTGTCCGCCGATAACTAAAAAATAAATATTAAAATTCTCTCTCTCTCTCTCTCTCTCTCTCTCTCTCTCTCTCTTTAAAAAAAAAGATGAATAATAACAAGTCTGGTTAAGAATGTGGCAAAACTGCAATGTCTGTACATTTCTCGTGGGAATATAAAAAGGTACGGTTGCTTTGGCAAACAGTTTGGCACCTCCTCAAAAAAGTTAAACACAGAGTTACTAACAACTAGCAATTCCACTCCTAGGTATATACCCAAGAGAATTAAAGATGCATGTCACTCAAAAACTTGAACATTCAGACCATCATTATTCATAATAAGCAAAAAGTTGAAACAAGTGATAAATGGATAAACAAAATGTGATACTGCCATACAGCAGAATACTCAGCTATAAAAAGAAAGAAGGTACAGTTGTCCTTCCATTTCTGTGAGGGATTGGTTGCAATCTCCACCCCTGCCAAACATCAAAATCCAAAGATTTTCAAGTCCCTTATATAAAATGGCTTAGTATTTGCATATAACCTATGCACATCCTCCTATAAACTTTAAATCTCTAGGTTACTTATAATACTTAATACAATACCTTCATTTGCATGAATTCAGAATAGGACTTGTATGTGGCAAACTCAAGTTTTGTTTTTTGGAATTTGTGGGAGTGTTTATTATTTCTAAATATTTTGACCCTTGATTGGATGACGCCATGAAGGTAGAACCCATGGATATAATGGGCCAATTGTTAATGTGGATTAATCTTTTTTTTTCTTTTTAATGTGGTACTGGGTATTGAACCCAGGGTCTTGCATATGCTAGACAAGTGCTATGCCATTGAGCTACACTTAGAGCCTGTTTTCTTTAATTTTATTTTGAGATAGGGTCTTGCTGGGTGGTCCAGGCTGCCCTCTGACTTGTGATTCTTCCGCCTCAGCTTTCTGAGATTATAAGTATGTACCTCTGTGTCCAGCTAGATGAATCTCATAAATACTATGTTAAGTGAAAGAAGCCAGGCACATAGGCCATACAGTTAATAATTCCATTTACATAAATCCATAGATTCAAGAGGTATAATACACTGGTTGCAGTGGTAAATGCCTATAATTCCAGCAACTTGGGAGGCTGAGGCAGAAGGATCACAATTTCAAGGTCAGCTTCAGCAAATTTAGTGAGGCCTTAAGCAACTTAGTCTGAGACCCTGTCTCAAAATAAAAAATAAGAAGGGATGGGGATGTAGTGCAGTGGTAAAGTGCCCTTGGGTCAATTCCCACTAAGGGGGCGGAGGGAATCTGTCTTATTTTTTCTTCCATAGATTCAAAAGGAAAAAGGAATAAATAAGGAAGAAATGCTGAAAGAGCGCTAAATTGAAAGGCAGCAGTGTTGGGCTTGGGATGTGGCTCAAGCGGTAGTGCGCTCGCCTGGCATGCGTGCAGCCTGGTTCGATCCTCAGCACCACATACAAACAAAGATGTTGTGTCCACCAAAAACTAAAAAAAATAAATACATATTAAAAAATTCTCTCTCTCTCTTAAAAAAAAAAAAAAAAAAGAAAAAGAAAAAAAGAAAGAAAGGCAGCAGTGCTGACATTTAATTCAAGTTCTGCTACCAAGTGAATGGTAACTAAATTCTCATAGAGAGAGAATTTAGTTCCAAGGTTAGTTCCATATCCTCTCTGATCCACAGCTATAGGTTATTGTAATTATTCCCAACTGGTCAAGTTGACAATAACCTCTTATCTTTCTAATCCAACTACCATAAAAGCCAGAATTATAGTCCTAAAAAACGTTCTATCTATAGTTTACATAATTGTTCTTATAAATCAGTAAGAAACAAAGGTGTTTAATTCAATAGGAAAATGAGAAAAAGAAATGAACAAGTGATACACAAAATATATACAAATAACCAATACATATACATTTAATATAATATTCAGGGCTGGAGCTGTGGCTCATGTAGAGCCCTTGTCTAGCATGTGTGAGGCATTGGGTTCAGTCCTCAGCACTCATAAAAATAAATAAGATAAAGTATTGTGTCCTTCTATAACTAAGAAAAAGAATTTAAAAAAAAATTGGCTGCACTAATAATTAGCAAGGTACAAATTAAAACAGCATAACATCCCTTCCAATAAATAAGCATAACTGTAAAGAATGATAAATACCCAGTTTTGATAAGGACGTGGAGAAACAGAAACTTCTGTTACAATCTTTGTGTATGTGCATGTGGTTCTGGGGATTGAACTCAGGGAGGCTATACCACTGAATTATATACCTACTAGTCCTTTTTATTTTTATATTGAGACAGGGTTTCACTACATTACCCAGGTTGCCCTTGAACTTGAGATCCTCTTGCCTCATCTCCTGAGTTGCTGGGACAACCAGTGTGTGCCACCTAGTTTGGTTTGGCTGTTAAAATCTTATTTACCTTTTGCCTTTAAGATGCAATCCAAACTCCCACATAGGATTGAAAGTCTTTCACAGTATGGCCTTGGCTTATCTTTCCTTTCTCTACTTACCCTGAGTGCTTTACCATACGTCAAAAAGAAAAAGCCTGGGCCCATCATGTATATTTTACCTCCCAGCAATTAGAAATGCACTATTCTCACTGCCTAAAATAGTCCTATTTCCCTTAGTCTCTTCAATACAAACACAGTATTTCTTTTCATGACATAACTCAAATTACCCTTTCATGATGTCCCTGAATTTATTTTTTCCTCTCATTTGTATTATCATAGCAGTTGTTTAAAACTTAAGATCCTTAACACTCTTCCACTTTAATGCTTTTAGATAATTGTCTTCCTAAATTACTGAGAGGGAGGTCCTTGAGACTAGTCTTATTTATTTTGTTAGCCCTGAACACATAGTTGGGGCCCCATAAAAACTGAATTGGTAACATTTTACCTAGAAATTAAAGCTAACAGCAAGGCTGTTTTATTTATTTTTCTTTTTTATTTATTTTTTAGTTATAGGTGGGCACAATATCTTTATTTTATTTTTATGTGGTGCTGAGGATCGAACCCAGTGCCTCACTCATGCTAGGCGAACGCTCTACCACTAAGCCACAACCCAGCCCCAAGGCTGTTTTATTTTTTAAAGTCTACAAAGACTAGTATTATTTTTCCCTGGTGTGGGGGATTGACCCAGTAGTATTGTAGCTTTGAACTACATCCTCAACCCTATTTATTTTATTTTGGGACATGGTCTCACTAAGTTGCCAAGATTGACCTTGAACTTTCCATCCTTCTGCCAAGTAGCTGGGATTACAGGCATGTGCCACTGTGCCTGGCTAAGACCTCTATCTTTCTTTCTTTCTTTCACATTTTAATACATTTATTATGCAATGACATTATTTCTTATAAAAATGTGTACTTTTTTTTTTTGTTTTAAGACCTCTATTTAATATTATCTTAAAATCATACTTTTCAACACATCATTATCCAAAAACCCAAACATAAAAACATGGTCTGGTAATCTGGGTTTTATTACTAATCACTTATAAGATTAAAAAAAAGCCAAGCACTGTTTTTATCAATACAATGGCCTCTGTAGGTTAATTTTAAGTAAAAATAAGGTCAGTGTAGAGGCACATTTTTGTAATCCCAACTACACAGGAGGCTGAGGCAGAAGGATCCCAAGTTTGAAGCAGCCTCTGCAATGTAGCAAGACCATGTCAACATAAAAATAAATAGGGTTGGGGATGTAGCTCAGTGGTAAGGCATCCTTGGATTCAATACCTAGTATCAAAAAAAATTTTTTTCCATTTAAAATAAAAAGAATAGAAAATAATGCTATTAGACAAAAGCAACTGGTACACAAGGCAGTTGACTCCATGTTAACAGACTGAAACCATTTAGGGAAAGATTATTTATCCCATGAAAACTGGTAAATACTACAAATAAACCTGTCCCTTCCACCAACCCAATTAAACATTTACCAGCATACCATTGGACAAAATTGTTATTTATTCTAATAGAGGACAGCACTGCAACTAGATCATCAGCAAATAGAAGTAGTTCAAGTCTTCTTTCTTTAGAAACTTCTTTAAGAAGCTTTCCTAATTTAAACTTCATAGTACATTAAGTTTCCCTATTTTACAAATCCTAAATCACTTGTTTCTAGGTAAAATAGTTTTACTTTTAGTTGCCTAATTCATTTAATAAACATTTATTGAATGTCCATACAATATGTAGCATTGCCCACATTGATGATTTTTCATTTACCCATTTTCTTTTTTCCTTTAATATCAGAGCTTCTTGCAAGCAGGAGTAAGTTTGCAATGAATACATTATAACGAAGTAGCAGACATTATAACTGACTCCCAACATCCACTTCATCAGGGATTATCAGTCTAAGAAAATCACTAAAAGCCTGTTCTTCTTATTAGTGACTAGTTTTGGTCCTTTGCTGGGCACAGTGATGCACCCTTGTGATCCCAGTTGATTCAGAAGGGTGAGCCAGGAGGACTGCCAATTCAAGGCTAACCAAAGTGAGATCCTGTCTCAAAAAATATAAAGAGCTGAGGATGTGGATAAATGGTTAAGTGCCCTGGGTTCAATTGCTGGTACCAAACAAACAACAAAAAAAGTGTCTTGTGATTTAGTTATGGTCAATGGGAAATAAAAGTCAATGAGAATAAAAGCCCACTGGGAGCTTCTGTGAAAGGATTTCTAACCCCTGTTACCTTCATGTGGTACTTGGATGAAAAGCTTAGAAAAACTGTTGTCACTGCATTATCCAGAACAAACAAAACAAGAAACCTACCTCTGAAACTTCCTGCTATATGAGCAATAAAGTTACTAAGCCATCTTAAAACAAGCTTTCTGTTACTTGCAGTCCAAAGCATAAAAATAGATTAATCTAAGAAATGGATATATGTACTGAACATGGATTCTTAACACAATATAATTACCTGTTTAGGAGTAGCTGAAGCTAGATGTGGTGATGTATGCCTGTAATCTTCGTTTCTTGGAAGGCTAAGGCAGGAGGATCTAAAGTTCATGGCCAGCCTCAGCTACTTAGTGAGACCCTGTCTCAAAATAAAAATCAAAAGGGCTGGGGACATAGTTCAGTGGTAAATCCCCAGTATCAAAAAAGAAAGAAGAAGAAAAAAAGAATAACTGAAGCTAGATGCAATAACACATACCTGTAACCCCAGCTACTTGGGAGTTGGAAGCAGAAGGATCATAAGAAGTTCAAGGCCAGTCTGGGCAACTTAAGGAGACTGTCTCAAGATTAAAAAAAAAAAAAATGCGGGGTGGGGATGGGGGTGTTGGGAGGAATGTAGCTCAGTGGTAAAGTGGTTGCACCAGTTTGGAAGATAATGATTTACTTTTTCTTCTTCTGTATATTATACTTGTATTTTTTCTATCTCTAGAAAATCTATAGTTTATATGAGCTGGGATTATGGCTCAGCAGTAGAGCGCTCACCTAGCACATACAAGGCCCTGGGTTCAATCCTCAGCACCACATAAAAATAAATAAAATAAAGGTATTGTGTCCAACTACAACCAAAAAATAAAGATTTTAAAAAAATATAGAGATACTGATATGTGCTGAACATAAATCTGATGAAGGATGAACTGACATAGTTAACTGAGAAGCACATGACTAGAGAAGCTCTATCAGAATTTGTAAAATATCTAAGCTAAAAATCACTTTTAATGTTTAAAGAGCTGTGTATGGTGGTACACATCTGTAATCTGAGTGACGTGGGAGGCTGAGGCAGCAAGAGGATGGCAAGTTTAAGGCCAGACCATGCACTCTAATGAGACCCTGTTTCAAAATAAAAATAAGGTTGGGGATGTAGCTCAGTGGCAAAGCATCTCCAGTACTGGAGTGTGGAGTGGGGAAGAGAGAAGTAAACAAGAAACAGGCATTAAATAAATGGCAGTTATTAATGACAAATACTACTTCTGTATCAGCAAGTTCCAATACATATGAAGTAGATAAATTTGAACAAAAACCAAGGGTTTTAGTTTTTCAAGATAGCTATTCCTAAGTAGTTTTCATTTCTACTAATTTCTCAAATATATCAAGTAATTCTTTTTAAATTTATATGTTCTCAGTTGAGTAAAACCCAGCTTGGCTGGAATGTAGATTCAGCTCCAAATCTTGGCAAAGTTCAAGTAGCTCTGTCTTTAAGTTATTTTTTAATTTTAATTTTTGGTAAATACAGTCCTATACATACTATATGGCCCAGGATCCTATTAATTTACACAATTAACAACACACAAGAACCCTGAATAAAAATGGGGATTCAAAATCAAGAAAAAGTAAAGCCGGGCATGGTGATACATGCCTGTAATCCCAGTGACTTGGGAGGCTGAGGCAGGAGGATCACAAGTTTAGAGGCCAACCTCAGCAACTTAGTGAGGCCCTGTCTGGGGTGGGGGGAGGAGTGGGGCTTAGGGATGTGGCTGTGGTTAAGAACCTCTAGGTTTAATCCCTGGTATCACAAAATAAATAAAATAAAATAAAAATAAATCTACCTTCCTGAGAAAACAAAAGTTCCCTAGCAGTGTCCAAAAGATTTACTTGCAGTGCATGCCTGTAATTCCAGTGATTCAGGAGACTGAGGAAGGAGAACTGCAAGTTCAAGGGAGCTTGGGCAATTTAGCAAGACCTGTCTCAAAATAAAAAAATAGAAAGTGATGGGGATATAGCTCATTGGTAGATAATGCTTGGTTTCAATCTCTAGTACCATTAAAAAGAAGGAAAGAAAAGAAAAAAGGAACAAATAAAGAAAGGTGGACAGATACTCATGCTATTATTGCCTATAGGCAACCTCTACATCTCTTATTCACTCTCCACACTCCAACCTATAGAGGTCAATGTTCAAATCACTGGTGTTCAAAGGAGAATCTTTCCTTTTTTTCTCTTAATGAGAAATGTGTAAGTAGAGGATATTCTACCCTTTCCCTTAGTTCCCTAAGGTCTTATTACTCACCATTGCCTGATGAGATACTCAAAAAGAATCCAGATTCTTAAACAGAATAGTTTTAGGTATAAATAGGAAAAAAGAATAACAAATTTAAACTGAGGTCTGGAGAAATAAGCATTATGATCATAAACCTACTTAAAGGTATCTAAAACATTAATAAGCATTTGAAAGATTAATGTAGACTGTATAACATGTGCCCTTGATTATTCTTTCTTCTTTTTGGTACTGGGGATTGAACCCAAGGGTGCTTCACCAGTGAACTACATTACCAGTCCTATTTAACTTTTATTTTGGGATGGGGTCTCACTAAGTTGTTTAGAGCCTCACTAAATTGCCAAGGCTGGCTTTTAACTCAAGATCCTCCTGCTTTGGCCTTCAAAGTGAGTGGGATTACATGTGTGCACCACTGTACCCTGCTAGCTTCAATTAAAAAATAATAATATATACATATACCTATACATATACATATTTTAGTTGTAGTTGACACAATACCTTTATTTTATTTATTTATTTTTTATGTGGTGCTTAGGATCAAACCCAGGGCCTCTACTGCTGAGCCACAACCCCAGCCCCTAGCTTCAACTTTGATAAGAATTATATTTAACTGCAACAACAAATTTGATTACTAATACTATTAAAACAAACAAACAACAACAAAATCAAGGGAAATAAAACAATTACTTAAAAATAATTATTCTGACCTGGGCATGGTAGCACACACCTATAATCCCTGCAACTTGGGAGGCAGAGGCAGGAGGATTGATCATAAATTCAAAGGACGATTCAGCAATTTAGAGAGGCCCTAAGCAACTTAGTAAGATTCCACCTCAAAACAAAAAATAAAAAGGATTGGGGTGTGTGCCACTGCATCTGGCTAGCCTCAACTTCACTAAGAACTATATTTAACTGCAACAGCAAATCTGGTTCAGTGGTTAAGCATCCTAGGTTCAATCACTGGTATCAAAATAATAAAAAATATAAAATACTTATTCTATCCTGTTAAGCAAGGAACACGCCTAATGTTTAAAATGCCTAAATCTTATTTTCTAATATTTATTTCTAAATTTTAAAAAAACCAGAGCTCCTTGGAGAAATGGCTAATTCTTAGACTAGGTCTGATACCAGGAGAGTTTAGCATCTTCAGTGCTAATAAATTAAGGAAGTCCTCAAACAATAACAACAACAACAACAACAACAACAACAACAAAAACACACATTTATGGTAAGAACATTTCAAAGGAGCAAGAAAAAGGAAACTTAGTCTATACTAGTTATGGACTTTAGTTAATAGCAATATACCAGTAACATTTTATTGATTGTAAAACACATATTATACCACCAATAGAGAATATTAGTAATAGGAAAAACAAGGTATAGTGTATATGGAAACTCTATTATGTTCTCAGATTTTCTGTAACTCTAAAAAACAGTCTATTAAAAAGAAAAAAAATAGTAAGGATCCCTCTCATCTCCCCAAGTCAGAATGGGATTTGATCAAGTTAGGGTGAATGAGGACATTTAATAAATTTGAGTTCACAAAGAAAAATGCCACATATTCTCTTACCTTAGGAAAAATTTGGAACCTATCAAATATAACATATATCAGGCATATAACTAACAGTTGTCTAACCACAACTGGTTGTGGTTAGATCAGCTGTCTAACCACAAAGTCACTTGATTCTCATAGTAACTATATATCTTTGCATATCAGAATCAAGCATCTGAACATCTGGTCTTGCCAAAACCATGAATGTTCTGACAAGAGAATTGTGGGGGAGATAGCTTCAAGTAAAAGATTATAATTTCTTTTTGTACTGGGAATTGAACCCAGAGGTGTTTGGCCACTGAGCTATATCCCTAGTCCTTTTAATATTTTATTAAAAGGGTCTTGTTATAATCCTTCTGCCTCAGCTTCTAGAGTCTCTAGGATTACAGCTGTCCCTGAAAAGGGCTTCAGATTATAACTTAATTAGATCAGAGTTTTCCTTGAAAGTAAAAACTAATAAATAACCTTAGGAACCTATCACACCCTAAAAGAAAATTACTTACCAGAAAAATCAAATCAATAATTGAGTCTTAGCTAAATGTAAGGAGTTATTCCTAGGTCAGAATTATTCAAAGTGTAGTCTTCATACTAGCAGCATCAGCACTTCCTGAGTACTTAAGTGCTGTAATCCAGCCCTCTTAAACATATCTAGATTGTTCTCCAGAAACTCCTAGATTTGGTTTTGAGTCTAGCACTTTCAGGCTGTCTTTTCCTTCATGTTCTTTCCTAGCACTTTCTATATCACCAACAAAAGCAATTCAACAGGATTCATTTTTATATACTGTGCTACCAAATATAAGCCTCATTAATGAACAACACAAGGGACTAGGGCTTGGCTTGGTAAAATGATTAGCGTGTCAGGAGAAATTCAATTCTGCAAGGTGCTGCTTTTAGAAAAATTCATTAAACTGAAGCCACAAGTCCCTTTCTTTGCTTGAAAATCAGATGTTCACCCATCCCTAGCAGTAAGATGAAGACCTTAGAGAGAGGGCCCTGACAGCAAACCACAGAGGCTGCAGACACATCTTATTTTAATTGCATCAGCAACTGCTAAGCAATTAATGAGAGGGAGAAAGAGGGAGCATCAGGGCAAAGAGAAAAGGAACTTGTGCAACCATGTGGAAATACTTCATCCTCACCCCAATGAGAGCAGGTTATTTACGGTAGCTGTACAACACATCAAATCCTTGCATCTGAACTCCCAGGCCACTTCCCAGGCAGCAATAAAGCTACAAAGTCTAGATTTCCTCTTGCTTACAGTTTTATATCTCCCATATTCTTCCCTGAAGACACCAACAAAGGTGAGGGAGGGAAAAAGGCAACAGATCAAGTGGGTGATTTAGTTATTAAGTTCCTTGAGCAGATTCTATGTTTTGCACAATACTGGAATATGAGGATCACTAAATACTAAGAGCAATGATTCATCAGAAGCATGTACAAAATAGGCTAAGGGCATGGTGGGATGGAACTCCATCAATAAATCCCTTTTTCTATTTTTTTTTCTTTTTTTTTTTGGCAATTTTTATCTTACTGCCTTTCTCTTCTGTAATAGGGTAAGGACATAGTTTGAAAAAGGCAGTAAGATAAAAATTGCCAAAAAAACCAAAAAAACAAAAAAAAACAACTCAAAACAAACAAAAAACCTGAAAAAGTGAATTCTCAAGTGCCCCCAAGACCCCCAAAAATCAGCTTGAAAAAGAAAGAAAAGCAATGGTAATTTAATGCCAAGATTCCAGTTGTCATTTCCTTAGTGAATAGGAAACCTTAACTTATACCAGTGAAGGTTTATGGTTTTGGGGGGATGAAGGGTGAGGGTAAGAGTTGATGAGAATCAGAGAATTGTGATTATTTCATAGAGAAAGATACTAAGCAGAATAATATTCAGTTTCCTCAGTTTCTTCCTTACTCATCATTCACTTCAATCACAAGAACCAGGGGCCCTAGGTTTTTTATAATAATCTGGTTTAAAAAGGATCATTTTATGTATAGTTCATCCTCAAGTCCATAGCTCAATTCTTGAAAGAATGTGGTAAGTTGATATATGCAGGCAAAATGAAATACGAAACAGACAAAGATGAAGTAGGTAAGAGGTGCCCAAAAGTATACACCAATTTGGTCTATGACATAATCTAATGCAGAATTATTTGCACCACTTATTAAAAATATGGACAATGATTCAATGAGAAGTATTCCATGAAACTTCCCACCACAGTGTAGCTATTTAGGGAGAGAAAAACTGAATTCCTTGGAAGTCCCTACCAGATCTGGTTTCTGTTTACCTTTTTTGTCTCAGAATCCCTCTTTCCATTCTCTATTCTGCCATTCCACAAATACTTAGAGCCTGATATATGCTGGCACTGTTCTAGGTACTATGGATGTACTCAGAGCTGCCATGAAATTGTTATTCAATTATTTTTGTAAAATTGTTTAGGAGGCAATAGGAGACTAAAATCCAAGTCATGTTTTCCTACCTAAACTGCACGTCCTGATGTGGGGCCAAAACCGTTAGGAAAGACTTATTGTTAATTTGCAGAAAGAAGTTCCATGGCTCCAAGAGATGCTGACGATTGAACCCAGGGCCTCACATGTGCTAGAGGAGCGCTCTACCACTGAGCCACAACCCCATCCCCAGGTGTGTAATTTTAAACAGAGTATTCATGGAAGGCTTCACATAGATGGTGATATTTCTATGTTTAAAGCTACATTTAGGGGCTGGGGATATGGCTCAAGCAGTAGCGCGCTCGCCTGGCATGCGTGCGGCCCGGGTGCATGCATCCTCAGCACCACATACCAACAAAGATGTTGTATATGCCAAAAACTGAAAAATAAATATTGAAATTCTCTCTCTCTCTCAAAAAAAAAAAAAAAAAAAACAACAACAACAACAAAAAAAACTACATTTACAGGGCTGGGGTTGTAGCTCAGTGATAGAGCGTTTGCCTCACATGCATAAGGCATTGGGTTGGATTCTCAGCAACACATGAAAATAAATAAACAAAATAAAGATATTTGTTCATTTACAATTAAAAAAAATAAAGACAAAACTATGTTAAAAAATAATTTTCTCTTCAGGCCTTTGTACTTGCTGTACTCTCTGCCTAGAACTCCTCCTCCAACCCTGTCTAATTTTTATATCATTGTTGTTTTTTTTTTTTAATCTTTTAGGTCCAGCCTAATTTCATTTTCTCAAAGGGTTATTCCCAGCACCTCTTAGTAAAACAGCTACCAATATCCCTAGATATTCTTAACCAAATGAAAGAATCACATATAACTAAAGATGGTCTATTATTTCCTGGCTTAACCAACTGAAAATGAATAATAATAGTGGCTAATTTTAAAGATTGCTGTGAAGATTTATTACAAAAACCTTTCAATAAGGTAACAGTAAAATGATAATATTATCATTTTATGGTGAGAGCTACTTATATAGCATTATTCTATGTGTTCTACATTAACACATTTAATTTACTCATTGAATACATTCAAATTGCTTAGTACTATATTAATACAGTAAATAAATGTTTGCTGCCATTCTCATTACTATAACTGGTGGCAGCATTATCTATTCTGAGGTACCAGCACTCTGATGAATGTTCTGTTCCATTGAAGTATCTATGCCTAAAAGTTCTTTATTTTCCCCTCTTCCATTAACACTCTAAAGACGAAATTTTTGATTACCCTTAGTATTCTGTGTAAAGTATCTCTCATTCTTCACATCAGCATGTACTTTAAAAAAAGATATGACTGTCTATATGGATCATACATACCTTTATTGAGGTATATATACTTCAATAAAGCAGTGCAAAACTGGTAGTAAAAATCCCTAGATTAAGAGAACATGAAAAATGTCACAGAACATTTGAGATTCTCCACATTAATTCCTCTTTTACACATTAAAAAGAATTATGTATAAAGAAGAAAAAAAGAAAGACTGTTACACAGATTTAAAACAATTCTTATTAAAATCCCAATAACATTCTTCATAGAACTCAAAAAAGCAATCATGAAATTCATTTGGAAAAATAAGAGACCCAGAATAGCCAAAGCAATCCCTAGCAAGAAAAGTGAAGCAGGAAGCATCACAATATCAGACCTTAAACTACACTACAGAGCAATAGTAACAAAAATGGCTTGGTATGGGCCATTTAGACATGTAGACCAATGGTACAGTATAGAAGACACAGAGACCAACACACATAAATATAGTTATCTCATACTAGACAAAGGCACCAAAATAGACATGTAGACCAATGGTACAGTATAGAAGACACAGAGACCAACACACATAAATATAGTTATCTCATACTAGACAAAGGCACCAAAAAATACATTGGAGAAAGGATAGCCTCTTCAACAAATGGTGCTGGGAAAACTGGAAATCCATATGTATGAAAATGAAATTAAGGGGCTGGGGCTGGGGCTCAGCAGTAGCGCACTTGTATGACATGTGTGAGGCACTGGGTTCAATTCTAAGCACCACATATAAATAAAGGTCTATCAAAAACTAAAATATATATATTTAAAACAAATGAAATTAAATCTCTCTCACCATGCACAAAACTCAACTCAAATGGATCAAAGACCTAGGATTTAGACCAGAGACCCTACATCTATTAGAAGAAAAAGTAGGCTCAAATCTTCGTCATGTCAGATTAGGCCCTGACTTCTTAACAAGACTCCTAAAGCACAAGAAATACAATCAAGAATGAATGAATGGGATGGACTCAAAACTACAAAGCTTCTTCTCAGCTAAAGAAACAATCAATGAGGTGAACAGAGAGTCTACACTCTGGGAGCAAAATTTTTGCCACATGCACATCAGATAGAGCACGAATCTCCAGGATATATAAAGAACTCAAAAAACTTAATACCAAAAGCAAACAAAATCAATACCAATCAATAAATGGGCTAAGGAACTGAATAGACATTTCTCAGAAGATATACAAGTGATCAACAAATATATGAAAAAGTGTTCAACATCTTTAGTAATTAGAGAACTGCAAATCAAAACTACTCTTAAGATCTCATCTTGGGCTGGGGTTGGGGCTCAGTGGTAGAATGCTTGCCTAGCACATGTGAAGCACTGGGCTCGATCCTCAGCACCACAGAAAAATAAATAAATAAATAAGGAAAGAAAGAACTAAAAATAAATAAATAAATAAAAGATTCATCTCACTCCTGTCAGATTGGTAATCATCAAGAATACAGGAAACAATAAGTGCTGGAGAGGATGCCGGGGGGGAAAGGTACATTCATATTGCTGGTGGGACTGCAAATTGGTACAACCACTTTGGAAAGCAGTGTGGAGATTCCTCAGAAAACTTGGAATAGAACCACCATTTGACCTAGCTATCCGACTCCTCCATCTATAACCAAAGGATTTAAAATCAGCATACTATATTGATATAGCCACATCAATGTTTGTTTGTTTGTGTATTTATTTATGTATGTATATATGTATGTATGTATTTATTAATTATAGATGGACACAACACAATGCCTTTATTTTTATGTGGTGCTGAGGATTGAACACGGGTTCCACCCGTGCCAGGCGAGTGCTCTCCCGCTGAGCCACAATCCCAGCCCCACATCGAAGTTTTTAGTAGCTGAATTAACAACAGCTGAACTGTGGAATCAAGCTAGATGCCCATCAACAGATGAATGGATAAAGAAACTGAGGTATATATACATAATGGAATACTATTCAACATTAAAGAAAAATAAAATTATGGCATTTGCAGGTAAATAGATGGAGTTGGAAAATATTATACTAAGCAAAGTAAGCCAATCCCCAAAAAACTAAAGGTTGAACGTTTTCTCTGATAGTGGATGCTAATTTATGATGGGGGTGGGCATGGGAAGAATGGAGGAACTTTGGATTGGGCAAAGGGGAGAGTGGGGAGGGGTTATGAGGGTAGGAAAGATGGTGGAATGAGATGGACGTCATTACCTTAGGTACACGTATGATTGCACGTGTACAACTAGAGAACTGAAATGCTGCATTCCATTTGTGTACCATGAATTGAAATGCATCCTGCTGTCATGTATGACTAAGCAGAACAAACAAAAAATAAATAAATTAAAAAAAAATAAGATCTGGGGGGAAAAAAAGATTAAATACAGAACAACACATCAGTTTAGGATTAGCAATATGATTTCATTCTTAACTATAGCAAGATCACTGCTGTAGTTTGAATATGCTCCCCAAATTTCATTTGTAAGAAATTTGGTCCCAAATACAGCAGAGGTGGAACCTTTGGGAAGTTCTTTTGGGTCAAGAGAGCTTTCCCTTCATGAGCATATTAATTATGTATGGATTAATAGATTGATGAGCTATTATGGGAGTAGTTTTATTATAAAATAGAGTTCTCTGAGGCAAGTTATTTTCTGTTTCACCATATAATGCCCTACACTGCTTCAAGATTCTGCAGAGCTCTACCAGCAGGCAGGCCTTTACCAGATCTAGCCTACTGACTCCAGAACTGTGAGCTGATTTTATAAAAAATAAATTAATTATTTATGAATTACCCAATCTGTGGTATAAATATAGCAATAGAGAACAGACTAAGACAATGGGTTTACTAATAGTTTTAAATAAGAGGGAAGACAGGGGAAAGAACAGTTTGAATTATTAATTATTAAGGCTTAATATTCATGATTTATAATGAATAAGTACAATAATTAATGTATAAGTAGATGTCTTTTTATGGAAGCTATTTAATCATAAAAACTACTTGGTCCGGTGCTTGGCACATAACAAGTTTTCAAAATTTGTTGAATTAATATACAAAACTGAATGAACGAACTAATTTGATGTGTTTGTGTGTGTATGTGTGTTGTGTGTGTTTTTTGGTATTAGGGATTGAATCCAGGGGCACATCCTCAGCCCTTTTTATTTTTTGAGACAGGGTCTCACTAAGTTGCTTAAGGCCTTGCTAAGTTACTGAGGTTGGACTTGAACTTGTAATCTTCTTGCCTCAGCCTCTCAAGTTGTTGGGATTACAGGTGTGCACCACTGCGCCTGGCTTGATGTGCATTTTTCCCCCCAGTAGATCATTCTGACAAAAGAGAACTTTGTCAGCATGTAAATGAACCTCTTGGAGTTTGGCCCTATAAAAAATAAACAGTCCAGATATACCATATTAAAAAATGCTAACTAATCTAGAAGGTAAATGCTACAGTTTGAGTATGGCTTGTCCTCACCAACACAAAGCTTAATTCCTCAATGTAGTAGTGCTATGAGATGGGAGTTATGTGGATCATGGGGGCAAAAATCTCTTGAGTAGATTAATGCCATTTCACAAAAGCGAATGAGTTCTCATTCTCAAAGAATTAGATTAGTTACTGAGAGAATGGGTTGTTATCTGGCTTTTCCCAGGTGTAGCCAGCCTGATCTTAGACTTCTAGCTTTCACCTAAATAAATGTCTTTCCTTGTATAAATTACCCAGTCCCAGGCATTCTGTTATAGCAACAGAAAATGGACTAAGATAGTTTATGACTATGGCTACTAAAACAAATTATCACAAACTTAGTAGCTTAAAACAATATATTAATTCTCATAGGATGGAGGCCCAAAATCCAAAATCAGTTTCAATGGACTGAAATCAAGGGTCAAGAAGGCTCTCTGGAGGCTCTAGAAGAGCCTTGATTCTTCTAGTTTCTGGTGCCTACCTTGTGCCTACCTTGGCTTGTGGCCTCATCATTCCATTCTTCAAAGCCAGGATCTTTCAACCTCCCTCTGCTCTATCTTCATATCACCTTCTCTTCTGTTTGTATTCATACATCCCTCTCCATTCCTCTGGGGAGGGGATCCATGTAAATGCATTTCAAGCTTAGCTGAATACTTGAGGATAAACTTTGTTTCGAGATCCTTAACTTAATCACATTTGTGAAGACAGTTTTTCAATATAAGGTAGTATTCACAGGCTTCAGAAATTAGGACAGGGGGATATCTGTTGGGAGTCCATTTCTTTAAGCTACCAAGACTGAATATGGAAAATGAAAAGGGAGTGGTAACTAATATCTAAAGGAGTTCTTAGCCAGCTGTGCAAGAGGCTAAGGCAGGAAGATCACAAGTTTTAGGACAGCCTCAGCAACTCAAGGAGACCCTGTCTCAAAAACAATAACAAAAGAGCTGGGGATGTAGCACAGTGGTAGAATATGTGCCCAGCATGCATGAGACCCTGGGCTCAGTCTCACCATGCATCCTCCCAAAAAAGTTCATAAAGTAAGTTTTGAAGAAATATGATTTGCATGAAAAGAAGGGAAAAAATGATTGAGAAAAGTGAATGAGAGAAAGAATGGCATATAGTAGAGTTAAAAAAGGGTAGATCTAGGCCAGGTGGAATGGCACACGCACATGCTTATAATTCCAGGTATCTGAGAGGTTGAGAAGAATGCAAATTCAAGGACAGCCTGAGCAACTAAATGAGACTCTGTCTCAAAATGCAAAATAAAAAAGGACTAGGGGTGTAGTTCAGTGGTAGAGCACTCTTGGATTCCATCTCCAGTGTGTGTATGTATGTGGTGGGGGAAGAAGGATAAATATAGAGCAGTTTTGTAAATTATAAACAAAGTACCTATACCTTATCCTAATAAAGGAACATGCACAGCATGCATATACTCTACCGCTGAGCTATAACTCCAGCCCTTTTTTTATTGTTTCATTTTGAGAGGGAAAGGTGGAGGAGAATCTTTTTTTTTTAAAAAAATATTTATTTATTTTAGTTTTAGGTGGACACAATATCTTCATTTTATTTATTTTTTAGTGGTGCTAAAGATCGAACCCAGTGCCTCATGCATACTAGGCGAGCACTCTACCACTGAGCCACAACCACAGCCCTGGAGGAGAATCTTTGATTGATAAGAATGTGGCTTTTGAACAAGGCTACCAGGAATTGTTTTCCTTATATTCATTGCTTTGAAATATAAATCTACACTGAACTATCTCAAAATGCCTTTCATAGAAAATTTAAATGTTAAATATTAGTACAGAAAAGTATATAAATGGGATGAAGTATGGTTTAAACTGCTGAATATTAAGTAAGATTACCTGGATATTAATCCTGGCTACACATATCACCAACAAGGGAAATATCTTAAATACCTGAAGCTCATGAACTTAGCAAGACCCTTGTTTCAAAATAAAAAATAAAAAGGGAGACTTGGGCTGTAGCTCAGTAGCAAAGTGCCTGCCTACTACTTGTATGCACCGAGTTTGATCCTTAGCACCACATAAAAATAAACAAGCAAAACAAAATCATGCTGTCCATTTATAACTACCAAAAAATTAAAATAAATAAATAAATAAAAGGGCTGGAGATGTGGCTCAGTGGTAGAGCATCCTGGTTTAATCTGCAGTGCAGCAAAAGAAAAAAAGAAAGAATCTAAGTGCCAAAACAAATATCAAACACAATAATACGATAGGAACATCTGGGAGGTTACTTTAGATTAAGTGGTTGGGGGAAGCCACATTGAGGAGACGAAATTTAAACTGAAACCTAAACTTAGCAAAGTCCAGTTTGTGTTCCAGAGGTGAGGGAAGAAGTGGAACAACAAACTAATGAAAAATTCCTAGGATACAAACAAGCTTTGTATGTCTGAGGAATAAAATGAAAGCTAGTGTGGATGGAGCAAAAAGTAATATGAGTGATAAAGAAAATACCTGAAAGGTAAGTCAGGTCATGTTAAAGCCGCAGAGAGGTTTAGGACTTAAAAATTACACTCAGCAAAGCTACAATTTAACTCAACAAAAGCCTGACTTTCAAGTTCACAGTCTTTTTAGAACACCACAGTTAATATATCTTACTCATCATTATAGAACCTGGCTCAATGTTGTTGTTTTTTTTTTTTCTTAAAGAGAGAGAGAAGAGAGAGAGAGAATTTTTTAATATTTATTTTTCAGTTTTCAGCAGACACAACATCTTTATTTTACTTTTATGTGGTGCTGAGGATGGAACCCAGCACCCCGCGCATGCCAGGCGAGCACATTACTGCTTGAGCCACATTCCCAGCCCCAATGGCTAAATGTTTTAAATGTTGTAGATGTTCAGTAACTATTTTGTTCAGAATACATTTTTGAAAGAAAAGGAAAAAAGTCTTAAACATCTCAGTATACCAATATTGATTCCTGTTCTGATCAGAAAAATGTCAACTGTCTATGAAAACATGTACTCTCACTGAAGGTTATTACTATCTCAATCTTGGTTGTACATAGGAACCATACGGAAAACTTTAAAATATATTGGGGTCCCTCTCCCCCAGAAATTCTGACTTACATGGTCTAGGATATAGGGGAACTGGGAGTTTTAAAAGCTCAAGTTTTTCTAATATGCAGCCCAAGTGGGGAACCACTTCATTAGAGGTCCCCAAGTTTAAAACCAGATGAACAGGGGCTGGGGATGTGGCTCAAGTGGTAGCGTGCTCGCCTGGCATGCGTGCGGTCCGGGTTCGATCCTCAGCACCACATACAAACAAAGATGTTGTGTCCGCCAATAACTAAAAAATAAATATTAAACTTCTCTCTCTCTCTCCCTCTGTCACTCTCTCTTTAAAAAAAAAAACAAACAAACAAACAAAAAAAACCAGATGAACATTCAAACAATATCATCAATTGTTTCTGGATTTCAAGTCTATGGCAAAATGACAAGGAAAAATAAAACCTTGAGGAAGTAGGGCTATTAGAGTGAAGAAGTACACTGAAATAAATGACTAAATAACATATCTTGTTACGTATGTTTGGATAACAAAAATATATGTAAGTAAAACCAACATGAAAAACTCTTACAATTATTGAATCTAAATGGTAGATGATCAGTTCAGTCCTCTTAATTTTTTGGTATATTTAAAATTGTTCATAATTTTTGCTGGAAGGAGGTAAATATCTTGCCACAACATAAGTAGTCCATCATGTTTGGAAAGTTGTCTTCTTGGTAATTTTTTATGATGGAATGTCAGATTCTTTGAAGGAGTGCCAGTCTACACTATCCCTACTGAAAAGAATATATAATAAAAGCTTGCCTTAACAATATTTTAAGAAGCCAGGTATTGTGGGGCATGCCTGTAATCCCAGCAGCTTTGGAGGCTGAGGCAGGAGTATTGCAAATTCAAAGCCAGTCTCAGCAACTTAGTGAGGCCCTAAGCAACTTAACAAGACCCTGTCTTAAAAAAAAAAAAAAAACATAAAAAGGGCTGGGGGTGTGGCACAGTGATTGAAAACCCATGGGTTGAATCCCTGGTATAAATAAATAAATAAATAAATAGATAGATAGGTAGATAGATAGAGAGAGAGTTTGAAAGAAGTTTATAAAAAATTCTCAACTCTATCCACTTCCTTGTTCCTTTTTAGCCTGTTAGTTCCTTATTACTGAATAATGGGTAAAACTCATACACTCTTCAGAATTTCTGGTGTTTCACTTTTTTTGGCAGTTAGATTTCCCAAAGCTTATCACCAAAGACTTCTGTGTGTTGCCAGCAGTTTAAGGCTGCCTGCCGTGAAATAGTCCTCACTTCTGAATGACACTAAGAAATACCACCCATGACAGAAGATGATGATAGCCTCCTGCAGAACTGAACTACATACTCTATGGGTATAATACAATCTATCTCCACAGCAGTCAAAAGCACTGAGCTGTAATTAGGGTTATTTAAGATAAAACTGGGGGGCCTGGGGTCATAGTTCAATGGTAGAGTGCTTGCCTAGTGCAAGACCCTGGGTTCAATTCTCAGCACCACATAAAAATAAATGAATAAAATTATATAATATATATCTGGGAAGTGGGAATACTGTCCCTACTAACTACTCTTTCTGCTAACAGATGATCACCTTCCAATTCTAAACCTTCCCCCATCTCTTAGATCTGTTGGCTTTACTCACATCTAATTTTAAACTGTGAATCAAATAAATGACTTCAAGTATGTTTGCCAAATCTGATTTTGGTAGTGGTCCATTCTTCTCTCAATGTTTATAAACTTAGAGACAATATATTCATTTACTAAAATGCTTATGTAATTTGCTGGGAATTCTTGTCTAAGCAAATATAAAGGGTTGGGCTGGGGATGTTGTTCAATGGTAGAGCACTTGCCTAGCATGGGCAAGTCCCTGGGTAGCAAGTCCTAGGACCATTGGGAAAAAAAAGGGTAAATATGGAAGAATTTTATAA
The DNA here is from genome assembly GCF_048772815.1 of Callospermophilus lateralis. Lineage (NCBI taxonomy): Eukaryota > Metazoa > Chordata > Mammalia > Rodentia > Sciuridae > Callospermophilus > Callospermophilus lateralis. The sequence goes on along the minus strand of NC_135307.1, from coordinate 108,434,316 downwards.
ATTATCAATAAAGTACTTAATTTAACCTATAAAGGAACATGTACATAATGATAAGGAAAACAAAATTAAGAATTTACGTCATTCTAGCCTTAAACTTAGGATCCTTCTGCCTCAGCTTCCCAAGTTGTTGGGGCTACAGGTGTGCACCACCACTAAAACCCCACTCTTATTTAATTAGCACTATTAGTTAAATTCGAGAAGTTTAATTATGTAGATTTGCTCAGGCAAGAACTGCAAATGACTATGGCTGTCATAGGGGTTATTAGTAACATATGAACCAATGTGGGGGTCACATTAGTGCTTCTATCACATTAAATGATATAGGCAGTCAAGCATGGTGGTAAAATGGTCATCTTTGAAATCACACAGACATAGGTGATAAATCAATTTTTGCTTCTTTCTAGTTGTGTGATCTTGGGGATATAGATGTTTCTAAATCAAAGTTTCTTCAAACATGAAATGAGAACAATTACTGCCTATTTGTTAAGGTTGTAAGAATAACAAGATAAATTATTGTCTGGTATGGCTCTCTTTGAGTTGTTTAGTACCTTGCTGTTGCTGAGGCTGGTTTGAACTCGTGATTCTCCTGTCTTAAGCCTCCTGAGCCACTAGGATTACAGGTATGCACCACTGCACCCAGGTGGAGGCAAATATTTATTTAGAGAAGGGGATCTCAATGTGTTGCCCAGGGTGCTCAATGGATAAAGGTCCATCAACAATTAAAAAAAAAAAAAAAAAAAAGGAGTGAGGAGTGTGCTAGGGCTGTAGCTCAGTGGCAGAGCAGTTGCCTAGCATGTGTGAGGCACTGGGTTCGATCCTCAGCACCACATAAAAATAAACAAACAAAATAAAGGTATCCTGTCCATCTAGAACTACCCCCCCCCACAAACAAACAAACAACAAATAAATAAATAAATATTTTAAAATAATGGAATGAGAAGTGGAATAAAAACAAGAGTGCTGAGAGACTAGGCGAGGTGGAATATGCCTATGATTCCAGCGGCTCAGGAAGCTAAGGCAGAAGGATCAAGTTCAAAGCCAGCCTTAGCAATTTAGGGAGGCCCTAAGCAACCCTGCAAGACCCTGTCTCAAAATAAGAAATAAGAAATAAAAGGGCCAGGGATGTGGCTCAATGGCTAAGGACACTTGTGTTTAATCCCCCTCCCTCTGCAAAGAAAAAAAAAAAAAAGAGTGCTGATAGAGGCATTAATTAAGTGATAGATTAGGTGAAGTGAGTGATAAAATTGGAAGCACAAATGATGAAACCAGCAAATTCTGATGGAAAGATAGAGGAGACTCTCAAGGAAGTGACAATGACAAGGAAAAGAAAGTGAGAAAAGGCAGATCTCCCAAAGTTGAATTCAGAAATGAAGAGGAGGGCTGGGGGTTCAGTGGTAGAGCACTTGCAAGAGGACCTGGGTTCAACCCCTAGGACTGCAAAAAATAATAAATAAATAAAAGCCAAGCTCAGTGGCGCATGCCTGTAATCCCAGCTGTTTGGGAGGTTAAGGCAGGAGGATCGCAAGTTCAAAGCCAGCCTCAGTAAAAGCAAGGCACTAAGCAACTCAGTGAGACCCTGTCTCTAAATAAAATACAAAATAAGGCTGAGGATGTAGCTCAGTGGTCAAGTGCCCCTGGGTTCAATCCCCAGTACCAAAAAAAGGGACAGAGAGAGAGAGAGAGAGAGAGAGAGAGAGAGAGAGACAACAAAGTATATCCATATCACATACTGAGACTACCATAACTAGACACAAGTACAAAATCCTTCCAAAACCATTTGGAGCAGCATCACATTATTTAAGGGACAAAGCCAGCCCAAACCAAACCACTTAACCCATATACCTCAGTCTTTGGCTATGACTTCAGTGCTAGTATCAAATTATCTGGTGACCTTGTCGATTTTTTTGATGGTACCAGCCAATCAGTAGGAGGATCAGCTAATTTATCTGGGGGATTTGTTGATTTTGGCAGTTTCCCTTCCTGAGTAATAACAACAAGCAGACAGGTGACATTGGGATAGAAAATAAATCCCCCTGGGCTGGAGATGTGGCTCAAGCGGTAGCGCGCTCGCCTGGCATGTGTGTGGTCCAGGTTCGATCCTCAGCACCACATACAAAGATGTTGTGTCAGCCAAGAACTGAAAAATAAAAATATTAAAAAATTCTCTCTCTCTCTCTCTCTTTAAAAAAAAAGAAAATAAATCCCCCTTCTTTTATCAATTAATTAAAATAAATCTATTCAAAGAACCATAAATAAATAAATAAAATTGAAACAATAAAAAGGGTGGACATCAGGACTCCAGCAATCAATGAAGAGATAAGCACTCACCCTCACAAGGATTAATTACAGAATAAAGACTGACAAGAAAACAAGACAATATTGGAAAGTAATGTGTATTAAAAAATAAATCAAAGTAATGGATTAGATAAAGGAGTCTGATAAAGGAGCTGACAGGCTGAATAAGCCAGGTACTAGGGAGGAGCAAGCAGGTAAAAGGTCTGAGTGGATGGTATCTGGGTGAGAAAAGTATTAAGATCAGTCAAAACTAGGCAGTCACAATCACATATGTAAGATTTTTATAAACAAGATTTAGTGACACTGAGCCTATTCTCAACATCTGAAGATGCTATTTTCCTGTTAAAGTTCACAGGTCCATATCAAGCCAACATATCCCTCAAATTAAAAAAAAAAAGGTATGGTGGGTGGAAGTTTAGCACTTAAATTAAAATTCAATGGACTTCAGCATTCTCTGACTTGTTTTTCTGTGCCTTGTTCCCCCAGCTAATTTAAAAGCCCTGTCAGTTTTCCCTTCATAATCATCATCTGCTTATTCCTTTTGTCAAGCATCTTAAATTTTTTCCCATCTCTATTCTTTTTCTCTTTTCCAAATACATGCTCATGTGTCTAAATGCACACAGATGGGCAAAAAATTTGAGACAACTCTTATCGGGGGAAAAAAGGGTTTTCTATGTTAAAATCTAAATAATGAGAATGAAAAAGTATTCCATTTTCAGATGTAGAAAATAAGGAGTTCCCTGAGTAAGGGCTAAACATGGACAAGAACTAAATTAACTCTATCTAGATGACAAATCTTTGATGTACTATAGAAAGCCAAGGGTTTTATTATATGCCATCTTTCTTACCAGATACTGAGATTCTTTGGGAGGCTATGTCACTTTTTAAAATCCCTCTAACAATGACAAGATACAGAAGATGATAAGATAAATGTCAGTGCTGGGAATACTTTCCACAAAGTTTTTTTTTTTTTTTTTTAAACATGGGTGTTACTTTTTTCTACAAAACTACCTTGAACTCCCAGACTTTGCCTTCTGAGTAGCTGGGACTATAGGTGGGTACTACCATACCCAGTTTACACCAAAGCTTTTCGAATGCTCAATTCTAAGGCCCATTCTCAGGTTCTTACTTAGCCACCAATGGTCCCCCTTTTGGTACAAAATCACTTCCTTCTTGTTTGCTCTGACACATTTAATCTTTGAAGCTTTACTCCACCTCCATCCCTGGCTGACTAACCAAGAAAATCATCTTTTGCTCCACTTTCAACTTTTAATGTCTGGATATTGACTCCTCTTCAAACTAAGGGATCTTTTCTTTCTAATCACAAGTACTTTCTTTCTTTCTTTCTTTTTTTTTTTTTTTTTTTTTGTGGTTGTACAGCTTACCTTTATTTATTTACTTACTTTTATGTGGTGCTGAGGATTGAACCCAATGCCTCATGCATGCTAGGCAAGCGCTCTGCTGCTGAGCTACAGACCCAGCTCCACAAGTACTTTCTTGACCTAAAATTAAAATTTTACATTTCTGAGGTCCCATGTTAAAATGGTTCATAAGATAGTCTGGCCTGGGAGTCACCTCTACTCTTTGAGCATTTCTTTATATTTCAGCCAAAGTTAAAAGTGATATATCAACTGTAGGTGGGGGGAAAAAAAAAGTCATGGTGGGGAGGACAACCAAAACCAAAACAAACAACAACAATAACAATAAATTCTACCTACACAAAACAATCTACAAAATAAAACTCTTCAAAATAAACTTTAATAGTTTAGTTCAGGGCTGGGGTTGTAGCTCAGTGGTAGAGCACTTGCCTAGCATGTGTGAGGCATTGGGTTTGATTCTCAGCACCATATAAAAAATAAATAAATAAAGTTATTGCATCCAACTACAACTAAAAATATATATATATTTTTAATTTAGTCCATGGGGCTGGGGTTGTGGCTCAGAAGCAGAGTGCTTGCCTAGTGTGTGTGAGGTACCGAGTTCGATTCGTATCACCACATATGAAAAAAACAAACTGGGGTCCATTGACAACTAAAAAATATTTTAAAAAAACAGTTTCGCTTTTTAAATGCCAGAATTCCCCCATTTGGTTTTCTATTCAAATTATATGAGTGTACTACACAACAAATATTTATTGAATAGTTCCTATGTGACAGATAGTCAATTAGGCAATACTTATATAATTCAGCGAGGGAAGTACAGCAATCTATGGGTCAGAAAGACGTTTTTAACTCAACTGTGGGTCACAAAAGACTTCTCAGAATGATATTTATATAGTGCTTATTAAGTGTCAAGAATTTGACTTTTCTTTTTATTGGGGGTGGGGGGGAGGTTACTGAGGATTGAACCAAGGAATTTTACCATGGAGCGATATCCTCAACACTTTTTATTTTTTATTTTTCAATTTTTGGCAATAGGGATTGAACCCAAGGGCGCTTAACTATATGGAGCCACATTCCCAGCCCGTTTTATATTTTATTTTGAGACAGGGTCTCACACATAGCTTAGGGCCTTGCTAAATTGCTGAGGCTGGTTTTGAACTCACAATCCTCCTGCCTCAACCTTCAGAGTTGTTGGGATTATAGCCATGAACTACAGAGTCCAGTACAAGAACCGTTTTAAGAGTATTCCATATCTACCAATTAAATCTCCCAACTACCTCATTAAACAGGAACTATTACTATTATCAAATTGTAAAACTGAGGGAATTGAGAGATTAGGCAAATTGCTGAAGTCATACAACTAAGAAGGGGCAAAACTGGGATTGGAACTCAGGCACTCTAGAGGCTCTCTATATCCAAGTAAGAAAGTTCAGTATAGTGGGCTCTGGAGAGAGGGTGAGAATGAAATTTAAGAGAAACCAGATTAAGTTGGGAATCTTTATTATACTAGATTTGAGCAGTCAATATCAAACTAAAAAAGAAAAGAAATCAAACTCAAGAATCAATCACATGTGAATTACAGCAATTAGTCTATGAAATGATTTCCTATCCTTCCTCTGAGATAATCTTTCTATATACTACTAACAGAATTCTACATCCTAAAAGATAATTGCATAATATCACTATCATGATCAAAAAGTCTTAGCTCTTGCTCAGTATGAGATTCATGCCAAATTATAAAGCTTCACAAAGTGGGCTCCATCTCTTTTTAACCTTTGCTTCCACAATCCTGCACCACAAATTTCTATTCTAGATAGAATTATATTTTGCCCTTGGAACAAACACTCATAGCTAAATAAAAATTTGGAAGAAATACTTCAATTTCCATATCATACATTAACCTTCAAACAATATACCACACGTCTACAGTTTTACAACTTTGAATAAATATGTAGAAGGGAGTAGAAGAGTGAATTTGTACAAACAGAACCAGTTCTTTAATATGTACCTGATATTCCTTAAAATGACTGCCTGTACATGCCATATCTTCAAATTAATGAATTGTGGTTACTTCCAAGACCTAAAATCTCAATTTTATTAAATATGCCAGTAATAAGAACTAAATTTAGTACTAAATTGTTTATTTCTAAATGAGCCTAGATTTGGGGTATAATTACCTTGTTTCAACTTTAAAAAGCAGGGTATTAAAAACACAAAATTCTCAAGTAGTGGTAGATAACTGTAAATACATAATAAATCTAGTCACTATGGGGGGGGACCCTCAACAAACCAAGGAAATATTACAAATATAGGAGGGAGGCTATAACTGAAAGGTGAATATGTATTGACAGCTGGTCAACATAGGGTCATGTAGTTATATACAGACTAAATACACTGGCATTATGGCAATACCAGTGAAAAAAGATGAAGTATTAATGACAAGGAAAGAAGGACAAATATTTCTGTTAAAATCCAAAAGAAATGGGGCTGGGGATGTGGCTCAAGCAGTAGCGCGCTCGCCTGGCATGCGTGCGGCCCGGGTTCGATCCTCAGTACCACATACAGACAAAGATGTTGTGTCCGCCAAATTGTAAAAAATAAATATTAAAATTCTCTCTCTCTCTCTCCCTCTTCCTCACTCTCTCTCACTCTTTCTTTAAAAAAAAACCCAAAAGAATTTACAAAATAAATATAAATTAGGGGCTGGGGGTTGTAACTAGTAGTAGAGGCACTGGGTAGAAGGAAGGAAGGAATTATAAATTGGTACAAAATTTGAAAAATTATTTATAACAGTTATTTTTATTTTTACAAATCTGCTAAACATAGACACTAAATGCAAACTAAGATGTACTTATAAAGATGTGCATTGTAATATATCTAAGAATGTATCTTAGAAGGCTGGGCATATAGCTCAGTGGTAGAATACTTGCTGAGTCTCTAGGTTTGATCCCTAACAGTGGAAAAAAGCTATCTTAGATAAAAATGAAGTTCAGGGCTGGGGATGTGGCTCAAGTGGTAGCGCGCTTGCCTGGCATGTGTGTGGCCCGGGTTTGATCCTCAGCACCACATACAAACAAAGATGTTGTGTCTGCCGAAAACTAAAAAATAAATATTAGAAAAAATTCTCTCTCTTTAAAAAAAAAATAAAAGAAGTTCATATTAAAAATAAATGAAATACAAACTGGGCATGGTGGCACACACCTGTAATCCCAGAGACTAGAGAAGCAGAGGCAGAAGGATCACAAGTTCCAGGCCAGTCTGGGCAACTTGGCAAGATCCTGTCTTAAAATAAAAACTAAAAAGGGCTGTAAGTAAAAAGCTGAAAAGCAACTTTAAAGTTTAACATTAAAAATTAAGGAAATGATAGGATACTCTGACTCTGAAATATTTAGCAATAACTAATATTTTAATAATAATTAGAAATGTTTGTAAAGAATTTTTAATGAATAAAAAAGAAAGGTAAGAAAATAAAAACAGGAGGAGTTTAATGGTACAAAACAATACGCATATAATGAGGGAATGTTTCTAATGTTAAAAACTGGTAAATGCCCTGGGTTTGGTAACACATGCCTATAATCCCAGCAACCTAAAGAGGGAGGAGGATTATAAATTGAAGGCCAGTCTCAGCAACTTCGTGAAACTTTTCTCAAAATATACATAAATAAATAAATAGACAGAGAGCTATTGCTACATGTTAGGTTGTGGGTAATTTTTGTTCTCTATACTTCATTTATATTTCACGTTTTCTACATGAGCACAAATCCGTTTAGTAACAAATACATAAACATTTTTAGGGTTCCATTATGCAGAGAATTAGATACACAGAGTTCTGAGTAAAACTATTTATTATTATTAATTATATTACATCAAACTTTAAATTAAAAGCAAAAAGCTGGGTGCTGTGGTACACACCTGTAGTTTAGCTTCTCAGGAGGTTGAGGCAGGAGGCTCATCTGAGCACACCAGCTCAAGGATAGCCTGAACAACACAGTCCTGGCTCAAAACAAAAAACAAACAAAACCCTAACCAACCAAAATAACAACAACAAACACTACCGTCACCACCAACCCCCCTCCCAAAAAACCACCACCACCACCACCAACAAAAAACCTCACCAAAAACTGTCTTCATACCAAAATCATTTATGGCCTATAGGTGGCAGTAAAGCTGAAGTGAGAGAAAGTTATTACTTGTTTTCCAAACCATATATACTTCCCCCAATGAAAACATTTTTCATGGAAGAAAAAGTATGTAGAAGGAACAAAATTAAAGCAGACAAACAGAAATACTTGATCCTGAATCAGGATTTGCATCAGAAGACTGAACATGTTAAGTAAAGATTTGAAAGCAAAAATAGAAAACCTAAGTAAACCCTAGATGAAAACTATAATGTATGAGTTAAAACACACTGTAAAAAAAAAATAATAATAATGATAGATTAGATACTGAAGAAGAAAGATTGTTGAAATTGAAAACACAGCAATAGAAACTATGTAAAATAAAGCTTATACAAAAGAAGGATTAAAAAAAAGAAGAAGAACTTTAACTGGAATAATAAGCATGTAACGCAAGTCTCTAAGGTGGAAAAGAAAAAGTATTTGAACAAAAGTTGACATTTTTCTAAAGTTGATGAGAACTATAAAATCACATTAACAAGAATCTCAACAAATTCCTGGCAAAAGCAGCATAAAGAAAAAACATACAATTTTTAATTTATTTTTAAATTTTTTTTGTAGCAAGGACTGAACCCAGGGGTGCTTAAACACTGAGCCACATTCCCAACCCATTTTATGTTTTATTTTGAGACTGGATCTTGCTAAATTAAATTGTTTACAGCCTCACTAAGTTGCTGGAGCTAGCTTTGAACTTGCAATCCTCCTGTCTCAGCCTCTGGAGTTGCTGGGATTTTAGGTATGCACCACCAGGTCCAGCAAAAATTGTAAGTGACTAAGTCTACTTAACTTTAGATTTATATCCTTTACAAGTATACATGACAAATTATTTTAAAATTAGCAAATTAAATCTAGGCATATATAAAAAGTTCAATACATCATGATCAAGTGAGGTTTACCCTAGGATCACAATATGATTAGGTTTCTGAAATATTTCAATCAATATAATTCACCATAATAACAGACTAAAATTTTTTAAAGTATAAATTTATCTTGATAGGTGCAGAAAGAATGTTTGGCAAAATCTAACATTAATTCCGATAAAACACTCAGCAAAGCAGGAATAGAAAAGGACTTTCTCAATCTGATAAAGGGTGACTATGAAAATCCTGTATCTAACATATTTAAAGGTGGAAATAAAAGGCTTTTCCCCTGATGAAAGAATGCCTACTCTCATCACTTACTGTTGAGTGACCACTATTAACAGAGATCCTGTTTAGTGCAATAAAAGCAAAAACAAACAAACAAAGCAAAACATCCAAAATAAAAAGACAGGAAGAACTAAATCCCTCTCCTTGAGAATTACATGGTTTTCTAGCTAACAAATTCATTCATGTGTGTAAGTGTGTGTGTGTGTGTGTGTGTGTGTGTGTCTGTGTTACTAAGGATTGAACCCTGGGTGCTCTTACCACTGAACCCTTTTTATTTTGAGACAGGGTCTTGCTATGTTGCCCAGGCTAGCCTTGAACTTAAAATCCTCCTGCCTCAGCTCAGGTTCCCTAGTTGCTGGGATTACAGGTATGCACCACTGCACCTAGCTTGTATGGAATCTTAAAGAAAAAGAACTGATATATGAGGTTTTAGCAAAGTTATAGGATAGAAGATCAATTTATAAAAATAAGTTTTATTTCTATTATAGATAAACAAATACTCAGAAACTAAATTTTAAAAATATCATTTATAGGTATAATCTCAGTAATAAAAGTGCTTATCTACCATGTACAAGGCCCTGGGTTCAGTCCCCAGCAGCGCAAAACAAAAAAATATTTACAATAGCACCAAAATAGGAAATACTTAGGAACAAATCTGGCAAAAAATATGCAAAATGTGTACTTTGGAAAAAAAAACTGCTAAGAGAAATCAAAGAAGTCCTAAAATAAAAGAGATAAACTGTGCTCATAGATTGGAAGACCATCTTATTAAGATGACAATTCTCCACAAATTTATTGAAAGATTCAATGCAACAGACTTTTTTTGCGGGGAGGGCAGAGGGATACCACATCCCCAGCCCTATTTTGTATTTTAGAGACAGGGTCCCACTGAGTTGCTAGTGCCTTGCTTTTGCTGAGGCTTTGAACTTGCAATCATATTGTCTCAGCCTCCTGAGCCACTGGAATTTACAAACATGTGCCACCATACTCGGCCAGGCTTATTTTTTAGGACAAAGAGAAGCTGATTTTTAAAATTTATAAGAAAATCACAGGATCTAGAATAGCCAAACAACTTTATTGTTTTTTTAAAATACTTATTTCTTAGTTGTAGTTGGACACAATACCTTTATTTTTTTTATGTGGGGCTGAGGTTCGAACCCAGGGCCTTGAACACGTTAGGTGAGCGCTCTACCACTGAGCCATAACCCCAGCCCCCAACCAAACAACTTTAAAAGAGACAAGCAAACCTGAAGGATTTATACTTGATTGACTTCAAAATCTACTATAATACAATAGTAATCAAGACAGTGTAATTGGCTAAATATATTACACTGAATCAAAATAGAATGTAAAATTGTAGAATCATGCATCTATGATAAATGATCAATTATTTTTTTTCAAAAAAGCAGGGAAATGCAGTGTGCTGGAGAAAAAGAATGTCTTTTAAATAAACAGTGCTGGAATACTGGACAGCCATAAACAAAAAACATGAGCATTTCAATCCATACCTTGCATCAAATACAAAAATTAAAATTAATTCAAGTTGGATAACAACAGACCTAAATATAAAACCAACAACTATAAAACTTCCATGAGAAAACACAAGATAGTATACTTGTAAACTTCATTAGACATAGATTTTAGATAATGAATAAAAGATTTTTTCTTTTGAGGTACTAGGGATGGAATTCTAGGTCTCACATTACTTAGGCAAACATGCTAGCACTGAGCTATATCCCTAGTCCTAAACAAAATATTTTTAAAAGATATTTTATGAAAAAGATATACAGATGGCAAATAAATTCATGAAAAGACAACATCACTAGTAAAAAAAAATTAAAATCACTAAGAGATACAACTATACATCATTAAAATATATATAAAAGAAAGATCACAGCAATTGTTGACAAAGATATAGAGCAAAAGGAATGCTCACATGCAGCTGGTAGGAATGTTATATAGTACATTTTGCAAATTTGTTGGGGACTTACTTTATTGTGTACAATTTGTAAAGTGGAATACTATTCATGAATAAAAATGAGTATTTTCTACAGATGTAATTTCAAATGATTAAAGAAGCTAGACAAAGAAAAAAATCTGTTTATATAAAATTCTAGAAAATACATGTTAATCTATAATGACAGAAAACAGACCTATAGGTTGCCTGGAGATTAAGACAAGGAGCAGAGAGGGTTGGGAGGAACAGACTCCAAAAGGGCATGAGGACATTTTTAGGGGTGATGGAAATACAGATCATCTTGATTTTGCTAAGTTCCACTGGTTTGTCAAAACATACCATATACTTAAGTATGTGCAACTGATTATATGTTAACTGTCTTGCAATAAAGCTATTAAAATGTTTGCTTAAATTAAATAAAAATGTTTCAAATCACAGAGCACAAATTGAAGTCATAATGTATTCCATACCAACCATTTACTTCTTTATCTCCTGTCCTCCACCTCAACTAATTTAGCTCTGAGTCACAGGAATTTATTGTTACCAGAACATGTTGCCACCCCCTCACCTCAGCACCTCTGCACTTTATGCTTTTAATCCCTGTAGGACATTATTCCTTGGGATTTCTTCATCTCATTTCCTTATCTCTTTGTATATTGTTCTTTATCAAATGACACCTTCTCTGATCTACAAATCCCTTACCTGCTTCTCTAGTTTATTTTTCTGCAAATCACTCATCACCATCTACTATGCTATGTAGTTATTTTGCTTAATGTCCAAAGTGGCCAGGATCTTCCCTTCAGATCCTTTAAAAGTAGTCTCTTAATATCCCTAACTCACAGTTTGACCATCTGAACAATCTCTATGTCTGGCTGTATTTATATTTTCTTCTTGCTTTTCTGAATATCTCTTAATGTTTGAATGAAGTGGACATTATGTGTAAAAGAACAATACAGACTGAAATAAACAATATTTATACCTGGAATTGAGCAAATCTGTTTCTGCCAGGCCACAAGGGTGTGGGTTTTAAATTAATCTAGTGAGGAGGTGAACTAAGTGTGTTTTCTGTTGTTGCTTTAGTTAGCTACAGTGCATCAAAGCCTTCAAATTCTTCCAGTACTGAAAGGAGACTGCCTTTACAGAGTTGGAAATTAATTTTTTGAAGCTCCCCACCCCCCTGAATTTTCACACCATTCTCAGTTTTCAGAGTCTTGCTCACTTGTGCCATAGAGCAGGTATCTCTCCGTGCTCATGCCCTTACCCCAGTGTCAGACTAGTATTGCTATTTACTTGGCACATGATTGTCTTGCTCCATTCAGTTCATGCCTTAAGCCCTGGGTGCCTTTAATTTAGGGATGGAGCTTTACTCCAGTGGCAGACAAACCTGTTTCCTACCCAGTACAAGATCTACATAGGTCAGGAAAGTTTCCTGCAACCTTTTTACTCTGCCCCTCACACTGCTCCTCTTTCTTCTCCATTGATCAACTGAACTCTGCCTAATCTGAGTTACACTAGGTATTCATGGGGACAAAGAAATAAGAGCAAGAATTTTAAGCTTGTTTAATAATGTGTTCCCAGCACCTAGTATAGTGTGGCAGCACATAGTAGGCACTTAACAAATGTGCTGAATTAATTCCACATTGCAGTAAGTACATACTTACACATAAAACTGAAAATATGCTTACTAAATATACTGAACTCTTTTTTTCACCAGTACTAGGGACTGAACCTAGAGACCTTCTACCACTTAGTCACCACTGAGTCCTTTTCACTTTTTTATTTTGAAACAATCTAAGTTGCTGAGGTTGGCCTTATGCTTGTCATCTTTTTGCCTCAGCCTCCAAAATTGCTGGGATTACAGGAGTACACCACCATGCCTAAAAGGATGAGTTTTTTTTGTTTTCCCCCTCGTCTTACTGGGGTTTGAAGTCAGGGCATTATGTATGCAAGGCAAATATTCTCTACCACTGAATTATATCCCCAGCCCCCATCCAATAGTTTTATTGAATTTTAATATTATGTGATATTGCTTTAATATTTCTACTAGTTTTTAACATTAAACATTATAGATTGAAACCTATATACCCTATTTTGTGTTGTTGTTCTCCTTATGCTCCCATCTCAAGAACCACTATCATGGATTCAGTTTATTATTGACAAGTATAAGTTTTAAGTATTTACTATATATTTAAATATACAGACATCATATTGTTGTTTTTCATCTTTATATTTACTCAGCTTTTCTCATTTTTCAATAAAAATATTGTTGAAAATTCCCTACTCTAAAAACAGCAATCCAAGGGGCCAGGGAGTCATAGCACATGTTAAACATGTGTGAAGCCTTAGGTTCAATTCCTTATATCAAAAACAAATAAACAAAAAACCAAAACAACACAGACATACACAATGGCATACGCCCATAGTACCAGTTACTCATGAGGCTGTGGCCAGAGGATGCTTGAGCCCAAGAGCTAGTAAGCTTAGTTGATACAGTAAAATCTGACTCTTAAAACAAACAACCCTAGCTATCCTCCTTTTTCTTCCCCCTTCTAAAGACTGAAATTTCTCCATGAGTAATTTATACTTGCTACTACCATCCTTACCTGTCACTTTTCCTAAATCCTTCATGCTAACTCTTTTTTCTTCTTTTTTTGGGGTAATGCTAGGCATGGGACCCAGGACCTTGTACATGCTAAACAAGTGCTATATATATATACCACTGAGCTATACACCCTTAGCCCTTTTACATTTTATTTTGAGACAGTTGCTAAATTGCCCAGGCTGGCTTTGACCTTATAATCCTCCTTGGATTACAAGCCTGTACCACCCCACTTCGTTTATGCTACTCAAGTTGATGTATACTTGTAGTGGATTAGAAATTGAAAGAAACCACAGGATGAAAGTTGAATCCCTCTCTTACACTGTAACAAAAATTAATACAAAATGGACCAAAGAAGTAAATGTAGGAACTAAAACTATAAAACTCACAGAAGAATAAATCAGAAAAAATCAATAATTTCTTAGCTATAAAATAAAAAGTACAAATAACAGTGGCTTGGGAGGCTGAGACAGGAGGATCTTGAGTTCAAAACCAGTCCCAGCAAAAAAGCAAGGCACTAAACAACTCAGTGAGACCCTGTCTCTAAATAAAATACAAAATAGGACTGGGGATGTGGCTCAGTGATTGAGTGCCCCTGAGTTCAATCCCTGGTACCAAAAACAACAAAAAAGAGTGAAAGGACAACCCACAGAATAGGAGAAAATATTTTCCAACTATACATCTATATATCTTGTAAGTAATTAATATCCCGATTATAGCCAGATGCGGTGGTGCAGAACTGTAACCCCAGGAACTCAGGAGGCTGAGGCAGAAGGATCAAAAGTTTGAGGTCTGTCTCATCAATGTAGTAAGATCCTACCTCAAAATAAACAATAAAAAGGACTGGAGATGTAGTCAGTGGTAAAGTGCCCTGATTTCAATTACCAGTAACAAAAAAACAAGCAAACAAACAAAAAATATATAAAGAACACATACAATTCAACAACTCAATTCAAAAATGAGCAAAAGACTTAACTGGTATTTTTATAAAGAAGATATAGACAATAAACACGTGAAAAGATGCATCACCAGCTATCAGAAAATGCAGTCAAGGGATGGGATTGTGGCTCAGAGGTAGAGTGCTCACCTAGCATGTGTAAGTCACTGGGTTCGATCCTCAGCATCACATAAAAATAAATAAATAAAAATAAAGGTATTGTGTAAATCTACAGCTAAAAGAAAGAAAGGAACAAAGGAAGAAAATGTGGGGCTGGGGCTGTAGCTCAGTGATAAAGCACCTCTGAATTTAATCCCTAGTACCACATTAAAAAAAAAGGGGGGGAGAAAGAAAAAGAAAAAGAGGGGTTAGGGATATAGTTCAGTTGGTAGAGTGCTTGCCTTGCATGCACAAAGCCCTGGGTTCAATCCCCAGCACCACACACACAAACAAAGGAAAAAAAAAATGTGATCCAAAACCACAATAAACACCACTTCATACCCATTAGATGCAACATTACAAATGTTGGTGAGGGTGTGGAGAAATTGGAACCCTCTGCATTGTTGGTAGGAATATAAAATGGCACAGCCACTACAGAAAACAGTTAAACGGTATGAAGTTCCTCAAAAAGTTAAACATAGAATTATCATGATCCAGCAATGCTACTTCTGGTTATATACTCAAAAGAACTGGAAGACTCAAATAGATGTTTGTTCACCTATGATTATAGAGGTATTATTCATAATAACCAAAAAATGGAAACAACCCAAGTATCTATCAACAGAAGAATGGATGAGCAAAATGTTGTATATTACATACGATGAAATCTTCAGCCTTAAAAAGGAAGGAAATTCTGATACATACTATAACATGGACCAAACTTGAAGGCATTCAATGAAATAAACCAGTTTATTTTAGCTTCTTTTAAACATATGATTGCACTTATGTAAGGTAACTAGCATAGTCAAATTCATAGAACAAGGAAGCAGAATGGTGGTTACCAGGGATTGGGAAAAGGAGGGAACAGGGAGTTGTTATTTAATGGGTACAGAGTTTCAAAGTTTCAAGATGAAAATAGTTCTGTAGACTGACTACAAAATAATGTGAATATACTAAACACCACTGACCTGCACACTTAAAAATGGTTAATGAACTGCAGATGTAGCTCAGTGCTATAATACTTACCTATATGTGCAGGGAGAGGGTTTGATTCCCAGCACAAGACAAACAAAAAGGTAAATTTTATGTTATGAGTTTTACCACAATAAAAAGGAAAAGAAAATATTAGCTGGGCATGGTGGCATAGGACAGTAATCCTAGCTAATGAGGCTGAGACATAAGAATCACAAGTTCGAGGCCAGCCTGGGCAACTCAAGTAGACCTTGTCTCAAAATAATAAATTAATTAATTAAAAGGGATGGGGATGTAACTCAGAGGCAGAGTGCTTGCTAAGCATGTGCAAGATTCTGGATTCAATCCTTAGTAGTGCCAAAAAAAGGTGGGGAAGGGGGGCAACAACAACAAAAAGTATAGACTCTAGAACCAGACAACTTTGGCTTCAAATTTCGGCTCTGCTATTTTCATTATGTAAACCTTGGGCAAATTACCTAACTGCTCTGTGCCTCTATCTCCTCAGCTGTAGATGGGGATGATTTGGATAACTTCAATAGTACCTATTAATCAACTTGTGAGTATAAAATTAGCATATATAGGCAAACTTTTTATAACAACGCTAGCATACAGTAAGTACTATTTTTAAGTGTTTGTTATTATGAGGTTCCATCCTAAAAAATATTTAATTGTCAACGGACCTTTATTTTGGTTATTTATATGCGGTGCTGAGAATCAAACCCAGTCCCTCATGCATGCTAGGCAAGTGCTCTACCATCGAGCTCCAACCCCAGCCCTTAGGTTCCATTTGAACATATAATTTCATGTGGAATTCAGACTTATGAGTAAAACTGAGTTTCTTCTATGTAAAGCTGAATAAAACAGTTCATATCCTTGAATCTCAGGATGTTTGAGTGCATACTTCACATAAAGCTTTATATCTGCACACCTGTCATAGTTACAATACTACCCCAGTTCATAAACTGAGAACATATTTCCATATCTTCTCATATTTGCAAGAATTTAATTCACAACCTTGAATATTTCATCTAGGAGATTATTTTGATAGATAAGCAGAACAAATAAATTCCTAAGATTTTTCTCTTCAAGCATTCTAACTAGCATTACAACACATTTACTAATCAATCTTTAATGAAAAGCAACTAATTTAATAGCCATTTGGTGGAACATTATTTCTGTGGTATCTGATGTTTTGTTCAAGTGTCCACAAGTAGAATCACTCAAAAGCAGCACCTTTTCTATTTCTTTTACATTATGTATCTCAAACATAATACTGAACATTTATAAGCAGGTTGGTATAATGAGCAAAACTGTAATCATATTAAGACTGTGATGTGTTTGCTAATGCTGAAAAAAATTCATCTTTTTCTGTGTAAGTGAGGGATTGAGTGTGCTTTGCTTAGAACTATTTCTTCTGAAAACGTCCTTGCAAATAAGACAATAAAGTTGGGGAAGAGAAACATTAGAGTGTGTGTATATATAAACTTAAGATAATCCTCATTAGAGGGTCATCACTGACTGAACAATTATGAATTAACTTTTCCCCCGATACTTTGTAGGGTAAATCTGAAAAGTTACTAGCTTTCATCAATAAGTAGTCTATAAGTATATTAAAATTAGTATACTTCTACTATAATCCAACACTCCTTCTTTGGCTCATTCTTCTCCAGAGTCCATCTCAGTCTTAATAAAGATAGTACCTTCCTTCATGATTAATCTTTATTGTGTATTTCCCCTACAATTGAACAGGGATTTGTTTTCTTTTTACTGTTTTGTTCACTGCTGTAACCCAAGCACCAAACAGTACATAATGCCTGGTACTAGCCTTGTGGGCACTCACTAAATAGTTGTCCAATGAATAAATTAGTGAATGGCTTTACAAATGTCATTTGGTAGGTGAGGTAATATCATTTTCCTCCCAAGTAACCTGGTTTTAGGACAAGTTGCTGCTGCCTGCTGCTGCTTCTTCTACTTTTTTGTTTTTGTGTGTGTGTGGTGCTGGGAAGAAAAAGCTTCTTTTGAAAAGGGTCAGATCCAAATTTTATTATTCTCAAGAGTACAGGGTCTACTGTCTAAATTTTCAAAAGCCCAGAGGGAAAGTCATCTTGCTTACCATCTGTCATGCCAATTCTACATGACTATTATGCAACCATATTTATCTACTTCATATTAATGTCTTATGTTCCTATTATGTCATTCTAGCATATATGCAAAGGCTCACAAAGATGAAACTTTCAAATATCCAGAAAAATCAGGCTGGAGATATAGCTCAGTGGCAGAACACTTGCCTGGGTTTAATTGCCAGTAATGAGGGAGATTGGTGGTGGTGGGGGGGGGGGGGACAGCCATACACAACCCACAAATATCCAGAAAAATAAAAAAAAGCCCAAAATTCAAATAGTGCAGATCCTAGCCTCACTGCCTAAAGTTAAATAAGCTAAGTGTAATATCAACACCATGATTATCTATGTCTATACTATAGAGAAAATCCTGGAAAATCTAAAAAATAAAATTCCAAACCAAGCTGCTGGTCACAGTGGCGTGTACCTATAATTCCAGTGACTCAGGAGGCTGAGGCAGGAGGATTCCAAGTTAAAAACCAGTTTCAGCAACTTAGTAAGACCCTGTCTTAAAGGGCTGGGGATGTGGATCAGTGGTTAAGTGCCCTAGATCAAATCCCTGGTATAAAAACAAGACAAATCTACCTTTCCTTCAACAGGTAAACAGATAACAAAGGTGGTACGTCCACACAATGATACTTGACAATAAA
Source organism: Callospermophilus lateralis (assembly GCF_048772815.1). NCBI lineage: Eukaryota > Metazoa > Chordata > Mammalia > Rodentia > Sciuridae > Callospermophilus > Callospermophilus lateralis. The sequence continues at coordinate 108,415,922 of NC_135307.1, read as the reverse complement.
AAGGAGCAAACTGCTTGGGGCTGGGGGCATATCTCATTGGTAGAATATGTGACTAGCATGTATGAGGCCCTGGGTTCAATCACAAGCACCATTAAAAAAGAAAAGAAAGAACCTGCTAATATATGCAACAACTTGGGACAATTTTCAAGGACATTATACTGAATGGAAAAAGTTGGATACAAAAATGTACACTGTATAACTCCTTTTATACATAACTTAGAACAGACAAAACTAATCTATGGTGCTAGCAATCAGATTAGTTGATTCCAACAGAGGGGCTGATTGCAAACAGACACAAAAATATTCTTTGGGAATTAAAATATTCTATATCTTCAGCTGGGGATTGTAGCTCAGTTTATAGAGTGCTTATATAGAGTGAGCCTGTCCTAGATTTGATACCCAATACTGAAAAAGTTCTACATCTTGCTTTTGAGTGGTGGTGCAACAGGTACACCCTCTTGTCAAAAGTCTGGGGCTAAGGATGTAGTTCAGTGGCAGAGCACTTGCCTAGCATGCTGGAGACTCTGGATTCAATCCCCAACTTAAAAAAAAAATCATTAAGCTGTGTATTTACATTATTTGATTTTTCTTCCCTTTTATGGGTGATGGTGGTGGTGGTGGCAATGGTACTAGGGATTAAATTTAGAGATACTTTACCACTGAGACTGAACTACACCCCCATTCCTTTTAATTTTGAGACCAGGCCTTGCTAACTTGCCAAAGCTGGTCTTGACCTTTTGATCCTCCTACCTGAGCCTCCCAGATTGTTGGAATTTTAGGTGTGCACCATTGTGCCTGGCAAAAATCTCTGATTTTTATCATATGAATGAATAATATTACACCATAATAAATGGATTTTAAAAAATCTTGTACACAGGGCTGGGGATGTGGCTCAAGCGGTAGCGCGCTCGCCTGGCATGCGTGCGGCCCGGGTTCGATCCTCAGAGCCACATACAAACAAAGATGTTGTGTCCGCCGAAAACTAAAAAAATAAATATTAAAATTCTAAAAAAAAAAAAAGAAAATCTTGTACACAACCCCCCAAAGAATCTGTACATCCGCATCATACGATCATTATACCAACCCCTCTCCTACCTTTTATCAAGCAGATCTGATTGAAAAGAAAGGGTTGAAAGTATAGCCGAGAAACACAATGACTTCAAAAAATGGTTTTCTAGTTCTATTTAATCTTGCTTAGTAGACAGACTTAATCTCTTTCACCTGCTAATCAGAATGTTGGAACCCACAGGTACACACCTCTCATAGTAGGGAGACTGCAGCTTTCTGCAATTATCCAATATTCATGGGCCATCTTGAAACATGTGACACAGCACCTTCAACTTTATAATGTGACAGCAAGAAGAGAGAACCAATTTGCAATCCAGACTAAAAACCAAATGCCTTTTAACAACCAAGGTACCTTCCATGTATTCTTATCTCATGGCTTTCATGATAACTGGAAAGAAGAAGGTTTATTTGCTGACAACTTAGAGGAGGATTTAAGAAGGGATTAGTCCTGATTTGCTGTTGAGAGAACTTTGAATGAAGTCTGACCAGTGATCCTTGGCCTTGGAAATGAGGCTGTAGAAAAAACTCGTCTTTATCATGAGTTAAAAGGAATGCTACCCGAAGTTTTAATAAAAACAACAAAAACAGCTGGAAAACTAATCTCAGCATCATTTGGTTGATGTTGAGAGCCAAAAAAATTATCTTACTCACATTTTACATGAATCTGGTTTCCCAAAACTGGCAAATATATAAACCACATAAAATTATTTTACAACAGGTCCTGAAGGCCTTTTAAATTCACTGATTTGGGGTTGGGGAAATAACTCAGTTGGTAGAGTGCTTGCTTAGCATGCACAAGGCTGGGTTTAATCTCCAGGACCAAAAAATAAATAAGCGTATAAGTAAATAAATAAATAAATTCACTGGTTTTGCTGGACTGTGGTTCTAAGGAATATTACTTGATATAAATTAACTGGGGAGGGAGAAGTGGAGGGTTAGGAAAGACATGGTAATGAGATTGATCACTGTGTTATGTGCACATATGATCATTGCGTATATGCATAATGAAACCCACTATTATGTGTACTTTTAATATACCAATCAAAATGAATTAATCATATTAATTAATTAATTAAAACATCTTATAATCTAGTAACTCTTAAAGTATAACTAGAAGTTATTCAATTGAAAAAAAAAAAGTAGGGAGAGTTGTTCTTAGTGGTTTCTTCTTTTGATCAACTTCTGCCCTTCCACCTTTAAATCATAAACTCTTGCCTATTCCTTTTGTCACAGAACATAGGCTTTGAGAAGAGAAGATGAGAAAGGGGGAAGACAGGAGAGAAGGAACTCTTCCTAATGTACTATGAAGTATAGGAGATGGGTAGAGAGCTAGCATCATAAACCTTCTAGTAATAAAACTCCTCATTTTATAGATAATTTTTTAAAAAAATTTAAACGTTCTGACTTTGGTGTATAGTCAAATTTAATAACTCTATGAAGAGCCAAATTTACTAGCAAACTTCATGATTAAACAGCCTATGAATTAAGGCAAAAACCTTAAACATTTTGATGAATTATTTTTCATTTTCCAAAGACTTAAAATGTCATGATGGTTTAAAAAGCTCAAGTTGACAGTCAAATCTTTTAGTAAATAACTCAGAGATCTAATAGTAGATGCCAATACTATTAGGAGATCTCACAACTTGAGAGATTTCTAAGGAAAATCTAACCAATCTGAAAAAAAAATCTACCTTCTAATGCAACAGAAGGAAGAAATTAATTGGAACACTATCCAAGAGTATGCATTCTTTTTTTTAATGTTTATTTTTCAGTTATAGGTGGATGCAATATTTTTATTTTATTTTTGTGTGGTGCTGAGGATCGAACCCAGTGCCTCACGCATGGTAGGCGAGCGCTCTTCCTCTGAGCCACAACCCCAGCCTAAGAGTGTGCATTCTTAATGAGGGCAATATGGGGGAGGGGGAGATTATATTAAAATGGTTTATGTTCAGCCAAAGGGACACAACACAGGAATATTTCCTCTTTTTACCCAAATTCTATTTTTTGAGCTCATTTTCTCTGTAAACCTGTTCCAAAGACTCTTGCCACTGATTTCCCCCTTTCTTTATATAATTTATAACCTGGTTATAAAGCCATCACATTTCTGTGTAATACAGTATTTCATGAATCCTTCTACTCTGATAAGATGGTGTCTTTCTTCTTGTGTACTGGGGTTTCTACTCCGAAAAATTTGAGATTCATACTGTAACAGTGGTCCACCTTATGCTTTGACTATAACCCTTGCTGCTCTGCCACTGTAACTTATTTTTAAAATGCACATATTTCTTTCTCTTCCTTTATCCTGCTCCTCCCTAATCTCTCCAGTCCCTAATCTCAGGGGAAACAGGATTACCTTTCTTCCCCATTTTAGGCAGATTTATTTATCTTTGAGTATACACCCACCATAGGGACCAAGTAATCTAGACTTTGGGGATGGGACCAGAAGATCTCAGAAATGACCATCTCCCAAATTAACAAGTGAATTACAACTCCAACAGAGAACATGGGGAATATAGCCTTTGAATCACCGCTTTTTTTTTTTTTTTTGGTACTGGAGAATGAATTCAGGGGCACTCAACCACTGAGCCACATCCCCAGCCCAATTTTGTATTTTAATTAAGAGGGGCTCACTGAGTTGCTTAATACCTTGCTGTTGCTGAGGCTGGCTTTGAACTCTTTTTTTTTTTTTAAATATTTATTTTTCAGTTTTAGGTGGATACAATATCTTTATTTTTCATTTATGTGGTGCTGAGGATCGAACCCAGTGCCTCACGCATGCCAGGCGAGAGTGCTACCACTGAGCCACAACCCCAGCCCCTGGCTTTGAACCCTTGATCCTTCTGCCTCAGCCTCCCCAGTCTCCCCAGGATTACAGGGTAGTGCCACCATGCCTGGCTGAGTCACCTCTTTTAAAGGCCCCTATTCCTGCCTTTAGGGACAGGAGTCCCCCGTGTTTAACTTTTGCTAGCAAAACAATAAATCTTTTTCTCAAAACTGTGTCCTCATTATTAAATTAGCCTCGGGGACAAGGACCAAGTTTTCAAATTTGATGACTCAAATAGGACCCAAGAGCAACCTCCAATCCAGCTTTCTTGGGCAGGCCTGAATCTCTAAGGAACCCCATTTCTACACTGAGGATGCAAGATGCTGGTGAACTTGTTGAGAGTCAACTGCAGGAGAGTTAGGAGACAGTGAATTTGTCTCAGGTCCAACCAGAGAAGCTATTCCTGTAAATAAAGGGAGGGACTGAGGGACTATCCCAGTAGCTGCTTAAGCTTCTTTTGCTTCAGGGAACTCCTACCTTTCTCTGTGAACAGTACAGATTACTCCATTATGGTCCACTTTGAGAAAAAGGAAACTCAACATAGGAAAGTTGTGACAACTTTGCATGTAAAGACCCTTGATTCTACTCATTTGGTTCCTCTTTATGGGAACATCTAATCCCTCTTTCTAGGGACATCTGTGGCACCACTGGTGTAGGAGTCACAGTTAAGTGGGATTCAAGAACCTAGGGATATTTACTCCCTTGCGATCTGTTCTAGGTTTTCATCTGTTTGTTGGCCTTGATCTTGGGAATTCCCTCTACTTGTCTGTTTTGTTTGTACTGTTACTGCTTTTTTTTAAGACATGGCCAATACTGAACTGATCCCATAGGCAGTCTCTTGGGAAAGATCTTGGCTGGTCAATTTAAAGGTTCTTGTCTGTAGACCATGGTTTTGGGGCTTCTCTCTGGTTGTCTCTGTGTTTCTTTTTTGTACAATCTTTGGTCTCTCAGAAGTAAAGTAAGTTTAAGAAAGGGCCACCTATAAGTATAAGCTTGTCTAAGATAATGTTTTACTATAACAATCTGGGTTTTGAATAGCTTTTTGGATTACTGTACAATCCTGCAGTTGGAGTTGATCTGTCAAAGGTAAAGTAAATGAAAGAAATTCATGCACGCAGGTTTGTCTGTTTTAAAGGTCTTGTCTGTCAGCCTTTTGGTGATCCTCTGTTGTCTATTTTTTTTTGTGTCTGTTACTGGCCCCTTAAGTCATGGGCCATACTATGTTGATCTTACCAGTAGTCTCTTGAGCTGAGATGTTGACTGAATGGACCACCTATAGGTAGGTATAAGCCTATCTAAGAGAAAGATGATTTACTATTACACAATCTGGCCTTTGAATGGTTTTTCTGGATTATTATACAATTCTGAAGTTGAAGTTGGTTTGTCAGGGGTAAAGTATATGAAAGAGATTCTGTATGTATAAGTATGATAAGGGGTCTGAACTGTCAGGAACTAAGCTGAAGGTGCTGCCTCTGGTGTGCAAGGATAGCAGAACACAAGAAGAAAGGGTTAAAAAAATGATTTCAATCTTTTAAACTCAGTGCTGTCAGTCGCAGTACTGTTTCTCAGCCTGGCCCCAGGTAACTGCAGATATCTCATTGTGGGTCAAGAATACCAGCCCTAAACTGGGTAGGGGAAAAAAAAATCCCATAAAAGCTGCCTGGGTTGTAGAAAAATGGCCAAAGAGAACCTGGCCTCTGCTCTGCCTTCCAGCCCCTTTTGCCTCTGCAGGATAGAGGCTGCTGGCTTTGTAGGAAGTGGGAGTAGGTTTCAGCACTATTAGTTTACGACCTGAGGACAGGAACAGTCTCACCACTTAGGATCTGACAGAACACCCGCTTTGGCTGAGGAATATTCATCACTGAGGAAAAGCAATTCTTGCTGTAATAGTATCCCATCAAACTAAATGCCTGGGGAGACTGGTAAAACAAATAACTGTACCCAGAAAAGAAAAAGACAGAAAGAAACCAAGGCTAACCTGTGTTTTGTAGGCAGCCTCTGCAAAGGGATCTTCAAGGAAGCCTAAAGAAGATAGACAGGGCCTCCTCCATTGCATATCAGTATGACCAGCATGAGAAAAAATTCCCAAAAGAGTTTGTGGGTACAAATGATAGTAGGAAACTCAAAAGTTGATGGCATTGTGATAATGATAAGGAAGATAGGTCAGGCTTAAAAATATCCAGTTTTTATATGTAATGATTTGTACAACCATCTCCTGGGATGAAATTTGTTGTGTAAATTAAGTGCACAGATAACATTCATAAAGACTGTTTCAGAATATGACTTTAAGGGTCCACATGGGGCTGGGATTGTGGCTCAGCGGTAGAGCGCTCGCCTAGCACGGGTGGGACCTGGGTTCTATCCTTAGCACCACATAAAAATAAAGGCATTATTTTGTGTCCATCTACACCTAAAAAAAAAATATATTAAAAAAAGGGTCCAAAACTAGAAAAGATAAAAGAAAGTTATAGGTATGGAATAATTTTAGTATGGAAAATTAGAAGGTAAAAGAAATGTTTCTGGATGAGAAATATTTTGTCTGGTTAAGTAATATTATTGGGTAAATGTCCAAGATGAAAGAGGACAAAATTTAAGGATGTAATGTTGTGAATGTCTAAGTAAGTCACAAAAGATTTGGGTAAGGTAAGTCTCAAAAAGTCTGTGTTTGTGATTAATTTGCTATAATTAGCACAGTCAAGTCAAAATTATTTAACTTTAATGTACTGATATGAAACAAAGTCTGAAACATTGATCTGCTCTTACCTATCAAGATAATTTTCTTGTATTTGTTAGATTTTATTATTTGAGAAAACTAACCATTAAAGGAATTAGGGTTTGTACCTGTTTTAATGATTACCTTGTAATAGGATAAACAAACTGTTATTTAGGTTAAAACAATATAGTTACACCATAAATATATGTGAGTAGGTGTATGTATGCATCTGAGAACTATACCTGTCTAAGCCTTGTCTAAATGTTATACATAGAAGGGCCACACTGTTGTACGAAGACCTGTCTTAATGTTTGATTTGACTGAGTCAATTTCTGGTTATTAACACCGTTTCCTAAATGAGTAATAGATTTAAGGCTATTCTTTCATTTTTGTTAACCCATGCAGACATGTGGTTATTGTTACCATACAGTCTGGATTCTATATTTTGAAAGTTAAACTTAATAAAGTAACCTGTTGTCAATAAGCTATACATACATACAATCTGGTGTTACTCTTCACACTGGAATTGGAATTTAAATGTATTTTTGGAAGGTATTAAGGATAGCCTGATCTGCTTAAATGTGACACTGTAAAATATGGCAGCATTCTGCCACTTTTAATGTTGTATTGTGTTATTTGTAAAGAACCCCACCTTAACTTGAGATAAGGGTTTGCCTCCCACCTTACTCCATATTAGAATGGCTCCAAAATAGTCTAGACTTCAGCTCATTTAAAGTTGACTTCAAAAGATTGTAAGTAAAGCTGAAGGCTATAAAGGAAAGGGTCTTGTGTAAGAGTGAGTGCCTAATAATAAGGATCACAAAAGACTCCAGAGTTGCAAATTTGTCCTGAATTAATTTGAGTCTGTTCTCAGACCTACAAAACCTCTAACCTCCTACATTGACAAACTTGTTTGTTTTTCATTGTTAAGATTATGAGTTACTATCCTCTTGGTTTTCAGACTGGCTGAAAACTGCTTTTGTGCTAATTGTTTATAAAAAAAGTAATGCTTTTCTGTCCTGTTTATTGTTGGTTTAGCAATAATCCCTGCTCTATGTATGCCCTGTCCAGTCACATGCCATCTGCTGCTATGGACCTCTGGACTGCTCTGATGTTGAATACTCTTAACTGTCCATTCTCTACCTGACAAGAGAACAAGGACTTTGGGTTACTGCCCTCACTTTCAGCAGGAAGCAGTTTGGAGATGTCTTTGCCCATTTTTCCGTAGACATGGAATGTAGAAATTGATAGTGCGGCAAATGTAACAATGGTCTACCTTATGCTTTGAATATAACCCTTGCTGCTCTGCCACTACAACTCAGTTTTAAAATGGACATATTTCTTTCCATTCCTCTCTCCCTGCTTCTCCTTAATCCCTCTGGTCCATAATCTCAGGGAAAACAGGATTACCTTTCTTTACCATTTTAAGCAGATTTATTTGTCTTTTGAGTACACACCCACCATAGGGACCAAGTAATCCAGACTTTGGGGATGGAACCAGAAGATCTCAGAAATGACTATCTCCCAAATTAACAAGTGAATTACAACTCCAACAGAGAACATGTGGAATATAACCTTTGAATCACCTCTTTAAAAGGCCCCTATTCCTGCTGATGGGCAGAATCACAGCCTTTGGGACAGGAGTCCCGTGTTTCTCTTTTGCTAACAAAACTTTGCTGTTATTGGACTGGCATTGGTGACAAAGACCGAAATGTCGGCAACAACAGCTGCTAACAGAAGTAAACTCCGGCTGATTTATGCAAAAGATGAAAGGTTAGTGAGTGAGTCAGAGAACCCTCAGGAACTCTCAAAAAATTAGCAGGAATAGAAAAAGATTACACAGTGGGATTCACTTCCAAAATCATTCCAAAGAATCAGTATGGAAAGGACACTGCTACTGTTACTGATAGCTAAGTCCTTGTCCCAAATTCAATCCAATAATGAGAACATAGTTTTGAGAAAAAGGAAAAACAAGGTTTACTGCTTTGCTAGCAAAAGAGAAGCACAGGGGACTCCTATCCTAGAGGCTGTGATTTTGCCCATCAAAGGGAGCAGGGGCCTTTTAAAGAGGTGATTTATCCCAATGTGTTTTGTCAGGAGTTGTAATTCACTTATTAATTTGGGAAATAGTAATTTCTGAGATCTTCTGGGGCTATCCCCAAAGTCTGAATATTACTTTGTTCCAGTGGTATATTGGTACTCAAGGACAGATAACTCTGCAAGGATGGAGAAGAAAGGTAATCCTGCTTCCTCTGAGATTAGGAAGGGGGAAAAATTAGGGAGGAGCAGGACAGAGAAAGAAAAAGAATCATGGGCATTTAAAAAACAAACTGCAATGGCAGAGCAGCAGGGGCTATATTCAAAGCATAAAGTGGATCATTGTTACACCACTTCTACAACTGAATCATTGATACTACTGGAGATTGTAGGGTGCTGTCACTACCATCAAAATAAGCAATTCTACAATGTCCCTTAGCATCAGGAATTGATTGAAAATGACATATCCTAATAGATGAAGCTTAGATCTTGTTAAGAGATCTGGAGCCGGGTGCAGTGGAAGACACCTGTAATTCCAGAGGCTTGGGAGGCTGAGGCAGGAAGATTGAGAGTTCAAAGCCAGTGAGGCCCTAAGCAACTGAGTGAGACCCCGTCTTTAAAAAAATACAAAATAGGGGTGGGGATGTAACTCAGTAGTCAAGTGCCCCTGAGTTCAATCCCCAGTACAAAGAGAGAGAGAGAGAAAGAGAGAGAGAGAAGAGAAGAGAAGAGAAGAGGAGGGGAGGGGTAGGGGTAGGGGTAGGGGTAGATATATCTGAAAAAGGAAGCATCCGGCATTTTCAGATTTTATAGTAGACTCATCAGATGAGGAATAACCCCAAGGGCCAGAGGTTCAGGTAATATAATGAATATTTGTACTTTTTTTTCTCTCTATGCACTGAATTATTCCATCTTTCAAAGTGTTAAAGGCATATTTATATAAAACACTATATTCCAAATAAAAGTAAGTATCATTGAAGAAAAATTCTTTTGTATCAAATGACACAGTGGGCCTGAACAAATTATACCAAAGGCAGGCATGATGGTACATGCCTGTAATCACAGGTACTTGGGAATCTCAGGCAGGAGAATTGCAACTTTGAGCCCAGCCTGGGTGTCTTACCAAGACTGTATCTCAAAATTTAATTTTTTAAAAAAGGGACAGGGATGTAGCTCAGAGATTGAGTGCTTGCCTAGCATGCACAAGACATGAGTTAAATCACCAGTACCTCAAAAACAATAACAACAAAAAACCCAAATTATAGCAACTCACATAAATGGATAGTGATATCTGAAACTTTTCTCAGTAACTTTAAATATTAACAGCCATTTAAAAGCAGTTACATCCATATAAAAGCATGAAGATGAACAATTTTGAGTTAAAAGATACAATGATTTAATAAAGAAAAACTCTAGCAGCTCTCTCATAATTTCATCCATCATTTAAAAAGATGTGTATGCCAGACACTAGGGATACATATAGAAGCTTAGAGAAAACAGACGTGTAAACAACTGAACATAATAAAAAGTTATGGATGCTATGCTTTCTCTGAGGGTTCAAAGGAATGATGCCAGATGGGGTGGAGTATGATGCCAGAAGGAATGATACAAAGTCAGAAAATGCTTTTTTAATGAAGTAGTCTTAAGCTCTTGAATGATAAGATGAATAGCTGACCAAAAAAAAAAAAAAAAAAAAAAAGCAGGAAGAGGAAGAACAAATAAAATTAAACACAAGTAAATAAAAATGAAAGTAGCAGAGTGATTAGTTTTAGGAAGTCTGAGATTGGAAGAGGCCCAAATGAAGTTTTTTTTGGTACTCAGCACTTTTCCACTGGGTAATATCCCCAGCCCATTTTGTATGTTTAATAAAACATTTTTTAAAAACATATTATTCACGAGGTATCATGGTTTATGCCTATAATCCCAGCAACTAGAGGGACTGAGAGGGAGGAAGATCACCAGTTTGAGGCCAGCCTCAGCAACTCAGTGAGGTTCTAAGCAATTTAGCAAGACCCTGTCTCAAAATAAAAAATAATAAGGGTTGGAGATGTGGTTCAATGGTAGAGTGCTTTGAGTTCAATCCCCAGTATTACAAAAATAAATAAAGTACATATTATTCTATAACTGACAATTATTACCCCATTTATTTATTTATGTATACCCACAAAATGTTTTAAATTGTCATACACAAAAATAGAATTGTATATATCATTCTATTTTGATGTTTAAAACAAGTCTTAAAAAAACAAAACAAGCAGGATGTGGTGGCCCATACCTATAATCCCTGTGGCTCAGGAGGCTGTGGCAGGAGGATCACCAGCCAGCCTTAGCAATTTAGCGAGGCCCTAAGTAACTCAGTGAGACCCTGTCTCTAAATAAGATACAAAAAAAAAAAAAAGGGGGGGGGGTGCTGGGGATGTGTCTCAGTGCTTAAGCACCCCTGGATTCACTTTCCAGTTCTTAAAAAAAAAAAAAAGAAAAGAAAAAAAGAAACAAGCCAGGTGCTCTCCAGTAATTCCAGCTACTCAGGAAGCTGAGGCAGGAAGATTGCAAGTTTGAGGCCACTCAGCAACTCAGCAAAGAACCTAGGCAAATTATCAAGACCTTGTCTCAAAGTGCTGGGGATGTAGCTTAGTGGTAAAGTGCCCTTGGATTCATTCCTGAGTACTGCCACCCCCCCCCCAAAAAAAAAAGAAAGAAAGAAAAAAGAAACAATAGCAACAACAACAAAAAAGCTCAAACCCTAATACACCCCTTTTCCTAGTGCAAACATAACCATCTATCAAACCAAAAACATTTTGAGCAGGGGAGAATCTGGAAAATAGGAACAGGAACGGTTTAAAAGCATAGGTATATGACTTATCCTGAAGCGTTCATTGGAATCAAAGAATCTTTTCCTCACTTGCTATTGTGCTTAAGCAGTTACCTGACAGAAGCAGGTTGGGTTCTGAGTTTCAGGCAGCTCAATTTATACAATCAAAATTTCTATTATCTTCTTCAAAAATGAACAACAACAAAAAATCTGACAAGAATTCACAGGCAGGTGGTAAGAAAAACTGAGGAAAGAAAAGAGGGCAATGTCTGCAAAATAAAACAACACACTCTGCTAGAAAAACCAGCATTCCCTCCAACAGCAGGGATTTCCCCGGTAGGTTCTCCCTTGGGAAAATCCCAATTTGAAATTTAGAAGAAGGAACTATATTTGCACATTTCATTTGCATCTACTCACTCAGGTAGTATTCAGAGTTTTATCATTACCATTCCAGAGATTAATGTTTGCTGGATTTTCTTTTCTTTTTGGTACAAGGGATTAAACCCAAGGGCACTTAACCACTGAGCCAGATATTTTTATTTATAAATAAAAATATTATTTTTATATTGTATTTAGAGACAGGGTCTCACTGAGTTGCTTAAGGCCTCGCTAAGTTGCTGAGGCTGGCTTTGAACTCTGGATTCTTTCTGCTTCAGCTTCCCAAGCCCAGCTGCTGGGATTACAGATGTGTGCCACTATGCCCAGTTTGGGATTTTCATTTTTATTCTCTTAAACACTGGAACATATTAGAGTGAAGAAATGTGAGACAGCAATGAGAAGACCTGCTTAAGCCACTAATACAATATAAAACACTTATATAGCATTGAAGGATAAAATCTATAACATCATGTTTTTCTCTGCTATTATTCTCCACGGAGAAAAGCAAGCCAATAATGACACACTCATGAAGCTTACATAAGTCCTAGTATTTCTTTCTTCTTGTGTTTTGAGATTAGGTAGGAAAAGAAAACAAATTGTTATTGAATTGATATAAGACCATGAGTAAAATGAAGAAATGTACCACATTCTTATTATGGTAATGATAATGCAATATTTTATTACAGATTAAAAAGGACAATATAAGGGCTGGGATTGTAGCTCAATGGTAGAGCGATTGCCTAGCATGTGCAAGGCCCTGGATTCGATCCTCAGTACTATGTAAAAATAAATAAATAAAATAAAGTCATCGTGTCCAATTACACCTAAAAAAAAAATATTAAAAAAGGACAACATCTCCTTCAAATTAATTCTATAAAATTAGTGTAACTTCAATCAATAGCTAAATTATATTATGGGAAGAATATATCAGCACACTTTTAAAGTTAGTCTACAAAGGATATTAAGACAACTAAGCCCTGCTACAGTAACCTTTTACATAGTATTTACTTTGTTATATAAAATTAAAAGAGTTTTACATATATTAATGCATTTTCTTCTCACAATAACCCAAATGTATGTTCCTTATTTTAACGAGGGGGATACTGAGGTCTAGTGAATTTAAATAACTCACACTAAGTCATTTAGCTGGTAAATGCTAGCATTTACTAGCATTCAACTAGGCAACTGACCTAATTAAGAGTTAAGCTCTTAATTATCATGCTATGCCTCCTTCTAGACATTACATTTCATCAAGAAAAGTAATATGATGATGTAATAGGTGAACAAACTGACAAAAAAGTGCAGAAACAACCCCAAAGATGGCATCTCAAATGCTATCTCAAGTTCAAAGACAGCCTCAGAAATTTAGCGAGGCCCTAATCAACTTAGTGAGGCCCAGTCTCTAAATTAAAATACAAAAAAAAAAAAAAGGGGGGGGGGATAGGGATGTGGCTCAGTGGTTGAGCAGCCTTGGGTTCAATTGCTGGTACTGAAGGCAGGGGGGAGGTAGTTAAATTCTTGGCTAGATGCAATGGCACATGCCTATAATCCTAGCGATTTGGGAGGCTGAGGCAAGAGAATCTTAAGTTTGAGGCCAGCCTGGGCAATTTAACAAGGCCCTAAACAACATAATAATGAGACCCTACTTCAAAATAAAAAATAAAAAGCGTTGGGGATGTGGCTCAGTGGTAAAGCATCCCTGGGTTCAGCCCCCAGAACCAAAAAAATTAACAACAAAAAAGAAGTAGCTATATCCTTAGTTCTTTTCTTCTTTAGACACCTTCTTCTTCTCAGAAGACTGAAGGTTTAATTCTCTGGAGTAAAGTACTTCGGGCATAGTGGAGGACACAAGTACCATACCTAAAATAAGGGTATAAAATGTAGATATAAGCATACTGACTGCTGACAACTGAGCCTATGGAGTCCTTTCTCACTTGGCTCAAAGAAAGCTGACAGTCTTCATCCTTCTGCAAGACTAGAAGAGGCTTTTCTAAGGAATGTGGAAATCCCATGAGTAAAGACCTAGAGATATTGATAGATATTGATAGCTACTTAAAAGCCATCTCACTGTGAAGCTCTCCACAGATGTGTCCTGCAGATGCACTCAGAACTTCCAATTCATCTCTCAGTACCCTATCTTAAAGATATTTAAAACATGAATAGATATCAAGGATTCCAGACATCTGAGAAAAGCCTCTGATATAAAAGAGATCAAAACTAGCATTTCATAAATTAATCAGCTAAGGCTCATATTAGCTAAAACTGAAATTCTTATTCATCACAGTGCACAGTTCATTCATACATTTAGTTAATATTTATTGGACCAGGTACTATTACAGATATGTGCTTGAGAAACAAAAATGCACAAACCAAAATAAAACAAATTTCTGCCCTGGTAGAGCTTATGTTCTAGCAGGTAGAGTTAGACAATAAACATAATAAAGTACATATATAGGGCTGAGGATATAGTTTGGTGATAGAGCATTTGCCTAGCATTGTGAGGACCTGGGGTCAATTCCCCGGTACCACACTCAATCAATAAATCAATCAATATAAACAAAGTACAAATATAGGAAATTAGAAGATTAGTGCTCTGAGAAAAAATAATGGAATGGGGAGTGGGAGAATGCAGAGGCAGTTGCAAATTTAAAATAAGGTGACAACTGAATAAAGACTTGACGATGAGGGAGTTGATGCCACCAATCTAGAAGAGAATTCTAGTAGTCAGATTGACACTATAAGAACCATACTGGGAATCTACTGTTCATTAAATAGTAAAGTCCAGTTTGACTGAAGGGAAATGAGAGAGGAAAAACAAGATAATGCCACAAAGGTATGGAAGAGAGAAGTGTGGATCATGTAGGGCCTTAGAGGTCACTGGCTTTTTCTCTAAATGAAGAGACAAAGTAGGATTTTGTGCAGAGGAGTGACATTGGACAAGTTTCAAAGAAACAACTGCTGCTGAGTTGAAAAGAGACTGTGTGGAAGTAAAGAATGTACCTTAAATGGAGACAGGGAATGGAATCTCAATTTTAGAGTTGACAAAGACCTTGGAAATAATTTTCTTCCAAGTCTTTTGGAAAGTTAAGTGAATTTTCCCAAAGTCATGTAGGAAGGTCTGGCATAACTCACTTTGCATTTGTGTAGTCCTTTTAGTGCTTTCAGGTTTATCATCTAATCTTGTGCTTAAAAATCCTCTGGAGATTTCAAAGGGTAGCTGATAGCTAACATTCATTTATAAAACATCTGGCCAAAATTAGAGATTAGGTCTAAGATATTCTCTTTCAGTACTCAATATTTATTAACTAACTGTACAGGGAATGAGTCTGCCAACACATCTATAATATCACAAAGTGCTAAATAATCGAATTCAGATCTTTATGTTATCTTCATTTTTACATTATCTAATCCACAGCAAAGCCAAGGTTACAAAATGCATTCTATGTACATTAAGAGGAGTGATATACATTACAAATTAAGAAAAAGACTTCAGACTTGGTGAGTCTGAAGTTTATTTGAACAAAGTTAATTCTGAGGTGAATGGGAAATAGCAATTTTGCTTCACATATTACTACTGTGTGTTCAGGTCACTTCCCCTCCTCTTTCCCATTTAAGCTCCACCCTGCAAGTTCTTCAAATAAGAAAGCAATTGATAAACAACTAATTCTCATACAATGATTGTTGATAATAGCTCAAGGAGTATGTGTGCTTTAATAGGAAACAGAAAACCTTCAAAAGCCCCCCAAAAAAGAAACTGCAGTCAAATTAACAGGGATTATTATTATTACTTTGAAAAGGACTTCTTAGTACTGCCTCAAATCACAATCACTAAATCAATTCAAACTAAACAACTGTTTCTTAATGAACTACTACACTGTTAATTGCAAAGACAAGCATAATTTCTTACCCTGAAAACTCAAGACCTAGCAAAAGAAGACCTCACAGGAAATATTAGCTTTTGTTACCTGCTATACATTAGGCAGTAAGTTAACGGCCTTTTCCTTCCCTGTCTCTGCTGTTCTCTCTCTTCCTCCCTTTCCAGATGGGGTCTTGCTATTTTGCCCAGGCTGGTCTCAAAGTCCTTGTGACTCAAGTGATCCTCCTTCCTCAACTTCCCAAGTAGCTAGGACCAAAGGTGCATACCATCATGCTTGACCTGAGCCAACTGGTTTTCATGAGCAATATCTATCAAATATTATACTTAGCCCAGTGCTTTCAGAATAACATATATCTGGAGTTGTGGCTCAGTGGTAGAGTACCTGCCTAGCATGTGTGAGACACTGGGTTTGATTCTCAGCACCACAAGTAAGTACATAAAATAAAGGTCCATTGACAACTAAAAAATATTTTAAAAAACACACATTCAATAGAGGCCAAGACTATCATAATTATCTCCATAACTGCATTTAACCTTAATTTTTGCTTTATGAAGTAGATATTAGCTTTACAGATAAGAAAACTGAGGCTAAAAGAGGCTAATTAATATGCTCAAGGTCATAACATCTATTCAGATTAAAATTCAAGTCTTGTACAATTTCCAATATTTCCATAACATTGATAGAAAAGTTTAATTTCACTTGGAAGTCTCAGGGGTTGGCTAACAAAAATATGCTGTAAAGAGGAAGTGACATTTAAGCTTGGTCCTAAATGACAAAGTAGAGTTTTGTTGAGATAACAAATCAGAGTCTGAACATAGGAACTAGCAGCAAGTATAAAATAGAGGTGATCTCTGCTTCTGTTATGCCTTTCTGCCATGAGGCCCAGAATGATGCAGTTGGCTGACAATGAACTGAACCTCTGAAGCTGCAAGCCAAACTAAATTTTCAACTTCTAAGAAAGAAAAAAGAAAGAAAGAAAAACAACAACAGAGAAGAGGTATAGTAAAAAGATGTGTAGGAGAGTAGGAGATAGTCAATCAAGGAGCCTTTGAATATACTAGATGTAATAAGCGAGGAAAAGAGATCAAGGATTACTTGAAATTTTTAGTTTCAGTGACTAGGAAGATGTATTCCCATTATTGAAACTGAGAAGGCAATTGAGAGAGGTAGTCTTTAGGGCTAAATAATAATTGTTTTGGACTTGGTGAGTCTGAACTTTATTTGAACAAAGAAATCTATGAGGCAGCTGGATATCATTGTTGAATTTAGGAAAGAGATCAGGGCAAAGGGATAGATATTTAGGAGTCATTGCTTATAACAATAGTAGTTTGAAACAATGAGTGCAAATGAGGTAGCTCTCATGGCATCTCACATGTCAGGCCAAGCCTAACACTGAGAACATACTAAATTCTGAAACAAGCAAGGCTGTAACACATATCTACAAATCAATGTGCCCAATCCTACTATTTTCACAGATAAAAAAGAGATTGCTGGAGTAGAGTGTCAATTGATATCTGAGGACAAAGACCCTTATATACTCAAAATATGAGGCAAACTGAATATTCAATAAATATTTGATGAACAGAAAGTATGAAGGAAGAAAACAGAGAAATCAAGCAGAATGACCAAAGTTACACAGTTTATTTCTTTATTTTTTAGGTGTGCTAGGGATTGAATCCAGGGTCTTGTGCATGCTAAGAAAGCACTCAACCAACTGAGCTATATCCCCAGCCCTGTTACACGGTTTAAAAAGTAGAATGGACACCAGAATTCAAATGTCTCAATCTTGTATGCTTTATATTCCACAGATTTCTTTACCAAGTCACCCTCCCAATATGTCCCTCATGGATTATTTTGTTTTATTTATATATTTTTGAATGTGTTTATTTGTATATAAATATGTACATATATATGTGTGTGTGTGTGTATAGATATAGCTATCCAATTACTCTTAAACTCACATAAGAGTTTCCCTTAAAATTACATTATTAATAAAGGCCATCTATGAAAAAGTCTTCAGTTAACATCATACTTAACAATAAAATACTAAAAGTTTCTCCTGAAATCATAAACAAGTAGACAAGGTGGTATAGGCCTGTAATCCCAGGAACTTGGAAGAATGAGGCAGAAAGAGCTCAAATTCAAGGCCACTCCTGGCAACTTGGTGAGACCCTGTCTCACAATAAATAAAAAGGGCTGGGGATATAGTTCAGTGGTAGAGCATCCCTGGGTTCAATCCCTAGTACCAGCTCCTCCTAAATCAAGAAACAAGGTGAAGCTGTCTCCTTTTGCCATTTTTATTCAACATTGTATTGGAAGGTACAGCCAAAAAACTAGGCAAGAAAACACACCTCTATACTGGAAAGAAAGAAGTAAAACTATCTATGTTTGCTAATGGCATATCATATGTAGAAAATCTTAAGAGGGGATGGTCATATAACTTGGTGGTAGAATGCTTGCCTAGCAAGTAACACGAGGCTCTGGGATTAATTCCCAGCACTGAAAAAAAGAGAAAGAGAGAAAGAAAAAGAAAATCCCAAGTAACGCACAAAAACCCTATCGGAGTTAATTTTTGCAAGACTGCAAGATACAATATCAATACGTAGGTCTGAGGTTGTAGCTTAGTGGTAGAGTTCTTACCTTGCACTTGTGAGGCACTGGGTTTGATCCTCAGCACCACAGAAAAAAATAAGTCAATAAAATAAAGGTATTTCTTTAAAAAACCAATGTACAAAAATCAACTGTATTTCTATATACTAGCAATAAAAATCCCAAGTATAAAATTGAAAAAAAAAACCACATTTACAAAAGCATTTAAAAGCACAAAAGATTTAGAAATAAATTTAACAAAAGAAGTACAAGACTCGTGCATCAGACAATAAAACATCATTGAGAGAAATTAAATAAGTCCTACATAATGGAAAGACAATGGATTGGATGACTTTATATTCTAAATTATAGTGTACTCCAAACTAAGTGACAGAGTCAACAAAATCTCTATCAAAATTTCAACTGGCTTCTCTGCAGAAAATGGGAAAGCTGATTTTAAAACTCATATGAAAACAGAAAGCACTCAGAATAGCTAAAAAACAATTTTGAAAAGATGAACAAAGTTTGAAGATTCATAATTCTCAATTTCAAAACTTCACTGCAATGACACAAGATTGTAGCTGGGTGCAGTGGTGCATGCCTGTAATCCCAGATACTCAGGAGGATGAGCCAAGAGGATTGAAAATTGAGGACAGCCTCAGCAACTCAACGAGACTCTAACTAAATAAAATAAATAAAAATAAAAAATACATAAATAAAAATTAAAAATAAATAAAAGGACTAGGGATGTAGCTCAATGATACAGTGCCTCTGGGTTCAATTCCCAGTATTGCAAAAAAAAAAAAAAAAAAAGACTACAATACTGGTATAAGATAGATATACAGATTCATGGAACAGAACTGAGAATCCATAAAAACAAACAAACAAAGAAACAAACAAAAAACCTATACATTTATTGTCAACTGATCTGCAATGAAGATGATAAGACAATCCAACAGGGAAAAAATCTTTTGTCAACAAATGGTGCTTGGAAAATTAGATATTTACATGTAAAAGAATGAACATAGGGCTAGGGATCTAGCTTAGTGGTGGAATACAGCCTGGTATGTGTGAGGCTCTGGATTTGATCCCTAGGACCCCTACCCCTACACACTCTGAATCTATAAACATAAATCTATACATCTATGTAAGCATCTAAAAAGTAGAACCTCTAGACTGGTCAACATATAAATTCTCCCAGAAAATAATATAGGAAAAAAAATGAACTTGTTTCTGGGTAGCTTCATTAACTAAAATGTTCTGTAAGAGAAAAGAAAATGTCCCTGT
The DNA here is from genome assembly GCF_048772815.1 of Callospermophilus lateralis. Classification (NCBI taxonomy): domain Eukaryota; kingdom Metazoa; phylum Chordata; class Mammalia; order Rodentia; family Sciuridae; genus Callospermophilus; species Callospermophilus lateralis. Next base: position 108,396,336 of record NC_135307.1, on the reverse strand, counting down.
GGATTATTTGTGGATCCATGAAAGTTTCCTGGGGTTGTGGCTCAATGGTAGAATACTTGCCTCACACGTGTGAGGTACTGGGTTTGATCTCAGTATCACATTAATAAAATAAATAAATAAAGATTAAAAAATTCCATGAAAGTTAGTTTTTTTCTTTTTTATAAAACAAGAAATATCATAAGCTTGTTTCTTGACCAAACTCATTGATGAAAGCAAATTATTACATTAACTGATACCACTGACACCTCTCTCCAAAGAGGAATACCAGATCAACATTAAGCCTTTAAAATAACAAAACTATTATTCCCTACACACTCACTTATCACCATCAATTTAAAATCAAATACCCAGACTTCTAAAGGCAATCACCAATGAAGATAAAAAAAACTTGGTTTGAGACAAATTATAAAAACTCAGGGTCAGGGCTGGGCTGGGCTTGTGTCTCAGTGGCAGAGCACTTGGCTTGCACATGTGAGGCAATGGGTTTGATCCTCAGCACCACATAAAAATAAATTAAAAAAATAAAGACATTGTGTCCATGTATAACTAAAACAATTTTTGGAAAACAACAACAACAACAAACTCAGGGCTGGGGTCATGGTTCAGTGATAGAGTACTTGCTAGCATGTGAGAGGCACTGGGTTCAATCCCCAGGAGAAAGAAAGAAAGAAGGAAAGAAGAAAGGAAGGAAGGAAAGAAAAGAAAACTAAATAAAAACTCAAAATATAGAAGATGAATTTCCTACTCCAGGGTATGATCTCAGCAAATGTAATAAAATCTAGCCAAGCAGGGCCAAATCAGTTCAGTTCTCTAATGAGAAAAATTAAAGATGCTTTAAGAAACAAATTGAGATTCATGAGATATAGACCATGCCCAAGTCAGTCCAAAACCAATAATGTCTGCCATTATTGTTTTCTTCTGTTAAGAAAAAATATGGAGCTGGGCAGGTGGTCATAATGTTAACCCCAACTACTCAGGAGGCTAAAGTAGGTTTCCAAGTCTAAGGCCAGTGTGGGTAACTGAGTGAGACTGTCTCAAAATAAAAAAATTAAAAAAGGGTTGCAGGTATAGTTCAGTGGTAGAGTGCCTGCATAGCATGCATGATTTCCTCAGCATGGGTTGGTGGGGGGTAAAATAGAATTAAGTACGATTTTTCTTTTCCTTTTTTTTTTTTGGTGGTACTGGAGATCAAACCCAGAAGTGCGCTACCACTGAGCTACATTCCCAGCTTTTTTCAAACTTTTTAAAATTTTTAGACAAGGTCTCACTGAGTTACCCAGGCTGGACTCAGACTGGCAATCTTCCTGCCTCAGCCTTCAGAGTAGCTGCGATTGCAGGTGAATGCCACTGTGCCCAGCTAAAACTGTTTAGAAAACATTAAATGTTGGTTGCCATGCCCGAATGCTGAAATCTCATTAGTAGAGAACATACTCAAAGAAACACAAAATCAAGTGGACAAGAAGCTGTAAACTGACAAGGTCAAGGCATTCCCACTTGCCAAGTAGACAGTTGACCCTGAGGGCATCAGAGATAGCAATGCTTATACTTTGCCCCAGTCTTGTTTCTGACAGTAACCTTTTGTCTAAAGTTACCAGAGGTCTCAGTGTTAGCCAAATGCCAGAGGCCCAGAACCTAGATAACACAGCTGGAGCATGGTATTCTTATACAGGCATTAAGAAACAATCTCCAGCCCACAACTCTATTGAGCAAACTTCAGGAGCTGCCAGGGCCAATAAAAGAATAATGAGGGGACAGGGGTCCATAGGCATAATTACACTTCTTTTTCCCACAATATTGCTCCCACTTTCCCCATTTCCCTTTTTCCCCAGATGGCTTACCCTGTTTGCCAGCTCCAGTTCTTACTGGTCTCCTTGCCTTAGCTACCATGACTGCCTATACCCTTAAAAAACAAACAAACAAACAAAAAAAGCTGGAAATGATGGGATTTTAGGAAAATTTAAAACTTCCAAATAAATTGAGGATCCCATGTTGGGTATTTTCATAAAGGTTATGAGCCTTGATTTTACCGAGTTAAACCTCTTCTGGCTTTAGTCTTGGCAAATAGGAGAGCTATAAAATACTCAATATTCAACTATTTCCTGTACCTTGAAATGTTAATACTAAAGGGAAGAGGAAGAAAAAAATAAAACAAGGAAGAAGAAATTTAAAAAAAAAAATTTTCCTCTTAGGGCAATGCCCAGACCCCAGAGACTAGGTCTAAACTAAACTCTCCCTGCTTCATTTCCAGCCACACAACAGCTAAAACCATTAACAATTCCACTTACAGAGCCTTCCACACGTTTCTCTCTTCAGCCAATTCTGAGTCAGGATGAGAAACTTTGCTGGCACATGCCAGCTCTTGTTTATGAGCTAGTTTCCACCTCAAAGGATACTTGGCCCAAGGCCTGCTCTCTCTTTACAGGATCTTTCAAACTTCAAAACAGAATCTTCTTGGACTCCTCTCAAGACACCGAGGTGGGTTACTTAATCTATTGCTTTCAGCTGGGCCCTACCTAAAAATGTCTCTAGGGACTAAACTCTTAAGGGAGCGTCAACATCATCTAATATCAAAGGAATTTCTACCCATCCATACAAAGTAAAGACAAATTGAAAAGATTTTATATTAAAAGTAAAAAGCAAACCCTTTCAGAAGTAACGTTAGTGGTCATCAGTAAAAGACTAAAATCAGGTGATTTTCTCTTTTGCTGACACACAGAATTGGAAAAAATAATAATTCAATCCGTCTTACACCCAGAACTTACTTTGAAATCTTGTAATAGGAATTTTTCTATGTTGAATTCCATACCCTATTGGCTAAAGGATGAAACAAAACAAAACCTGAAAAGTCAAGAGTCTTAATACTACTTTTTGCTATCTTTCTATCCTACCATGAACTTCTCTCCCCACTTATTTCCACCTTGCCAAATTTCAGGAATTTAGTATTTAGGTATAGTTATAGATTAGGGAGCATGTTTATTTTCTTTCTATGGAAATACAACATTTACAACAGAAAACTGTGCCTATCATTTATGTAGAAGTCTGCGTTTTCATAAGCTGAACACAGCTATGTAAATAGCATCCACATTAAGAAACAGAATATTTTAGCAAATGGTTCTCAACCAGAGATTTTGCCCTCCAGGGGACATCTGGCAATGTGTGGGACATTTCTGATTATCTCAACTCTGAGCATGTGAGGGAGATGCTACTGACACTTTAATGGGTAAAGAAATAAATGCTGCTAAACATCCTGTAATACACAGGACCATCCCCACACCAAATAATTATCCAGCCCCAAATATTAATAGTGCTGTTGCTGAAAAATTCTGGATTACAATTACCCAGAAATCTCCCTGTACTACCTCTCCAGAAAGAACTTTTACCACCAAAATGCAAGACAACTTTGTTCTGGCATAAAAGCTGGAGAGAATGAATGAACCAAATAAAAATGTCTCTTGAGATATGTGTATTGTATATTCCAGAAAACTGCAAATTTAGATATAAGAATTATCACATGAAGAGGTGGTACAAAGCATAAATGATCACAGATGAAACCTATACATCTGAAAAAACAAAGGAAGACTTCAAGGCAAAAGAAAAACAGAACAAACATTTTTTGCTGGCCTACATCTATTAGACTCTCATATACTGTGTATTTTCAGTGCATTTTGGCTCTATTTTAATCCATACAAAATTTAAGGAAAATGAGATACAAAGAGTTAATTTATAAAAGATCCTTCATCTGTAAGGATAGTGATGAGATTCAAACACAGGTCTGATTACAATGTCTATGCTTTTTTTTGTTTTAATATTATTATGGAAGTTTAGAGTGATTTAGAGACTTGGCAATAAAAAGAAAATATATGGAAAGTGAAGTAAAAGCAAAGACTATTCTTTCACTATTCACAAATCACATGGGAAGAAACTTTTCCTTGGGCTGGGGTTGTGGCTCAGTGACAGAGCACTTGCCTAGAATGTGTGAGGCACTGTGTTCAATCCTCAGCATCACATACAAAAATAAATAAATAAAATAAAGGTTAAAAAAAAGAAAAGAAACTTCCTTAAAATATGCCTTAATACAGTAAGATCCAATAAAACTACCAAACCAAACAAGTTCTATAAGATCTTTCAGAGGATTATAAAATGTGAAGACATATGTCCCTAGTTATGGGTTTCATGTGCCCTCCAGTACATTCTAATAAATCATCTAAGTTAGCTTCCTCCTTGGTATTCTTCAGTGTTTTATCCTAGGGTCCTGTTCATTCAGCACAGATAGTCTTTTTGGGTAAGCTCACCCACTTCCATGGTATTGATTACCTCTTATAGCTAAACATTAGATTTGCAGTTTACTGGAATATACAATACACAGCTCTGAAAGGAGATTTTTATTTGGTTCATTCATTCTCTCCTTCAAGTTAACTCTATTCATCCGTCAGATATTTACTCAAACTTCTTTTTTTTTTTTTTAGAGAGAATTTTAATATTTATTTTTTAGTTATCGGCGATACAACATCTTTGTTTATATGTGGTGCTGAGGATCAAACCCGGGCCGCACGCATGCCAGGCGAGCGCGCTACCGCTTGAGCCACATCCCCAGCCCCTCAAACTTCTTCATGGATATTTTCACTGATCCTTCCTCTCCTTTTAGAATGGGTCAGCTCCCAATTTATGGGCCCTTAGCACCCTGTAACTTTTGCTTCTTATAATCTTAATAGTGTATAATTATGTATGTCCATGTGATTATGATTCCTTCTGTCTCTTCTACTAGAATGTATGTTCCAAGGAGGATGCAATCAAATCTGTTTAGTTTACCATCACATCCTCAGCATATATGGTGTAGGTATCTGAAACAAGTTGCAAGTTAAACTCCTTATCTTTTCCTACAAACTAGCCTTTTTACTCTATTAGTAAATTGTTCCAACAAAAATGTGGCTATGCCTAAACATAAACTCCTGACTTCTTTCTTCTTTAGTCTCATCCCAACAGTAACCAAGATACTATCAAGATATTTTGAACTCAAAATTTCTTAAATCATCCACTTTGATCCTTTCCTATTAATAATTATTCCAATTCAGGGATCCATTAATCTCAACTGGCTTTTGTGAACAGATTCCTAATTACTTCTGTCTTGCTCTCCAAACTACTCTGCAGACAGCATCAAGAGTGATCCTTTGGCTGGAGATATAGCTCAGCTGGTAGAGTGCTTGCCTCACATGCACAAGGCCCTGAATTCAATCCCCAGCACGCCCCCCCCCCCAAAAAAAAAAGAAAGAAAAAGGTGAGTTAAAAAAAAAGTTATTATTATTTTTTTAAAATGAAGGTCTCGGGCTGGGGATGTGGCTCAAGTGGTAACGCGCGCCTGGCATGCGTGCGGCCCGGGTTCGATCCTAGCACCACATACAAACAAAGATGCTGTGTTCGCCAGGTACTAAAAAATAAATATTAAAAAAATTCTCTCTCTCTCCCTTTCTATCTCACTCTTTCTTTAAAAAAATAAAATAAAATAAAATAAAATGAAGGTCTCACTATGTTTCCTAGGCTGATTTTGAACTCAGGATCATGTCTCAGCCTCCCAAATTGCTGGGATTACAAATACATATCACCACACCTGGCAAAGAAGTCCTCTTAAAAAAAATCAATCACTTCAATCCACTAAAAAGTCAAAAATAATTTTCTATAGATGTTAGGATAAAATCCAAACTAATGAAGTTTCAAGGCTCTCTACTTTGGACCTCTAGCACTCCAGTCTCATCTCTTTACCATTCTCTTCCTCATTCTCTAGTGGTAGTAAACTTACAGTTCTTCTATGCTCCAAGAGTAGTTTTACCATTGAGCCTTTAAAAATATACATATATATATATATTTTTTTAGTTGTAAATGGATCTTTTATTTATTTGTTTGTTTTTCTATTTTTTTATATTCAGTGCTGATGATCGAACCTAGGGACCACACATGCCAGGCAAAGTGCTCTACCACTGAGCCACAACTCCCGCCCACCACTGAGTATTTGATTATGCTCCTCCCTGCCTGAAACCCATCTTCTGCCCTCTCTATTCATCTGTTGAACTCGTTCTTATCTCTTTGAGTTTCTTTAAGTTGAGAATAATCAATAATTTAGTTATAAAGCATCCTAAGTAGTATTTGTTGAACCAAAGGGAATTGTTTTTTGGTGGGGTTACCAAGAATTGAACTCAGGAGTACTTGATATCACATCCCTAGCCCTATTTTATATTTTATTTAGAGACAGGGTGTCACTGAGTTGTCTGGCTTTGCACTTGAAATCCTCCTGCCTCAGCCTCCAGGGCCACTAGGATTATAGGTATGCGCCACTGCACCTAGAGGAATTTTTTTAAAAATATTTTTCTTTAGTTGTAGATAAACACAATACCTTTATTTAATTATTTTATATGGGGTGCTGAGGATCTAACCCAGTGCCTCACATATGAGAGGCAAGTGCTCTGCCACTGAGCTACAATCCCAGTCCCCCATAGGGAATTTTTAAATCAGCTGATGCTAATTATTACAGCAAGAAGCTTAAATTGGGTGCAGGGGTGCACACATGTATCCCAATGACTCAGGAAGTGGAGTCAGGAGGATCACAAGTTCCAGGCCAGCCTCAGAAATTTAGCAAGGCCCTAAGCAACTTGGTGAGACTCTATCTCAAAACACAAAATAAAAAGGGTGGGGGGCTGGGGATGTGGCTCAAGTGGTAACATGCTTGCCTGGCATGTGCGTGGCGCTGGGTTCGATCCTCAGCACCATATAAAAATAAAATAAAGATGTTGTGTCCACCGAAAACTGAAAAATAAATATTAAAAAAATTCTTTAAAAAAGGTGGGGGATGTGGCTCAGTGGTTGAGTGTCCCTGGGTTCAACCCCTGCTACCAAAAATAAACAAACAAATAAATAAATAAGGCCAGGAGTGCAGGCCTATAATCTCAGCTGCTCAGAATGCTGAGGCAGGAGAACAGCAATTTCAAAGTCTCAGCAACTTAGTGAGAGCCTGTCTCAAATAAAAAGTAAAAACAGGCTGGAGATATGTCTCAGTGGTTAAATGGCTCTGGGTTTAATCCCTGGTACCAAAAATAAATAAAAAATAAATGGTGTTGGGGCTGAAGCTCAGTGGTAGAGTGCTTGCCTAATATACATAAAGCCCTGGGTTCAATCCAGCACCACAAAAACAAATATATAAACAATAAATGAATGTTTCCAGAGTAGAGAGGAAGGAGACTGTTGGAACCTGGAACAATACCATAACAATCATTCTGACAGTTGAAAGGTTAGACTTATTATTCAGTACCTATAAAATGAACTTTGGAAACACTTCTAAAAGACACAGAAGCATATAAGCACAATAAATGCAATTATAAGGAACCATATCTAAGAAAAGGTCAATACAAGAATATGTTTAAAAAAGATAATTTAAGCCACGTCTTAAGCCAAGATAAATTTAATTACAGGCACACACCTGTAATTCCAGCTACTGGGGAGGCTGAGGCAGGATTGAAAGTTCAAGGTCAACCTGGGCAACTTTAGCAAGATCACGTATCAAAAATATATATTTTTAAAGGGCTCGGGATGTAGGTCAGTGCCTAGCATGGGCGACATTCTAAAGAAAAGAAAAATACAGGTAATTTTTTTTTTTCCTTTTTTTGGTAGCAGGGATTGAATTTGGGGCCACTTGACCATTGATCCATACTCCCAGCCCTATTTCGTGTTTTATTTAGAGACAGGATTTAACTGGGTTGTTCAATGCCTTGCCATTGCTGAGACTGACTTTTGAACTTGCAATCCTCCTGCCTCAGCCTCCCAAGCAACTGAGATTACAGGCATGCACCAATGTGCCTGGCTAAGGTAATTTAATTTTACTGTGGAGCCCGCTTATACTAGATACCACATTAAAATCTAAGTTTCCAGTGGTAAAACACTTTCTTAGCATGCGTGAGGCACTGGGTCTGATCCTCAAACACCACAAAAATAAATAAATAAAATAAAAGTATTGGGGCCATCTATAACGAGATCTAAGTTTCCATTGTCTCTTGCTATCAGCACCTGAACTATCCTGATCACAAAATCTAGCCAAAATCATCTTCAGTGGGTGTTAACCAGACATTTGTTATTTTTCTGACCCAACAGGAAGCAAGTAGGTGGTAAGGAAAAAAGCTAAGATTTGTTTGTTCTTAAAAAACAAACCATCAAAAATTATATTCAAGCATTCATCCCTCACCATCACAAAGCCCAAACTCTTACCACTACCTTCTGAATACCTCTCAGGCTGCTTACCAGTTGCAATTCAATAAGCTTTCATCAGTATCAAAGCTCTATGGGAAAGATTAAAGTGAGATCTGCCTGGTCCTTTTCTCTTGCTTTGGGTTATTAGATATAAAATAGGAAGGAGAGTGGAATGTGACTAGGGAACAATAACCAAGAAGAAATCTGAAAATTTTAGTCAGATATGAAAATGTCATTTGGCATTATTTCCCCACTATTTTCTATACTTTTTCCTATCATGAATGCTGCCTCAGGTAGCTGAGCACAAATTAGAGCCAGTCCTAATTTAGCTTCTACACAACAGTCAGTCTTAGCCTCTGTGATATGAGGAGACGGCTGGGAGGTGACATTATTTTAAGTTGTCAAGTCTCCTCTATTCTACCTCTCCTGTCCCCACCACTTTTGAAAAGAAGCTCTATTTCACAAAGGCTGAGAGGCAAACACCAAGAGCTTCTCAACTCAATAAGCTCAGAATTTCTACTTCTGGGAGCTTTTGTCCTAGCTAAACTGCTTTCCAGGGAGAGGCAAACTGTACATTTATTTTACCTCAGTGATGCTATATTGGCCTATATCCAGAGTCATTTTTACTCAGTTCTTCAACACAGAGGTTAGGGTTATAACTCAGTAGCGGCCACACTTGCTTAGCACACACAAGGCTCTGAGTTTAATCTTTGGCACCAAACAACAATAACAAAGCCAAGGAAAGCAGTCCTTCACCACGAAAACCTCTGTCTCTCCAGTCCTATTAGGCAAATGCAGCATCTCATCCAAGAATAGCCACTAATTCACAGCCAAAAGTATAGTAGTGGCAAGAAGCCTTCAGATACAACACACAATCCACTGACGTGTCATCTCCAAGTAGTAGCTAGCAGCAATTCTTGACTATGGGTAAACCCTCATTGTCAAAAGTAGTACAGTGGTCTTGATAATGTTTTGCCCAGAATGTAACAAATGCCAAAGTAAAACATAAAAACAAGTGCTTTTTCTTAAATACTTTCAACTGGGGCAGAGGGAGGAGTCCATTCCCCCTCTCTTTAATTATATACAAATATATAAAATATATAGGTAATTATAAATATATAGGACCAACAACAATTATAAAATAACGGGTTCATAACTTTTTAAAATATTTTTTAAACTGTAGATGGACACAATACCTTTATCCATTCATTTATTTTTATGTGGTGCTGAGGATGGAACCCAGGGCCCCATGCATGCTGGGCGAGTGGCTCCACCGCTGAGCCACAATGCCAGCTCATAACTATTTTTAAAAAGTAGCTGGGCATAGTGGTACATGCCTGTAATCCCAACAACTTGGGAGACTGAGGCAGGAAGATGGCAAATTGAAGGCTAGCCAAAATAAAAAATAAAAATGGCCAGGGATGGAGCTCAATGATAAAGCGCCTATGGGCTCAATCTCCAGAATCAATAAATAAAAGTAAGCCTGGCATGGTGGCAGATGACTGTAATCCTAGCTATTACGGAGGCTGAGACAGGAGGATTGCAAATTTGAGGCCAGCCCTGGATACTACTTAGTAAGACCCTGTGTTTATAGCTCAGTGGTAGAGCACCCTGTTCCTGAATTCAAACTCCACAGAAACAAAACAAAACAATCCACAGTGGTCTTGACAATGTTTTGCCCAGAATGTGACAAATGCCAAAAGTAAAACATAAAAACAAATGCTTTTTCTTAAATACTTTCAAGATAAAAAAGCATGGTTTAGATTCTAGTGAATGAGAAAATTAGAAAGTGAAGCCAGGTGTGGTGGTGCATGCCTATAATCCTAGCTGCGCAAGAGGTTGAGGCAGGAGAATTGCACATTCAAAGTCAGCCTCAGCAACTTAGTGAGGGCTTAAGCAATTTAACCAGACCCTGTCTCTGAATAAAAAATAAAAAGGAATGGGGATGTGACGCCATGGTTAAACACCTGTTATGGTTTAGATGTGATGTCCCCCAAAAGCTCCTGTGTGACACAATGCAAGAAGGTTTGGAGGAGAAATGACTGGGTTATAAGAGTCAACCCAATCAATGGATTAATCCCCTGTAGGGATTACCTGAGGGGTATCTGAAGTGGTATGGTGTGACTTTGTTGCATATATTTTTATCTGGCAAGTAGAGACCTCTCTCTCTGCTTTTTGATCACCATGAGTGTTTCCCTCTGCCACACTCTTCCACCATGATGTCCCACTTCACCTAGAGCCCGGAAGAATGGAGCCAGCTTTCTCTGAAACCCTGAGCCCTCAAATAAACTTTTCTTTCCTAAAAATTGTTCTGGTAAGATCTTTTAGGTGGAGTGGTGAAAAAGCTGACTAAAACAGCGCCTCTGAGTTCAATCCTGGTACCACGGTTTTTAAAAACAGAAAAGAAAGAAAGTGAGGGGAGCTGCCTCAAAGGAGCTACCAAAGGCACTGGGCTCAGGAATCTTTGTGTTGTTCATTAAAAGACTTTATTCCACTGCTAGACACATTCAAATGAAACATGCTCTTTAACTCATAGAAACATTATCTTACAGAAATAGCAGAAAACCCTGTCTCTTAGTTCTTTATTGTTGTTTGAAGTCAAGAAGAAAATTAAAAGTTTAGGGGTATAAAGTATTCTCTGCTGATATTTTAAGTCGCATACATAAGGAAAAGTATTCATAATGCTAATTGTTATTAGAGATGAACACATACTTTTGAATATACTATGAACAGTCTTAAAAGCATTGTAGTCAATTTTGGCCAAAATTATTCTCATAATGAAATTTAAAACTTGATTTTTAGTACTAGTACACGTATTACCTTTACTCTCAGAATTTATATTAATCTATACTTTACATCTTTTTTAGGTCTTGGAGTATGGCTCAAGGACAAAACCTGATATTATCACAAATAAATGATTTTATTTCTTCAGTGACCAAGGGAACCTAAAGAGAAGGAATTTGTAGGTACTGAGGAACATGATGTCTGAAATTGAAAAAGTAAATACTTATTTTTCATTAATTTTGTTTAAGATGGACACAATACTGTTATTTAATTATTTACTTTTATGTGGTGCTGAGGTTGGAACACAGTGCCTCACATGTGCTAGGCAAGGGCTCTACCATTAAACTAAAATTCCAGCCCTCATTAATATAGTTCTTAAACACAATCCCACTTTTATGTGAAGACTTCAACTTAAGAAATAATTTCAGTGCCAGAGAAAAGAATCAGTTGTGTTAAATTTATAGCCAACATGGTGTCAATCTAAGTTAATTCTGAAGAGTGGTTTCTTGATTGAGAACTTCGCACTGATTTTAAAATGTGATCTGTGTGAAAGACGGGAAAGGACAGGAGAGATAACAGCATAACAAAAGAAAATTTCTCAGTCTCTTTCTGAAATTGAAATAAGCAGTCAGCTTGTTTGATTTCAAATCCCTACACCCTAAATACAAGCTCATATGTATAAGCAAAATGAAAACTGCCTTATGGCATATTTTTTCTAAAATAGACACTCTACCAGATGTTTAGGAATCTTCATAGGGATTGAGTTAAGATGTAATCTAATATGGTTTATATAAATATGTAGTCACTTTGTATGATTACTTTCCCCCCTACATTTGCCAATTTTTCATCCTACTCAGTAGTATATACATTGGAGATACTCCAAAACCTAAAAAAAAAAGATGTAAAGTATAGATTAATATAAATTCTGAGAGTAAAGGTAAGATGTGTACTGTTACTAAAAATCAAGTTTTAAATTTCATTATGAGAATAATAATTTTGGCCAAAATTGACTACAATGCTTTTAAGACTGTTCATAGTATATTCAAAAGTATGTGTTCATCTCTAATAACAATTAGCATTATGAATACTTTTCCTTATGTATGCGACTTAAAATATCAGCAGAGAATACTTTATACCCCCAAACTTTTAATTCTCTTCTTGACTTCAAACAACAATAAAGAACTAAGAGACAGGGTTTTCTGCTATTTCTGTAAGATAAGTTTCTATGAGTTAAAGAGCATGTTTCATTTGAATGTGTCTAGCAGTGGACTCGGGAATAAGGTCTTTTATGCATAGCAACATTATTTTACTTTGGAATGTCACAAATTTTCAGAAAAGTAGAAATGGCTTTGTCAACATAAACACAAAAATACATTCATAAACCAATCAGAAATAGGTGTGGTGGCACACCCTATAATCCCAGCAACTTGGGAGGCTAAGGCAGGATGATTCAAAGTTTGAGGCCAACCTGGGAAAATTAGTGAGACCCTAATTCATTAACAAAAAATAAAGGTGGTGATGATGTGGTTTAGTGGTAGAGCACTCTTGGGTTCAATCCCCAGTATACGTGGCAAAACACTACCCCCACAACAACAAATAAACAACAAGAAAAGATACTACTTTTCGATTAGCAATAAATTTTGATTATCCAAATCTGTCTTCTGCTCCACTAAACTACACAGCAGGGATGGGGGTGGGGCAACCAAAGTTGCCTATATATATAATAAATATAACTTGTAATATGAGAATTTTCCTCAAATTTGCCTTTAAAATTCTGAAATGATATTTTAAAACTGAATCATTAATGCTAATATAGATGGCTATACCTTAAAGGATTTATAACTCTCAGAAATTCAATAATTAGTTTTCCTAATTAAGAGGAAATTCAGAAGTCAGGTTCATTATAGCTCTATTTCTAAATGACTGATCCTGAAGATCAGTCATTGATCAATGAAAAAAAGAGATTTGAAAAGATCCTTGAGCATGCTATAAAACACTGGGACATGACATCAGCTGTGGTGGTACTCCCCTGTAATCCCAGCAATTTAAGAAGCTGAGGCAAGAAGATCACAAGTTTGAGGTCAGTGTGGGCAACTTAGAGAAACCCTGTCTCAAAAATAAAAAGGATTGGGGCTGGGGATGTGGCTCAAGCGGTAGCGCACTCGCCTGGCATGCATGCGATGCGGTCCGGATTTGATCCTCAGTACCACATACAAACAAAGATGTTGTATCCGCCGATAATTAAAAAAAAAATAAATATTAAAATTCTCTCTCCCCCCCCTCACTCTCTCTTTAAAAAAATAAAATAAAAATAAAAATAAAAAGGATTGGGGATGTAGCTCAGTGGTAAAGTGACCCTGGGTTCAGTCTCCAGTAACACACACACACACACACACACACAATCCCAATCCCAATCCCAATCCTCATTCTTCTCCAGGCTACCTGTGCTAATCCCATCAAAAGGCTTAAATCTGTTCTGTTCAAGGATTAACAGAGAAACAAAAAAACTTCCTGAACAAAAACAAACATTATCTCCACTTCAAATCTTAGGAAAATAATTCAGAAGGAACTAATTAAACACCAAAGAAACTGATTTTAGTGGAAAGGGTTAGCAAGAATGGTGATTCTTTAACCTGAGATTAGCCATCTACCTAAAACAGTCCAACAAACACTTCCATACCAACAATTCAATTAAATAATAAAATCTCAAACCTCAGCAGTTCTAAATGCTCTGAATCCATCTCTCCTTCAAGTGTTCCTAAAAATCAGTAGGAGTTGGAATATTATCATAAATTCATATTTGCCAAAGAATTCAAAATGAAGTAAAATGAAGACTTTTTCAAAATAAAGTCTCTTAAGAATTTTTTTTTTCCTTTAATTTCACAATGACCTTGCACCTCATTAGGCTCAAGAGATCCCCATGTCTCAGCCTCCCAGGTAGCTGGGACTGCACTACTCTGAAGTATCTATGCACCATGCTGAGTGCTTAACCTTTTTTGTTTTGTTTTGTTTTGTTTTTAGTTATAGTTGGACACAATACATTTGTTTATTTATTTATTTTTATGTGGTGATGGGGATCAAACCAGGGCCTTAGGTAAGCGCTCTACCACTGAGCCACAATCCCAGCCTTCCTAACCTTCTTTGTCTCATTTAACCCTCACAATAACCATAAAAGGTCAGTGTTATTACTTCCACATTACAGATAAAAAATGTGAAGCTTAGGGTAAATAATTTAAATATCTCTTCTACCTTCAAAGTCCCAAACCCTTAGATATTCCTTCCAATTTCTGTTAGTTTGTCATAAAGAATAAAAATATATCTGACCATTAAAGAAAAAGAACCCCTCCTACTGTCCAGAGTTACTTTTCATTCCTTAAAATTCCTGGTAATTTTTATTATCACTTTTAAGACAGCAAGATGCTCTACAATACTGGATATGAAATTTCAGTGTCACAAACAACAAGAGAGCTAATGTTATAATGTAAATTGCTGGGTCTCAAGTCTAAAGTTTCTGTTTTGGGGGCCTGGGATGAGGTCTTAAATTTGAATTTTTAAAAAAATGTAGCATATGGTTTATTTATTTTCTTTTAGATTTTTTTTTTTTTTTTTTTGTGCTGGGCATTGAACCCAGGCAAGCATTCTACCCAACCCTACATTTGAAATTTCAACACATTCTCAGACACTGTTGATACTCTTACATAGCCTATTGCTTTATTAGATGGGAAAAGGAAGTACATCCCTCTCACCTTAGCTATCACCTCATGTGAAAACACTTCTCTACAGTATTCTCAACAACAACAAAAACCCACTTAAGGTTTAAAAATACCTCCAAGACCTAAATGCTAAGATTTCTTTTTCTTTCTTTTTTCTAACTTTGCAAAGGCTATAATGGCACCAGTGACCATTAAGGCAGTATAAATTCAGGCAAAGAAAAAATAAGGACAAAATATATATAAAATATGCCCAAGCCTTTTACCATTCATGCTTTACTTCTTCAACCTGAGAAGTCTTTTCTTTGGACTTCTAGGACAAGAGAGAAGCCAAAAGAAAAAGGAAGTAGATTGTTTTATAATACCAAACCCCAAATGAAGACAGGTTCTCAAAATAAATAGAATTTTGCTCTATAAATAGAAAATCTCAAAATGCTCTAAAAATTCCTGCTTCTCTTTTGTCACACGTCCTCTTATCTCAAAAGAACTGTTCCTCTTACTAAAGAGTGACCAAAGTCTATTCTTTTTTAGATAGCTTAAGTATTGATTATGCCAATGTCATCTAGGATGAATGACTTCAGGGAAAAGAATTTGTTAAAGATGTCTCCTCAGTTATCCAAGAAGGCTTCTTGTGTAGGTGCTCTCAACCATGACTAAATTGTACTGAGAGAAATATATTTTAAAATATTAATATGGTCTGGCACCTTCCTGATGCTAATGCTCTCAGGCCCATCCTGATGGCACAACTGGGAAATTAACTGAAGAGAAAAGCAATCTTCCCTCTGCTCTCTACTTTCAGATGTCCCTCCTCCCTAGCTAGCTTTGCTATGCAGACTCCTTCTATAGATACACAGAGATAAAACATGCTCTCACACACAAATAACTCTCTGCAGGAACTCAAAATCAAAGTCTAACCCCATGGTTTTTAAGTGAGCAAGTCCAATTTCCTTCTTTGTAGCTCTTGACACATGCTGGCTAGGAGCCGTCTGGAGTTTTGCTGCCTTGTTCCTGCACCAGAAGGCTCTGCACTGTAGGTCAGGGGATGATAAGGAAATGAACAGTGTAATTTCCAAGGCCTCTGAACACGGCCCTGTCAGCAACTCTGGAGGCAGGTTACTCAAGCATAGCTTGAAGAGTGCAAACCACAGAGAGGAGGGCTCAGATAGGCAGCAAGTGGCAGGATCTCAGCTGCGTATGTTACTGTCACCTCTAGCCTGAAAGCCCAAGTCCTGCTGCCTGTCTGGATAAGCTCAGCTGGCAAAAGCTCTTATACCCAAATGGAAAATATACAGTGCACATGGGGGAGCAAAATTAAGATCTAAGACTTAAGATTTTCCATGTACTCTTGTGTAAAAACAAAAACATTTAGTGCTCTTTCAGTTTCCATAAGATTGCATATGCTGGCAAACCCACAGTAACAGCCATCTAACCCACTCCAAGGATGGAGCCAAAAAGTAAACTTAATTCATATGACATCTGAAATTCAACAAGACCACTTCAATATCCTCTGAAGCCTATTTTTGGTCTTTTCCCCCTTTCCAACTATAAATACCAGGAACTTTAGAACATCACCAACATGCAAATTTCCCAACCCAGTTTGGAACCTGTAAGCACAGTACAGAAAATCTTATCCAATATGTTTTATATTTTTATTCTGGGCTTCCTGTATAGTGGAATGTTGTTATATTTTAGTCCATTATTGCTTAGGATAGATGAAGCCATATTTTAATTCAACCTGTGTTTTCTAATACTTATTGAATTTAATCTTGCAACAACCTTATGTTCATAATTTTCTTCATGAAAAGAATGAGTCAGAGCAATTAAGTAATTTGGTCAAGATCACTGAGGTAATAAGTGGCAGAGCTAGAATACAAACTTAGGTAGTCTGGCTAGAGAGTAGTACACTTTTAAGTACTAAGTCATATATGAGTTGATGTGAAATTTAAATTTTGAAGAATGGCATTTAAAATTAGAGGTGGCTCCCAGAACCTGTCTTATAAGAAAATTCACAAAGACACTCAAACTATAATGTAGAAAGCAATTATTTGGGGCTGGTGATGTAGCTCAGTGGTAGAGTACTTGCCTAGCATACGAGAGGCTCTGGATTCAATCCCCAGTACTGGGAGGGGAAAAATAGAGACTTATGGAAATGCAGATTTCTGGGTTCTTATCTCCAAAGTACATTTATCAGATCTGGAGTAGGGTCCAGAAATCTGCATTTTTTAAATTCAAGGAATGTGTTTGATATACATGGTTTTATGGAATACCCTTTTAGATACTCCATTGTAGTTGGTATACTGTAAGCTTTCAAAAAACAGGGACCATCTCTGTTTTATTCACCAGAGTGTATAACCCATCACCCAGTACAATACCTAAAACCTAAATGCACTTGTTTGCTGGTTGGATGGGGGGTGGGGTATGTCTATAATCCCTTCAATTCCGTAGGCTGAGGGAGGAGGATCAAAAGTTCAAGGTCAGCCTCAGCGATTTAGTGAGACCTGAAGTAATTTAGCAAGACTCTGTCTCAAAAAAATAAATAACAAGTGCCTCTGGATTAAATCCCCACTACCCAATAAAGTAAAATAAATAAAATGTAGTTTACTGTATTGAATGAAAGTGACCAGGGGGGAGGGGGGATAGTAGAGGATAGGAAAGGCAGCAGAATACAACAGACACCAGAATGGCAATATGTAAATCAATGGTTGTGCAACTGATGTGATTCTGCAATTTGTATATGGGGTAAAAATGGGAGTTCATATCCCACTTGAATCAAAGTGTGAAATATGATATATCAAGAACTATGTAATGTTTTGAACAACCTACAATAAAAAATTAATTTAAAAAAAAAAAAAAGAAAGAAAGTGACCAGAGTATCCATAATGTATCTTCTCTTTATAAACAATAAGGATTGGAATGTAGCTCACTGGAACCAGCTTGCTTCACATGTGCAAAGCTCTAGGTTTGATCCCCAGCATGAAAAAGGTAAAAAGAAAGACCCACTTAATAATAATCACAATCATTTGAGGATCTGCCTATCACTGATGTGTTCAAGTAAGAAGCACCAGAACAGGATAATTTTTTTTCTTATCTGCAATTGCCAAATAAAGAAAAAACTAGCATTACATAATTGGTATTGATATAGTTATATAGGAGGAATAAGTTCTAATGTTTTAAAGCATAGCAAGATGATTATAGTTCACAATTTATTATATATTTTATAAAGAACCAGAAGAGTTGAGTAAGGTTTCTAATAAAAAGAAAAGACACTTTTAAAAAATATTTTTTAATTGTCAATAGACCTTTTATTTATTTATTTGTTTGTATGTTTGTTTGTTTATTTATGGTGCTGAGGATGGAACCCAGGGCCTCACATATGCCAGGCAACTGCTCTACCACTGAACCACAACCCTAGCCCGACACATGTTTAAGGAGATGGACCTCACATGTTTAAGGAGATGGACCTAACCTGATCATTGCACACTGTACATATGTATTCAATTATCACACTGTATTCCATAAAGAGGTATAATTATTGTCAGTTTAGAACTAGCAATGCCTCAAATAATTACAAAAAATATTCCCGAAGACACAAAATCCCTCCCTCCCCCATTAATGAGTTAAGCTCAAAGCTTTTTTTTTTTTTTGGTGTGGGGTGGTTGGGGAAGTAGGGTTTGCTGGAACTGAACCCAGGGGCGCTTAACCACTTATCACATTAACCACTTATCACATCCCTTTTTATATTTTACTTTGAGACAGAGTCTAAGTTGTTTAGGGCCTCCCTAAGCCTCCCAAGCTGTTGGGATTACAGACGGGTGGCACAAAGCCTGGCTTCAAAGACATTTTAAAAACAACTTTTCCTCTTTATATCCAACAGGATATAGATTCTCTCCTAGCTGTTATTCATTGCAAATATCATCACCTCACCTAAGTACCTTTAATTTGAAACATCCTTTGTTTACTGAGTGTCTATAATGTTGAAGTTTCTATGAAAACAAAGTGAAAATGGTCTTGGAATACCTGGGCATTTACATCCAATGTTTCTAAAGGTAGTCTTCAAATACTGGAGACTTCATGCCAGTTAAAAATTTGTTAAGAAATCCAGAATAGCAACATGCCCTAAGAATTTGGTGTCCAAAAATCTGGCTCCCATGCTTGGTTTTGCCAGTAATTATCTGTGAGATCCAGGTAATGATCTCCCTGGTCTTAATTTACTCTTCTATAAAGTGAAGAAATTGGACAAGATAATCTTTCTCTGGGGCTCTCCTTAAATTACAATACCTAGAAGGAAAACAGAACTGCTGAAAAGATAAATTAAGCTTGTAGTTCAAGATTGCAACTCTGTACCATAAAAATATCAACTTCTTTATTTTTTCCATGAAGGTAAACACTTGAGGGCACTGGACTTCAGGAAGCAAGGCTGTCTGCTATGCTTGTCAACAGCTGTACAAAGTGGAGGAAGGTGTTAAATGAGAAAGCCTTGGGTCAGAAGGAATAAGAGATCTGACCTTGACTGGGCATTGAGGGATTGCAATAAGAGAGAAATGAACTGGAAGGCATAAACTAGGGCAGGAATACAAAACCAAGGGCAAAGGAAGATGCTCTTACAACATGGATATGATAGCATGCATGATCAGAATACAAAAGAGTAAAAGTCATACTATGTCATTTTTTTTTTTATATTCTAAATGAATGGGTAAAGTGGCAAACATATGCATCATTCTGAAAATAAGCAGAATCTGACATACAAACATGGGAAAGCAGAGTGAAGTATTCCTACCCTGTAAGATCAAAAGCAGCTGCTAAGGAAAGGTCAGGGATCTCCTGGTTGTAAAAAACTCTTCAGGCACTAGAGCCTTTGAGTAAAACTCATATCATTTGGAGGGGAAAAAAAGGAAAGAGGTCTCACCTTAAACTCTTGGACATAAGCTCTGACAGCACAGACAGATCACTGCTGTCTGTGGTTTGTAAATTCCTTTTTCCTTGTTTGTCAGAGTGGTCACATGTGCACTAAGCTCAGAACACTCAGGCACCCTCCCTCCTGCCTACCTTCTTTTCCATCCCTAAACTTGTAACAACTTATCAATCAAACCAAACACAAGGAAGCAGGCAGGAGCCAGAAGGTTCTATCTTTTTATTCCTCAACATTCCCTCTCCCAGTCTCTTCAGTTGGCAAGAAGTATGAGGCAGGTGTGTTCAACAACAATTCAGGGCAACAGCAGTTGCTGAGCCATCTCTGGTTATCTCCTAGAACCCTGGGAAACAACACAATGAGCCACCTGACAGAAAGGTGTAGTGGAGTAAAAGTGGATGCCATTAAGGGGAATCTGCATCCCAGACTGATAGAAAATTTCCCTGGCCACACCCTGAGATATCTACTTTATGAGAGAGAAAGTCCTGAGGTAGAAATTTGAATATTCAAATCTGCCTCATTAGATAGTAGTCAATGTCTTGACAATTCTACCTGCACCACAGAATCTACTGTTTTCTTTCCTATTTCCAAGGGGAAGCGGGTGATATGTGAAAGGAACTCCAGTCAACACGCTCTGAATTTTATGAGTTTCTCTTTTTCATGACAGTTCCCAGCTTAAGGGTATGCAATTTCAGATTATATCAAAACATCTATTTTGCTGGTTTGGTTCTGTTGGTTGTTCCTACAAAGAAAGAACATTCCAAACCAGTTAGGCCATAGACAAGCCCGCCTTTCTTTCTTTTTCTTTTCTTTTTTTGGTACTTGGAATTGAACCCAGGGGTGCTGTACCACTGAGTTACATCCCAAGCCCTTTTTATTTTTTGAAACAAGATCTTCCTAAATTGTCCAAGCTGGCCTAGTATTACAGACGTGCACCATGCTACCTGGCAACAAACCTAACCTAATCTCCACTTCTTTTAAGGGTCCTGAGGATCGAACGCTGGGGTGTTTTAATATCACTGAGCTATACCAAGCCTTTATTTATTTTTTTTTTTTTAAAGAGAGAGAATTTTTAAATATTTATTTATTTATTTGTTTTTTAGTTTTTGGCGGACACAATATCTTTATATGTATGTGGTGCTGAGGATCAAACCCGGGCCGCACGCATGCCAGGCGAGAGCACTACCGCTTGAGCCACATCCTCAGCCCCATTTTTCTTTCTTTCTTTCTTTCTTTAATTATTTATTTATTCATTCATTCATTCATTCATTCATTCTGGTGCTGGGGAACAAATCCAGAGCCTTGTGCATGCAAAGCAAGCACTCTACCAACTGAGCTATATCCCCAGCCCACCATTTTTTATTTTGAGACAGGATCTCTAAATTGCTGAGGCTAGCCTTGAACTCCTGATCCTCTGGCCTCAGCCTCCTGAGTAGCTGGGGTTACAGAAGTACATTGCCATATCTTGCTAGGCCTTCATTTTAGACAAAAATTCTTAAAAGAGGTTTATATAGACTTTGCTTTAAAACATAATACTAATCATCAAATGCTGGCTGAGTACCTATTATGCCCCAAATCCTGGGTTTTGAACCCTGGGACTCCTGCTTTCTAGGTAAGCACTCTCCCACTAAGAGCTATACCCCCAACTCTTCTTTCCCTGCTCTGGTCCCAGAAATGCTCTCTTCCTGAAATCATGGTTTCTATCTCTTAGCAACTTCCAAACATTTATTTAAATAATTATCTTATTGGCCAAAGGCAATATGGTAAAGCACCCTCAAAACCAGTATGTCTAAAACTGGTTAAGGAACAGGAAGGAATGGTGAAAACAGGCTCTTGCTTATGGTAACATAAAACTGCACAGTAAATTTTCTCCTTCTAAAAGTACTTCCCAGCAATTTTACATTTCTTCCCCAAAACGAATGCTGTCTGTCTCCTTTTTGTCTCTCATTCCACTGCCCCATTCTTACAGTCTGAGAGGCAAAGCTTAATAGCAAAGCTATATTATTAAAGGTCAAAATTTCCTGGCACCAAGGTGTATTCTTTTTATTATTTTTAAGAGTTGATCTCCCCCCGCAACCCCCGCAACGTTTTTCTTGGTGCCTTATAGTTGTACATAATGGTGGGAGTTGTTGTTACATATTCGTACATGCACAGACCAAGATATTTTCTTAGCTGAATGGATTGCATCTTTCAGCAATTTTAATCTGAAGGTCAGTTATCCACCAGTCCATACACCAATGAGAGAAAATGGGTTCCATTTGCTTTTCTATTGGAGACAACCATGGACATTTAGATTTAAATCCAGTATAAAGCTAAACAATAAGCAATATTCATCCTTTCACTCATAGATTACAACTGGGCTTAGAAGATTACAACGTAAGTAAATTAAAAAAAAAAAAAAAATGAAAGCCACCCTCAAAAGTACTTTTGGGTACAGGAAGAACAAAAACTATGAATATGGATACATGGTAAAAGTTTCTTGAAGCCAGATGTAGGGAACAGTCTAATAGGCCTGGAACAGAAGCAAGAGCTCCTGGTACTCCAAGGCCTCTTTAAAACAGTATTAAACAATATTATCCATCTGTACCCCTGAGAAAATGGCAAATCACAACCAACACAAGATGAGCAATGCCTATAGCCAGCGGGAACTTGACTCTACTAAGGTGGACTATGGCATCTGCCACCTAAAGCAGGCAGGCTCTCTGGCAGCTGTCACTTGTAAAAAGGAATAAGCCATTGTTTAGTGGAAGAAATTCAAAGCTCTCTTAACCAGAAAAACCCAGATGTTGCTAAAAGCTACAGATGTGCCAGAGTCAAAGACCAACGTACCTAGAGCAAAGAAAACACAAGCTACCACTAAAATCTAGGCACTAAGAGGGCACCACCACCCACACATGCACATCTAGCCTTTATTTATTAACACTTACATATGGAAATAGATATTCCCTGCTGTAGCTGATTAATTACAGAGAAATCAATTTATACTGCATCTGCTGGGATCAGCTAAAAGCACAGGGTGAACAGAACACAGAGCAGAAAATCAAGAGCCAATGAACACTTCATCACCAGTCCAGCTGCTTCATAGGAAACTGTAAGCTGCTCAAATTTAAGGCAGCCTGAATTGGCCCCAGATGCACACCTATTCTTCTCTAGCACTGAGAGACCTTCACTCAGACATTTACTGAGGTATCAACTAAGATCATCTTCTCAGAGGAGCAACGCAATCTTTTTTTTTTTTTAATTTATTTTTTTAAGAGAGAGAGAGAGAACTTCTTAATATTTATTTTTTAGTTTTCGGCGGACACAACATCTTTGTTTGTATGTGGTGCTGAGGATCGAACCCCGGCTGAACGCATGCCAGGTGAGCGCGCTACCGCTTGAGCCACATCCCCAGCCCGGAGCGACACAGGCACCTATCCTTTTAAGTCAAGCAAAAGACAAGGTATCATTATACTATTAGGCAGCTACAAAACCACCACGATACTGATTCCCAATAATTGCAGAAGGTACCTGGCAAAGAGATACGCTTTCAGTGGCCAAAAATTCTTCCTAGGCCAAACTTTCATAGCTACAACAGTAACTCATAAAGCCTGATTAAGTATTTCATAGTATAGTCAGGACCTCCTGCCCCCTTGTTTACCAGAACAGCAACTGTGTCCTTAATGCTCTTTGGTAGCCACCAATAGAACACTTGGTAGATAAGCCATGAAATTTTATCAATCTTTTAGTTCTTCCAGAAATAAAACACCATCAATTATTCCATTAAGAACAGCCCTATACATGTAAACAAAAGCTAATTAAGTTTATCAATTATTATGAATCCAATAATGAAATATCATTCAAGCTGGAAACCACATAAAAGTCTGGTGCTAGCCTCTAGCAACAAGTGTCCAAGATGGAACAAGGTGTGAGAAAATTCATTCTACCAAGTAGAATTCTAAGAAGATATCCTATTCCAAAATGTCTCTCTTGCTGTAAATGAGCCTATAGGGAATCCACTAATTTGGAACAAAACCACATTATCATTACCAGCTGCTCTGACCTTGTAATTGGTCATTACCCACAAACAAAGAAACCTCCAACAGAGTATATACAGCATTTGGCAGTTAGTCCAGGGCAGTTTTGCCTAGCAGTGAGTGGGCAGTCAGATCCGGCCACCTCTTACCTTTTCAGACTTGACTTTCTTTAGCGGGCGACACTCATTCTCCCCTTCCTCTGGCTCCGGTTTAGTTCCCAAAGGATTGAGTGCTGCCCCAGGCTCAAGAGCTATACTCCCAAGTGGCTCCACAGCTCCTGTATCCACCCCTGTACTTCCATCATACTGACCACCCCGTCCTCCCAAGGGAACCGGCTGGAGGACCCCAGGATCCTTTTCTGAACAAGTCCCCACTCCTTCGCTTCTCTCCTTCTTGCTCTTAGACGAGCTGTTCTCCTTCTCCTTTTTGGAGCCGGCTACACTGCGGGATGCCTTACCGGCCTTCTCTGAGCCCTTGGGAGCAATAGCAGCAACCAGGCCTCCTGCATTGGCACCATCTCCTGAGCGCCCCTGCACCTCTTTCTTGCTAGCTGCCCCCTCACTTGGAGTGAACAAGGAAGTCCCTGGAGTGGGTTTGCTAGTGTCTTTTCCACTCTTATTCCTTTTGGATTTTGATTTGCCTTCCTTCCCTTGAGGACCTGGCACTGGGGTCACAAACTTGATGTTGTCTGGTAGTGTGGCCACAGCATTGGGAGCTGGTATCCCCACCTCCTTTGAGCCTGACATTTCCAGTTTCTGCTGGTCCTTTTCCAGATCGGCGTCCAGGTCAATGATGAGATTCCCTACTCCAATGTCCCATTCATCCCCACTGTCGTATGTCTCAACCGGGTTTGCATCCACTCCTTTCCCTCCGGAGGCTCCACTGCTCAAGGACATCTTAGAGTCAACGTCCCACCTCAAGATTCAAGGCTCTTCCTTGCCCCCAGCTTTCCTATTTTCAGCTTCAGCTATGTTCTCAGACCTGCCACATTGGTCAGTACATGCCCAGTGGACAACATCATTGCTGGAAAAAGAAAATTTAAAAAGCTGTTAAAAGAAACAATACAGGCAAGGAAACAGCCTGAAATAAACTCCCACATAAAACAGACCCTTCCTGTGTGACTATCATATCACAATGGACCAAACAAACAGGTTCAACTGTATTTCTAACCAAGTCACACTGGACCTAGAGAAAAGTTAATTCCCATTCCATCTCCTCATGGGGATAATACAATATCTTCAATTACCCAGAGATTCTATAGTAAGTCTTAACTATTAGTTAGTTTCCCCTTCCTGAGACTTATTTCTACAATCACAACTAGCTGGCAATTCTCCTTCAATCAGTACAGGCCCTATCATAACACAGATTCAAGCTCCAGCACAACTTTACTCAAACCCCCTTTCTCCTCCTCCTTGATTTATCAGAGACTCAGAAAATGATTTAACTGAAGCTTTAACATTCTACTTGTAGGCCAGTACCTACTAAAAACCATTCTACCATTGGGAGAAAAGGCCTTATTATGATTAAGGAAAAGAAAAGCAAGCAGAGTAAGAGAAAATGCAATTTCAGGATAGGGGCAAAGACTGCAACCCTAGGAAATAATTTTGAGAAGATTCAATTAGTCACTTAAATCCAGAGAAATTAAATTATATCAGCCTTATCAAATAACAGATTTCAAATCATGTCTAAAAAGTAGGGTTCAATGTGGCCTTTCCCATTTCCCAAGATAAAAAAAAAAAAAACAGAAATGTGTTCTTACCCTGTCAAAGTTGGCCACTACTAAAAACCTAACACCAAGATGTAGAATAACTTTTACTTTCTTTTATAAGATTGATGGCACTGAATTGATAAACAGAGGGCTTTATGAGACTGGCTTGGAGCTGGGGTTGTGGCTCAGTGCTGGAGGGGTTGTGGCTCAGTGGTGGAGCGCTTGCCTAGCATGTATGAGGCACTGGGTTCAATTCTCAGCACCACATATAAATAAATGAACAAAATAAAGGCCCACCAACGTATAAAAAATATTAAAAAAAAAAAAGAGAGAGACAGATTGGCTTAAAAGAGGGTGAGAGATTATTAAAAGGATAATTTATCTCTAATGTCCTGACTCATGAGATCTGGAGACTATATCATTTAGAAAACTCAGCAGTTAACAGATACCATTCAAATATTACTTAATGATAAAGCCAAGGAATTCTGTTCTTGCTTATTCCTTTCTGCATTATCTTTCCATATCCATTTAGAAAATAATTTTTCTAAGATAACTAAATAGAAAGAGCAAATCAGTACTGTCACAGTGTATCCTATAAAATGGCTATCTAACAGGCAAATGCTATAGATAGGATAACGAAAAGACAAACTGTGTCTTTTCACCTACTCCCTCAAAACAATGTCAAAGAACCAGAGTGCACGAGCAAAAAAAAAGATGAATCCCAGGAAAGCTAAGTTGTACCAGATGAATGCCTGCTAAATGGGATTTGAGAGAGAGTGGTATGTACATTAATCTGTTGTTTAGTTATAGACCCAAATGAAAATATATCCATTACTCAACTAGAAAACTTATGTTAACAGCACCAATTACTATTTATTAGCAAATGTGAAGACTGTCTGGATCTTCCTTCAGAAAAGATGAACAAAAAGGGGAGTAGGACAGGCACTGGATAAGATGTAGAAATTATGAAAAAAAAAAGTCACGCACACAGTAAAGGAAACATGATCCCTAAAAAGAGTGAGAGATGATACTTTCAAAAATGATCAAGAACTCTTAAGAAATTTTTAGTAAATAGTTTAGTTTGGAATTCTCAATACTACACAAGAATTGGCCTCTGCGGAAGAATAATGTAGTAGCTAATTTGTTCATTCATTTCAAGTTTTTTA
This sequence comes from Callospermophilus lateralis, assembly GCF_048772815.1. NCBI lineage: Eukaryota > Metazoa > Chordata > Mammalia > Rodentia > Sciuridae > Callospermophilus > Callospermophilus lateralis. The sequence goes on along the minus strand of NC_135307.1, from coordinate 108,369,814 downwards.
AAAAATTTACTGCCTATGAAATGCTAGGCATTAAACGAGGTGCTGGGAAAACAGCAGTGAATAAAACAGTGAAGAAGACAATGGAATATGGTATTGAAAATATTAGTGACAGTGGGCACTTCTGGAAAAGGGAATGCTAAACTGAATCTTCACTAAAAAGATTATTAGTGCAAACTTCTTTCCAAAATAATAATTCATCACCTCTATAATCTTTCTAACTGAGGCTGGGTTTAGCACATAATCCACATTAATCTAAGATCTATCCACTCTCCTCCAGAACTGCACTATCATCAGTGTGAATTTAACCACTAAAATATTGTTTTATCTTTGGAAAAACAGTAAAACTTCCAATAGATTCAAGACTTTGGAAAATAGGATGGCAAAGAAGAGAGACTCTGGAGTAGTATATAAAGGAAAAGTATAAACAGGCAAAAATGTTAGTATTCACTGAATTTTTGACAATTCTTATACTATTATATTAGTTGACCTGTTTCTATGGGACAGAACAAATTATGCCACTAAGGGAGAGAAAATATTAAGAAGGCAACAAACTAGCTGGGCAAGATGGTGCACTTGTGTAATCCCAGTGACTTGGGAGAATGAGGTAGGAGGATCTCGAGTTTGAGGATTCAACAACTTAATGAGATCCTATCTCAAAAAGTACTGGGGATATAGCTGAGTGGTAAAGCATCCGTGGGTTCAATCCCCAGTATCAAAAATAAAACAAACAACAACAACAATAACAAACAAACAAACAAAAAACCATGCTGAAATGAAAAAATACAATTTACTTGAAAGGACAAAAAGATATGACATTAAAAAAAAAGTTATGGGAGCTAGAGGTAGAGCTCATTGGTAGTACACTTGAATAGCCACAAGTTTACTCCCCAGCACCATTAAAAAAAAAAAAAAAATGCAAGTAAACAAAAATGCAGACAATTAAAATTCATACAGAAATCAGAAAAGTACAAAGAGATCTGTTGAAATATAAGAAAACAAAGAAATTTTTTCCAGAATTCAAGGGAAATGGACAGTGAAGAGAAAAAGAAAGAAGGAAAGAAAAGAAAGAAACTGAGAGAGAATATTTCCTACCACTAAAGGAAAATAAGAGATTAGAACAATACACGAATAACACCTTGAGCAGAAGAAATCTTGCAGACTGGAAAAGTTCACTATATTTTTGGCAAAATCAATTAAAAAAAAATGTGTACACATTCTGGAAAAATTTTAAATTACAAAGGACAAAAATTGGACTGCTCTCAGAATACTCAACAATATTAAATGTTAAAAGACAACGAAAAGTTACAGAATTTTGAGAAAATGTTAAGAAACTTACAATAAGACAAGTTATTTGTCTTGTGTAAAAAACATATTTTCAATTATGTAAGAACAAATATATAGTTGGGTATGGTGGCTCATGCCTGTAATTCCAGCAGCTTGGAAGGCTGAGGCACTCAGCAAGACCCTGTTTCTAGTAAAATATTTTTAAAAAGGGCTGGGGTTGTAGCTCAGTGGCAGAGTGCTTGCCTGGCACATGTGAGGCATTAGATTCAATACTCAGCACCATACAGAAATACATAAAAATAAATAAAAATAAAGATGTAGAAGATTAAAAAAAAAAAAAAAAAAAAAAGGTTGGGGATGTGGCTCAGTGGTTGAGTGCCCATGGGTTCAATTCCCAGTACCAACAAAACAAAACAAAACAATAAAGGGAGAATCCATCATTTCTAAAGCATATTATAAGGATACAAAACTGAAAAATGTAAGACAACTCAAAAAATATAAAATGATACAAATATTCTTACAAAGTTCTGATGTCTGAACTTAAAGGACAACTTAAGAGTCATTTACCTTTCATAGACATCAACAGTATTAAAAATTTTAAAGAAAGTGTTTTAAAATTGTTTTACAAATTATATTACAGGTTGTATTGATACTTATTTGAGTTCTATAAAGGGAAATAACAATTCTTTCTTTTTCCATGAACTCAGTGTTATGGGCTTTCCTTTCAGACTACTCCTCCCTCAGATATGTCTCGTAACACTTAACACTGACAAGAATGACTGCATTTTGCTTCAAAAATCTCTCAGGATCAGGCTGTGGGGAGCAGGCATAACTCAGTAGTAGCTCTTGCCAACAAGCATGCCCAAGGCTCTGGGTTTGATCACCAGAACAGGAAAAAAATAAAATAAAACTTGTCTCAGGGCTAAGGTACCAATCTCAAGACCCACATTTTACATCCAGAATATCTTTCTTACTAACCTACTAGGTCACTGACCCCACCAACCAGCTAAGCCTTCAAATCACTTGTGTGAAGGGGTTGCTGTCCTAGGGAACTGTCAATAAACCATGGGATACAACAAAGTTGCTAAAAGAACTCTATTATAATATCATCTTCCCTGAATTCCAGATGCTGTCCTGAAATCACTTCATATTTAGCTCACCTCAGGTGGAGGTAGTACAAGATGTAAAGCATCCTAAGTGACTCTGAGCTTACCCAGCTGGAAGAACAGGAATCTTCCTCTCCACCTGCCACACTTCATGGGAACTCACTAATCAACTGGATTTCCACCTAGGCTCTAACAAGAAACAATCAACTTCCCTTTGGGCCTCCCCTTAATTTATTACATTAATTACTGTAACAAAGGAACTGTGTCATCTCAAGTACCATAGCTCTCAGCCTATAGCTCCAATGGAGATTAGATAAAGAACAAACAGTGCAAATTTGAGAAGACATCCAATTCGACAGAGCTCATCTGATCACATGTCACATAAGGACAGAAAAATAAAATTGTAGCATCTCTGGCTCCAAGTCTTTATATACTATAGCTCATATGGTCCTCACACACTGCTAGTCTCAGACAAAGATCATGAGGTTTGACCTGTTTCATTTCACATAAACAGCTGACACTTTCATCATGAGGAAGCTACTCAACAGGATTCAGGTTTAGATCCTTGATGTTTGTCAATACTGTTCTGTGTCAGCACATAAAACTCACAATAGGTTGAACAGCATACTGAATCTGTAAATAATTCAGCCTCAACTCTGGAGGGATTCACTTACTGAAACTGATCCACTCAAGAAACTTAGAGACCTGTGTGTATGGAAGTGAAGAAATAGAAGGCAAAGATTGTCTAAAGTAAAAAAATTTTTTTTTAAAGAAAGAGTGAGAGAGAGAGAGAAGAGAGAGAGAGAGAGAGAGAGAGAGAGAGAGAGAGAGAGAAATTTTTCAATATTTATTTTTTTAGTTCTCGGCAGACACAACATCTTTGTTTGTATGTGGTGCTGAGGATCAAACCCGGGCCGCACGCATGCCAGGCAAGCACGCTACCGCTTGAGCCACATCCCCAGCCCCAAGTAAAAATTTTTTAAAAGCTCTGCCATCTCTCTTCCTCTTATAATCAGAGGCTACACAGGCCTTTATAATCTGGTTCTTATTCCCAAAGGTAAAAATTTTCTGTACTAAAGAGAAGGCAATGAAAAATTCTCAAGAAAAAAGTGAACAGTGGGTCTATGTGTGGCAGTGCACACCTCCTAATTCCAGCTAATTAAGAGGCTGAGGCAATAGGATTGCAAGTTTGAGGCCAGTTGGGAAACTTAAGTAAAACCCTGCCTCAAAAAAAAAAAAAAAAAGGCTGAGAGGGCTGGGATGTAGTTCCATTGGTAGCACTTGCCAAGTACGCATAAGGTCCTGAGTTCAATCCTTGGTTCTGCCCCCTCTCTACCTGCTATAAAAAGGTTAAGGGAGGTTAGAAAACAGAGTAGTCCTCACAATTAAAATGCCAACTGCTCCAGAGTATTGTTTTAACCTTCATTCTCATTATTGCACAGTTGATTCCAAAACAGGGCTAGTCCACAAGTCAGGTATTCTAAATATAACCAATTCCTGGTAGCCTCCATGTACAGATGACCTGTGACTTATAATAGGGTTATGTGCCAATAAACCATAAACTGAAAATATCCTAAGTCCAATATACATTTATTTGATCTGTGTGTGCATGCGCATGCATGCATTGCTAGGGACTGAATCAAGGGACATTCTAGCACTGAGCTACACCCCCTAGCCACCCCCCACCCCCCCGCTTTTTTTAAAAACAAAGTCTCCCTAATTGTCCAGGTTGGCTCAAATCTGGAATCCTCCTGCCTTAGCCTCCCAAGAAGTTGGGATTACTGTCATGAGCTATCACACTCAGCTCCAAAATGTATTTAATATGCCTAATCTACCAACTGAGCTTTCTAGTTTTGAAACTTTCTACACTGTAGAACATTGGTTGTTTATCCTTGTGATTGCATAGCTGACTGGGAGCTGCAGTGGTCCAGCACCATACCACATATCCTACTGAGAATATTATGCTACACAGACATATAGCTTGCATGAACACCAAAATTCAAAATTTGAAGTATAATTTCTACTGAATGCATATCACTTTTGCATGATCATGAAGTTGAAAAGTTATAAGTTGAACCATCAGAAATCAGGGATCATCTGTACATACTTAAATGTATAATAAATGAAAAGGTTCTACCAAACTTAAACCATCCACCTGTCATATTAAACATCTATAATTCAAAGGTGACAAAAATGGTTATGAAAAGTGACATCATGTTCCAGGTGTAATGGAGCCTATAATTGAAGCAACTAGGGAGGCTGAAGCAGAAGGATCACAAGTTTGAGGCCAGCTGTGGCAATGTAGAGAACCTGTCTAAAAAAAGAAAAGGGTTGGAAATGTAGTTCGGCCATAGAACACCCCTGGGTTCAATCTCCAGTACCCCCCCCCACCCGCCACACACACACAAAGAGGTAATGCCTGAAAGGGGAACGCTGACTGAGATGAAAATGAGGGAGTCTAAAGAGTGTTACGAATGTTCTGTATCTGAAACCGGATCGTGTATATGGCTATATACAAACATAAAACTGGACTTGTACACAACACTTACATACTTACTGTACGTTAATATACGCACAGTATACTTTTTTTTTTTTTAAGTAAAGGAGTAAATACCTGTGAACACCTGCTGACCTAGATCACTCCTGGTCCTAAAATAGTATTTTATTAATTTTATCTATTTATTTTGCAGTGCTGGAGATTGATCCCAGGTCTTGTATGTTATGCAAGCACTATATGTACCACTGAACTACATCCTGCTTAAAGTAGCATTTTATGAAAAGGGAATCATGACATCATGATTAGGATATTAGGATGATAGGAAGGACAGGAGAAAGAAAGGGAGAGAGAAAGAAAACTAACAAACAATAGATTATCCATATTTCACTATCCATATTTGACTATTATGAGAATTACGCAGTCTGGAAAACTAGTGATAAGGATGTCACAGACAAAAAAATGACATAAATAATATTAAGTCCTGCGGGAAGTGGTACATGCTTGTAAACTCAACTACTCAGAAGGCTGATGCAGGAAGATAGCAACTTTGAGGCCAACCTAGATAACTCTGAGGACCTTGTCTCAAAATTAAAAATAAAAAGGGGTGGGGGTGGAGCTCAGGAATAGAGTGTATCTGGATTCAATCCCCAGTACCATAAAAAAGAAAAGAAATTGCATAAAATCATGTATACGAACATAAGCACATGTAAATGCATCTAAGTAAAATGGAAATCTAAAGAAGATAAGTGAATTTTTATCAATGTCAGTATTATGATACTGGAGGAAACTAGATAAAGGATACAAGGGATCCCTCTGCATTATTTTTACAACTGCATGAAGTGCTCAAAACAAAAGTTTAATTAAAAAATGCAAAATGACATTATTTAAAAAAATTTTTCCACCTGTAGGGTTAATACATCTTGTTTACTTACTATTCATAAGAGTAGCCCAATAAGTAAGATAAAATTTATTTCTAACTTGAAAGAGTTCTAAAACAGAACGCTAAGAACTGGTGATCAAGTCTATAGGTTTGGTTCATCTCTTGACAGGGTTTGACAATATTCTGTTTTTTAGAAGCTATGGGGCTGGAAGGGTTTACCTTAGTGGTAGAGGGCATGCTAATCATACATGAGTCCCTGGGTTCAATCTCTAGCACTTAAGGGGGGGAAAAAAAAACAAACATGTTGGACTTCAGGGTATATAGCTTGATGGTAGAGTACTTGCCCAGCATTCAAGATGCTCTCGGTTCCATCCCTAGCACCATCATGGGGAAAAAAAAAAGTTGAAAGTTGTTTGTTTTTTTTTTTAAAAACATGTCTACATTAAAGCCTTCATATCCTTTGGTTATCAGCTCTGAAATGTATTTCTTAGTGTCACCAAAATGCATAGTAACACAAATATTAGACAAACCTTGGTTTTACATAGAGGGGACTTCTTTCTTTTTTTCTATCTATCTATCCATCCATCCAAGGACTGAGCCCAGGAGTACCTTACCACTGGGCTATATCCTCAGCCCCAGTCTACTGACTGACTGATACTTGGTCTTGCTAAGATGTTGAGGCTATCCTCAAATTTTCAATCCTTCTGCCTCAGCCTCTAAGTGATATAGGTCAGGTATATGTCACTGTACCCGATAGAGGGGACTTTATTTAGTTATGTTTCCCTTCCTAATAGCACCCAGCATTTCTCTGGCAGCACACTGAGTTAATTTTTTAATAAATGGCATATCAAGATTCCTAATTTCCTTTGGGGCCTGCAATTGTTGGCTAGAAGTTACCCATTCTTAGAAAGTGGTTTGAACTTTCTGCCTATTTTTAAATGCATTCTTGTCCACACTGTGTTCATCTACTTTTCATCTTTCTCATATAGTCAAGATATTCCATAAGTGCAGTCTGAACAATTTGGATACCTAACTACCTGAAAGAGCTTAATGTGATGGGAAAACCTAAATATTTCACTTATGTGAAACATTTATTTAAATGTCAAATAAGCCAGGTGTGGTGGTATCACCACAACTTCAAATAACCACTGTTTTGGTGGGTTCCTTTTGATTTTTTTTGCTTTCTTATAAAATAAACTTCAAATACGGTAGTTCTTAAGTCTTTTAATTTCTAGTAGGTATTTACTTTTAAAAATCTTTCTAGTTTTCCTACATCCTAAAGTACATATTCGATCACAGCTCAAGTTCCTTAAAACTGAATCCCTATGACAGATTTTGTTCTTCCTCTCACTGAAGAATGCTGAACTTAATTGATATGATTACTATTAGAATGCTTGACTACATCATTCTTGCTGTTTGTCAAGGTAAAATGCAGGTTCTTTGCTTTGTAGCTTCTAAAACTGTCAATAGGAGGGAGTAATTTATGTTAATCAAAACCTCAAAACCACATCTTCACATTTGCTCTCGATGACTTAACCAATCTATGTACAAACAAACAAGTCCCTCATTAGTTGCTTAATTTTCCAACTTTTCCAGTCTTTGTTAACATGTCCAGCTCAGTCACCCTATTTTGATTAGAACTATGACATGTTTATTTAAGCAAGAATTTCAACCCTTCAAGCTTCCATACCCCTTACTTTGATATAGGAAAAAAAATTTTTAATTATTTAACTTCCCCCCCCCCCCCCCCCCGCTTTTAAAAGACAGAAAGTCTGACTATGCTGCCCAAGCTGGAATGCAGTGTCTATTCATAGGATACGGCCCAAACTCTTAGGATAAGTGATCTTCTTGTCTAACTCTCCTGAATGGCTAGGACTAATGGTACATGCCACCATGCCCTGCAAAGATTTTTAAATATCAACACTGTTTGTTATTCCATATAAAAATAAGATTCCTTGCTGCCTCTATCATTCCTCTGAACAGTACAACATCTCAATGGTAAGTATCCCTCCAACAAGTATCTGTGATGTGCATTAAATCATTATAACATTATTTTTCCTATACAGAAATTAGAAAGAAAACATATTATAATATTATATAAGGGTGAGAAAATGACACTAATAATGTTTATATTTGCAACTCTCTGAAATAAATCTGATGCTTAAGATCATACAATCAGCTATAACAGATTTGTTGTAGGAATAAAATGTCACTTTACCATTATGTTGCTAACCCAAATGTGACCTTGTTAAAACTAAATTTCTTTCTTATGGAAAGGATCCATAAGAGAGAATATTGCCAGACATGGCCCTATACTTCTTGGTCTGTCAGATGATGTTATGGAACTCATCTGAAATCAACATTGCCTGGATCTGTAACTCTGCTAGGACTGAAAGGGCCTACTAATACTACATTACTACAATGAAAACAGCAGCAAACTAAGCTATGCTAATGCTCTTTTACTAATAAGAGCAATACAACTTAGATCAGTAAAATGATCTACATTTTGATTCTTTCAAACATTACAGGAGGGGAAAAAAAAACTCAAAATAACCACTAAAGAAAAGGAAAAAAAAAAGCATATACTTGCTGGCTTTAAAGTTCTCAATAACAGGGCTGGAGCTGTAGCCCAGTGGCACAATGCTTGCCTAGCATATGAGTGAGGCACTGGATTCAATCCTTAGTACTTCAGAAAAATAAACAAATAAAATAAAGGCATTCTATCCATTTACAACTACAAAAACAAATAAATAAATATTTTTAAAAATGAAAAAAAAATTAGGGGTTGGGGATATAACTCAGTTGGTAGAGCACTTGCCTCACATGTACAAGGCCCTGGATTCAATGCCAGCACCACAGAAATAAATGAATAAATAAATAAATACCAAAAAATTAAGTTCACAATACTGCAATGTTGTTATATTACGTCAAGTTTCATATACAAAAATACATAATGTAAAACTTGCCTAGAAGTCTATTCAATTTTAGATCCCAAATGTTGCCTAAAAGTAAAAATTTTCCTTAACATCCATGGATCTGAGTTCATTAATAACTTTTAGGAGTTGGGAGTATCAGTGGTAGATTAATCGCCTAGAATGCAAAGTCCTATGTTCCATCCCCAGCACTACAAAAAAAGAAAACTTTTTTTTTTTCACTCTAGAATAAAAAAGATCACACTTTTACAAAATGGCTAAAGCAAAATGCTTAATGACTTCTTGCTCATTGCAACTGCACAATCTGGTGGTATAAATAATTTAACATAGTAAACAGATCCCAGTATGACCTGCACTTCAGCTACCTCAAATGATATACAATAAAACCTGAATTTGATGTCTACAAGGACAGAAATAAGACACTCCATCTCATAATTATGTAGGAATTTTAGCTTCTAAGCAGTTACAAAAACAGCAGTCTAACCTAAGAGACCTCTGTTTCCTGTCACTTTCACATATGGAAAGGAGTGAAAAGATTACAGGAAAAATAATGAAGAAGTAGGGCAAGGAAAGGACAAATAAAAATATTATAACAAAATTTATAATACACAAGTCAAACAGAAGAATCTGGACATTATATGACATCTTCATTCTCAAGCTGCTGAACTAGGTATTGAGATTTCTAAAACATAGCTTATGTGTTGAGTGGAAGTCATAAAGTACCACAAACCTGAAAATAACACTAGAGTTGGGAGCACAGTGCATACTCTTTGAAAGCTTAAAGAGCTACCCCAAAATAGCTGAGGCCTTACTAGAAAGAGGAAAAAAAAAAATCACGATTTAGGGCTTTTTCCATTGTGTAAGGAGAGAACTCAAAGGTTTAACTCACCTATTACCAGAGGCAACCAGGGCCCAGTAAGCAGAAAAGTATATTTTGTCCCTCAGGGAACTGGTTATAAGGCCTTCAGTTCCACCTCTGGTGTCTTCCAGACATAACCGACTGCAATTTTCACCCTGATTAACTTCCAGGAATGCCAGCCAGAGAAGCAGCCAGGAGAAAAGAACATATCAAGTAGTTATTTCCCCTCAGTGTCAGCTGGACTCTAGAATAACTGCAGACACTGCCTCTTTCTGCTCATCACAAAACTATATCCGCCAACCTCAGGGAAGTACCTCACAGTATAGTAAAGCACTAACATGAATTGTCTTATTGAAAGCTGCAATTCTCCCACTTGACCCTCCTCCATACTCCCAATCCCCCAACTCTGCTCTGTTTTCCCCTACATCATTTATCATATATTTATTTATTATGCTTATCTCTATATCCTTCTACTAAAAAGTAAAATCCATAGACTGCACTTTTTTTTCCTTTTGTCTATTTTATTCACTGGCAGATCTTCAGCAGCTACAACAGTTTCACATATAGTAGGTATTCAATATCCATGTATAGAATAAAAGAAGTAAGAAAAGCTTAAAAATTTTTTCAGAGGTCAACAATACCCCAAGGGCCCAATAATCTCCATTCCTCTAACAGAACCAAAATGGTTACTGTGACTAACCCACCTTTCTTCCACCTGCCATGTACCACCCCCACCCACTTACGCAAGTCTTGCATCTCTTAGGATGTACAGAACCATGTACTATTTTAAGCAATAAATGTGACAAAGTTTGTCCTTGAATTTGAAGGATTTCTCAAGGTTTGCACAGTTTGCCTTTTTCCTAGTTTATTCAATTTGGGATAAAATGTGTTGAAAGAGTTACTTTTGCATAAAAAGAGTCTGGAAAACAAAAACCACAAGAAGTTTCTTCTTTCAAAAAACAAATTCTAATTTAATTCAGCAAGCATTAATTAAAGATAAAGTTATATTCAACACATTGCGCTAGGAGTTATAGGGAGACAAAGAACAGAGGAAACAGATTTCTTATGGAGCTTAGAATGAGGAAAAAATATATAACCATAAATAATTATGACTTAAGAAAACATGTGATAAAGTGTTGTAACAGAGACCCTAGCAAGAAAATCAAAGAATAGAGAGGAAGGTGAAATTAATTCTGATGAGAGGCTAGTGGGAAAAAGTGGGTGTAAAAGTCTTCAGGACAGAGATAGTTTTTTGCTGGGTAAGGGCTAGTTTTGAAAGCTAAATGCCTTGGAAGCAAGAAAGGGTATTCCAATAAGAGAGAAACGGATGGGGAAAAAAAATCCCACTAAGATATAAATACTGAAAAAAAAAGGGGGGGTAAGTTGGAGGAATAGCGGTGAAAACGTGCAGATAGAGAAATACATGAAATAAGGCTAAGGAAGGCTAGGTTTGGTCAGGACATATATCTTGAACACTACTAGTGACATGGGTCATTAGTGATTCTCCAGCAAGGAAATGTTTAGAATAGCAATTGTAAAAGTCTTGCTGAGTTTCTTTGTTACATACTATTCTAGAATAAAATTCTTTTCTTCAGCTCATAATCATATATTCATTAGTTGGCTATCACCACCACTAGATTATAAGCCCTAATAGGACAGGGATCATGACTGGGCTAGTACATGAAATACTCAACAACTATTAGTTAAGTGAATAAATAAAAATTATAATATAGCAGCTGCATGTAGTATGGAATATAGAAAGAACATTAACCATGAGTATGTTATAATGTATAAAAGATGAAGACCTGAACTAGAGCAGATGAAAAAGTGAGGTAAAACAGCAAGACATTCAATTGGTGAACAACTAGCTGAAGTGGTGAGAAAGAAAAAAGAACCGAGAGTTAAAGTTTTGAGCCACAGCAACTTAAATACTCAGGGGAGAATAGGAAAGTTTCAGAAGCTATGGACTGGAAGTAAATATAAAAGTAGGTGCCAAGGAGAAAAAAGTTTCCCCCTTTCTTGTGTACCTTTCAGACTTATATACCCCATAAGGTTAATAATTCCATTTCTCTTCTTATAGTTTGATTTCTTATACCATTCTTTAAGACCCTACTCTAGAAGCATCAGTTCTATTTTTCTTTCTTTTCTCTTTCTTTTTTTTTCTGTTGTTGAAGTTATCAGTCCTAGAACAAAGATAAATACCAGAGTTTTATACTGAACTACTTCAGCTCAAATGAATGAAAGTTCTTCAAAATCAAACTCAAACAAATAAACAAACAAAACCAGACTCAAAGTGCCCCACCTAGAAATGTTGCTGATAATATAGCAAAAGTCCATTAGTACACTATGTACAGAGGATGAAACAGACATTGCCTTCCTCTACAAATACCTAACTACAGTAGACTAGAGGTATCAGCAGGCAAGGTGGTACCAGTATGCAATGTGGCCTAACTATCAGGATCTCAATTTCATGTTGTAGTCTGATTTCCAAAGATTACGTGGCACCTACACTGGACACTTGTCAATCCAATCACCCATGTTCCATTTGACACTTTTTTTTAAACTAAGCCTCAAAAGCTACTTATATTTCTAATATAAATCTTTCTAGGGCTGGGGATGTGGCTCAAGCAGTAACATGCTCGCCTGGCATGCGCAGAGCGCTGGGTTCTATCCTCAGCACCACATAAAAATAAAGATGTTGTGTCCACCGAAAACTAAAAAAAATAAATATTAAAAAATTCTCTCTCTTAAAAAAAAAATCTTTCTAAAATCTTGCATTCAAGTGGAACACTTCCCAAAATAACCTTTAGATTACCTGATGTGCTACAGGTGGCTGGAAATAAAGAAAAGAACTCCCAAGACTTCTTGTAAATCCAAAACAAACAGTTCCACCCACCAAAATTTCCTATTACAGACTAATGGATGTTTTGAGTACAAATTTAAAAATAGTGAATTCTATTTTCCAGTGTTCAAAGGTAAAGTAAACATGTGATTTCCCTATATTAACAACAATTAGAATACCATCATCCTCTTAATATTTAATAAAGAGCTGCTACATAAACAGGCATGGTGGTACATGCCTGTAAATCCAGCTACTTAAAAAGCTGAGGAGAAGGCTGACAAGTTTGAGGTCAGTCTGGGTAAATTAGAGCTTGTCTCAAAATAAAAAGGGCTGGGGATACAGCTTATTGGCAGGGCACTTTCTTAATGTGGGGGTCCCTAGGTTCAAGCACAATACCTGCTATTGCAAATCCAAAATCTGGAAATGCTGATAAAAATCCTAATTCAGAATTAAAAACTTGGTTGAGCCTGGAATGTCTGTAATCCCAGCGATTCAGGAAGTTGAGGTAGGAGGATGGCAAGTTCAAAGCCAATCCTAGCAATATAGAAAAAAATAAAATAAAAACGTCTGAGAATGTATCTCAGTGGTAAAGTCCCCCTGTGTTCAATCTCCAATAACAACAAAAGGAAAAAAGAAGGGAAAAAATAAAAAATTGGTTGTGCAATTTTATTTCCTTAAAATTGCTTGAGGAGCCAGGCTTGGTGATAACACCTGTAATTTCAGGATATTGGGAAGCTAAGGCAGGAGTGCAAGTTCAAGGCCAGTCTGGACAATTTAACAAGATCCAGTCACAAAAAAAGGGTTTGGGCTGTAGCTCAGTGGTAGATTGCCTCTGGGTACCACCAAAAACAAAAACAAAAACAAACTGCCTGGAGGCCAGGGATGTAGCTCAAGGAGCAGAGTGTTTGCTTGGAATTCTTGAGGCCTTGGGTTTGATCCTCAGCACCAAAACAAAGAAACAAATAAAAACCATAAATGTGTCTTCAAACAAACCATTGTGGCAATTCATATTTAATTTTAAGAAGTTAATTCAAAGCAGGATTTCCACTGACTGGCCAAAATTGGGAAAATGTCCAAGAGTCTCAACAATCAGTTCCATAAAGCTCAAAGATGAGATTATTCGATCCTTGTCAGATTCACTTTTTATTTTGTGGTGGTGATACAGGTGATTGAATTCAGAGCCTCATACATGCTAGGCAAGAGCCCTACTATGAGTTATATCCCCAGATCTTTTTTTAAATTTTGAGATGGAATCTTACTAAATTGCTAAGGCTGGCCTCAAATTTGCAATACTCAGCCAGGCATAGTGGCACAAGGCTGAGACAGGAGGATCGAGAGTTTAAAGCCAGCCTCCACAAAAGTGAGGTGCTAAGCAACATGGTAGTAAGACCCTGTCTCTAAATAAAATATAATACAGGGCTCTGGATCTGGCTGAGTGGTTGAGTGTCCCTGAGTTCAATCCCAAGTAACAACAAAAAAAAAAAAGCAGTATTTCTGCCTCAGCCTCTCAAATTGCTGGGATTACAGGCGTGCACCACTGAACCTGGTTTGACGTCACTTCTTACTGATAACCTGCCACATCCTTCTAGATGATTTCCTTCCCTCAGGCTGAGGTTCCTTTTTTTGTAGCTTTCTGGTTCCCACTCTTTTGTCTTAAGCATTAACTAGAAAAAGAATATGTGGCAAGCTGGTAAATCTACAAAATGAAGGTATAACATTCTTAAAAAAAAAAAAAAAAAAAAAAGGCTGCTCAATAAAAAATACAGCTTTCCAAACATACCAAAGTAAGGGTCAAGCCCCAGGGAACTAAAGCTGCATTCACTAGCTATTCTGAATACTAATTATTTTTGACACAGCACTAAAAAACTTCATTAATGTCAACCATCTTGCACAGTTCTTCCATCATCATTTTCATTTCATTAATGAAATTTCATTAATGAAATTTCTGGTCTAATATGCCCATTTTACAGATCAGGAAAGTAAAAACAAGAGAAGTGGCTTTCACAAAGTCACATGGCTAGTTAGAGGCATACTTATGATCAGAACCTGAATTTTATGACTCCCAATTATGTTTTTATCTCTATGCTCTGAAAAGTTAAACTGGTAATGAAAACACGACATTATTAGCTCAGATGATATCTTTTTTTTATATTTATTTTTTAGTTGTAGTTGAACACAATACCTTTATTTTTATTTATTTCTTTTTATGTGGTGCTGAGGATCGAACCCAGGGCCTCGCACGCGCTAGGTGAGTGCTCTACTGCTAAGCCACAACCCCAGCCCAAAGATGATATCTTAACTGTTACTAAACTACACAAAAATAAAATTCATTTTGGACTTGGGTTATATAGTTCAGTAGTTAGAGTACTTCCTACTAGCATAAATAAGACCCTGGGTTTGATTACCAGCTTGGCAAAATAAATAACTAAAAATTAATCCCCTGAGCTGGGTGTGGTGGTGCATGTAATCCAAGCCAAATGGGAGACTAAGTCAGGAGGATCACAAGTTTGGGGCCAGCCTGGGCAATTCAGCAAGACCCTGTCTGAAATAAACAAACAAATAAATAAATAGATGAAGGGAGGGTGGGTGGGTGGGAAGGGATGTAGCTCAATGGTAGAGTTCTTGCCTAACATGTACAAGGCCCTGGGTTCAATCCCTAGCACGACATACAAAAGTACAAAGGTTTAGGGGTACAATGTGGCATATATTTTCTGAGGCATTTTATTAATTACCAGCTTCTAGAATATACGTTCTGTGTTTTCATCAAATGTAATTCCCTAAGAGGAGGCCACATGAACCTTGAAGCTGAAAAGTCTGAAAAGTGATGATTATCAGCAAAAAAATGGTTATTAGCTACCTGGTATAGATAGATAACTGATGGCCCCAAAGAAACCCACAAATGTGATGCCAACAACCAAAAACAAAGGGCTGAAGTGGAAGGGGTAGAGCTATTTGCTAAGAGTAAGTAATTCTGAAAATGGAATAAGAATAAAAATCCAAGGAAGAAGTTGGCCAAAGAGCACAATAAAAAGAAGGCAATTTCAGAGCTTGCTTGGCATCAGAAAGCTCTCAACTGCAAAAGAAAGAAGAAAAAACTCTCACAGAGACAAGAGAAAAATCCTAGGTTTGTACTTGAGTGACAGACTAAATATGACCTAATAGGTATTTGCCACCTCTTATTTCTGGGACTCTGATCCAAGAACAAACAGCAAGAGAACCATGAAAAATCAGCCCTGTTGGATCTGGAGTTCTGCCTTGACAAGATATAAAGCTCATTCATAGATCTGACTGTGCTCATGAAACTGCAGTCAACTCCTGCTGCTATAGAAAGGGGAGGGGGAAGATAGAAAGAGGTGAGGGAAGGAGGTGGAGGATATGGGTTGTGACTGTAATAGCTACAGTAATTAGAGTGTTTCCAAGCTACTAGAGAAGTCTTCAGAGCAATGAAATGGGATGAGAGTTTGGGGGGTGGGGGGATGGGGAGGAACACAAGGAAGCAAACTATTGAGAACGCTACAAAAGGACATGGTGGTTTATGAACAATTTAAATAAAACAAAACAAAAAACTATGATAGCTTTATATGGAACATCAAGAAGTTTATAGGCTTTCCCAGAGGTCAATATTAAATAATTTACTATTATTAGGCTACAACTTACAGCCAGGTTACTCATTAGATTTAAGCAAATGCTTCAAATGTCCTAATATATGCAGTGGTCCAAGGGTCCTGACCTCAGAGTCACAGTTTGCCACCTTTTCCCTCAAATCTCTCCATCTTTGACAAACAAGTCAGAGCCTTCACTCCACTTAGGCAGGGAGGAAAAGGGATTAATGAACAATTTTATTACATGTGTGTGTATATATACATATGTACTTTTCCCTTTAATCTATTCTTAATTAGTAAATTCCTTTAGATTGTGTGTGTGTTTCAAAAGAAGAAGCACATATTCTGTGGCCTAATGCAGAAAATGACTAGTTGAAGGTGAACATGATACCTTTATTTATTTATGTGGTGCTGAGGATCGAACCCAGTGCCCCATGCATGCGAGGGAAGCGCTCTACCACTGAGCCACAACCCCAGCTCTAGTAAACATATTACTTTAACATCATTTGGTCCTCTGTTGAGATTTGGTTCTAACAAGTGAAGTTTATCTAAATGTCAGGAAAGAGTTACAAAAGTGCTAGGGAAAACTAAAAATTGAATAAAACAAACAAATGAAGAGATGCAAATGTCATGTATAGAATTACAATCATAAAATTAAAACACATGCAAATTTCTTGAGTAAGGCATGTCAGGTATATCTAACACAAAAAGTCAATTACATTCTTTGCATAAAACCTACTGGGTATTCTCCTAGTGAGCTAGATAATTTTTACCACCTGAAAGCATAAGATCTTTTGTTTCCTTTTTCCCCCTCCAATAAACAAGTACTAAAAACACTGAATTACCACTATTTCCTTCCCATTCATAGAATGTAAAATCAAAACTCCAAGATATACAATAGGATCAAGTAGGACCATGTCTAGGGCCTGGTTCTCAATAATCTAAGTGACATAAGAATCTCTCTTCTCTATTCCATTATCATCTCACTAACAAATCAACAACAGGCATTAAGAAATGTGAAACAAAGTACAATTTCACACATATGAACTGAACCTTAACCACAGAGGACCAAGTATTTTCTTGTCACTGTGGCATGTGACTCTTCAACCACCTGCTCAATAATCCCTGTTCAGCTGCACAGCTGCTGCCAATTCCACATGCTTTGCTAGGCAGGTGCTTTGGTGAATTACCTGTTCTCTAGTGAAAAGAGTCCTTCACTGACACTTAGTGGATCCAGAACCTGCCAATCAGTATTACCTATCTTCATTTTGTCTGTCACAGATGTTTATCACAGTTATGATGAAGGTATGTTTAATATACTATGTGGTTTTGTATTTTGTACACTTTTTGGATCTGTTTCTAAAGGAAATAGATTTTTGAAAATCAAGCAGAAGTGAAAATTAAGTTACTGAAAATAAAATTTGCCATACAATATATGACTATTTATCTCAGAGTAGCCCCATCTGCCTGGCAGCATTCCCATCCATGCCAGGTTTCCCACAGTGGAAATAATAATAGCTCAGTTACCTTTGAAGCAGGATAAAGTGACTGTACAAGTACTAAGTATCTGGCAGAGAAAAACCAGAGACAGAAGAAAGACTGGGAATTTCTGGAGAATAAATATCAATCCTGTAAAAAGTCTCCATATCGGAGCTCAGTAGTGTTGAGTCAAATAAATAAGGAGTGGCACTTCCACTTGACAGAGCAATCAGTAAACCCCTCAATAAATTATCCAGTTCCAGTCATTTAGTTGCTATATGCTAATTGCAACATAATTACTACTAGGAACCAAAATTATGCTTCCTTATCCTCCTACAAAAATAAGCACTAGTCTATTCAGCTATCTAGACCTCTCACAAGGAAACATTTCCTACCAAGAAGCTAGGGGGAACATCAAGTACTGTGTGAAAGATGGTCACAATCAGAAGACATATAAGAGTCCTGTAGCAAGGGTCCAACTCTGAAACTACTGTATCTAATCATGGAAAATTTAATCTGAGGCTTTTGCGTCAATCATCTAACAACATTCAGAAATAAATACCAACAGCCAAGAACAAAAAGCTTTGGGCTTAGTTTAGCTGAGGTTTTACTCACAGACCTAGAGTGTACAGTTGGAAATAGACTAGACAGATACCTCCAGAAAAGCCTTAAGATATACATTTCTGTTATCCAAAAATATAATGGTCAGGGCTAGGGATGTAGCTCAGTGGTTTGCCTAGCAAGCATGAGGCCCTGGATTCAAACTCCAGCACCAATGGAAAAAAATGTATGTGTGTGTGTGTGTGTGTATAAATAAGATGGTCAGAACAAACTCTTCCCTCCTTTCAAAAGCCCAACTACTAAGTAATGGGCTATCATTGTAGGACTCACTGATATAAGGGGATGAGGCAACATAAGCAGAATCACTGCCCTAGAAAGACCTTTACCAAAACCAAAGACTACTAAAGTCTTATTCAAAACATCCTATGCGAAATGGTGGTTGGCTACTGTGTACATAATATACTGAATGCAATTCCCCTCTCACAATGAGTTTTATATCTAATCTCTTTCTGCAGTTTCTTTAATGTTCTAAATAGAAACATGTTTTCTAACCCCAATAAATTTTTACAAAATAATACCTAAATACTATTTGTACACTTCTATAAGATCCGTACAAGGATAGGATTACTACTAGGCTGTTTTTATTAATAATTCCTAAGACCTAAATGATTTTTTTTAACGTTCATCTCATTGGTAGATTTCTTCCTAACACAGAGGCAGATATGAACTTCCTACACAATGAGCAAGTCATATCCTTTCGTTAGAGTTGAAAGAAATTATAAAAGTTGTTCTATTTCTACAGGCAAATTGTGTGGCTTTTTTGTTGTGCAATTATTATTGACCAGGAAGTCACCACTAAAAACAATACTTGGTCCTTGCCTCCCTATCTTAACACTGCACAAGTTTTTAGAGGTACTCCTAAATCAACAAACAAAAAATCACTGCATGAGTGTCCCTTTTCTATATATATATATATTTTTTTTATATATATATGGAAGAAATGCAATATAATGGTTAAAGTACAAATAGAAACCTCCCTTGCAGTTTTCTTCTTTAAAGGTCTCACACAAACATTAGGTTTCAGTGTCCCAGATACTATTTTTCCACAACTTAGGCTAACCAAAGAGGCAGGCAAAACATGGCTGGCATTCCCTATTCTTCTGAAAAATGTGTGCCAACGAGCTCTGCATTGTTTCTCACTCAAAAAGAAGAGCCTTTCTGTCTGGCCTCCTCCAATGGCAAGCCCCAGTCTGGAAAAGGAAGAAAATGGCACTGAGGAGCTTGGGAGATGGAGCATATCCAAAGCTCTCAGACAAGACTTGAACCTATGACCTTCACTGTGTACACAATAGGCGGGTGAGAGGGACCGGTTTATCTCTGCTGCAGCAGTTCTCAGCCCTGGGGTAGCACTCCCGATAAAATGACACGACTATTGTGTGTGGCAGCAGAACAGTCATCTCCTCACAACAGCCTAAACCAGCTCTCCTCCCCCAAGACAAAGCAGCAGGGGTGAAATTAACTCAAGGCTGCAGACCAAAGCCTAATACAGAAAAGAGAGGCCTGTGGGGGTTTGGGGACTCTCCTTCACCCCTGGAGTTCTGGACACATGGCTAGAAACAGACAGGCTTTTCTCCCCCATCTTTCCCACTCTCATTTAGGTAGGAAGCTGCTTCTTAGAGAATTTAATCATCTGTGATTTGTTCAGAAATATTCCCCCTGAAGGGCTCTGATCTCTCCACCCTGTGTGAGCCTAATTCCTAGAAGCTGAAATGACTGTTTGCTGCTGCCTGTTTCACAAACACACATTAATTGGTCAGATGTGTCTCCTCCTCCTCAACCCCAGAGGGAGGAAGGAGAATCTGAGCAAAGCACAAGAGATGATCCAACCGTAATTACACATAAAGGGGAAAGAGAGCAGCGTGGGTTTTCCAAACAGGACAGGGTCACAAATCCTCCCCGGGGTACAAGGATAGCAGTTAAAGTCCAGGCCCAGGGATCCCTCCATCTTGAAGAAAAGAACAGGAGTAAATGTGACCTGAAGAGTGGAAGGGGCACACACCCATTACCTACTTACAGCGCGCTCCCAGCCACCTTGCTACCCCCTCCTGGGCCGCGCATACATCCTGCTTCCAACCCTTGGCTCTGAAGCCCCCTCCCCAACTCCCTGACTGGCCCCAGTCGCCCGGGGCCCCCTCAACATATCCAGATTCGCCTCAGAAACTCTCTGGCCTGCCCTCACAACCTTGCCAAACCCTAATTCCCTCCTGGGCACCCCTACCCTCAGCCAGAACCGGCCCCGGCCACGCTTTGAACTTCACCTCGCGCCTCTCGCGGTCCCCTCCCCCACCACGCAACGACCCCCCTTCCAGCCCTAACACACCTTCCCCTTGCTCCGCCCCGGGCCCCCAACCCCCACTTCCTCCGTCAGGCGCCACTGCCCGCGGCCCCCCTCAGCCCCCGGCCTCCTCAGCACCGCCGCCTCTCTCCTCCCCCAGCCCCGTCTCCACACAAAGCTCCGGACTCACCGCGCGGCCGGTCCCGGGAGCCGCCACCTCCGCCCGCCCGGGGCCCCGGGCCGTAGAACCGCCGCTGCTATGGGGCCCAGGCCTCCATCCGTTCCCGCGGCCCCTCCCCCCCACCCCACCCGGGCTCCGGCTCTCCGCCCCCTCCCCGCGCCGCTCCGCCCCGCCCGGCCGGTGCCGCTGTGTCCGGGGCCGCGGGTCCCTCAGCCGCCGCCACCACCACCGCCGCGATCCGGGACAAGCAGGGCCGCCTGGAAGACCCGGATACTGGACTGTCGGGCCTTCGGATCTGGACTCCGTGCTGGTGTGGAGTCTGGAGCGGGTGAGCGCAGGGGAAACCCGGAACCTGGATGAATGAGCCAAATCCTAGGTCTCGGAATGAGCTGCTACTGGGAGCCCGGATTAAAGTCGAGCTCCGGGAATTTGGAAAACCCGGCGAGCCAGTTGCAGCAGAGATAAACTCGAAGAAATCTGGGTTGAAGAGTTCCAACCTAACGCTCCCTTCTCGCTCTCTTCTCGTGGAAGGGAGAACTCTTGCTGAACCAGACTTCTCGCAGAGGGATCTCTGAAGAAGTACTGTACCATAAGTACATAAGAGCAGTTCGGTAAATGTCCTTCAGCCGTGGGGAGGAAAAGGGCCTCAGGTCTGAACATAAACATCAACAAAGGGCAACCACAGCTCATGTTGGTTTCAATCATTTTACACCTTCATTCAGCAAAACCCCTCACTTTTAATCCTTTGTTCTCCTAGGTTTCTTTAGGTTTATCACTTGTTTTCCTCTACAGAGTACCCATTTCTAATCCTTCAATATCTCTTTCAGTATACCATCCTTTTTGGAGGGTGTGTGGGGTTACTGGGGATTGAACTCAACCACTGAGCCACATCCCCAGCCCTATTTTGTATTTTATTTAGAGAGAGGGTTTCATTGAGTTGCTTAGGGTCTCGCTTTTGCTAAGGCTGGCTTTGAACCCCCCCCCCCCCCCCCCCGCAACCTCCCAAGCCTCTGGAATTACAGATGAGCGCCATTGAGCCCGGCTCAGTTCACCATCCTATATCATAAATTTTGTTTTTTATTTTCTGATTTCTTTCCCCCTTACTGGGCACATGCACATGCTAGGCAAGCGCTCTACCAATTGAGCAACATCCCTAGCCCTTATATTCTAATTCTTATTTTGTCCTCATCCAACAGACCTTTTTATTCTATAGATTATAACTTTTGTCTTTATTTATCTGCCATTCATATCTGCCCAGCATACTAATACACAGTAAACATTTTTTTAAAAAATATATATTTATTTTTTAGTTGTAGTTGAACACAGTATCTTTATTTTATTTATTTATTTTATGTGGCGCTGAGGATTGAACCCAGGGCCTCGCACATGCTGGGCAAGCACTCTACCGCTGGGTCACAAACCCAGCCCGGCAGTAAACATTTTTAAGTGAACACTCTCACCCATCACTTGTGAAACATTATATTCTTCACAACCTTCTAAGACTTCCACCTTCTACCACAGCAAACAGAAATCTATCTTAATCCTCAAAGTTCCACACTACTTAGCCTATTATGTCCTTCCTGTGTGCATGACCATTTCATTCTGCTTTGCAGATCTTTCATTTCTTCCTTTATCCTGAGGCTTCCTTCAATAGTGCCACTCAAGACAGCATGAGACTTAGAGTTAAGAGTGAGTCATAAAATCCCTTTACTTCCCATCTCTATCTCCACACACACAAAAAAAGGAGAGTGGGAGGGTTGACAGCTAAAAATGAACAATAAGCCTGTCTGGCCTAGGAAAACTAATTCCCCTTTGGTCCACCATGGTTCTTAGGACAGTTCAAGGTCAGAACTGATCCTAAGTGACAGTAAACTTCCATTCTGAACTGTAGTAGTGAGGATTCAACTACTTAGTAGGCAAAAAAAGAAAAGCGTTCAGTGTTTTAGATTTATGTATGACTTATGTAACAGTTAAACATTTCAATAGTCATCTACTAAAGGAGTGTGACTAACACTGGAGAGGACTCAATTGCAAAAGTAAAAGGAAAGGAGAATAAAGTTTTCTTTTCTCTCTCTCTCTGGTTCTGGGTATTGAACTCAGGGGCATTCTGTCACTAAGATACAATCTCAGCCTTTTTAAAATTTTGGAACAAGACCTCACTAAAGTAACCCTCCTACCTTAGCCTCCCAAGTGGCTGGGATTACAGACTTGCAAGAGAAAACATTTCTATAGCGGATCTCAATTCTTAGATGCTCTCAAACCTGAAAGACTCACTAAAAAATTTCAAGTGATCAAATGTACCATACAATAAAATAATTTTAGCTATTTATGATGGCAAATATCTGCAATCCCAGCTGCTCAAGAGGCTGAGGCAGGAAGATGGAGAATACCAGGCTAGCCTGATTAATTTATCAAGATCCTGTTTCAAAACAGAAAGAACTTGGAGTGTAGCTCAGTGATAAAACACTCCTGGGTCCAAATCCCAGTACTTCAAAAGAAGAAAAAAAAAATCTTAAAACCTTAAACCAGGTGTGGTGGTGCCTACTGATAATCCCAGTGATTTGGGAGCCTGAGGCCAGATGATTGCAAATTCAAGGCTAGCCTCAGGAATTTAGCAAGACAAGACCTGTGTCAAAATAAAAAAATAAAAAGGGCTGGGGAGGTAGCTCAATGTTAAGGTGCCCCAGAATTCAATCCCCAGTACAATAATAACAACAGTAAGAACAACAAAGAATCTTAAATTGTGACTTCCTGTACCTCTAGACCAAGGATTGGCAAACTATGGCCCAAGTAACAAACCAGAGTCGCCACCTGTTGGTATGTCCCATGAACTAAAATGGGTTTATATTTTTAAACAGTTAAAAATTAATCATAAGAAGTTGGGTGTGGTGGCACACACCTGTAATCCCAGTGGCTCAGGAAACTGAGGCAGGAGGATCTCATGATTCAAAGAGCTTCAGCAACTTAGCGAGACCCTGTTTCAAAATAAAATATACAAAGGGATGGGGATGAGCTCAGTGAGTTAAATAATCCTGGGTTCAATCCCTGGTATCCAAAAAAAAAAAAAAAAAAAAAATCAGAATAATATTGATACCCAGGACCTCAAGAAAAGAGAATATTTTGTGAAAATTTGAACTGAAGATTATGTGAAAATTTCAATTTCAGGGTCTATTAAATAGTTTTATTCACTCTACCAGTGTTCATTTATTTACATTATCTATGGATGTATTTGCACTACAACAGCAGAATTGAATAGCTGTAACAGATTACATGGCCAGTAAAGGTTAAAACATTTGCTGTTTGGTTCTTTCCAGAAGTTTGCCAACCTCTGCTCTGGATGAGCACTGTCAGAACTTTTACAATGGTAGAACTGGTCTATACTAGTGCTGTTCAATTCAGATGTCGCAAGCCATATGTGGCTACTTGAAAACTAAAGATATGGTTAACAGTGATTTAAGAACTGAATCCTTCATTGAAATTTATTTGTGTGTGTGTGTGTGTGTGTGTGTGTGTGTGTGTGTGTGTGTTGCTGGGGACAGAATTCAGGACCTTGTGTATATAAGGCAAGCATTCTACCACTGAGCTACATCTCCAGCCCTGAAATTTAAATAACCACCTTTGGCTAGTGGCTACCATATTAGATAATATTGCTCAAGACTCCTCTCAAAGAGAAGAAATTTGGTGACATTTTTTGCTTCTCAGGCCAACATCTCACTCCCTTTCTGTGACATACCTCTTTATGGATTCTCAGTACCTCTCTCCCTCAACATACCTCTTTTTCTGATTCCAGGTTAGGGTCCATTTACTAGATTTTCTTCCTAGGCTCTACCATCACGACTGAAATCCAAAATCTAATCAGTTTACCAAGTTTCATTCCACAAATTAAGCCACACTATGTGCGCAGACATAAATAGAGGTTTATACAAGTTTCTTTGTTTTAGAGGACAGGACAGTGGCTATGTAATTTCTTCACTGTGTGAGAGAAATAGAAATGCCCTCCACAAGCCAGAACCATGTTGCTGCTAGTGAATGGATCACCTCCCTCTGAACACATTCACAGAAGCTGAGAACAGCAAATGTGCAGAATCTCAAGGAAAAAAATTCCTTTACCACAGAACTGACTTTCTTCCTCCAGGCCTTATAAACTGAAGTTTACTGATTTCTCTAGTTTTATAGATGCTTGCTTTTTACTGGTCTCTAGCAAAGGCATTTAGAAAATTACTAGATTAAATAAAATCCACATAAATGGGCTTTAGTAGAGATAGTCGTTAAAATGGAAAGAGATTAAGGTTTATAACTCATAAAAGCCTGTGACTTTGTAATTATTTATAAAACTAATCTTTAAAGCATACATTTTTCACACTTCCTAGGAAAAAATTATTTCTGTAAACCTCCAGTTTAAGAAGAGAGGGGATACCTAATTTTCTTTCTCTAGATAAGCTATAGGAAGCAAACAAACAAATAATGCCCCTAAGTCTTTACTGTATTCTAAAATGTCTCTTACAAAGCCACTAAACCCTGACAAAGTCTCCAGTTTCATATGCAGCTACTGTGAACTTAAATAAATGAGGCTGAGTCCTGCCTGCGGGGGGTGTGGGGGGAGTAGAGGGAGGAAAAAAAAACAAACTTGAGATTCCTTTAGGTACTATACACAAATTGATAGCCACTGAATCCAGCCATACAAAAGGGGGCACAGATATTGAGACTGCAACAGAAAACCAACTCAGAAACTTGAAACTTCTTTCAGGGCTAAACTATAAACTATCCCAGAGTTAATAAGGTCAGAGCAAAATGTTGTACAGTCTATTCCCAAGCAAGTTTGCACTCAGGCTGCTAAGAATTTCCAGTACGCTTTAAATTATGCTATTCATCTTTGAGCAACTGAGGGCCATATCCCCTCAAGCCTCTCCCACACTTCCTCTCCATGTCTACACAAGTAAAAGAGAGACCTTATACTACACTACCATGTGAACTAAAGACAAGCTTTCACAGGCTAACCACGAAAAGAAGTTTCCAAGTTACTCTGCCATTTACTCATGTGGCTCCAACTGCATATTTTGAATGCTAAGGTGGGTTCTTGTAAAGTTCTTGTAAACTTTCTTATCACAGCATACAAAATGGTTGTATAACACAGTCTATTACAGCTCTCAATATTTTTCTTCACATACAATCTATCCAGGTGGAACATCAATCCAGACTCCTCTGTGTACAGGTTGTCTTCAAATAAAAAGTAGAGAAACTTTTTTGTTTTGTTTTTGTTATTGTTTTGCTGCCTAGGCTCCTTGTCTCCTTTCTACCTTTCAGTTTTATTTTAGTATTAAGAAAGCCAAACAAGGGACTGAGGATGTGGCTCAGTGGTAGAGCACTTGCCTAGCATGTATGAGGCACTGGGTTCAATTCTCAGCAAAATTCTCAGTTCAAAAAAAAAAGGGCAGACAAGCCAGGTGCAATGGTGCATACCTGTAATCCCAGGAAATCTGGATACTGAAGGAGGAGGATTCATAAATCTGAGGCCAGCTTCAACAAGTTAGCAGTTGCTGACCTGACTTAAAATTAAAAAATAGCCAGACCCAGTGGTGCACGCCTGTAATCCCAGTGACTCAGGAGGCTGAGACAGGAGGATTGTTGAGTTCAAAGTTAGCCTCAGCAAAAAGCCAAGGCGTTATGCAACTCAGTAAGACCCTGTCTCTAAATAGAAAAAAAGGCTGGGGATGTGGCTCTGTGGTCCAATGCCCCTGAATTCAATCCCTGGTACTACTACTACTACTAATAATAATAATAAATAAATAAATAAATATGTTTAAAAAAAAAAAAAAAAAGGACTGGGGATGTAGTTCAATGGTAAAGCACCCTTGGGTTCAATTTCCAGCGCAGACACACACACAAAAGCAAGAAAGCAAGCCAGACAACTTCAACAACACAGAATTCAGGGTGGGTAGTGCTTTATACCTTCATTAATAGTAGGGTCTCCAAGAGACTAAAAAGACTTTTTTCAATAAAGAAGTGCCATTAGCTGTCCTTGCCACTTTCTCCAGAGGTTGAAAAGAAAAAAGAACACTGCATATTTGTATCACCAGAATAGGAATCTGATGGGTTTTCCCTGGGAATCCAGAATGATCAGGCCCTATAGAACCAATGCTTATAGCAATGCAACAAGCAGGGTTCACAGTTGCGAGAACATCAATGTATAATTAGTGGAGGCATTTCAATGCAAATAAATACTGAATATGAAAGATTAAAGAAAGGGGAAATTAATCTTTTTATAATACAGAGTACTTTTTCCCTCTCCCTCACTCTCTCTTTTTTAAGTCATACACATAACTACTAGAGTGAGTTGAATTCCCCAGTGCAGTGGTGGTGTTTTATAAAAAGTAGAACATACACAATTAAGACCATGGATTTCCTCACAATGCTAGCAATTGAGATTCTGATAACTCTTCAGAACAGACTTAGAAACAAAGTGCTTCACAAAGTAAGGCTAGATGGACTAGTAAAAAATCTCATTTCAAACCTGTTTCCTGTTTTTCTAAAGCTCATAGTTTGTGGATGGTTACAAATAGTTTGGGTTTCAGCATTTGAGGGTATTTGGATGTACTTACTGAAGAGATTTTATTTTTTCAAGTTTTGAATTGCTCCATCCACATTATGCTTTTGCAATACCAACAAAATAAATCGGGCAGCTTCACAGTGCTTTAGTAGGTGGTTCTATCTCTTCCCAATCTGATCCTTCCTTGTCCTGACTTCTCGAACTAACGAACAAAGTGGAAGTGCTTCTTCAGGTTATTTCTTTTGCTCCCACCCCAAATATAAAAACTAGCAAGTAAACACGGCCAATAAGGGTAACTTAGCTTTTCACTTTTCAATTAAGGGATGTTGGAACCCATATGGTGGTGTATGCCTGTTACTCAGGAAGCTGAGGCAGGAGGATTGCAAGTTCAAGGCCAGCCTCAGCAACTTAGCAAGACCCTATCTCAAAATTAAGAAGTAAAAAGGGCTGGGGATGTAGCTCAGTGGAGTAAAGGACCTCTGATTTCAATCCCCAGTATTTAAATTTAAAAAAAAAAAAATGTTTTTGAGATGCTGGACTCCAGCAAAAAGCTTGTTCAAAATATTTTGTGTCATCAGAGGTTTGTATTATACTTAGGATTCCTTAAACATCCTACTACCCTATCAGACTTTCATTTTGAAAAGAAAAATTAAACCCAAGTAGTCCCTTAAAAAAATTGCTAACCCGGGTTAAGAACTTCCTTAGCTACAAATATAAATCTCAGAAGAAAATGTAATCTCCAACTTGTACTTTGTCCTTTTGGTACTGGGGATTGAATCTAGGGCCTCACACATGCAAGACAACTCCTCTTTCACTAAGCTACCCTTTCCCCAGCCCTACCATAATTACAAAAATGTCAAAGACCTAGAATTTTTTTAAAATAAATTTTTATAAATAGTGTATTCAAAGATTTTGACCCACTACATAAAGTAAGAATCCCAATTCTTTAAGAAAAATATACAGATTTCATTAAGAGTTTAAATTCTGAGAGATTCAAGCCTGACACCAAGTCTTTAGATTTCTACTGCTTCAATTCCAAAGGATCAGTGGATAGCAAATTTAGTACACAAAACTCCACTATGCTGTATAGTTCCTTTTTTCCTGGGTCAGACAGCTTTATTCTGCTTCATTAACCCCTTCTTTGCTCCTTGATGGATCTTGGAATCCAGTTTCCCTGTAAGGAAGAAAAAAAAGTCTCATTTATTTTTTTAAATTTGCAATGCAAATATTTCATGGCTTCCCAGGTCTTCTGATTACTGTGTTCCTGTCACATTCAATTATCTTGCTTTAGGACTCAGATACTTCCAAACTTCAGAGTTTCATTTTGTAAGAATGAGAAAGCAGTGAGAACACTGTATATGGATGGATGGATTTGGACTCATATGTATACATACACAAAGTATTATTTGTGCAAAGAATCTAATCTAAATCTTTCTAATTTTGTAGCTCCTAGAAAAGAAACAAAGTTTTTTTTTTGTTTGTTTGTTTTTGTTTTTCTGGGTATTTGATACTAAGGCAAAGTTTTTAAGAAAATTAACATGTAATAAAGAAAGGAAGGTATTTTACAGAGTGAGAAATCCATTCTGCTGACCTGTTAACTGGCTCAGCATAATGCATGAACTTTCTTTCACAGTGAGAAAATCAGTTCAACTCACCTCTTTGCTGTCTCAGACTTAATAGGGCGAGTGACCTGAAACAGTGGAATTGAATCCACATGAATGCTTTGCTGACAAAGGGCCCCTTTATCACCAGCTAAGAAGGGTAAAGGTCATAGGCCATAGGCCACATGACTCTTCTGTGTTAAACTTAGAAACAAGCAATTTTCGTGTCCCAGGTGATCCAAATGAGAGGAACTTTACTAATATGTGATCTGAACTGTGATTCCGTGGATCTACCAGGATAGCATTTGGTTCAGTGGTAGGTGCCTTTGAATCATCCACATCATAAAGAGAATCTTCAGAGTTCTTGTCTTTCTGGTCTGAGAAAAAAGCTTGCAATTTTTTTTTCTCCCACAAAAACCCTCATCTAAGTCAAGAGAAGTTGATGCTAAAAATAGAAACAATTCAGTTCAACTTTAGCTCTAAAAAATAAATAAAGAGGTGTGGGTTTACAAGGGCACCCAGGTATACTTTGGGCCCACACCTATAACCAATGCCATTCATATGTTGTCATTTTCATTTGTTGGGCAATTAGGTATAACTGAAAGAACACTGAACTAGTAGAAGACCAAGGTTCTAGCCCATTGTCTCTGGTATTAACTAGTTGTATGATCTGAAGCAAGTCATTCAGCCTCTGGATTTCAGTGATCTCATTTGTCCAATTAAGAGAAGAATACATGCCCTGATTACCACACAAGGAGACTGAGAGAAAACCTTAGCCTAACAAATATCCATGTTTTCTTAAATCCCCTTCCTCCAGACTTTTGGAATAACACCTGCTTTTGGAATAACATTACATCTTCTTCTGGGCTTCCTCAGAAACTGTCACTCAATGAAACCCTGAAGGCCATCAACAATACTCACAATGCTGTTGATTTTAATTTGGGCTTTAGAGCATAGGGCATTCCCAGGGTTTTAGGAGTTTTTTCATCCCATAGGCTGCCTGGCTGGAAACCTGAACATGTGCCAGCAATCTGGCAAAGAGCCCTACTACAAGGCAAGTTTGCCTTTGTATTCCTAACATTACCACAGTGACTGTCAAATGGTTGGTTTTCAAAAAATGCCTTCATTAAATGACTAAAACAAAGAAGATAGATACTACAACTTTGTAACCCAAAGTAGCTGATATCAAATAAACTTTATACACTGTAAAAGGTGGTGGTATACAGAAATAAGTATTGAGTCTCATTCAGTATTTTAGGACAAGCTAAGACAGAATTTAGAATTTCATCTGAGACTCCAGACATCCAGTTCTCAATTTTATTTGAGACTCTAACTGCATAACCTTGAGGATGTTCCATAGTGACTCTTGTCCTCAATTTTTTTCAACTCTAGAAGAAATTAGACTAGAGAGTACTGAAGGTCCTATCCAGCTCTATAATATTATGCCCTAAAATTGAAAGGTAAATTGGAAACTGGGCATGGTAGTACACATCTTTAACCCCAGCTACTAGTTTTTTTTTTTTTTTTTTTCTTTCTTTCTTTCTTCCTGTTACTGGGGATTGAACCCAGGGGCATTTGACCACTAAGCCATAACCCCAGCCCTTTTATTTTTTCATTTTAAATTGCAGAAGCTAATTTCAAATTTGTGATGCTCCTACTCAGCATCTGGAGTCTCTGGGATTATAGGTATGTGCTTCCATGCCTGCTAGTCCCAGTGATTCAGGAGGCTGAGGCAGGAGGATCAACAAGTTTGAAGTCAAGGCTGGGTAATTTAGCAAGACCCTTGCCTCAAAATGAAATTATAAAAAAGCGGGGAGGCTTGAAATGTAGTTCAGTGGTAGAGTGCTCACCTAGCACGTGCAAAGCCCTGGGTTTAATCGAACAAAAGAAGGAAAAAAAAGTGAATTGGAATAATTTGTTCCTGAGGCAACCTGATAAAAAAAAAAAGTAGGAAAACTAAAACCAGAAGATTTAAGAAAAATACAACTTCTGTAAACCTGTTTACTCAAATATAAAATGAAAGGAGGAAAAAAAATCTCTATACACTCAGAATTGTTGAAATTATAGGTAACATTATGTGCTTTCTATATACAAGACACTGTGCTAAGTATTTTACACATATTATGTAATTTAATCAAGTAACTAATTGTAATAATACAGTTGTCCCTCAGAATCTGTGGGGGATTTGTTCCAGAACCCCAATGTATAACAAAATCCTCAGATGCTGAAGTCCCTTATATAAAATGGTGTTGTATTTACATATATCCTATGCATATCCTCCTGTATACTTTATTTATTTATTTATACATACCAAAGATTGAACCTAGAGTGCTTAACTAACCCCTGAGCCACATCCCCAGCCCTTTTTATTTTTGAGAAAGAGTCTTGCTAAATTGCTTAAGGCCTCACTAAGTTGCTGAGAATAGCCTTGAACTTTTGATCCTCCTGCCTCAGCCTCCTAAGTTGCTGGGATTAAAGCTGTGTGCCATCACACCTGGAGAAAATTATTCATAAATTCAAAATCCCCTGAAGAAGTAAGGGTATTTATATTATTTATGTGGAGGCTTTGAAGTTCTTAGTTATGGCCTGTTTCACCCTAGAGTCACCATATAATCCCATGCAAGTCTATAAATGGTCTATAAATGTATTCTATTCCTCATATTAAAAAAAAGAGATAAAAATTTTCTTCACAAAGACTTACTGTATAAGAACATTCCAAATCTAAATTTCAGAAAACTCCTGTCTGATTGTGAAAGGCATCAAGAGGGATCATGTCAGGTAAAATCAACAGTAAATGGTAGACAAACTAATCACTAGCTTTGATGATGATGTCATAAAATATAAGACTAATAGGAGGAAGGTGATCCAAGAGGAACAAGGATTTCCAGGCCTTTCCCAGGGATTGCAAAATTCCAGGGATTACAAAATTCTTCAATCAGCCTATCTAATAAAACCATACATGGGCCAATAATTTGTGAATTCTTTTTTTAATCAAGGACATCTTTGTAAGCTTAATACCTACCAGAGTGACTGCCAATACCAGCAACTCTTGAGCCAACTATAGGCAATGAAGCAAGAGACTCAGGCTTCTTATGGGAAAAGGCATATCCTCATATAATGGCTATTCTCAGATTGAAGGAACCCTGAGCTCTGAATTCTAATTGACTTGATCTTTTTTTTTTTTTTAGTTATCGGCGGACACAACATCTTTGTTTGTATGTGGTGCTGAGGATCGAACCTGGGCTGCATGCATGCCAGGCGAGCGCGCTACCGCTTGAGCCACATCCCCAGCCCCTTGACTTGATCTTTTAAGACTTGGGATCTAGACAGTGAATCACAGTAATATACAATACATTCTCTTAGTAGGAGAGAGACAATGCTTAGTTCCTGTATTTACATTTAGTACCTAAAGCATCTCAGTGTTAAACCACATCCTCAATCACAATGCATAAAAGAATATCAAGTCCATGTGCAGCAGATGGGCAAGAAGTTACAAGAAAAAAAGTATTTGTCATCAATCCATATGACTCTCTAGGAATTTTTCACATGCTTTGAATAAAATAAAAGGCAGTATAGAATTTACATGAGTGTATATAACATGTAGTTAATGTAAAAAAAAAAATTTCCAGGCTGGGGATAGCTCAGTGGTAGCACACTTGCCTAGCATATAGAGGGCCCAAGTTCAATTCCCAGTACCACACATACAAAAAATATTCCTTTATCTCTTTGAGTATTCAATCTATATACTCTACTATAATTAACTTTTTTTTGCATTTCCTAATTTAAGCAAACATGAAGCCAATGATGTTATATTGCACACTACTCTTTTCTGAATTATTTCAATTTTAGTGACACAAATTACTCCAAAGTCAAGAAAGTTCAAGTTTATATATCCAAAAACATACATCAAATATACACTTTTAATTTAAGAAAGATATATACACACATATGCACACACATACACACAAAAAACATAACATGTTAAATGGGGAATATTCTAAAAATTTATTTGCAAGTCAAAAGTTTGAAATTTGAAATATATTTCTCATAGAACCAACTTATAAAGGGTGATGAGGTTTCTAAGCATCTTGCAAAGAAACATTTAAACCACATTACTCTGAGTATTAATATTATTAATACTATGAAATTTAATTATTTCATGTGGTACTGGGATTAAAATTTTTTCCAGCTCTAGAGAGGCACAGTGGCGTATACCTGTAATCCCAGCTACTAGAAGGCCAAGGCAGGAGGATCACATGTACAAGACTAGCCTTGGCAATTTATAAAAACTCTGTCTCAAAATAAAAAATAAAAATAAAAAGGTCTGGGGATGTAGCTCAGTGATAGAACATCCCTGTATTGAATTCCCAG
Source organism: Callospermophilus lateralis (assembly GCF_048772815.1). Taxonomy (NCBI): domain Eukaryota; kingdom Metazoa; phylum Chordata; class Mammalia; order Rodentia; family Sciuridae; genus Callospermophilus; species Callospermophilus lateralis. The sequence continues at coordinate 108,336,736 of NC_135307.1, read as the reverse complement.
TAGTGTAAAAACAAAAACAAAACACAACAACAAAATTTTCTAGCTCTAAAGAACTGGAAGTTTCTCCCAGAGCCTAAAGGAAGGAAAGGGAGTTCCAGTAAAGAAGAAGGTTTTTAGAAATGGTAATGAGGAATGAAAGATGAATGAAAGATGATGAAATAAGAAGTTAAAGGAAATAGAAAACTTCACACCAGACTAAATTCTCAGATTAGGCTGACTCTCAATAGAAATATTTTGTGAGATCCATATGGGCTAGTCAAACTTTTTTTATTTTTTTATTTTTTGGAGATAGGGTTTTAGTTGCTGAAGCTAGCCTCAAATTTGTAATCCTCCTGCATAAGCCTCCCAAGTCACTGGGATTATAGTCATGTGTCACTAAGCTCAGCTCTATTTCTTCCTTTTAGAAACATTTTCACTATTGTTTCTGACCAATGTTCTATTAACTAATAGAAACAGGATAAAGTGAAAGACATAAGGTATCAAAACTTTCTCTTAAAAACATCATTCTCCTTCATCCCTTTCACCCCACAGGAGAAAAATGAAGGACATATATGTGTTAAAAGTGGGTCTCTGAGTAGAAAAAGTACTAAAATAAAACATTTCAGAAAAATATTTAAACTCTACTTACACAGAATGTTTTTTTCACAGGGTCTTAAACAGTAGATGAAAACTAAGACAAGGAATAAAGCTGAGAAAGGGAACTGGGACTAAAGATCAAGTAATAGTTGTTTGAGAGAGAAGACCCATCTCCATTTCTCCTTCTTCCAACAGGACTGCCATCAGTATCTAAAGCAAGGTGAGGATGGAATGGGGGAGGAAGTTCTAGAACACCACAATAAAAAATAGGGGAATGTGAAAGAAGATTTCAGTTCTCAATACTAGAGAGGAAAAAAGAATTTCCAAGGCTACCTGGCCAATAACTGGAATAACTGGAGTATAGTCTGAAGTAAATAATCTATGTAAGTCAAAGGCAACTTTGTTCAGAGTTTCTTATGTATAGGAATCTCAGGAAAATATGTCTTATCAATCATGAGAGTTCCTAAATTTTGCAGTGAACACTAAATTGATATTCCAAGCATTTCATCTTGTGATGAAAAACAATGCTAAAATATAGTCAGCTGGCCAATAGCATCAGTATCATCTGAAAGCAGGACCCAGGATCCTGTGTTTTTATAGTTTGGCTAGGTGATTTTTATTTTTTCATAGTTTGAGAAGTACTTATCTACAGAACAGATTTATAAAAAGGCAAGTTGTTACCCAAGGTATAGGAGGAGGTAAAGTTGTGTACAAGTAAAAACAAGCATGCCTCAGAACTGCCCAATTCATACAATGGGAAAACAGTGATATGGAAGCATGAAACAGTAACTGACATGAGCAAATGGGAGTTGTTATTGATGATTTTCAATAGAAGTTAGCCAGAGAAGGCACCATTATATGTTTTTTGTGATTGATGTGAAATAGAAGAGGCTACTTCAAGAACTAGAGAGAAGAAAAGTGGGAGCTAATCAGTTCAAAGAAGAAAGTAAAGTCAACAAATATTTCCTGATAAGGCAATATGCAAAGGGTATTATAATTACAAAAACCTAAGAGCAAAAGTCATAGAAAATAAACCATTAAGAGATTTCAAAAAGAATGAAAAGCAAGAGGGCTCAGGCACAACTATAGGAACCAATAATAAAGGGAAATATGGGAAGTGGTGCCTCTAAAATAGACACTCATTGGACTGGGGGTGTAGCTCAGTGCTACAGCATTTGTCTAGTATGCATGAAGCCCTAGATTCAACCCCTAGCACCACAAAATACAATAACAACAAAAATCCAAACAAATGAAAAACAACTTAAGGACTGAAGGTGTGTACTTCATTGGGAGAGTGTGCTTAGCATATTCAAGGCCCTAAGTTCAATCCCTATCACCAAAAAATTAAATTAAAAAAATACATATATAGTCAGGCACAATGACACATCCTATCATCCCAATGACTCCAAAGGCTGGGGCAGTAGGATCACAAATTCGAGGTCACCCTCAGCAACTTAGCAAGACACGGTGACAATTAATTAATTAATAAGAATCTATGATGTAGCTCTGTGGTAAAGGGCCCCTAGGTTCAATACCCAGTACCAACCACACAAGGGCCTAGGGAATAGCTCAGTGGTAGAACATTGCCTAACATGTGACAAAACAAATGAAAAAATAGTTTTAAGATGTATGATATGTCAAAATACATTCTATTGTCATAACTAATAAAAACAGAAAATTTTAAAAAAAGATTTTAAGTTTTATTCTTGGAACAAATATTGAAGAACAATGGATAAATGACAATATTGTCACTGGTATTAGATCCCTACTTTCTCTGATGAGCATCACAGTGGGGCAAAGCATTCTTTTGGGTAACAAATTGCATTTTAATGTAATGGGGTTCTAAATAGAAGTTTATGGTGATTTACTATCATGCTAATGATTGTGGATCAGGATACTTTGGGAAGGCTATATTGTAGTAAATCCAACAGTAAAGTTATTGATAAAATAATAATGTGAATCCTCCCATTAGGAATACCACAGAACAAATAATTTTAAAGTTAGACAAGTGAGATACAAAACAAAAAAGAAAAAAAATTAGATCATCAAAGATAGTGACTTACAGATTTTTGGATTTCCTTTAATAGGAAACTTCACAATCATTTCCTGGGGATTTTTGCAGATGAAAACAAATGGAGAATCAGATTCTTGACTGATGTCTGGAAACTGTGAATTATAAAAATAAAAAGTTCAAGCTATTTGGGATAAATTTTGAATTTTAAAGATATCAAAGCATGTCCCAGATTTTACCTTGACATTCTGATGATAGTATTCCTCATTTTTTAGGTAAAGAGGATTATGCTCAACAAGCAAGAACAGAATTTCACCTTTCTGCAGTCTTTAGCACAGTTTTATATACTCTTGCCTGCCATTTCTGGCTTTCAATAGTGGGAACTGCTTCATAAGCAAAGGATATCTGACATCCTTCCAGGCAAATCAGAACTGACCATTCTTTTTAACACAAACAACTCAGAGTTGGGAGATTCACAGGTCTCTTTCAGAAATATTGGTTCAACCCAAGTGAAGCACTGGAAGACTTTAGAAAAACATTTGTGGAAATTCTGCCAGCAACAGTACACACAGCCCTTCTCTCACTAAAGTCAAGGAAGATGATTCATTCTGAAAGGCATGAACATGTAAAAGCTGTCTTAGGGTAAAAAGGTAACTGGCAGAACAATTCTGAAAATTGTTTTAAAAGTCTTTTTTGGATCTCTTATCACAAAACAAATTTGCCTGAATACTTAGAACTTTTATTCCTTCTACAAAGACAGGCACAGAACCTAAAAAAAGACTATACTTAGTACACAATCACAATTTAAGGAACAATTAGGGGTTGGCAGAAAATGTTCTCTAGCAATGCCCAATTGATCTGGTGTTACATTAGTTCTTATCTTGGGATATCCTGTATTTAGCAAGATGGACAAATATGACTGATAGGCATCTGGGTCAGACTTAATTACCAGAGAAGCTGTTCTCCTAGTAACTACTATAAAATATGAAATTAGCTTTCCCACTTGCATAAGGTCCTGGGTTTGATCCAAAACATGGCCAAAAAAGACAAAAATAAGAAATTATTTTTCCATTCTTATTCTTTCAAAGATTTAAGACTCTAAAGTAGAAATAGAGGTTTCAGTTAAAAAAAAAAAGCAAGAAAATTCAAATTTATCTAGTGGAAGCATAAACTTCTTTACTGATCACTCTGTCCAAAGTGATAAGTTGATACTGTACAGAAAACAGGTAATAGCAGCTTTTGTTTCTGACCATATACCATAGCTTTCAGTGTAGGACAGATGTGGCATATCCTTCATAAGAAAATTGAAGGGGCTGGGGCTGTGGCTCAATGGCAGAGCACTTGCCTAGCATGTGTGAGGCACTGGTTTTGATCCTTAACACCATATACAAAAATAAGCAAATAAAATGAAAGCGTGCTGTCCATCTTCAACTACAAAAAACCCCAAAAACCCACTTAATATTAAGTATCAACCACAAACATATTCACAAGCAACATCAAAATAGTCACAGTGGAAAAGACAGTAAAGATGGGAGGGTGAACCCTCTTCTTCCCTTATCCCCTGGATCCTTAGAACTCAAAAAAAAAGCAGGGACCAATTGTTACTGCTGGGTATTTAGAAGGAAGTAAGCTCCCATACTGAGGTGCTTTGGCACAAGTAAGACCAGAGGCTATCATCAATATCTTTAAACCTAATTCTACAGAGAACAAAGCATCAATAGTCACAATTACCATCTCTTTAATTTTTCCCTTCTCTATAGCTTACAAAAAGGACAATGCTGCTAGGACTTCACAGCTCTGCTTTTCCAAAACGGCCAACCATTTCATCCATTCTCTCCCCTTTCTACCACACTTGTAACTCTTTCTTCCCTACTGGATTAATCCCAATAACACATAAATATTCTGTAATATTTACTATAAAACAAAAATGTCTCCCCAGATCCTATACTAGCTACTACCCCATTTTTCCCAGATCCCCTTTACAATAAAATTATCTGACCAGGCACAGTGGCCCATGCCTGCAATTTCAGGGACCTGGGAGGCTGAGGCAGAAGGATGCAAGTTTGAGGCCAGCCTGGCAACTTAGTAAGACTCTGTCTTAAATAAATACATAGGGCTGAGGGTGTAGCTTTGTGGTAGAGTGTTCCTGAGTTCAATCCCCAGTACCATAATAAATAAACAGACAATTAGACAATTGAAAAAAAAAAGGTGCCAGATGCAGTGATGCATCCCTGTAATCCCAGCAGCTCAGGAGGCTGAAGCAGGTGGATTGAGTTCAAAGGCAGCCTTAGCAATTTAGCGAGGCCCTAAATAACTCAGCAAGACCCTGTCTCTAAATAAAATACAAAATAGGGCTGGGGATGTGGCTCAGTGGTTGAGTACCCTTGAGTTCAATCCCTGATACCTACCCCCCAAAAAAGAGCTGGCAGGGTGGCTCAGAGTTAAGCACCCCAGGTTCAATCCCTGGTACCAGGAAAAAAAAAATTAGACTAGAGAGGCAGCTCAGTGGTAGAGGGATTGCCCAGCATGCAAAAGCCCCTGGGTACAATTCCCATTAACACCCCATCTCTCATCACATACATACAAAAGAAAAGAAAATAATTCTGACGTATGTTAACAGAATAAGTAAATGTTGAATAGTAAGGAAAACTGGAAAATTGAGGGACAAATATAATGATACTATGATAAACTCCTTGGACCAATCATGCCTTATAATGAAGATAAACATTAAGATCTACTTTCCTAACTGAATCTCAAATCTAAGTTCCATGGGAATATCCCTTTTCTCACCCTACCACCAAACACAGGGCTTACAAGACACAGAAATGAGGAGCAAAGCAGCCTACAAACAATAAAGCAAGGCCTTCATGCTTAAGGAAGGATTATTTTTCATTATTAAGGACACTAAGGCAAAGTCAAAGTACCTCCAAAAAAGCATAATAACTCCTAATGCCTGTGCATTAAGGACCACATTATATTCTAACAAGTCAGTGATAGTTGTAAGAAAGGGATCTTTGACCAAAGAGTGAAAAGACTAAAATTACTGACCTAGAGAAAGAGTAAGTTAAGAGAGAGAGGTGAAGAATGTGAATAAACATGATGTCACATTCAGTTCAGAGAGGATGCTAGATTAAGCATCAATGAAATGGAATAATACACAGTTTAAGGAATGTGGGTTTTACAATTAAGCAACCATCCATATTTAGTAAAAGACTCTTCAGACAGTTGCTGTTGTTCTTGTCTACAAAGACTTCTATCACCTGGCTTCCAGTCTGAGGTGGACCTACTCTTCCTTAATGCCTCATAAATTTCACAGCTATCTAGCATAACAGGTAATTAACTACTAAACAGCCACTTTCTTCTCCTCTCCAGAGGGAAATTATTCACCAGTCATCTAGAAAACATTTCTTTTGCCATTTTTATGAGAGAGGAAAAAAAAAAAAAGGTAGTACTTTTTGGCAACCACTTCTGATTTAGAGCCAAATGGGCATTTTTACCCAACTCCAAAAGCTTCCATTTAGTTCTTGTATTAATATGATCAATAATTCCTAAACTATGTCATTCTTCACATTAAGTCTCAGATGACCTATAAATCTTATACCTACCTTCAGAGTCAAAACAAAGAGTTAATAAAGAGCTCATTGCCAAAGCACATATATATGCTGAAGGTTTTCTTGATTGAACTTCAAGGAACTAGGTAGGACATGACATCAGGCTCTGAAATCTAGTTAGCTAAAAACTGACTCCAAGAAGATTGAGGTGATAAAACTCAGAAAAAGAGAAGGAAATGAGTCCAATAAGAGGCCACAAACACAACAGAGCCAAAGAGGCATATTCTGAAAGCAACTGCATCCTTTTTTGGGGGGGTAGGGTGGGGTGGGCACGGGGAGATGGTAAATTAGGAATTGAACTGAGGGTGTTCCAGTCCTTTTTATTTTGAGGCAGAGTCTCACTAGGTTCCTGAGTGTCTTGATAAACTGCTGAAGCTGGCCTCAAACTTGTAATCCTGCTGCCTCAGCCTCCAAAATGGCTGGGTTTACACCTGGTAATTAATATCTGATAACTGCAGCCAGTTACATTAGATTTTTTGACCTTTCATCCTACATATTTGTTACTTTGTATTCCTTGCCCTACATCTTTGTATTTCCTCTCTGAAACCCCAATCCTAGTAACCAGTGTTTCATTCTTTATCTCTCTATATTTGACAACCCCCCCACTTTTTTTTTAAAGATCTCACATATAAATGAGATCATACATTATTTTTCTTTTCATATCTGGCCTCTGTCACTTAGCATGAAGTCCTCCAGTCTTCATTTTTTAAGCTGAGTAATATTCTGTTATATAAACATAGGCACAACATATATATGTGAATGATACACACCATTTTCTTTATCCATTTGTCCACTGATGGGCCACTTGGATTGTTTCTATATCTTGGTTATTGTGAATAGTGTTGTAATGAATGTGGGTGTGCAGATATCCTTATGAGATAATGATTTGAAGTATATTTCAGAAGAGGGAATGCTGGGTTCAGTACAGTCTTTCTAAAATATACATCTTGGGGCTGGGGATGTGGCTCAAGTGGTAGCGCGCTTGCCTGGCATGCATGCGGCCCGGGTTCAATCCTCAGCACCACATACAAACAAAGATGTTGTGTCCGCCGATAACTAAAAAAAAAAATATTAAAATTCTCTCTCTCTCTCTCTCCCTCTCTCACTCTCTCTTTAAAAAATAAAATAAAATTAAATTAAAAAAAATAAAATATACATCTTATTATATCATTTATATGGTTGCCTTTAGAATATAGTTCAAATTCCTATACATGACATTTATGGCTTTTCACATATCAATCACTCTTTGCTTCTCAATATTGGCATAACCATTTACTAAGCATTCACTATGAGCCAGACTGTTATGTTAGGAGACATACAGGTGAATAAAACATAGATGATGAGCTAAAGGAACTAAATGTGAACATGTAACCTCCACCCCCCCAAAAAAAAAAAACACAAGGAAAGAAATAAAAAATACAGTAACACTACAGTTATAGGAGTATGAACCCAGTAGCTCAAAGAAGGAAATGATTAATTCTATCAGACAAAAACTGGTTTGGGGTCAGGGAAGAATCTATGGAGTGATATCTGAGCTGTTTTAAAGGATGAAAAGGAGCTCTCCTTGTGGAAAAAGGCATAATGAAGGCTGGGATATAGCTCAGTTGGTAGAGTGCTTGCCTCACATGCACAAGGCCTTGGTTTCAATCCCCAGCACCCCCCAACACATGCGGCATAATGACCTGATATAGAATAGTATACTAAGTAGTATACTGAAGGCTAGGCTCAGTGACACATATCAGTAATCCTCAGGAGGCTGAGGCAGGAAAATCACAAGTTTGAGGTCAGCTTTAGCAAGTTAGTGAGGCTTTAAGTAACTTGGCAGGACCCTGACTCAAAAACAAAAATAAAAAGGACTATAGCTCAGTGGTAATGTGTCTGGGTTCAATCCCTAGTACAAAACAAACAAAAAAGGTATATTAAGGGGCTAGGGCTGGGGGCTGGGGATGTGGCTCAAGTGGTAGCGCGCTTGCCTGGCATGCGTGCAACCTGGGTTCGATTCTCAGCACCACGTACAAACAAAGATGTTGTGTCCGCCGATAACTAAAAAATAAATATTAAAAAATTCTCTCTTTCCTCTCTCATAAAAAAAAAAAAAAAAAAAAAAAAACAGGGCTAGGGCTGGAGCTCAGTGGTAGCACACTTGCCTGGCATGTGTGAGGTGCTGGGTTCGATTCTCAGCACCACATATAAAAATAGATAAAGGTCTATAAACAACTAAAAAAAATTTTTTTAAAAAAATGGTACATTGAGGAAGATATAAATTATGCTTTCATCAGGATTTCCCTTTTTTTTTTTTTTTTTTTTTATTGGGTACTGCGAATTGAACTCCGGGGCACATCCCCAGCCATTTTTTATATTTTATTTAAAGACAGGGTCTCACTGAGTTGCTTAGTGCCTTGCTATTGTTAAGCCTGGCTTTGAACTCACAATCCTCCTGCCTCAGCCTCTGGAGCAGCTGGGATTACAGATGAGTGCCACTGCACCTGGTAGAATTTGCCCTTTTTTAGAAGCTTCCTTAACTCTCCCCATTCCATCTAAACCCAGCTGAGTTAGGAGTTGGGTCCCCTCCTTTGTGCATTCCACTATCCATGTAATTATTATGATTGGTTTTTTTTTTGTTAGTTTCTTCTAGTAGGCTTAATAATATAGAGGGAATGGAAGATCTTGTTAAAACTCTGGATCTTTAGTCTTTATTATAATGCCTGGCACATAATACAAAATAATAAATATTCCTTGAATGTGTGATTATCTAATATTCTGAGGCATACAATATTGAATTAGGAGATAATTTGTCACTGGGATGACACAACAGATTGGATGACAAACCAAGAAGGCTCAAGCAGATTGTAAAAACATCAAGGCCACAGCAGATTCCTTCTAGGTCAAGCAGACCACTTTCTCTAAGACTTTTTTAACTTATAGGTTAAAATCAAGGTATCACAACAAATGACAGATTCTACCTATATTAAATCTCTTATATATGTTCTTCTCCTGCCTAATTCCATAGGCATTATACTAAAACAGGTCTTTTTATATTTCTACCCTAGACTATAACACTCTCTTCACTAGTCTTCTTACATTCATAATCTTTCCACTTGAATCCATTTTCTACATTGCTGCTAATGAATTTTCTTTTTTTTTTTTTTTTTTTAAGAGAGAGAGAGAGAGAGAGAGAGAATTTTAATATTTTATTTTTTAGTTTTCGGCAGACACAACATCTTTGTTTGTATGTGGTGCTGAGGATCGAACCAGGGCCACACACATGCCAGGCGAGCGCGCTACTGCTTGAGCCACATCCCCAGCCCACTGCTAATGAATTTTCCTCAGGCAAAGCTCTGATCATGTTACTGCCTCATAAAACCTTCAAAACCCTCCTCCCCATCCTGCAACTCACTAGAAAAAAAGGTCTTAATTCTGCAGCCTATCATTCAAAGCTATCAACTTTCTGACCACAATCTACCTTTCCATTCTTGCTTGCTGCTTGTTCCTCTTCCCTTACATATTTCTTTCAACCAACTGATTTGCCATCATTATTCCTACATCCTCATAACATCCCATCAGTATTCTTGATGGCCTTGACCTTGACATTCTACCTTAGCTTCCAGAGTTATCTGGGAATTACAGGTACACACCACCTCATCTGGCCTCCCATTTGTGCCTTTGCTCACATTACTTCCTCTCCTTGGAATATGCTTTTCTTTTTTTTATTTTGCAGTACTAGGGATTGAACCCAGGACCTTGCACATACTAGGGAAGGGCTCTATCACCAAGCTACATCACCAGTCTTTTTTATTTTTTGAAATGGCCTCCCTGAATTGCTCAGGCTGGCTTGGAACTTGGAATCCTCCTGCCTCAGTCTCCCAAGTAGCCGGGATTACAGGAGTGCCTCACCATGCACAGCAAGAATATGCTGTGCTAGCATGTAAATAGGAAGACTTGGACAGCAAACTCCCAATTTTAACATGGGTTGACCAACATTACACAAGTTGTTTGTACTATCTTAGCTTTAAGTTCCTTATCTCTAAAAGAGGAATAATAGTATCTTGCTTGGAATTGTTGTGAAGTTTAGAAAATAACATATATTAAGCATGGCACATAATAAGTCATCAAAATGATAATGTTTATTACTTTTCTTCAAGGCAAATTCAAAGCCATGTTTCTTTCTTTCTTTTCTTTTCTTTTTTTTTTTTTTTTTTTTTTAAGTACTTTGGGACTGAACCCAGGGCATTGCACATATTGAAGCCATTTCTTAATAGTTTTGTGGATTTCCTCTGAGTTAGAAATAATCACTCCCTTCTTCAAATCCTCAGAGGCAATCTTACTTCTGTTAAGACATTTATTTTGGGCTGGGAGTGTAGCTCAGTGGTATAGAGTTTACATAGTATGTTTGAGGACCTGTGTTTGATCTCTAGCATTATTTTTTTAAAGCGTTATCTTTATTTTTTAGATTTTGTTTAATATTTTTTAGTTGTTGATGGACCTTTATTTTATTCATTTATTTATATGCAGCGCTGAGAATTGAACCAAGTGCCTCACACATGTGAGGCAAGCACTCCACCACTGAACCACAACCTCAGCCCCATTTTTTATATTTTATTTGGTTGTTAACAAAATATAAAATATTTTTTATATTTTATTTGGTTGGAAATCTGGTAGCCTTTCAGATTTCCAAGGAAAGAACCTATGTATCTTTTTGTTTCCTTTAGTGTCTAGAATGGTGTCTGACTTATAGTAGGCACTCAAATATTTATTGATTAAAAAAATATAAGAAAATTTTAAGAATTACACATTCACTGTTAGATGAAAAACTAAACATTGAAGAATTCACATAAATACATGAAAAATTGGCAATATTCCTCGTCTCTCTTCTATTGTGCTTCAGCACAACAGAAAACATGCATGCATATACACCTGCATGCGTGCGCGCGCACACGCACACACACACACACACACACACACACACACACAGTTATTCCTTAAAACGCATTTTTGTTGTTGTTGTTGGATACTGAGAATTACACCCAGGAGTACTTTACCACTGAGCTATATTCCAGTCCTTTTTTTAATTTTTTGAGACAGGGTCTCCCTAAGTTGCAGAGGCTGGTCTTGAACTTGTGATTCTCCTGCCTTAGGCTCTCAAGTAGCTGGGATTATAGGCAGTGTCTCTGTGCCAGGCTCCTTAAACCATTTTCATCTGAAAATGACGATAAAGACAGTCTGTTCTGACTTAGAAACTCTAGTAAATATTCTAGTCTTCATAAGAATCCTGAAAATAGGTTTCCTATCTCAGGTGAGCTGTGAATTTAAAGAACTGCTTGGAATTAGGCTATTTGCTAGTGATATACAATTTCCTTCTTTGCTGAACTGGATAATAACCTGTGATCCCTGAGGAACACTGTCAGGTCTATGAATTGACAGATTTTCTCTGTGCAACATAGAGGATATTTTAATTTTATTATTATTTTTTATGGTGCTGAGAACTGAATTCAGGGCATCACACATGCTAGGCAAGAGCTTTACCACTGAGCTATACCCCCAAATCCCTCACAAATTTTAAAAGATAATTTATGGCCTTTGTCTTTTCAAGGCCAATTCCTGGCCTACATATTGACTATTACTTCCTTCAGTACTCTAATCTCCCCTCTTAGACTCACAGGCAATCCATTAGTGATGCAAGCTTTGACTTACAAACCTAAAGTGATATCTGTAATCTTCCTGAAGATCTATGGTGCTTAGACACTCTTAAAGAAGAAACAAGTCATACTCATACTCTCTTCTCTACTGGAAGACTGAAATTCTATTGCTGGTGTCAATTACTGGATGTAGGCACCCAGCAGAATGCTTCAGCATAATTCCTTGAAGATAGGGTTTTGGCTGTTACAAAAGCCATAAGATCAAAAGGACTAAAGGGTCAGAAAGCTGGCAGGAGTGGAATGGATTCAGTTCAAAAGAAATAGAATAATCAATGGCCTTGAAGATTTCAGACAATCAGATTTTCTTTTGAAGGCAGGGATAAAAATAGCACAAACCCTACACAGACTCATTGAAACAAAAGCCAATAACTCAACTTTTTATCTCAAGACTTGTTAGGTCTCCAGAACCATTCACAACCACAGCTGCTAATGGTTGTGGATTTGGCAATCAAAATGTCTTTGTTAGGAAAAAAAAAAAGTTTTAACTGCCTGACTATTGAGGTTATAAACCACAGACTTGATGCATTGTTGCAGTCAGAGTCCTCCCTGCTGTTTTTGAGAGCTTACATCTGCTGCTGGCAGATAAAATGCTGGCAAACTGCTAGGGCTCCTTCCAGGGGAATACAGGAGGAGCTTTTAGGAGTTGACTCTCATCTACCTTTCTCCCCCAAGTTAAGCCCACAGCCTTTTATGAATGACTGTTACCTACTCCAGGTTATCCTCAGGCATTACTGAGGAGGGTTGAGAGTCTAGTGGTGGGATTTTTTCCAGCACAAATTAGCCATGTTGGCCAAATTAGTCTTAAAAGATAAAAGGAAGACAAGTTCTTAGCTCAGGAGAGAGCATGTTAAGCACACATTTTTAATTTTATTTGCTTATTTTTAAGTGGTGCTGAGGATTGAACCCAGGGTCTCACACATACTAGGCAAGCGCTCTACCACTGAGCAACAACCCCAGCCCAAGCACATATTTTTTAAAAGCCACTTATAGTGAAGTGCACTTAATTTTAAAACAATCACTGACAAAATCTTTTTTGTTCTTTTTTTTTAAGAGAACAAAATGATCACACTATGTTAAAAAATAATGAGGGCTTGGTGATTTTAATTTATCAAAGAAAAGTCAAGAACATAATGTCAAAAGTAAATAACTGAGTTTCTTTGAAGGAGAAAAATGTTAGGAACAGAAATAGAGAAGTAAAATGTGGTTCAAGTAATATAGGAAGTTACTTTGAGTTGAAATAAAAATGATTAAATCCACACTGGTTTTCAAACAAAATGTGATTCAGTTGGGTGATAAGAAAGGCTTGCTGAGATGCTGAAGAACACACAGGAAACTTTCCTGGATGGTTCTCTCTGTGCACCGACTTAAGGATAAAGGAAAAACAAACATAGCAGACAAATGCTCTCTAAACTATATGTACTAGGTTACCAGTTCTGCAGTCTGTAAACAGATAATATGCAAGCATGTGTGGTGGGGGATGTAGCTCAGTGTTAGTCCAGCATACATAAGGCCCTAGATTCAATTCCTAGCACTGCCAAACCAAAAAAAGAAAAATTTAGGGACATTGTCTATTATATTCACCTCTCATTAAGGGCATAATGTATACCAGCATATTAAGGGCTCTGAAAAATTCTGTAGTAAACCAATAAATTTGTTTAATCCAAAGACATTTTCAAGATACATATTTCAAAGAACACCTATGCTATGGAATAGTTTTAGAGATGCTAGTATAGAGCTATTGTTCCTAAATTCTCAACTTGTTTCTTTAGCAATAAGAATGAGGCTTAAAGTGGTGGAGTCCTTGCCTGCCATGTGCAAGGCTCTGAATTTGACCCCAGCACCACGACAAAAAAAAAAAAAAAAAATCAGGCTGGTATAACTATGCAATTATATTTCTTACATTAAAGAACTCTAGTTCAAAAATAGACTATACAACTACATTTTTTACATCACAGAACTCTAAACAGAGATAGGTAGATGATTACACCAAGGGTGGTCGAGACATTTTCCAAAAAGGCAGCCAATGCCAAAGCTACAACTTTATTTATTTATTTATTTATTTATTTAACAGTACTAGGTATTGAACCCAAAGTGTGCTACCACTGAGTTACATCCCCAGCCCTATTTATTTATTTACTTACTTATTTATTATTGGTACAGCACTATTTTGTGTTTTAGAGACCTGAGTTGCTTAGCGCCTCGCTATTGCTAAGGCTGGCTTTGAACTCATGATTCTTCTGTCTCAGCCTCCAGAGCCACTGGGATTACAGGCACGTGCCATCACACCTGGTCCTTTTTAGTTTTGATTTTGAGGAAGGGTCTCATTAAGTTGTCCAGGCTGGTCTTGAACTTGCCATCCTCCTGCCTCAGCCTCCTGAGTTGCCAGGATTACAAGCATGGGCCACTGCACCCAGTCAAAGCTACAATTTTTAGAAGTGAAAAGATCTTTATCCAATAAATAACAACAACTATTATCAATCGGCTATTATCAATCCTGAATATATTCACATGCTACACTCAAACACAGGAAAGAAACAATGGTGAAAAGCCACAGAAAAGCTGATGACCAAGGAAAAATGATATGGGATTCCTGTGTTTGACAAAGCCTACAGGTTTCTGGCATTTTGGTATATTTTAATGTCATACCTAATGAAAATTCATAATGAGAACTGACAGGACTTCCAACAAGGAACATATTGGAAGGTTCCTACACTTCTACATGCTGCCCTCAGCAACCTCAGAACATAAAACAGAATGTAAGCTGAAGGAGGAACATCATGTTCACCTGAAACAAGAGTATCCTTACGAAACCAAAAAAAGATTTACTTTGTTAATTGAATTCTAATTCTTGTAACCCTCATGGTATTCCATACTTTAGGATTACAGTTTCCTGAATAAATTTGTGGCAGAACGATCATTTAACTGTCTAGAGTTTGAAATAATTTGACCTTTGTCAGGAGGTAGTTTTCTTGATCAATAAAGGAGAAAGTAAAACAAGGCCCCTTTCCAGTCACCATCCACATGGGCAGATGCAGCTGGGTTCTCTTTTAGAATGCATATATAACATGAAGAGAATATGATGCACTAAGTTTTATTAAGTTGTTAAGATCTGTGAGTCTTTAAAACTGTAAAGCCCATACCAATATAAGGTATTTTTATAATTATTAATTCTACAGTGTGGGGTCGGGGGAGAAGAAGGCTGGGGATAAAGCTTAGTGGTAGGGTGCTTTCCTAGCATGCTTGAGGCCCTGGGTTGGATCTCTAACACCACAGGCAAAAAAAAAAGAGGAA
This sequence comes from Callospermophilus lateralis, assembly GCF_048772815.1. Lineage (NCBI taxonomy): Eukaryota > Metazoa > Chordata > Mammalia > Rodentia > Sciuridae > Callospermophilus > Callospermophilus lateralis. The sequence goes on along the minus strand of NC_135307.1, from coordinate 108,321,551 downwards.
CAGGGAAGGGAGGAAGAATGATGACACTTAAAAAAAAAACAAAACAGTCAAAAGGCCCATAGATAGTACAGGGACAAGAGTGCAAGGTAGTGAAGAGCCTCCACATGTCTATGGTTCTGTTGAGGTTTAGATCGAATACTAATGGCAGAACAAAAGAATAGGAGTCAAAATTCACATCAAAATACATGCACTGTGGGCTGGAGATGTGGCTCAAGCGGTAGCGCGCTCGCCTGGCATGTGTGTGGCCTGGGTTCGATCCTCAGTACCACATCAAACAAAGATGTTGTGTCCGCCGAAAACTTAAAAAATAAGTATTAAATTCTCTCTCTCTCTCTCTAAAAAATAAATAAATAAATAAATGTGTTGTACTCAGACACAAACAGTAATCAGAACAGACTGAGGAGGCAACCCATAAGAAAATAAAAGATAGAAATGTAGGGGGATAATAACTGTTGACTAAAATCTGTGAGGAAAAGATAAAGAAGTTGAGATAGCTATGAATAGTAAAGGGAAAAAAAGGAAGCATTAATAGCAAAAATGCAACACAGAGTCAGGTGTGGTGGTTCATGCCTGTAATCCCAGTGGCTGGGGGAGGGGCCACTAAGGTAGGAGGATTTCCAGTTCAAAGCCAGACTTAGGGGGCTGGGATCATGGCCCAGTAGTAAAGCATTCACCTTGCACATGTGTGAGGCACTGGGTTCGAGTCTCAGCACCACATAAAAATAAATAAATAAAGGTATAGTGTCCATCTAAAAATTAAAAAAAAAAAAAAAAGCCAGACTCAGCAATTTAGTGAGGCCCTAAGCAATCAGGGAGGCCCTTTCTCTAAATAAAACACAAAAAAGAAGGGCTAAGGATGTGGCTCAGTGGTTAAGTGCCCCTGGATACAATCCCTGAGACAAAAAAAAAAAAAAAAAAAGCAAGGCAGGCGGGGAGGGGAATAGCTCAATGGTAAAGCGCTTGCCTAGAATGCAAGAGGCCCTGGATTCAATTCCCAGCACCGACCCCCGCCCCACCCCCCAAAAAAAGTAAGTCTGAAAAACAAACAATTTACTGAGAAAAATTAAGCTGAAGCACACTTTATTAAACATAGTGGTAGATGTCCTATTACCTATAGTATCTGTTCAAAACAACAGGAAAACTATACTATTAGTGAGACTCCTCAGGCTTCGTTTTTGCCAGTATGAAACTAAATATAAAAATCCTGTATGTCAAGAATTTTTCAATTAAGCTAAAGTCCTTTGTCTCCCTCTTATGTTCAAAATGTACTTTGTGGGGCTGGGGCTATAGCTCAGCGGTAGAGTGCTTGCCTAGCACATGTGAGGCCCTGGGTTCGATCCTCAGCACCACATACAAATGATTAAATAGAATAAAGGTATTTAAAAAAAAAAAAAGTACTTTGTTATGTCAGTTCAATGATCAAAAACAAAATAGACATGTATGTGTACATCTACACACACACAAACACACCTGACACAATCCAAGCAATTGGTATTCAAACACACCTGCCTACTATCATGAGCTCAAATGCTTTAAAAAGCAATAACAGATCTATCATACCCACCACCCAATCAAAAGGATTCAGGGGATACTTTTGAAGACTTCCTCACCAAAAAAAGCAAAGCTTTAGTAAGGGATGAAGACCCTATACTTTTATGCTGGACTATGGCAATAGTTTCCTATTTAGAAATGTATATATATCAGTTCTCCATAAACCAAATACCAAAGCATCACTAGGTTTTTTTCTGTCATTGATAGGGTCTTTTCCTGCCCCAATATATCTTATTAAAAGACTCCTTTGGGGATGAGGTTATAACTCAGTGGTAGAGGGCTTGCCTAGCATGTGTGAGGCACTAGGTTCGATTCTTAGCACCACATAGAAATAAATAAAATAAAGGTCCGTCAGCAACTAATAAAAGACTATTTTGATGGGTATGGTGGTGCACACCTATAATCCCTACTACTAAGGGGGCTGAGGCAAGAGGACTGAAGTTCAAGGCCAACCTGGGCAACTTAACAAAATCACATCTTGAAAAAATAAAAATAGGGCTGGGGCTATGGCCAGTGGTAGAGCGCTTGCCTCACATATGTGAGGCACTGGGTTCGATCCTCAGCACCACATAAAAATAAGTAAATAATGATATTTTAAAAATAAAAATAAAAAGGGCTGGGGATGTAGCTCAGTGGTAGAACTCTTGCCTAGCATGTATGAAGCCCTAGTTTCAATCAATACCAAAACACAAACCAACAACAAAGAAAACAAAAAAAGACACCCTTTTTCTTCATATGTCTAAATATATTTGCTAGCACCTTATTATCTTCAGGATATGCTGTATTAGAGGATCTATAAGTCAGTCATGATGGCAAATCAATCATCTGCCCGGGAGAAGTATTCTTTACCTACCTGCTCTTTAAATTGCTTCTGGGACAAGCAATCAACTAGATCCACACAGCCCAGAAGACAACCTGATGGATAGTCATTGGGAAATTCCACATCTGAATCAAGAAAAACAAAAGGATTAAATAAATTTCCTTCTTTGTTACTCTGGAATTCAGGAATCTGTTTTGAATTATGAACAAATAACTCTTTCTATTATCTATTTATAGCCATAAGGAAAACAATGAGTTTTGATTCTGGCATAACTGTATTTTAGCAAAATACCTAGTGAGTGGCTAGCTAAACTAGGAAATTTTTTCTTTAGAAAACTATTCCCTCATCTCATCAAAGTTCAAAGACTACTAATTCATAATAAGGATGTGAGGGAGGGAGGAAGAATAGAGGTAATTTGGACTAGACAGAGGAGAGTGAAGGGAGGAGGAAGGGGCATGGGGTAGGAATGATAGTAGATAAATCAGACATTTTTACCCTATGTGCATATATGATTACATGACCTGTGTAACTCTACATCATGTACAACCAGACAAATGAGAAGTTATACTCCATTTATATATGATATGTCAAAATGCATACTGTCATGTATAATTAATTAGAACAAATAAAAAATATATATTAAAAAAAAAGTTCAAGGACCCTACAAGTTTATTCCAAACAAATCAGTTCTACTATACTCAACTGGATCAGACTGGAGCTTGATGATAATGGATTTTAGCAATGAAGACAGGCAGCTACAGGTGACAATAGAAAAACTATAAAAATGTGATTAAAAAACATAAGCATGAAGGTCAGGACACAAATCTAAAACAAACTGTACCAATCAAAATAGAATTTTTTTTACCCTTTCATTTCTTTCTTTTTTTTTTTTTATTTTATTTTTTAGTTATCGGCGGACACAACATCTTTATTTGTACGTGGTGCTGAGAATCGAACCCGGGCCGCACGCATGCCAGGCGAGCGCACTACCACTTGAGCCACATCCCCAGCCCCTCATTTTTTTCTTTTGGGAGGATTAAACCCAGGTCCCGGAGCATGCTAGGCAAGTACTGTACCATTGAACTACATTCCTAATTCCAGAAATATGGGTTTTGTTTTTTTCTAGTACTAGGGACTCAACTCAGAGGTAATATGCCACTGAGTACATCCCCAACCCTTTTTATTTTTTCATATAGGTTCTTACAAGTTGCTGAGGCTGAACTTGAACTTGCAATTGCTCTTGTCTCAGCTTCCCAAGTCACTGGAATTACAGGTGTTTTCATCACTGCTCCCAGCCATAAATCTGTTTTTAAGAGACTCCTTGCTTAAGTTTGGAGTCTAGACTCCTTGCTTAAGCTTTATGTATTAAAAACTTTTAAAGGTGGTTCTGTAATTCTCCTTTCATTCTATCTCCAAAACAACTCTGAGCTGGATAAGAGGAAGGGACATAGGATGTCTAAGGTCAGAAGTTCTTCTTAGGATCCAAATTTACTGTGCTTGGGGTGATTCTGAAAATTCTCTGTTCAGGTCACTCACCTTTGATCTATCTGAATCCAATAGCAGGTCTCTATTTGGGTCACTCTTGATTATATTATTTGTGGTTGTTTTTTTCCCAATTTAAGATCCCAGAGCTTATGAATCATTTATATTACTTTCATAGCAAAAAAAAAAAAAAGAAAAGAAAAGAAAAGGGAAAGAAGATTTTTTTTTTTTTTAGATAAAATTAAGATTAGTTGGTTGATTTTTTAGAAACTGATATTTTTATTTTCTCTTTTTGAGGTATTAATGCTTTGAATAACTGTCTATGTTTTGTCAGTAAATAAGCAAATATAAGGTTTAAAAGTCCCTTTCAGCTGAGGAAAAGCCACAGGAAGAAGAAATTGAAAGAAGAGGAATATCAATGACTCCTCTCTAAATGTAAGACCGAAAGAATTCATAGCTGTTACCTTTCCCACGGAGAAGTCGATATGTAGCCTGGAGTTCTGAGACTTCTTGAGGGGAGGGTTTTTTGCCTGTGGCTGCTATCCAAAGACGTCCTCTGTGGGGAGTATACCAGGATCTGCCCTCCACCCTTGAACAAATACAAATTTAGTAGGAAGGATCTAAATTCTAGTTTCCCAGAAGATGACACAATATACCAAAAAGAAAGAAAAAAAATACTGAAGCAAATTATTCAGTTGAACCAAGAGATCTAAAGAAGATGTCTCACCAAGAGGGATTCTTAAAACACTTTTCTCCCATAATACCTTTCCCTTGAGGATGAAGTCTGTTCTCTAATTTCACCTATCATCAGAACAAAGTTTTTTTCTCTCAATTCCTGGATAGTTGTCACCTTATTCCCATAACTCAGTCCTGGAGTTCTCACTAGTCTTGGAACTTCTATAATCCCGAATCTGTAGTTTTTAAGCATCTAAGTTGTCCCACAAATATGAACATCATTGCCATTGAGTCAAAAGCTAATTTTTTTCCGGAAGACTTGTTGTTTTATTCTCCAACCTGACAGAAAATGCTGACACATAACTTCCCAAGAATGGTATTTAATAGAATAATGATTATGAATAAATTAAAAATAAAATAATTATAAATAAAAATGCTTATCTTTATTTTCTAAGTTGCAATGACACCAATATACATTTCCTAATTATTTTATATAGGGTTATGTTCTGTGTAGATAAGTAAACAACTTGTTGAGTAGTTTGAAAGAATCAAGTGAAGTTAAATACTCAATAGAATTTAATTAGTTTGCTGCTTTCCGAGGACTACAAAAGATGTTTCTCTTCACATCCCATCAAATGAAACAAAGTACCTTAATATTATATCCCTCTTATCTCATTCTTATAATGGAAAGTAACACTGTGATTGTTTTTTCATATTTGTAGTATGCTAAAACAGATGAATTAGAGGAGTGTCGGGCACATAATAGGTACTCATTATGTAGAATGAACAAGTATGTCTTCCTTCTATACCAAATAACCTGAAGAGTTACTGGGAAAATGGTTTCACAAATTTGGCAGAACCACCCAGTTTATTTCTGTAGGATTAGTGATTGTGGGAATGGATGATGCTCATCCTGTTCTTTCCAATGAGAAAATTTCAATAACAGAGATCCAGAATAGATGAGGGAAATGTAAACATTCTCATTAAGCTGTTTAGCTTTCTACTATGCAAAAAGACACCTAAGTTGCAGAGAAATGAATGAGAAAAACAGACATCTGAGGCTTTGGCTGTCCTGGAGCAAAAGCAGATTCACATGCATTTGTTCTAATAGTACTACACACACAGATTAGGAAATAATTAGAAGCCAAAGCAAGAAAGCCTGACATTCAAATAGAGGAGAAAAAGTGTTTTATACCTTAACAAACGAGGGAAATGGCAGCTAACAGTGAAACCACTGAAGTAGAAATGACTGTTTCTAAATGCTAATAATTTTTCTTTGTAGAAAGTAGGGAAATGACTAAAGTCTGCAGATTAGAGAGTAAAGACACTTTGATGTCCTGAACTCTGGTTCTATCTCTGACATTAACTAGTTTTAGCATTTAGAGTAACTGTATCTTTGCCTGCCTCAGTGTCCTCATTTTAAACTATTTCATAGAGCTAATGATTCGAAAATTTAAATCCTATTTAAATAAAAGGTCTTTTTACTGTTTGAGATAGACACTGCCATGTACATAAAACTCTGAAAAATAAGAAGGAAAAATGAGCTCACTATAATGAAAACTGAAAGAAAAACTCAAAATAAATGTCATGATCTCATTATATAACAATCTGAACAAGAAAAAAAAAAAACCGAAATAAAGACTTTAAAATGCTAACAATAGCTATTTCTGATGGTGGGGTTATAGGTGATCTTTCTGTTTCTAGATAGTTTCCTGCATTTTACAATTTTCAATTTCATGTATAAAAGCAAAGGAAAAATATTTTAAAAGTTGAATTAAGAAGAAACACAACAGGCAGGCACAGTGGTGCATGTCTGTAATCCCAGTGGCTGAGACAGAAGGAGTGCAAGTTCAAAGCAACCTCAGCAACTTAGCATGGCCCTAAGCAACTCAGTGAGACCCTGGCTCTAAATAAAATACAAAACAAAACAACAACAAAAAAGGGAGGGCTGAAGATGTAGCTAAGTGGTTAAGCAACCCTGGGTTCAAGCCCTGGTACCAAAAAAAAAAAAAAAAAAGAAAAAAAGAAAGAAAGCATGGAATAGTAAACAGTTATCACCAATAGATATGACTCAGCTTTATAATACCTCTAGTTATTCCTCACTACTTCCTCTACTTTTTGTAGAAAAGGAATTTGTAGTAAAATAGTTTCTCAAAAGAGTTTTTTCAATAGACTCTCTTCCAAGGATGAAAAAAACCTGGTATTCCATTTATTCTAAGTACTGAGGATTAAACCAGGGCTTTATACACATTAGACAAGTGCTATACCACTGAGTTATACTACAATCCTTTTTATTTTATAGTTAGGTTTTTTTTTTTTTAATAGTGCTAGAAACTGCACCCAGGCCTCACATACACTAGTCAAGGGCTCTACCAACTGAGCTACATCACTAGTTGCCTTTTTATTTTATTTTGAGGCAAAGTCTAACTTACTTAGGCTTCTTTCAAGCTTGGAATCCTCTTGCCTAAGCCTCCTGAAGAGCTGGGATTACAGATATGTGCCAGTATGCCAAACAAAACAATTTTAATTAATCTAAAAATTTGCCAGGCATAATGGAATAATCAGCCTGTACTCCCAGCTGAGATAGTAGGATCACTTGTTCAGGAGCTCAAGATCAGAGTAAGCCCCATAGTAAGACCCAGTTTCAAAAAAAATCTACTACCTAGTTAATATTGTTTCAAGTGCTATGTACTGGAAATAATAAGTAAGCTGGAGAAAATTAATTCTAAATCAAATTTTTATCAAAGATCTTTCACTGCCAAGATTCATTTCTATTCTTACTTTTTATTTGTTTATTTTGTTATCTAGAAAATTTTTTCACTTTCCAAATTTTTAAAAATATCTTCATTATTTATTTATTTTTAATGTGGTGCTGAGGATTGAACCAAGTGCCTCATGCATGCGAGGCAAGCACTCTCCACTGAGCCACAATCCCAGCCCACTTTCCAAATTTTTTATTGGTGCATTATAGGTGCACATAATGATGGAATTTGTTCTTACATATTCATACATGCATATAATTTAACAATATAATTTGGTCAATATCACTCCCCAGCACTTCCTCACCTGCTGGTCTCTTTCCTCCACTGATTCTATTCTTACCTTTTAATCCCTCTGACAAGCAGAGAAGCCCAGGGTTGGTGAATAGATAGGCACCAGCCACCATCAAAGCCTTCCTGGAATTCTTGATCCTGGATTCGCAACTGGTGCTGATATAAATTGAACTCAAGTCCCAATCCTGCTGAATGGAAAGCCTTCTTCTGTGAGACTGCACCTGTGTGGTCTACCCACTGTATAGGAAAAAACAAACAGTTCAGTCTGACAGGGAAGAATCCGGGGATGGTGAACAAATGCAATAATGAGGAAATCATAGTAGATAAATTTTCTTAGAAAATTTTATCCCATCTTTGTCTGAAACAAGGCCAAAAAAAGGCTGGGGCTGTGCCTCAGCAGCAAAGTGCTTGCCTGGCATATGTGAGGCACTGGGTTCAATCCTCAGTACCACATACAAAAATAAGCAAATAAAATAAAGTCATGTTGTCCATCAAAAAACAAACAAACAAAGCCAAAAAGGGTATAAATTCAGTAAGAGTTCCAGGTATGATAACAAAGTGCTATCTTAAAAGATAGGTAGAATGTTGACGTCTCCATATAATGCTTAATTCCAGAAGCAGCACAACTACCAGACCAAAAGAACTGTAAGTATTTCCATTTTATACTTATTAAGGCTCTATCTTGGAGGTTTAAGGTCTGGAGGTTTCCTAAGATAAGTGAATCAGCCAAAAGACATACAACATTTTGGTTCATAATGCTTCTTATGTTTATGGCAGACTCACATGTCAGTATTACAACAAAGCCAAACAGATGGTCAGTAGTTCTGGCTACTGGGTATAAGAAGTACTCTATTATCCTGAAAAAAACAACTTGTACACTAAAAGAGAAGAAGGAATACTACTGAAACAAGGTTCCCATCACATAAAGGCAATAAAGAATTATAGGGTACAGGTAATTACAGGAGACTAAAGAGTTCTGGCAAGAGTTCAGTCAGACAATCATGAAGGTTAATGTTTCTTCCAGAGCAAGAAAATCAAGTGCTCCAAAATTTAAAAGAAAAAGAAAAATGGCTATTAGGATGGTGAGTCTTCATTGTTTTTTTTAATTTTTAAAAGTGTAATAACGTATTTTAAAAAAGACTGCTAGAGTACTTGCCTGGAGACTTAGGCAATCATTTAACCCCCTTAAACTTTCAGCTTTCTCAACTGCCAAAGATGGATCTCTAAGAATCTTTTGTTGACAAATTTTTTTTTAATATTTATTTTTTTTAGTTATCGGCGGATACAACATCTTTGTTTGTATATGGTGCTGAGGATCGAACCTGGGCTGCACGCATGCCAGGCCAGCGCGCTACCGCTTGAGCCACATCCCCAGCCCATTGTTGACAAATTTTTACATGAATCTCTAAGATCTTAATCTTTTCACAACAAAATTTTATGATTTAACAGTTTTGTCTTTTTCTATTAAAGAATTTTTTTTTAAAGAAAGAGTGAGAGAGAGGAGAGAAAGGGAGAGAGAATTTTAATATTTATTTTTTAGTATTTGGCGGACACAACATCTGTCTGTATGTGGTGCTGAGGATCGAACCCGGGCCGCACGCATGCCAGGCGAGCGCGCTACCACTTGAGCCACATCCCCAGCCCCTCTATTAAAGAATTTAAACTTTACTTTTTATTAATTTTTTTTTTTTTTTGGTGCTGAGGATTGAACACATTGCCTCACCCATGCTAGACAAGCGCTCTACCACTGAGCTACAACCCCAGCCCTGTCATATCTTTTAAAATACCACAGTTAAACTGGGCACAGTGGCACACTCCTGTAATTCCACAAGAGGCTGTAACAGGAAGATTGGAAGTTTATGGCCAATCTGGACAATTTAGCAAGATCCCATCTCAAAAAAATTTTTTGAAGTATTGAAGATGTAGCTCAGTGGTAGAATGCTTTTCTAGCATGCACAAGGAACTATGCATGATAGAAAAGCATTATTATTATTATTTTTTAAATAATAATAATATTTAAAAACCACATTTATTGAGTAATTATGTGAAAAGCACAGATTAGGAAAACATAAAACATGAAAAAAATATGGTTTTGCCAACTGTGGTGGCACACCTGTAATCCCAGTGGCTCAGGAGGCTGAGGCTGGAGGATAAGAAATTCAAAGCCAGCCTGAGAAATTAAGCAAGTTCCTAAGCAACTTAGCAACTTTTGAGACCCTATCTCCAAAGGGCTGGGGATGTGGCTCAGTGGTTAAGTGCCCCTGGGTTCAATTCTTATTATTAAAAAAAAATCTATATATCTATATCTACATATATGTGTATGTATATATATGCATATTTTTATTATATATATATATATATATATAACAACTGTCTTTTGAATCATAAGGCAAAATTGGGTAAATATTAGGTAAGAATAGAATTTCTTGTGGGGAAACACTGATCTATTATGGAAAAAATAAGTTATCTTGTAAAAATGTTGGATGAATAATCCTGAGGCCCAAATTCTTAATTCTGTCTCTACTACTACAGTTCTTGACTGTAACCAAACAGCCATTCTCCCTCATTATCTTTCAATAATACTATTATATAACCTGTTAACTAATCTACTTGTCTATATTGTTAGTTGTTAAATAACTCTCTTCTATCCTACTGGTACTATGATAATAACTTGGGCCCTTATTATCTCCCCATTACAATAACCTCCGGAACAATTTTTCTGTTTCTAGTCTTAACCTTCCCTCCAATGCACTGTCTATATAAGCATGGAAGTCATACTGGTCTTCAAGGATCTTCAAGGATCCTTCTTTGCTTACTTTCGAATAAAACTCAGTGCTTATTGCGAAACATAGGGCTTTCAAGAGCAGGTATTGTCTACTGCACTGGGTTAGAGTATCCCCTTGAGGGGCACGAGAGGAATAGACATACTCTAGATAGGGCAAAGGGGTGGGAGGAGAAGAGAGGGGGCAGAGAGTTAGCAATGATGGTGGAATGTGGTGGACATCATTATCTAAAGTACATGTATGAAGACATAAGTTGGTGTGAACATACTTTATATACAACCAGAGATATGAAAAATTGTGCTCCATATGTGCAATAAGAATTGTAATACATTCCACTGTCATGTATTTATTTATTTTTATTTATTTTTTATTTTTGAGAGAGAGAGAGAGAGAGAGAGAGAGAGAGAGAGAGAGAATATGAATTTCAGTATTTATTTTTCAGTTTTTGGCAGACACAACATCTTTTGTATGTGGTGCTGAGGATCGAACCCGGGCCGCACGCATGCCAGGCGAGCGCGCTACCGCTTGAGCCACATCCCCAGCCCCCACTGTCATGTATTTAAAAAATAAAATCAATTTAAAAAAAAAGAGTATCCCCTTGAGTTCATGTCTACCTAGACTTTGATTATATGACCTTACAAATTTGTAGATGTAATCAATTTAAGATGAGTTCACACTGAATTCTGGTGACCTAAATCCAATAACTGGTATTCTTTGAAAAGGAGAGTACACACAGAGATACACATGGAAGAAGGCCAAGTGAAGACAGAGGTAGAGATCGGAGTGATTCAGCTACAAGCCTAGGGCAACCAGAAACTGAAAGAGGCAAGAAATATTCATGTGTAGAATCTTTGGAGGGAATGTGGCTCTGCTAACATCTTGATTTTGAAATTTTAGCCTCCAGCTATGAGGAAAGAAATCTTACTGTCTTAAGTCACCCTATCTGTTTTGTAGCGCTAGGTAACTAACACATCTACTAGTCCATAAAAATACTTTGATTTCCCCAAACCCGCAATGCTTTCAAGATGCTGAGTCTTTTTTTTTTTTTTTTCTTGGCCTTAAAAGGGAGAAGCAGTCTTCATTCACTATCCCTTTATTTTTTTAATTAATTAATGAATTTATTTATTTTATAGTAGAATGCATTTTGACATACTGTACACAAATAGAACACAACTTCTCATTTTTCTGGCTGTACATGGTTTAGAGTTAGTCCAGCAGGGTAATAAAACATGTAGACAGGGTAATAATGTCTGTCTGTTTCTACCATCCTTCCCATCCCCACAACACCACCCCTCCCCTTACTCCCTTCTACACAGAACAAATTTCCTTCATTCTTCCCTATCCCCCCACCCCACTATGGATCAGCATCCACTTATCAGAGATTTTAAACATTGAGCTTTTGGTTTTTTGGGATTGGCTTATTTCACTTAGCATTTACCTGCAAATGCTATAATTTCATTCTTCTTTAAGGCTGAGTAATATTCCATTGTGTATATGTACCACATTTTCTTTATCCATTCAAGATGCTGAGTCATTACACATGTTGTACTTTCTGCCTGGAATTCTCTCCCCAGATTTGTCTACCTAGAAATTCTTAGTTATTTTTTTTTATTTTATTTTAGTTGTAGATGGGCATATTACCTTTATTTACTTATTTTTATGAGGTGCTGAAAATTGAACCCAGTACCTCACCTGTAGCTAAACAAGCACTCTACCACTGAGCTACAAACCCAAACTCTTCTAGTCATTCTTTAGTTGTCAAACACTCTTTCTTTTATGCTCTCTCACAGATTTATGAACACACTCATAAATACTGTTGCATCTACGACATGTATGTTTCATAGCAATTATCTTAAAGAACTGTAATCTTTGCACTCATACACATCTTCCCACTGATCTTTGAAGTTCTTAAGGACATGAGCTGGACCTTTAATTAATCTTTTAATTTCCCACTACCTAGCACAGAATTTGACACATATATAGTGCTGAAGGTAAGTAGGTAAAGCATTACCCTGAGGGTATTCTCTCTCTACATAAGAACTTTATCACATTTACTTATAAAATAAAAATGCTAAAACTTCCTAGCTAAAAAGTTCTTTAGCCAGGTGCAGTGGCACATGCTTATTATCCCAGTAACTTAGAAGGTTGAGGCAAGAGGATCACAAATTTGAGGTTAGCCTGAGAAATTTAGTAAAGCCCTAAGTAACTCAGTGAGACCCTATCTCAAAATAAAAAAATAAAAAAAACTGGGGGTATAGCTCAGTGATAGAGCACCCCTGGATTCAATCCCCAGTACTCCCTCCCCAAAAGTAAAAGAAAGAAAAAAAATTCTTTAATGATCTGATCCTACCTACCTAATCCTACTCTATTTCTCATTATAATAATACATCTTATAAACCCTACCTAGCTTGCACATATTCACCATTTTATATGGATTTTTTTAATTTTTATTTTTATTTTTTTTAATTTTTTTGATATTTATTTTTTAGTTATCGGTGGACACAACATCTTTGTTTGTAAGTGGTGCTGAGAATCGAACCCGGGCCGCACGCATGCCAGGCGAGCGCGCTACCACTTGAGCCACATCCCCAGCCCCAAAGAGAATTATATGGATTTTGATTTTGATTTTGAACATCCCCCAGAAGAACATGTATTAAAAGCTTGGTCCCAGTTGATAGAAATATAGAGAGGTGGCAGAACTTTTAGTGTGGGGACTAGTAGAAGGAAGTTAGGAAGTTAGGTCATTAGGGGTGTACCACTAAAGAGGTCATTGGAACCCAAACCTCTTCCTTTCTCTTTGCTTTCCAGATGTTATGAGGCAAGTTATTCTGCTCTAGCATATGCACTCTGCCATATGCTCTGCCTTGCCACAGGCCCAAAGCAATGAGGTCAAGTGACTATTGACTAAAACCTCTGAAAGTTGAGTCAAAATAAATCTTGGGCTGGGGTTGTGGCTCAGCAATAGAGTGCTCGCCTAGCAAGTTCGAGGCACTGGGTTCGATCCTCAGCACCACATAAAAATAAACAAATAAAATAAAGGTATTGTGCCCAACTATAACAACAACAACAAAAAAATAAAGAAATTTAAAATAAATAAATAAATAATTCATTCATTCTTTATTTATTTTATTTATGTATATATGACAGCAGAATGCATTTGATTCATTATACACAATTGCAGCACAACTTTTCATTTATCTGTACATGTATGCCACCATGTATGCCATTTTTATTTTGAGATAGGGTCTCAGTAAGTTGCTGAGGCTAGCCTCAAATTTAGGATTCTCCTGCCTCAGCATCCTGAGTTTCTGGGATTACAAGTATGTGCCAATGCCCTTGACTCTACTGTCTAAATTTCTATTGTATTTAATAACATCTTCTTTTGGAAAATGCTCATTGAAGATAGTACAAGTCAACTTTTTGGAAGTGCTGCGAAAAAAATTGGAAAAAAATTGGGCAAGAATGTAAGATTGGTAGGTGAGTTAAGAGAGCAAATTGGTATCTATAAAACAGACACACTTGAAAGGAGAAATATTTAGGACCAAAATTCTCTCGTTATCAGCTAGAGGAAAAAAAGGTCCACTAACCTTGGGAGGGGACTGGTACAGGTTGGGATTTACCAGAACTCCCAAAGGCTCTTCAGAAGATCTATCCATTTTGTCCAGTGGCTGGTTCAAAGTTCCATTTGCAATGGCCTGTATTGTCTCATCTAATCTGTAATAATAAACCAAAAGAAAGCAATAATCGGTAATATTCTATGCTCAGAATGTCTTTACTTAAAAACCAACATAAAACCCTTTGGTAATATTAAAATTTGGAATTCAAGGAGAAGCCCATGAACAACTTTCCCTCTCCCCACTCTACCTTCCTTCCACAGAACTTAAGGAAAATAGGTAGAGCACACTATAGTTACCAGTTTAACAAGATCAACAAAAATACAAAGAATATAAAAGTTGTTTAAAAGTAGTCTGACTCAGAGATGAATATTCTATGGCAGCTTGTCTACTCAATACACCCTACAGTTATTACTTTGTCTACTCAGGAGTATCTTTTTTACTTACCTATGCTATTTGAATTCTATCTGCTTCAAGGTTTAGAAGTTCTAAAAAAGAGTCCCTAAATAACCATTGGATACATCCCATGTATTCTGTGCTTAAGGTGTTAGTTTTGGGTATTTGGATCTAAACCTATAAATGAATGTGATGGCATTGGGAATTTAGCTCAGTGGCAGAACTCTTGCCTAGCCCCCTCAAGGCCCTCAGTTTGGTTCTTAGCCCTGGGGTCAGGGGGCAGAGGGACATGAAGATTTTCATTTGAACATTGTGAAATCCTACTGGCTTAGAAGCCCTATCTTATTCCATTCTATTACTCTATATTCCTTATGGCTATATCCATACTCCTGTTTGATGTCTGACAAACATTTGTGAATGATGATTGTAATTTTGAAACATAATAAAATAATAACAAGCTTCAACTAATAGAAAAGGTTGAACATGACCTTGAATTCAGCTCAATATATATTTGTTAAGGAACCTCTTATATGCAATTCAACCTAAAAGATGGGGAGGACATGGTTCCAGCCTTCAAGAAACTTTGAATTTCAATGGCAAGTTTAAGATAGCTATAAAGGGCCGGGTGCAGTGGCACATGCTGTAATCTTAGTGGCTCGGGAGGTTGAGTCAGGAGGATTACAAGTCTGAGGCCAGCTTCAGCAACTCGCCAAGCCCCCAAACAACTTAATGAGACCCTGTCTCAAAATTAAAAACAAAAAATGAAAAACAGGCTAAGGATGTGGCTCAGTGATTAAGTGCCCCTGGGTTTAATCCCTGATACTAAAACAAAAACAATGGCATCATGGTGCTGGGGTTTAACCCAAAGTGCTCTACCACTGAGCTACACACCCAGCCTTTTTAAAAAATTTTCATTTTGAGGGGCTGGGGTTGTGGCTCAGTGGTAGAGTGCTTGCCTAGCATGCTTGAGGCACTGAGTTCGATCCTCAACACCACATAAATGTAAAATAAAGATATTGTGTTCACTTAAAACTAAAAAATAAATATTAAAAAAAATTTTCATTTTGAGACAGGGCCTCACTAAGTTGTTAGGGCTGGTCTCAAACTTTTGCTACTCATGCCTCAATCTCCTGAATCACTGAGATTACAAGTATGTGCCACTATGCAAAGTAATATGTTTTAAAATCTGAATTTTCTGATAAATAGTTGAATATCTTTCCAAATGCTTCCTGGCTATTCATATTTCCTCATCTGTGATTTATCTATTCTTAGCTTTTGCCCATTTTTCTTCTTCTTTTTTTTTTAATTTTTATTTTTGAGGTTCTGGGGATTAAACTCAGAACCATAAGCATGTTACAAAAGTACTCTACCACTGAGCTATACCCACAACCCTACTTATTAAATTTTATTTTGAAACAAGGTCTCCCTAAGTCGCTAAGGTTGGACTCAAAATAGTGATCTTTCTGCCTTAGCTGTCCTAGTAGCTGGGATTATGGGCTTGAACCACCATGCCCATATTTTTACTGGATTTTTTTTTTTTGTCTTTTAATTTGTAGGCGGTCTTTGTAAAGTACAAATATTGCTTCTTTGCTAAAAATTTTCAATATATTTTCTCCCAGTTTAGTACTATATTTTCATTAAAACTGTGCCAGGCACAATGGCACACAACTATATTCCCAGTGACTTGGAAGGTTGATGTAGGAGTATCAAAAATTCAAGGTTAGCCAGGTTCGATGGCACACACTTGTAATCCCAGAAGCTTGGGAGGCTGAAGCAGGAGGATTGTGAGTTCAAAGCCAGCCTCAGCAAAAGTGAGATACTAAGCAACTCACCCTATCTCTAAATAAAATACAAAAAAGGGCTGGACATCTACTGAAGTGGTTAAGTGCTCTTGAGTTCAATCCCTGGTACTGAAAAAAAAAAAAAAAAAAAAAAAAGAATTCAATTCAAGGCCAGCCTTGGTAACTTAGTGAGGCCCTTTCTCAAAATAAAAAAAATAAGAGGCTGGGGTTGTGGCTCAGTGATAGAGCTCTTGCCTACCATGTGTGAGGCACTAGGTTTGATCCTTAGCATCACATAAAAATAAATAAATAAATAAATAAATAAATAAATAAATAAAAGGTATTGTGTCCATCTGCAAATAAAAAAATTAAAAAATAAAAATAAAAAATGAAAAGGGCTGTGGATACAGTTCAGTGCTAAAGCACCCTTGGGTTTAATCCCCAGTACCAAAATAAACAAACTCATCAAAAGTTTTTAAAAAAGTAACAGTATTTTATTATAAGTAAGGACAGGTCTCCTTCCTTGAAAAATTTTCTTAGCTACTTTTACATGTTTTTAAGCCCCAATAAACATTAACTTTATTTTTATTGTGCTGGGGATCAAACCTAGGGTCTTGTGCATACTAGGTAAGTGCTCTACTACTCTAGCTCTAAAAATTTGTTTTTATTTTTAAATTTTCATTTACTTATTTTTTTCCCACAGTGCTGGGGATCATCATCCTTTTTTTTTTTTTTTTTTTTTTTTTTTTTGTAGCAGGGATTGAACCTACGGGTGCTTTACTACTGAGCCACATCCCCAGTCCTTTTTTATATTTTATTTAGAGACAGGGTCTTTTTGGATTTCTTAGGGCCTTGATAAGTTGCTGAGGCTGGCTTTACATGATCCTCCTGCCTCAGTCACCCAAACAGCTGGGATTACTGGCATGTGCGACTGTGCCCAGCTTGATGATCATCATTTTTAAAAATCAACAAAAACATCACTAAAGAAGTAAAAATCCTATATAGTCAACCTACTCCTTTGTTGAGACCCTTTCTGGTGCTGGCCACTTACCTACTGTGATATTCTGCTAATGGATTTTCTTCTTCTAGGATTTTCCGGCCAGCAAAGTCAATAGTGACCTTCTTAGAAAGTCGAGAGGCATGTCGAAGTTCTCTCAGCTCCTCTTCTCGCTTCTGCAAAGTTTCGCGCTCAATTTTAGACAACCACTGGTTAGAATCACTGGCAAAGTAATCTGACTCATCATCAATGACCTGGGTCCTTCGAATACTAAAAAACAAACAAACACATGACAATTAAGCCACATGTTGACAAACACAGAATTATTAATGAGGAACTGTTTCAAGGTAACTTACTCTTTGGCTAGTCTAGAGGCTACTGTCTGAAATACAAAGTCCAAGAATGTTACAAAAACAGGTGAAACTCAGCCTGATTACCAGCTTTTGCATATATCGTTTTTTGTTTGTTTGTTTATTGATACCAGGGATTAAACTCAGGGGCATTCGACCAGTGAGTCACACCCCGAACACTATTTTGTATTTTATTTAGAGACAGGGTCTCACTGAGTTGCTTAGCACATCGCTGTTGCTAAGGCTGACTTTGAACTCACTATCCTCGTGCCTCAGCCTCCAGAGCTCTATTACTGAGCCACAGCCCCAAGCTGGGATTACAGGCATGCAGGACACCAGCTGGGCTGCATATATCTTATCTCCAATGCAGCTTATAGAACTCATTTCAATCTCAGACAGAAAAGGCATAGTACCATAATTCATTATCATTCTTCCTTTCTGCATACTCCAGCTTTCATCTTCTGATACCTGGGCTTCAGTCTGATTTTACTGCATCAGAGTTCATGTTCTGGCAACTTACTCGGTATTCTAATTTTTCTACAATTGGGATCCAGTCTATTACTGATAGGCTTACTAGATTTGCTTACTAGAGTTTTACCCTGAAATCTGTCCTAAGGCTTAATTATCTATTCTTAGGACATACTATTATTTGACTACTATGACAGTTTCCATCCCCATACCCGATCTCTAGGACTTTACTAACACAATGGGGCAAAGTTCCAAGATATGATAATCAGGCCTATCTCTAAGATTATACTGACAAAGAAATAGAACTATAAGGAGTCTTAATGATCTAACTCCCATTCTATAGATAATGAACCTGAGCTCACAGAAATTAAGTGATTACTCCAAAGTCACAAATCCAATAAAGACTGAATTTCTACAGGTCAAGATGATGCACACCTTTAAACCTGGATACTTGGGAGGACTGCAGGTTTGAGGCCAGTCTCAGCAACTTAGAAGGTCCCTAAGCATCTTAGGGAAGACCCTGTCCAAAAAAATTTTTTTAAAGGGCTGGTGATATAGCTTAGTGTTAAGTGACCCAAACACACACACACACAAAAAAAAAAAAAAAAAAAAAAAAAGAAAAGACTCAATTTCTCTATAATAACGAATCAGTGATAAACATAGGCATAAAGAAAAAAACTGAAATCAGGTTCATATGTAATCCCAGCTTCTCTGGAGACTGAAGAAGAGGATCACAGTTAAAGGTCAGCTTCAACAATTTAGTAAGACTGTCACAAAATAAAAAAGACTGGGGATGTAGCTCAGTAGCACATGTGAGGCACTAGGTTTGATGCCCAGCATCACATAAAAAAAACTAAATAAACAAAGGTATTATGTCTATCTACAACTAAAAATATTTTTAAAAATTATGGGTGATATGTGATTGATAATGATAGTAAATGATTGTTACTGGTTTATGTATTTGCTAGGTGGCCTCATATATCTCATACATCTCTCTCTTTCATTTTGTTTTCAGTGCTGAGTATCAAACCCATAGCCTCACATACATGGCAAGTGTTCTACCACTGAGCTATACTCCTAGCCCCTATAGTATCTCTTGGATTGCATGGTTTTCTGTTGCATTAGTTCAGTCTTGTGTTTTGATCATCATGGCCCTACGAGCAATAGGCTCTGCCATAAATACATATACCACACAGCCTAGGTAAGTAATAGGCTACATCACCTAAGTTTGTGCAAGTAAACTCTATGATTTTCAACAATGACAAAATCACTTAAAAACATATTTCTCAGAACACATCTCCATCCATCGTTAAGCAATAAATGACTGCATACGTTGACTAGATGAATAAATGGCTGCAAGTGAAATAAGTAGGGAATTATGACAACCCAAGTCAACTGTCCAGGGGGTATACTAGCATTTGCCAAAACAAACTGATGCAGGGCCAGACACAGTGACACATACATGTAATCAGGGCAATGCAGGAGGCTGAGGCAGGAGGATCACAAATCTGAAGCCATCCAGGGTACCTCAGTGAGACCCTATCTCAAAATAAAAAGGGCTGGGGATGTACTTCAATGGTAGAACACCCTAAGTTCAATCCCTAGTACCAGAAAAACAAACAAACGAAAAATAAACTGGTGCAGGATACGATTCTCTTGGTGAGAGCCTATTTTATTCAAACACAGATTCAAAAACAAGATGTAGGCCTCCTATACAGAACATCCAGCTCTTCTTTGTAAACTCTTTCACATTCCATTTTGAGAAGGTATCAAATGCCAAAATAGTGGTTTTTTAAAAATTTTTATTTTTGTAGTTGTAGATGGACAGCATACTTTTATTTTATTTTGTTTTTATTTTTATTTGTTGCTGAGGATCAAACTCAGTGCTTCACATGTGCTAGGCAAGCACTCTGCCACTGAGCTACAGCCCCAGCCCCAAAATTTTTAATGGCCAGAATCTGTGGAAAAGTCTATTTCTTAGCATTTGTTATTCTAACCATATCATACCTAGTTCTGTCAAACTCTAACAGTTTATCTTTATGCTTGATAGCCTTCTCCAGACCAGACTTAATTCGAGATTCTTGATGAGGAAGAAGGTCCTTGGTAGAGATGTCTACCTTTCCAGAATTCTCCATCCCTGAAATTGAATAAGGAAATCAAATGATATCAGCCTATATTATATAGTACAAATTAGCTGTATTACTGTTCAGCAAAGAACAAAATATGGGAAGATCTCATTCTGATCTGCTAGTCTGGAGCCTTCATTTCAATGGAAAACAACCAAGTACAGAGGCCAGGTCTAACTTTTAAAGTATCAAGTGTTGCTTGATATGTAATAGGTACTCAATGAATGTTGAGGTCCTTTTCTTCCCTTACAGAATTTTGGATCACTAAAGGTACTAAAGTGTTTAAACACACAACATAAAAATGCCTGACAGGACTGAAGATATAGCTAGCAATTAATCAATCAATCAAAATTAAATATTGTAAAAATGAAAACCTTTACTGAGTAGGGCTGACTATCATTTTTAAATGTACTTTTACAAATCAAAACAAAAATAATGGAAGAAAAAAAGAAAAATTTCAGGAAGAGAGCAAAAATGAAAAGTTTAATGTAAAAGCATTTAATATAAATTAAATTATTTAATTCTCACAATAATATTAGAAATTAGCTTAAAATTATATTTGTTATAAAGTTAAGGAAATTGAAATTCACAGATGATGATAAATCAAATGATATTAGCCTACAGTACAAATTAGCTGTACTACTGTTCAGCAAAGAACAAAATATGGGAAGAGTTCACTAAATTAGAAAATAGGAGGAATTAGGCAGGTGTGGTGATGCACACCCAAATACAAGTGACTCAGGAGGCTGAGGGAGGAGGATGGCAAATTCAAGACTAGCCTGTCTCAAAATAAAAAAGGGTTTGGGGTATAGCTCAGTGGCAAAGCATCTCTGAGTTCAATTCCAGTACCACCACGAAAAAAAAAAAAAAAGAAAGAAAAGAAAAAAGAAACAAGGAGGAATTAGCCTGGTATGATGGTACATACCTATACTCTCAGCTACTTAGGAGCCTGGGCAGGAGGATCACTTGAGGGTTAAGCCTTGGCAACATAGAAAGACCCAGTCTCAAAAAATAAATAAATAAAAATGTAGACATGTTCAACCTCACTAACAATTTCAAAAATTAGGGCTGGAGATGTAGCTCAGTGGTAGAGTACTTGCCTAGCATGTATGAGTCCCTGGATTCAGTCCCTGGCACCACACACATAACCTTTAATAGAGATACAGGGAGAGAGGGGGAGAGAGAGAGAGAAAGAGAGAAAGAGAAATTCTCTTTTCTTTATTTCTTAACTTATTTGGTTACTTATTTATATGAGTTTGAGCTCATGGATATTAATTTTATTCTTTGAGCTGTGATCCAATGTACTATTATATATTTGTTACTCAAAGTTATGTAACTAAAATAGTAAAATTTAAAAAAATAAGTGCTTGTTGAATAGATGAATGAATAAACTACATCTTTTATAAACTGCATCTTTCATACCACAATATGAAAAGAAAAACAACCATAGATACAAGTTGTACCCATCACCATAGTCATTTAGAAGATTCCTGTCTACCTGACATGAGCTTCTTCAGCAATTTCTGGCTTTTGTTTGAGTCACGCTGTAAAATATCCTGTTCTTCATGTGTACATACCTGTAAAATAATAGAAGGACACATGATCTAACAGTTAAATTATATTGTTCACTTGATATACCTTAAATGTAACCTTAAATTATACATTAGATATGACAATAAAATGACATTATTGATGCTTTTCATCAGGACAAATCTATTAAAAAACATTAATCTAAATAAGTTTTTCCTTCTCTCTTCATTACCTTTTTATGAGTCATACAAAAAATAAAAAACTACCTCACTGCAAGTATATCTAACACTTGGTGGGGTTTTATTTTCTATTTATTTAAATCTACTGTACTTTCAAAGGACAAATATTTGTCTTTGGAACACTAGAAAAATCAAGTAAGACTTTTTAATAAGTCTTCTGGTTCTAGAAAAAAAGAACCAGAAAAAGAAGCAGATTACAGTACCACTAGTGAAAATTAGATTTACTTTTATACTATGATTTACTTTTATACTAAATATATATGCACACACACATTTTTTTAAAGTGCTTAGGATGGAACCCAGGGCCTCATGCATGCTAGCAAGGTATATACCACTCAGTTACATCTCTAGCCCAACTATATATATTTTGTTTCTTTGCTTTCAAACATAACAAATTTAGAAAATAATGAATATGTTAAGCAAAGAAAGCTCCATTTACTATAAAATTATTGCAGGTTTTTGAAGGAAGCTGAGAAGGGACTGTGTCAAACTTATCAAATTTAAGACTTTAAGACCAATCTGGTTTGCATTACTATTTCTTGAACTGAACAGACCTAAGAGAAAAAATTCACTGCCTCTTTTTTTTGGTACTGGGGATTGAATCCAGGGGCACTTAACCACCGAACCATTTCCCCAGCCTTTTTGAATTTTATTTAGAGACAGGGTCTCACTAAGGGCCTTGCTAAGTTGCTGAGGGTGGCTTTGAACTCTTGATCCTCCTGCCTCAGCCTCCCAAGTTGCTGGATTAGAGGTGTGAACCACTATGCCCAGAACTGCTATTTTATAAACATGGTGAAAACTACATTTTTCAGGTCATTCAGTTGTCTATCAGTTTAATCTCTGAGTATGTGGAAAAATCAAGAGTCCATTAGAGAAAATATAGCAATATAAAACAGATGCCTTTATCAACATCAAATGTTATTGCTTCTGCCAGACAGCTCAACTGGTAAAATAAGCTTTTCAGATAGCTCTTTAGAGTTTTTAAGAGTCATTATTGCTATTTCTCTTTTTTTCCTTTTTTATTTTTGGTAGTGCTAGGGATTGAATCCAGGGCCTCATACATGTTAGGCAAATGTTCTACCATTAAGCCAGATCCCCACATCCCTAGCCCTATTACTACTGCATTCTTTTTGTGTTTGTTTGTTTAATATTAATTTTTAGTTGTAGTTGGACACAATATCTTTATTTTATTTATTTATTTATTTTTATGTGGTTCTGAGGATCGAACCCAGGGCCTTGTACGTTGGAGGTGAGGGCTCTACTGCTGAGCCACAACCCCAGGCCTACTACTACATTCCTAAGGGCATTTCTTAAACAAAGCAAAGTTATAACACGTGTTGTTCCAGAAACAGAAGCTATGAAGTCTTGAAGATTATGTCACCATGACTCTTGCCCCTATAGATATAAGCCACATCTGAAGACTACAAAAAATCCTGACACTTCAAGCTCTAAAGTTTTTAATTTTGCTTTTGTTTTGGTCCCAGGGATTGAACACAGGGCTCTTAACTACTCAGCCACATCTCAGCCTTTTTATATTTTTAGTCTGAGACAGGGTCTTGCTGAGTTGCTTAGGGCCTTGCTAAACTGCTGAGGCTGCCTTTGAACTTGAGATGCTCCTGCCTCAGGCTCCTGAGCCACTGGGATTATAGGCGTGCTCCACCATGCCTGACACAACCTGGGGTTTCTAATCAAATCCCTGCTACTAGAATCCTTGGGGAAGAAATTTACTAAGAAAAAGGGAAATTGCTAGGGATCTGAATGGCTTTGTGTATTAACACAAAGCACAATAAAACAATAGAAAAAAAATTTTTACCAGAGATCCACAGAATAAGCAGGGGCCAGAACCCTCTTGTTCACAGACGATCCGCCCACAGATGAGACAGTTATTGATGAGCTTATGCTTCTGGCCCAGGCAATCACAAGGGTGGCGACCAGGAAGTAGGACTGCAAGCTTGTCCTGTCCCTCTCTTGTGTATAAATTGACAAATTTTGTCTTCTTCTTTACAGAGCTACTGTTCTCTTGTGCCTAATTGTACAAAGACATCACAATAACACTGAACAATGAAAATGAAAAGAATGAAGGAGGGAAAACCTCAGTTCTAGTCCATAACAACATATATATACTGTCCAAGAAATCATGAAATAAGTGAGAGGGAGAAATACAAACTACTCAAAATTAAGGGGCTGAGGAAAGGCTATGCTCCATAGAAATAGGCTAATAATTTCCTTGTCTTTTTTGTTAGCTGCCCTCAATCTCCTACTATGGCTGGAGGAACATACATATAGCATTCATCTATATGATATCTTAGAGCATAGCTAAATTGGAGATTATAAGAAACAAGAATGCGGGCTGGGGATATGGCTCAAGCGGTAGCGTGCTCACCCAGCATGTGTGCAGCCCGGGTTCGAGCCTCAGCACCACATACAAAAACAAAGATGTTGTATCCGCTGAAAACTAAAAAAAAAAAAAAAAAATGAATAAATATTAAAAAAAAAAAAAAAAGAAAGAAACAAGAATGCCTTTAAAAGAAGATGACATTTGTGGATTTATGGACAATCAATAAGTAAAATGAGAAATTTGTTCAATCAGAAATTAATAATAATTAAAAAATGGGCAAATATTTAAACAAGAACTTTTTAAAAAATTTTTATTGTTGGTTGTTCAAAACATTACATAGTTCTTGATATATCATATTTCACACTTTGATTCAAGTGGGTTATAAACTCCCATTTTTACCCCGTTTAAACAAGAACTTTATAACAAAAGATATCCAAATAGCATACAGACACATGAAAAGGTACTCAACTTTATTAGTCATTACAATAATACAAAACGGGACTAGAGGTGTAGCTCAGGAGCATAGTTGCCCAGTATGCATGAAGCTCTGGGTTCAGTCCTCAGAACTACTGGGGAAAAAAACCCAATCTCAACCAACCAACCAACCAACCAACCAATCAATCGAACAAAAAATAGCCAATACTAAACTATGGTGATGGAAATCAAGATGGTGTTTTCCCTTAGGAAAACCTGTGTTTTCAATTTAGCCATTCTAATCGGTATGTAGTAGTAGTGCAGTGTGATTATATTTTGCATTATTTTAATGACTAATGAAGCAGACACTTTTCATGTGTCTGCTCTTCACTTGGATATCTTTTATTATGAAGTTCTTTGGAGGGCTGAGTTTTTTTTTTTTTTTTTTTTTTTAGTACTTGGGACATTTTGTAGAGGGACAAGAAATGTTTTGTTTCTAGTTTTAAATATCCATAGCATGGTCAGTTTGTGAAAATTCATCTTTTCACTTGTGTATTTAGGTTACTTAATAAAAAGTAAACAAAACCAGATTCACCAGCCTCTGACACTTAAAACGTATAGATGCCTTTCTTTGCAACCATGTTGTGAACTTACTTTCTCTTTGTGAGTTTCTCGATCATTTCCAGAAACTGACGTTTTAGAAAAGAAAAATCTTAAAAGAGTTCCAGTCTATGGGAAACTGACTACAAGGAAGTAAGTAAGTAAAGAGAGCTGGTAAAATGCTCTCATGTCCAAAGCAAAAAGATGAGATATAGTGACAATACCAAATAGAAGTCAGTGAAGGCAAGAATGAAAACCTAAGACAAAGAAATGCTTAAGATTTTATCTAATCTAACAGGCTGCCATTTTTAAAAATTAACCAATATTATATTTTTGAATCTCAGAAATGATGGAGGTGAGAAGATTTAAAATCTCTAAGAACAAAGTTGTATTCTGATTCCCTTTAAAGTATCTATTTATATTAAAATAAAGTATTTGAGGAATTGAGGAGTATGCTTTGATGAGGTCTCTCATTCATAATGGACAATAAATATTTATTTAGAAAGAGAAGGGGAGAAACAAAAATAGTACAGAGAAGGGGAGAACGAGGCAAGCAGGAAAAGGCATAGTATGTCACTCCACAATCTAAAATCTGAAATGGATTACTTTTGTTGTAGTTGTTTTGTTTTTTACAGTTCTGGGGATTGAACCCAGGGACACTGTGCCAGTTAGCTACATCCCCAGCCTTTTTTATTTTGAGAAAGGATCTCACTAAATGGATGAGACTGGCCTCAAACTTGTATCACTGCCTCAGCCTCCTGAATAGCTGGAATTATAGGTGTGCACCACCACGCCCAGCTTATATTTTTGAGTTATGTAAATATGTTAGAAGTATCTGAACATTTCCACAGTTTTTGTTTTATTTTTGGTACAGGATTGAACCCAGGTTCACTCTATCACTGAACACATTCCAGGTACCTCAGCCTGCTGGGAGTCCCTTATAGGCATGTTCCACTGTGCCTAGTTCTGGATGTAAGCTGCCAAAGTGTCCCCAGACAGCTTAAATCAAAATACATTGCTACCAGTAGTGTTCAGAATGTTCCTAATTTAATACAGCTTCGTTATCACTGAGTAGTTTGTTATGGTGGTGGTGGTGGTACTGGGGATTGAACTCAGGGTGCTCTACCACTGAGCTATATCCCCAGCTAGTTTTTTTTTTTTTTCTTTTGTCCTTTTCTTCCCCCCAACCCTTTTTATTCTTTGGTTTTTTTGTTTGTTTGTTTTTGTTTTTTTTTTTTAATTGTTGTTCAAAACATTACAAAGCTCATGACATATCATCTTCCATATTCTTTGTTTTAAGACAGGGTCTTGTTAAGTTACCTAAGCTAGCCTTGGACTCTCAATCCTGCTGCTTAGTCTCTGAGTAACTGGGATTATAGGCATGTGCCACTGTGCTCAGCTTTAATGTATAATTATTTATTAGTAGAATAATCAGACAGCCTGGTTTGCTTAGGAGTTGGGGGAGGGAGTGTCCCAGGACATGAGAGTTTCAATGCTAAAACTTAAAAAGTCCCAAACAAACCAGGAAAAAAGACGACAAATTGGTCACCTTAATTATAAGTAAAGTTAAACACCTTTCTATACTAGTCATCTATGCTTTTCTTTTGCTTCTGAAGGTCTTTGTTTTTGTGGTACTGGGGAGTGAGTCCAGTGCCATTCAACCACCAAGCCCCATCACCAACTCTTCTTATTTTTTATTTTAAGACAGGGTCTTGCTAAGGTGCCCAGGCTGGCCTCAAACTTGCAATCCTCCTGACTCAGCCTCTTGCTCAGCTTCCCAAATTATTGGGAATATAGGTATGTGGCACAACACCTGGCTGTTTGTGATAGTCTTTGCTCATTTCATTCCTATTGACAAAAAACTTTCATTCTTCTATTACTTCTCTTTAATTTAATATTTATTATTTTTCAAACACTTTTAAATTCTCCCTCATCCCCTCTCCCAGCACTGGGGATTGAACTCACCAATTTGCATGTACTCAGCAAATGCTGTATCAATGAGGTACACTCTAAGCCCACCTATGTTTATTTGTTTTTGTGGTAATGGGGATTGAATTCAGGGCACTTTACTACTGAGCTATGTCTCCAATCCTTTTCATTTTTTATTTTAAGACAAGGTCTTACTAAATTGCCCAAGAGGGAGACTCAAATGTGCAATCATCCTCTGCCTTAGCCTCCTATATCCCTGGCATTACAGGCATGTGCCACTGTGTCTTAGTGTCCTATATCCCTGGGATTATAGGAATGTGCCACTGTGCCTGCCCTACATTTTTTTCTTGGTAATCACACTCAAAATTTTTGAGTTCAGTACTTCAATCTTAGTTTAATTAACTATTATTTTTTGGGGGAAATTTAGCTTATCAAATTTCCCTGATTATAAACATTTGTTTTCCTTAAGAGATATTGTGAGAGCCAAGAAAGACTAGGAAATAAGTTTTGAAGGCTAGATGATATTAATAGAGAAGACTGGTTCAAGAAAGGAACACCTTTTTTTTAAAAAAACAAAGTTCAGGTTTTTTTAACTTTATTTTTTTATAAATTTTTTTTTAGTATTTATTTTTCAGTTTTAGGTGGACACAATATCTTTATTTTATTTTTATGTGGTGCTGAGAATTGAACCCAGTGACTCACGCATGCTAGGCAAGTGCGCTACCACTTGAGCCACATCCCCAGCCTTATACCTTTATTTTATTTATTTATTTTTATGTGGGGCTGAGGATAGAACCCAGGGCCTCGCACGTGCTACACGAGCATTCTACCACTAAGCCACAATCCCAACCGAAAGGAATACCTTTAATAATAGCAAGCATTGTGTGTTCTTTCAGCATTAACCCACAAAATGTTGAAGTTGAAACCCGCAGCACGTCATTATTTTCTATCAGTTGGATAGTATGTATTAGGTTCAATCCATAGAACCACCAAACAAACAAAAAACCTACCATATAGAAAGCAATATGTCATCATTATCATCTAAATTCATTTGTTGAAAATTGCCACTGAAGATCAATTTTTACACTTCACTCTCTAAAAAATATTAGTCACTTCTTCTCCATAGAGGCAGAAAAAGCTTCATTCTATAAGTACTCACCTTGGCCAAATCAAAAGGTGTTTTGACCTCTACAGTTGTGTCATGTTCAGCAAATGCAGGAACTTCCTGTTTGTTTCTTCCTTTCCGCCTACCACGCTTTAGCTGGTCTCCTGATTTATGCATATCAAAACTTTCTTTAAAGAATAAACACACAATCACACAAAGATTGATAATAATAAGAATCATTAGTTAACAACTTTTTCTTTTTTTTTTTTAATCACAGTACTGGCATTTGAACCTAGGGCCTCACCCCACATGTATTAGTTAACTTGAATAGGTAATAAACAGAAAGTGATGCTTAGTAGAATCAAGACATCAAGTCAGGCAGAATTCCTTTTTTCAATCCAGAACTAACTAAACCATCATTTTCAAGATTATAGTCAATGATATTAACTCAAATACTACTGGCTGGACTAACAATTTAAAATGTGATATTTATGATTATAAAGTGATAATGACTTAGGTCATTTACTTTGTTGTTCACCTTTTGGGAATTAAACAGAAACCTATGTTATTTATACAATTATAATCAGTCAACATTTCTTTATTTTTCCTGTTTGGTACCAGGGGTGATTAAACCCAGGGGTGCTTAACAATTGAGACACATCCCCATCCCTTTTTATTTTGAGACATATGATTATGTTTTAATTAGCTGTGAAGAAATATAGGTAGCTGAAAATACTAAGACTTTTAAACCTGCTCATTTATGAACAATATTTCAACCTATACCTAATTACATTAACTTACCATCTTTTTTAAAACATTGCTGCAAAGGATCAGAAAGCAACTCCTGATCATTCTTTTGCCATTTGGTTATAAGATTTTCTATGAATTGACCTTTTTTGCCTTCATTTCCCTGGAGGAGGTCCGTCACATATTCTCGTATTTCTTCAGCACTCTCAATCGACAAAACATACCTCAGGAGGCAAAGATAAAATTTGATGAAACAAGGATAACCTACATTATGCTTTTCAATAATTATTTTTTTTTAAAGAGTGAGAAAGAGGGAGAGAGAGAGAGAATTTTAATATTTATTTTTTAGTATTTGGCAGACACAACATCTTTGTCTGTATGTGGTGCTGAGGATCGAACCCGGGCCGCACGCATGCCAGGCGAGCGCGCTACCGCTTGAGCCACATCTCCAGCCCCTATGCTTTTCAATAATTTTAACAGAGGTCAAGGTAGTAAAAACCATTCATTAGGGTTAGAGATGTAACTCAGTGGTAGAGGGCTTGCCTAGTATGAGTAAAACCCTGGGTTCAATACCTAGCACCTCAAAATAAAAACAAACCCTACTATTCATTAATCTATTAAAAACTTTACTTTGAACTAATACTATGCAAGATACTAGGGATATGATTAGGACAAAGACCCTGATCTCAAGAAATTAATAATCTAAACTTCATATGTATTTAACCATTTACTGTTTTGATGTATTTTTAGAATCAAATCAGTGCTGTGAAGTATTGCAGGGCTATCCTTAACATAGGAATACTTCCTATAGCTACACCTCTACATTTCCCTGGAAATGATACACACTACTTAATCTCTACATTGCAAAATCTAAATTTCTATTATTTGCTGAAGATAGACGTATATACTATAACCTCATTATTTTTTCCCAACTAGTTATTAATTCAACATTTTTTATACCTTTATTTTATTTATTTATTTATTTTTATGTGGTGCTGAGGATCAAAACCAGGACCCAGTATGTGTGAGTCAAGCACTCTGCCACTGAGCCACATCCCAGCCCCAATTCAACACTTGTAAGTCAAGGGCTGGGGCTATAGCTCAGTGGTAGAGTGCTTGCCTTGCACGTTTTAGGCACTGGGTTCAATCTTCAGCACCACGTAAAAAATAAATAAATAAAGATATTGTGTCCATCTACAACTAAAAAAGTATTCTTAAAAATTTATAAATCAAGATTAGTGTCACATCAGAATAAATAGATTTTTTTTTTAATACCAGGGATTAAACCCAGGGGTGCTTTACCATTGAGCCACATCCCCAACCCTTTTTTAATATTTTCTTTAGAGACTGAGGCTTGCTATATTGCTTTAGGGCCTTGCTAAGTTGCTGAAGCTGGCTTTGAACTTGTGATCCTCCTGCCTCAGCCTCCAGAGCTGATGGGATTACAGGCAGGTGCCACTACTGCACAGGCAAGCAGATCTTTTTTAAGGAAATTAATTGTTTAGGAATATAAAATAATGCAACTTTCCTAGAAATCAATCAGCCAATATATTTCAAGTGTTTTAAAATAATCTAATAATTTTACTCAAAGGACCATATGTAAAATAAGAGACACAGAAAATTTTACACAAAAAACTAATTGCATCATTATTTTTTTTTTAGAATTTTTTTTTAAAGAGAGAGAGAGAATTTTAATATTTATGTTTTAGTTTTCGGCGGACACAACATCTTTATTTGTATGTGGTACTGAGGATCAAACCCGGGCCACACGCATGCCAAGGTGAGCGCGCTACCGCTTGAGCCACATCCCCAGCCCTTGCATCATTATTTAAATTAGTAAAAAATCGGAAACTACCTAAATTCCAGTTGATAGGGGAAAGGATAAGTGAATTCAAGATTTTGGATTTTACAAAAGGTAATCTATTGCCAACAACAAAACTAAAATTTATGAGCTGGGTGGGGTGGTACATGCCTGTAATCCCAGCTACTCAGGAGGTTGACAGAGGATTGCAAATTTGAGGCCAGCCTGGACAACAGAGACACCCTGCCTCAAAATAAAATTTTTTAAAAAGGCTGGGATGTGTAGCCCAGTGGATGAGAGAGTGCTTGCTTAGCATGTGTGAGGTCCTGAGTTCAATTTACAGCACTGCCAAAAAAATTTAAAAAGTGAAATTTATAAGAAATTATAATCAAGGGGTTGGGTTTATAGCTTAGCGGTAGAGTACTTGCCTAGCATGTGTGAGGCACTGGACTTGATCCTCAGCACCACATAAAAATAAATAAATAAATAAAATAAAGGTATTGTGCCCATCTCCAACTAACAAAAAATTTATTATCAACCTGAGAACTCTTATAATAACAATAAGTAAAATAGTATATGATCCCACTTCCCATAAAAGGTGTACATACCCCAACCTATGTATGGGAAAAAGGCTAGAACATTATCTTTGAGTGGTAAAGTTAAATGCATTTTTTTAAAAAATATTTTTTTAGTTGTGGGTGGACACAATAACTTTATTTTATTTGTTTATATGGTGCTCTACCACTGAGCTGAAACCCCAGCCCCTATACAGTTTTAATTTATTTTCTTTTCCCCAGTAACAATGAATAATTTTTAAAAAACACATTGCGTTATAATATGCATAAGAAAAAACACTAACAGAAAATGGTTTTCTCTAGATTGTGGCATTATGGTAATTTTGTTTCCTTCTTTATCCTTTTCTGATCTTTATTAGTTATCTACAGTAAATATATCTTATTGTTAACAAAAGAAGAAGTGATAAAAAAATATAAATTTAAATATAAGCCAGGTGGTGTGTGGCTATAATCCCAGCTACTCAGGAGGTCAAGACAGGAGGATTCCAAGTTTGAGGCCAGCCTCAGCAACTTAGTAAGACCCTGTCTCAAAATAAATAAATAAATAAATAAATAAAATAAAGGGCTGGAATATAGCTCAATGGTAGAGTGCCCCTGGGTTGTTCAATCCCCCATACAACATCAGCAAAAATTTAGATGCAAGACCCTCAAAATAGGGGTTGGGGTTGTGGCTCAGTGATAGAGCGCTTGTCACACATGAGTGAGGCACTGGGTTTGATCCTCAGCACCACATAAATAAAATAAAGGTATTGTGCTCACCTACAACTTAAAAAAAAAAAAAAGACTCTCAAAATATTTGTAATTCAGACACATTAGTGAGACACAAGAAAATTATAATAATGTTATACCCTTTAAATGTAAAAATTGTCCCATCATTGGTAGCATATGGACAGGATACTTTTCATAGTGTCGTGGTGGAACTGCAGTTATGAGCTACAGGTGAACAAACCTATACCTTTGGGTTTCCTTAAGAGTATATTAGAGTCCAGGCACAATGGCACATGTCTGTAATCCTAGTGCCTAGGAAGGCTGAGGCAGGAGGATCATGAATCCAAGGCCAGCCTCAACAACTTAGCGAGGACCCTGTCTCTAAAAAAAGGGCTAAAGATGTGGCTTTGTGGCTAAGCGCCCCTAGGCTTGATCCCCAATACCAAAAAAAAAAAAAGAACATATATGATCATCAGGGGCTGGGGGGGTTGTAGCTCAGTGGTAGAGCACTTGCCTTGAGCACTTGCCTTGTACTTATGAAACACTGGGTTTGATCCTCAGCACCACATAAAAGTAAATAAATAAAATAAGGATATTGTGTCCATCTACAACTAAAAAAAAAAATTTTTTTTAAATGATCATTAGGGCTGGGGTTGTAACTCAGCAGTAGTGCACTTGCCTGAGGCACTGTGTTTGATTCTCAGCACCACATACAAATAAATAAATTAAAGGTCCATCAACAACTAAAAAAATATTTTAAAAAAATGATCATCAGGGCTGGGGATGTGGCTCAAGCGGTAGTGAGCTCGCCTGGCATGCGTGTGGCCCGGGTTCGATCCTCAGCACCACATACAAAGATGTTGTGACCGCCGAAAACTAAAAAAAAAAATATACAAATATTAAAATTCTCTCTCTCTCTCTCTCTCTCTAAAAAAAATTGATCATCAGATTAAAGAAAAAAGACACAATGACATTTCAGGTCTTACATATTTCAACTACCTTCTCCTCAAAGCTTACCAGTCTCCCATCAAAAAACTAAAGACGCACAGAGCTATATGGAATCTTAAAGGATCATTTAACCCTGGAATTCCAAATTTTCACCAAGGAAGTAAAAACAGTTCTGGAAATATTTTTTAAATGTCATTTTAATGGTTTAATGAAGTATGATAAAGAACACTCATCCAAATGTGGTACATACCAAATATTATCAAAACAGTCAACTAAAAAAGTGAACTCATGGAGATTGTGACAGTTTATTTTGCTAACTCTGAACTCATCATAATGTCTTATAAACATGTGACTGATTAGGAGTTTAATAATTCTGTGCTATTTTTAAAATTCAGATTACTCATGTAAAATTATGCAAACTAGAACACTATTGTAATACACCTTGATAATTCTTTTTTTTTAAAAAAGATGCTGATAGACCTTTATTTTGTTCATTTATTTTATGTGTGCTGAGAATTGAACCCAGTGCCTCACACATGCTAGGCAAGCGCTCTGCCACTGAGCCACAACCTCAGCCCCACACCTTGATAATTCTTAATTTATTGCTAGACAAGACACAGTTAATGTCTTAGTAATGGAATAATAGCCTGTTGTGCAACAACTAGTGAATACTTTGTGGTTCAAATATTAGTACATTATATGTAATTTCAGTGATTATTGGAAGTTTAGAATACTTGTCTGTGTACACATAAAATTAAAAAATGCAAGAAGGTGGGGGCTGAGGTTGTATCTCAGTGACAGAGCACTTGCCTAGCATGTGCAAAGCACTGGGTTTGATTCTTAGCACCACATACAAATAAATAAAGGCATTCCGTCCATCTACAACTATGAAAAAAAAATTTTTTTAAATGCAAGCAGGTGATGGGCTTGGGTTGTGGCTCAGTGGTTGAGCACTCGCCTAGCACATGCGAGACCCTGGGTTTAATCTTCAGCACCACATAAAAATAAATAAAATAAAGGTGTTGTGTCCAACTACAACTAAAAAATAAACATAAAAAAACGCAAGCAGGTGTTCCATACTTAGTGTTTCCATTTTTTTTTGGGGGGGGCAGTTATGGGGATTGAATCCAGGGCCTTGCATATGCTAGGCAAGATCTCTACCACTGAGCTTATACCCCAGTCCTTAGTATTTCAATTTTGAAATAGAAATTTATCACTTCACTTTCAGTGGTGTGGATGAGTTTGAGGAAACTTGAGTCTGCCAAAAAAAAAACTGTTAAACCAGGATCTATGAGATCAGAATTTTCTTGATAGTGTATACTCAAAAATTTGATTCTGAGACTGAGAAGTCTGCATTTATCATCTGTAATTCATTCTAAGTTGTTGATTCATCAAAAATAGACTCAATCTTTTAAGATACTAAGTGACTATAATGAACCCAGTAAATTTGAATTCACACATAATAATGTTAATAAAAACCACTTTTTTGGTACATATATTGTCAAGTCTTATTATTCAATTTGATAACATTCCACTAAATTAAAATGAATGTTTGAAAACCGTTTAACCTGATTTTGCATTCACACAAGAGTTAAGCCAAACCATGTGATATGTCTGGGGTTTTTTGGTTTTGGTAGTCTATTCAAGTGTTCAAAAACCAAAATCCTTTAAAATGGGCTGTCTTGACTCTCTCCTTGCCAACAAGTTTCAGTTTTCTCCCAAAGTGAAACTGCCTTACTTCCTACAAACCTAGAATCACAATTTAGGTTTCAGCATCAGTGAACAGGAATCAAATTAAGAAACACTTTCAGGTTCTTGATCAAGTCTGATTTTTGCAGACGTTTTCCCCTCCACCTGAGCACGTAAAACTTATACTTTAGTTCTCAGGCAAAAGGGATCCTTTCCAGTAAATCTTTTGAGGTTGCAAACTTTTTATTTCTTTATTTTTCCCACTCATTTATTTATTTATTTTTATTCGTGCACTATAATTATACATAATAGTGGGATTCATTATGTCATATTCGTACATACACATAACTTGATCAATCTCCTAGTACTTTCCCTTCCGAATGTTTCAAATCTTAATGAAGATCCTTCAAAGTACTCTCCCAACTTCCGCTTTACCCACCTCAGAAACTCATCAAGATAGCACAACCCAATTGTATCGTTTTGGTTGCCCCAGCAACTGGTATGTAGTAATAAAGCAACATACGTTCATTAATCGATTGGAAGCACATATTAAATCATGTTTGCTATGTCTGTTTCAAAAGAATTTTAAACACGAAAGATAAACTCTACTAATTATTCATTTATAGATGAAGAAACCAAGGTACAGAGAAGGAAATTAAGTTGTTTAAGATTT
Source organism: Callospermophilus lateralis (assembly GCF_048772815.1). Taxonomy (NCBI): domain Eukaryota; kingdom Metazoa; phylum Chordata; class Mammalia; order Rodentia; family Sciuridae; genus Callospermophilus; species Callospermophilus lateralis. Next base: position 108,286,159 of record NC_135307.1, on the reverse strand, counting down.
CAAAATTGGTAAATGATAGCTGAAAATAGAACCTGTGACTTATGAGTCAGGAACTACTCCCACATCACCCCAGTTTAAATTCCAGGTCCGACCTGACACAACTCGGACCGGGCAAACCGAAATAAAGAATCTCTAAAGACAATTTGACTTGCTGCTTCTCTCAGAGTCTATAAGGAAACTAGATCCTTGGACAATCTTATAGGGCTAATTACTACAGTTTTTCAGAAGAAAAAAACGTATATCGTACAGCTTGACAACCTTTCCAGAAGCTAAACTATAAAAGCGGAGACCAAAATTCGGCCCCTACAGACTAATTGCAGCTCTTTTATCATATTTCTTGTCTCTCATCAACTTTTCATTCCTCCCCGCTTTCCTTTTCTCTCTGCTAGTGCACATCCCAGAGCTCCTTCCCGCCTAGGACCCGAACTGGTCTCACTGCACGATCTCCTCGCTGACATCCAGGCCGAAAGTTTTCCGCAACTGCTGGGTGCACCAGAGCACCAGCGGCTCCCGGGACACCGCCCCAGCTACCGCCATCTTCCTCAGCCGGAACCAGCTGGACAACAAAAGCCCCACGTCCTGCGCCGGACTAGTTCCCTTTGCAACCCGACCTCGCTCACGCGGGTTCCGTCAGCTTGCACCGCCCCAGCGCAGATCCCGCCCACCTGTACTGCCTCAGGCTTGTTCCCGCCTCCTTGTATGCTTCCTGGAATACCCAAGCTCCCACAGCGCGTGCTTTTCGACATTGTTTGAGGTAGAATCGAGGAAGGCCATACGCAACACTGCGGAGAAGACAATAGAAATACCCATGAAAACTACAGTTTAGGGGAAAAAAAACAAAACACAATACGCTGAAAGCTGAGAGTACAGCTTTTAAATCTTTTTGGTTTTACGTAAAACATTTAAAAACAACGCACGTAAGCTATTAGTACTATATTAATTTTTGTTCTGGTAGTGGTAGTTGTTATGAATACCCTCTATAGTCTGATACTAGATTCACACTCCTACAATTTCTATTTAATTTGTTGAACCAGGTCTTTTCCATTAGGGCCAAGACAATTTATTAAGCTCAAAGGGGAAAATTAATAACAGGTATTGAAATTTGTCTTAGAAGATATTCCACATGAATTGTCAACCCAGGATAACCAGACTTAGGGGGTCCTTTGCAGTTCCCCACTCTGATAGGGCAATGGTTTGGGGAAAATGTTAGCCAAACTTTTTTTGGAAAGCATTTTTTTTTTTATGATTCCCGGATTTTTTTTTTTTTTTTTTTTTTTTTTTTTTTTGTTATCTCTATAGGTTAAAATTTTTCATTCTTGCCGGGTGCGGCGGTGCATGCGTGTAACCCCAGCCACTCGAGAAGCTGAGGCAGGAGGATAGCAATTTAAAGAGGCTCTAACCAATTTAGTGAGACCCTGCCTTAAAAAAATAAAAAGGACTGGGGATGTCACTATTAAAGTAACTCTGGGTTGAATCCCTACGCCCCCCGCCCCCCCAAAAAAACCCCAAGTTTTAAAAATTCCTATTAGCCTATTTAGACATTGAATGTTATTTCACTTTTTTTTTAAATTAGTTCTCGGTGTATCTTTATTTTATTTATTTATATGTGGTGCTAAAATTCGAACCCAGTGCCTTGCACATGCTAGGAAAACGTTCTACCGCTGAGCCACAACCCCAGCCCCAGTTTGACCTTTCCTTTTTTTCCTTTTGTTTTTTTTTTTTTTTTAGAGAGAGAATCTTTTTAATATTTATTTTTTAGTTTTCCGTGGACACAACATCTTTATTTTTTATGTGGTGCTGAGAATCTAACCCGCGCCCCGCGTATGCCAGGCGAGCGCGCTACCGCTTGAGCCACATCCCCAGCCCCTGACCTTTTCTTAATGCTAATGTTTTTACTAGCATAACTAATCAAAATCATAAAAGTGTATTAACTTACATTGAGGTTAGATTGTTCTTGTCATTAATTTAGAAAATGTAGCATTTTTAAGCTTTTTTTTAAAAGCAAAATATTGTTGATATTAAGTAATAATGGATGCATGATTTGTGGGTATGTGATTTCTTTCTTTATAAAAATCTGATACATTTATTACTAATTAAAACATTCAAATCATTTACCCATTTCCATATTTGTTCTGTCCCATAACTAAAATATTAACTTCTGGAAGACAGACTATGACTTAAATTCGTAAAAAGCACAATAGAACTTAACATATCAGGGCTGGAGTTGTACTTAGTAGTAGTGTGCCTCCCTAGCACATGTGAGGCACTGGGTTTGATCCTCAGCACCACATAAAAATAAATAAATAAAATAAAGGTGTCGTGTCCAACTAAAAATATTTTTTAAAAAAGAACTTAACACATATATGTTATAATGAAATGACCAGGTCCTCAAGAATAATTTTTTTTCATAAAGCATATATTTATGATTATAATTTCTAGGTTGTAATATGTGCATATAACACCATTTACAATCATTATCCTGTATTCAATTACATTTCTGCCTAAGCAAAGCAAGCACACCCAGTTAATATGACTTAAATATATTCTTTGGGATTGGAGGTGTAGCTCAGTTGTAGAAAGTTTCCTTAACAAGGCCCTAGGGTCATTTTTTTTTTTTTTTTTTCTTATTGGTACTGAGGACTGAATACCAGGTGATTAACCATTAAGCCACATCCTCAGCCCTTTTTATTTTTTATTTTGAGAGATGGTCTCACTAAGTTGATGAAGATGGTCTCAACTTTGTGATCATCCTACCTCAGCCTCTCAAATCACTGGGATTACAGCCTTGCACCACCATGCCCAGCAGCCCTGGGTTCTATTGCCTGCACACATAAACATAAACATGCACACCAAAGATATACTTTGGTACAAATTTAAGTAGAAATTGCATTCACACGTTTAACAATATTTTTCACATCACATAGTTCTCTGTTTCATGAATTGTAAAGGAGAAGTACTTCTCCAAAGCAAATATTTCTCTTAGAATTTTTAGTAGTGGGGAGGGAGGGGGAAAATCCTAGGCAGTGATACTGGTCAAATTATATTGTAGATACACACAATATAACACATTTCATCATTATGTATATAATGTACCAATAAAAACATAAAAGAAAAATAATTTTAGTAGGCATGACTTTATTTTTTTTATCTAACATGCATTCTTCATTGTCATAGTATTAAAAAGACATATAGGGCAGGGGATGTAACTCATTGATAAGAGTGCTTGCCTAGCATATAGGATTGACTTCCAGCACGTGCCCACTCCCCAAAAGACATATAAACACAACTATAGCAATAGTAATACGTAGACAGCCTCTATAGGAAAAGGTACATATGAAATTCTCTCTAGAAATTTAATTGGCCTGTAGAATAGGAAAAAAAGACTGTAGGTAGATCCAATCTTTGTAGGAATTTGATATGTGAATTCAATTCAGCCCTATGTAGAAGGTTTTTTTTTTTTTTTTTTTTTTTGAGCACATCCCCAGCCCTTTTTTATATTTTATTTTGAGACAGGATCTCTTTAAGTTGCATAGGGCCTCTCTAAGTTGCTGAGGTTGCTAAATTGCTGACCCTCCCGCCTCAACTTCCTTAACCCCTGGGAAGAGAGGATTTTAACTGAAAAGGAAAGAATGGCATTTTACCAGAGTGAATTGAGATGGAACTTGATGACAACAGAGCATATCCTGAGGCTTCTTGATTTTTCTATTACAAAGGTGTCTGCAATCTTAGGCCCCAGGGTTAAGATAAAACTCAGGTAATTAATTGCGAATACATTTCCTACTATTATAAAGTTAATTTAATCTGTTAGAATGTTAATTTAATCTATTGTTTAACTCCTCTAATTCTATAATGCAGTATGGCTGTTAAAGTAGTGAGTAGCCTTTTTTTTTTTTTTTTTTTTTTTTTTTTTTTTTTTTAATTCCAGCATATCCATTCTCCTGGAATGTAGCCTAGTGCTAAAACATTTACCTAGATGTGAGAGGACCTGGGTTTGATCCTCAGCATTGCAAAAACAAAACAAAACAAAAAACCTCAAGCATAATTCTTTGGAACAAATTAATGCTGTGCTCACACTCTCCAGAGTTGCCTTTCAAATGAACAATTAACAGAATATACCCCACATCACATTCATTTGATCCTACTTTTTATGCACAGATATTCAGAGTGAAAATCATTTTCTGAGGGTTTTGTAATTAGAAGATAAACATAGGGATAGAGAAAATTTATTACTTCCCTATTCTATCTAGCCTTTAACACATTTGGCAGATTTTTTTTCAGAAAGGCATTTTATTATTTCTCTTCGTGTGTGTATGTATATACAATTCACCCAGTGTTTTTTTTTTTTTTAATCTCACATGATCCTAAAACCAAAAGACTGTCAAAAATTATATTAGTTTCCTTTTCCCAATCCCATAGAATTGTTTTGACATGAATGATATAGATAAGTCATGCTTGCGGTTTGAAAGCTCTCAAAATTCTTATTTTGATTTGTGTCCAAAAATCCGCTTAATTTTAGGTTTTGTTTCCAGAAGTCAATCATTGTGTATTTAACCCTATGTATTTTTTTGAAGAAATGTAATTTTCTGTCATTGCTGTTTTATTTCGTTTCTATAAACAGGCCCATTTACCTACTTCAGAATCTTAGCAATAACACATCAAGTAACCCGGGAAAGTGTCCGGGCACCGCCCACCTGGCGCTGGTGCGAATCACAAGCCCCTGTGAGTTGATGGACTGGCCAGCACTGCATTAAGCCTCGCCGATGTCACCCCTGGGCTCCAGCGATTGGTTTGGGGTTAAAGAACAGAACCAATGGGGAACCACAGCTCGCGAGAGTCTTGTGGAGCGCGGGAAAGACATTAATATAAACGGTGGCGGGAGAGTTGTTTTTTTTTTTTAGGTCCTTGTCTTGTGAACCTCATCGGCCCGGACGTTTTTCTCATCTCCTCCCGTTTGAACATGGTGCGAACTAAAGCAGACAGCGTCCCAGGCACCTACAGAAAAGGTGAAGGGATCCAGCGCCATAGTGGACAGCAAGGGGTGGAGAGGGGTTTCTCCTGGTAGCGTGTCCCCGGGTGGCGAGATGCCCTGGCTCCCTTGGGCCCGGCACACCCAAACTCCAGCCAGCCAGGAAGCAGCCACCAGTCCCCTTTACCTTGAGGAAGCAGCTGGAGGGACAAGGGAAGGCCATCCTGCTGTTCTGGATCTCTGGGCTGTTCTCCTGAAGCTGCTAGGGTCCGGGATTGTGGTGAGAATGTGGCGAGACAAGGTATCAAAACCTTCCTGCCTCTTTCTGAATGCTCCCCTCCTCGCCTCTCTTTGCAGTGGTGGCTTCTCGAGCCCCGAGAAAGATCCTTGGTTCCTCCACCTCTGCTACTAATTCTACATCGCTTTCATCAAGGAAAGGTAAGAAGCGCCCTGCTGCAAGCTCCTTGAGTAAGAGGACGCCTCCTAAAAGAGGATCAGGTTTGGCACTACAGCCCTGACCCACTTTGGAATTTTATTAGAGATTCTCAGGCCTTTCTTCCCTATCCTTTGAGGGGGCCTTGGCCTATTAGGGGGCTAGAGTATGGAAAAAAGTGTCTCATGGAACTGAATCTCAAGCCTTGAGATGGGGACCCAGATTTATCTTCAAACCTATTTTTTGTTGTTGTTGTTGTTTAGTGTTTATTATTGACAGTTGGCTTTTTCTTTTAGAAACTATTTAAGTACCTCTTCACTAGATTTAGGATAATGATTGACTATGCTAACTACATTGTCGTCGTCTTCTTCTTCTTCTTCTTCTTTTTTTTTTTTTTTTTTTTTTTTAATTTTGAGACAGTGTCTGGCTAAGTTGCCCAGGCTGGCCTCGACTTGCCATCCTCTTGCCTCAACCTCCCAGTTCACTGGGAATAGAGGTGTGTGCCCCTTAGTCAGGCTTACATTGTCTTAGTATAAATACTTTTTCTGCCTTTGCTTTTGCTTTCCTTCCTTTCTTCCTCTATCCCTCACTCCCTTCCCCTCCTCTGTCTTTTTTGAGTGTGGTGTTTGTGTGTGTTTTCTAACTTTGCAGCTCCTGATACTGCTTTTGGGTGAGTAGGAGTGTAACAAGGCAAGGGAAATAGCTTCACACTGCTCCTCTGCATGTGGAGAGGATGAGAAAATGTCCTGCCATCTGGTGCCTCTTTCCTTTCAGTAGAAAATTGAACAGGCAGGAAGATTAATTCCACAAGGTTTAGTTACAAACAGAAAGGAGAGCACTGTTGAAGACTTCATGGATTTTTAAGTCAACTCAAATTTCCTCCTTTTCCAAACACTTTCTTAGGAAATATTTATTATTTCAGTCTCTTCAGATAAAAGGCAATAGTAGGGCTGGGGTGTAGCTGAGTGGTAGAGCACTTGCCTAGCATGTGTGAGGCATTGGGTTCAATTCTCAGCACCACATATAAATATATAAAAATACAGGTCCATCAACAACTAAAAAAATCTTTTTAAAAAAGGGAATAGTGGTCAAAACATTTGAAAGAAGATGAATTTTTTGAGATTATCTTACAACCTGTACCATTAGAATAAATTCCATTAGGGCCACATTCCATTCTTTGGAACACTGCTGAATCACCAGAGCCAACTGAAGTTAGGCCCTTAATGAATGCTTTGAACAAATGCACCTTTTATAATGTTTTACATATCTCTATCTTTACTTCCAGTAAATGTTTGAAATTGGTAATGTCCTTATTTTTTTCCTGTCTTTTGGTACTGGGAATTGAACTCAGGGTTGATCTACCAATGAGCTACATTTTTTATTTTTATTTCAAGACAGAGTCAAGCTAAATTGCTGAAGCTGGCTTTGAACTTGTGATCCTTTTACCTCAGCCTCTGAACTAAGATTATAGGCATGGGCCACTGTGCCCAGACTAAATGATCTTATTAAATAAAATTCTGGTGATTTATTCTAAAGGGTGATACCTTATGTTAGGAAAAAGTGTATCAAATATTGTATGACAGTACATAATACTGTTTGATAGCTCTGCTCATGGACAAATATGAAAAAGATTTTCCAGCTTTAAAAATTGTTACTGATTTTTTTCTAGGATCAAACTATCAAACTGAGTTTATTGTCTGATTATAGCTTTCCTGTGTCACTTTTTCTAGTTTTTTAAGATGGATGTAATATCCCTTATACCTTTGAGAATTTGAAGTGAAAGAAAGAATTAAGTTTTTTTAATGAATGGTGGTTGGATTCCTAGTTCTTATTTAGTTCTGTTTATATTTTACAGCTGAAAATAAGTATGCAGGAGGAAATCCAGTTTGTGTACGTCCAACTCCCAAGTGGCAGAAAGGAATTGGAGAATTCTTTAGGCTGTCCCCTAAAGATTCTGAAAAGGAGAATCGGATTCCTGAAGAGCCAGGAAGCAGTGGCTTAGGAAAAGCAAAGAGAAAGTAAGTTTTTATATTCTGGAATATAAAGAAAATATACTCTTGAAAATAAAGGATGAATGAGACATTGAATAACTTTAAAGTTTCTCTTCAAGCTAAATATAAAAACTAAAGTTTTTTTAAAAACTTGAACTACTTCCTTAATATAAATCACTCCAAAATTTTAAACATCATCAAAAGTATTATTTTTCTTATTCCAAGGAGAATCTGTTCCTATGCAGGTAAGTGCTGCATTAACTGTGAACTTACACTCTTTATTCTTTAATTTTCACTGTCTTTTTTCTTTAGACTTTTTTTGAAAGGCAGTTTCCATGTTGGTTTATTTAGCTTGAATTCTGTTTAGCCTCCTGAACTACCAGTTTGGGGCTGACAGTATACTTCAGTGGTAGAGCCTGTGTTTAGCATACACGAGGGGCTGGAATCGTGGCTCAGTGGTAGAGTGCTTGCCTAGCATGTGTGAGGCCCTGGGTTCGAATCTCAGCACCGCGTATAAATAAAATAAAGGTCCATCAACAATTTAAAAAAAAAAAAGCATACACGAGGTCCTAGGTTCAAACTCCAGCACCAAAACAAAACAAAACAAAATACTAGTTCAACTTCCCCAAGAAATATAAAATGTAAAAAAGTTGAAAAATATAGAAATATCCATATAGAAACAACCAAGGCAGATACTATGGTATATTATCTTGACAACTTCTCTACAAGTACTTAAGAATATTTCAAAACAAAACAGGGATAAAATTATACATATATAGAGTTCAATGTGCAAAGTTTTTCTTTTCTTTTCTTTTCTTTTCTTTTGAGATAAGAGTCTCACTGTATTGCCAAGGCTGGCCTCAAAATTGATGTCCTTCTGCTTCAGCCTCTTAGATAGCTAGGATTAAGAGCTACCACAAACAACTAGCTTGCAAACTTTTTTTTGTGTGTGTGGTGCTGGGGATTGAACCCAGGGCCTTGTGCATGCAAGGTAAGCCCTCAACCAACTGAGCCATATCCCCAACCTCTGCAAACTTTTTAAAAAGCTAATTAAACTATGCTTTTAATGACAGGAAAATGCTCATGATAAATGTTAAGAAAAAATTCTGGATACAATCCTTGCTGTGTAAAATCTAAACCATGTATTTGTACTGTATGAAAATATAACAAATATTAGTAACAATGATCTCTGAATAAAAACCTCTTATACTAACAAATTCCAACCAACAAGTCACTTTTTTTTCAAAATAGTTTTTTTAACTGTAATTGGCTACAATATCTTTATTTTATTTATTTTTATGTGGTGCTGAGGATTGAACTCAGAGCCTTGCACGTGCTAGGCAAGTACTCTACTGCTGAGCCACAACCCCAGGCTAACAAGTCACTTTTAATAACTAGAAAAAAGATAATGCTACTTGGAAAAAAAACCTGAAACCTGTTTTTTTCAATTTTTAATAATGTCAATAATGGGGTCCAGGCAACAATTTTTAAATGTTTTAAAACTTTCAAAAACAAAGTATTTGACTGGATAAGGAAAGGTGTGGCATCTTTTCACCATCATTGTGATGCCATTTGAATATAAGGCGTGGTTTGCTACTTTCATACCAGTGAGGAATTCAGAGACCCTCCAGCCTACAAAAGCAGCAGGTTGGACACACAAGGGTAAGAGGATGGTGGCCAGGCTCAGTCTGGGGCTGCTGCTTCTGGTACTGCTCCTACCCATGCAGATTAATTCATTTGTTCCTTTAACTAGCACACCAGGTGCTACCTATTATGAAACCACAAAGCCCACCACCGCAACCACCTCCAGCGCTATAAAGACTATAGCCAGTCTTCTCATGGTCTTACTTACCCTTCTACATCTCTACTACTGAGAGAATAGACTAAGAAAAATCTACAGTTCTCCAACTCATATTTTTAAATCTCAATCCAAATGGCATCTGGAAGTCTGTCTTGGTAGGAAAAACAACAACAACAGGTGTTCATCATGTCTGCTAATTCCACTCATTTTATCAACACAGAAAATCTTGAGAGTCCAAACTGGGATGGTTTGAAGATCATCTGAAGGATTTAACTAAATAGTGAATGCCAATATTAAATCTGCTGGAGTTTCATGTACAAGACAAAGGAGAAAGTCGACATCAAAAATTACTTAACAGTTTTGTTTTTTTTTTTTTTTTTAATGTGGCTTAAGAAATATGGACTTTAAAAACTACCTTGAAGAGAATTATGTTACTTTGTTCTAGAGACAAGAATGACCTGTGGAAGGGAAATTCAGTTTTCATTTTGGCTCACTAAATCTAGAAGGCTGTAAAATAACTAGGCAATATAAAAAGATTTCTTGACTTATATGTATGTTGGAAAGAACCATCAGGTGTTAGTGGAAATTATTATTTTTTTCAATAATTATTTTTTAGTTTTAGGTGGACATGATATCTTTATTTTATTTCTTTTTTTTAAATTTCTTTTTGCATAATTTCTTTTTTTTTTTAGAATTTTTTTTAATATTTATTTTTTAGTATTTGGTGGACACAACATTTTTGTTTGTATGTGGTGTTGAGGATCGAACCCAGGCCGCACGCATGCCAGGCAAGCGCGCTACCGCTTGAGCCACATCCCCAGCCCCTCTTTATTTTATTTCTATGTGGTGCTGAGGATCGAACCCAGGGCCTCCTGCATGCTAGGCAAGCACTCTGCCACTGAGCCACAACCCCAGCCCCTCTCTTGTTTTGTTTTAGTCCTAATTTTTTATTCTTATTTATTTATTATTTTTATTTTGGTGCTGTAGATTGGACCCAGGGCCTTGCGAACGCTAAGCAAGCACTCTACCATTAAGCTACATTCCTGCTTGACATTAACTTTCTTTGTATTAATTGTATCCAGGAAAAGGATAGATTGGAATCTATTCCAAATCCAAGAATGAGTAAGAGTTGCATGTATACTTAAAATAATTGGTAAGCATTTCTTAGCACATGTAACCATTCAATAAAAGGGTCATTCATTAGCTACCATACTTCATTCAGAAGAACAGAAGTATACTGACTTAAACCCATCTTACAACATTACTTTTTATTTTGCATATATTGAATAATTATATTTGCATATAATTGAAAATTTATGACTCAAAGAGATATTTGATAAATCTTGAAAATAAGAGGCAAACATGAAGTAGACAAAAATAATGTATTTGGGAAATGAAGATTGGAAATCCCATTAAGTTCACAATTTTTTTTTTAATGTTCTTTCTGTAAATACTTTTAAAAAAACTTCTGTAGATCAGAATAGCTACATTTGGAACACTTTCTGTATTAGTTTATACTTTTAGGTAGTTAAGACTTAGTTCTAAGCCTTAATTGGACTTGATTCTAGAAAGAAAAACTTTTACAACTGCCTCAATGTACATAACCTTTTTAGGAACAGACACTGCATGAAATCTGGTTCACACAGTCATACATTGACCCTTAGCTGTTCCAATATTCATTATGGCTACAGCAGTTTTAAAAAGTTTTAAGCCATTTTTAGAATCTACCAGATCCAACAGATCTCAACCTGTGGTATATGTGAACGAAACTTGCTCTTGCTTCATAGTTAACACTGTACATCTGGTATGGATAGTACATTGTGTTTTGAATTGATTTACATTGAATACAAACTAAATAAAAATAAAGGGCTGAAAGAGAACAAAATAATTGCTAGAGAAGAGCACACCTGCAATCCCAGCTACTCAGGAAGCTGAGGCAGGAAGATAAGATTGAGGCCAGCCTCAGCAACTTAGTGAGACCCTTCTCAAAATGTTTTAAGAAGGGCTTAGGGCCAGGCTTGGTGACAAACCCAGCCTCAGCAATGGAGATCGGCTAAACTCAGTGTGAGCCCGACCCTAAATAAAATACAAAGTAGGCTGGGGGTGTGGTTTAGTGGCTGACTGCCCCTGGGCTCAATCCCTGATACCCCCCCAAAACAAAATAACACTATTATGATTGTTTATTTATTTGCTTTTGAATTTGCATGTCATATTTGTGTAGGGCCATGTTAATCTTCTCTGCATTGTTCCAATTTCAGTATATGTGTGGCTGAAGCAAGCACATAATTTATTTCAATAAAAATCAACCATCAATCTTTTAAAAAATTTTTTGGTTACTAGAGATTGAACCCAGGGGTGCTTTATGACTGAGCTACATTCCAACCCTTTTTTTTTTTTTTTTTTTTTTTTTTTTTTTGAGACAGGGACTCCCTAAGTTGTTTAAGGCCTCACTAAGTTGCTGAGACTGGCCTTGAACTTGGATATCTCCTGTCTCAACCTCCCGAATAGTTGGGATTATATGCATGAGCCACCAAGCTTTTTAGTAGGTTTGTTTTCCAGCTAGGATATAGCTCAGTAGAGTGCTTACCTTGCATGCATTAAGGCCATGGGTTCAATTCCTAGTACTACCACCCACAAAAAAGAAATCACCAATAATAATAGGTTTGTTTTCATGATCCTCTCTTTTTGTTTCTCCTCATTGCTATCATTCTTCCTTGTTCTTTCTTATTCTAAATTAACAAGGTGTAGTAGTCAAGATTACCTCTAGAATATACTTTAATCCTTTTGAATTGTTTGACTTAACAACATTAGGAAATAAAATAATTTGGCAAGACAGCCAATTTTGGCTATAATACAGGAGTAAACCTATATTTCAGTTTTCCACCATATGGAAAGAAATTATACATATATTCTCAAATAACTTTAATCCATGGTATAATAAAATCTGTGCCATAAATGTAGTTAATACAGGTTTACATTATTTCTTTAGGCCCCTTTCTTAGATTTGACTTTGTTTAAGACAGTTAAAATTATTCCTTTATTGAAATAGTTTATTAGAAAGAATATGAACCTTCAAAGTAATATTTTGAAATATGGTTACTCATGTGGTCTTATTTTCTCCTATAGGCAGGGTAAACTCCCATCTATTGCACATAGAAAGTCAGAATCAAGAGAATATCTGCTTAAATCTTTTTTCTTTTTGTTCCAGGGGCACTTAACTATCAAGTCACATCTCCAGCCCTTTTTATATTTTATTTTGATATAGAGTCTTGATAAATTGCTTAGGGCCTTGCTAAATTGTTGAGGCTAGCTTTGAGTTCAAATTCTCCTGCCTCAGCCTCCTAAACCCTTGGGATTATAGGAGTGTGCCACCATGCCCAGCTTCTGCTTAAATCTTGAACAGAACTATGATGCCTAATTAAACTAGACCATATGAAAAGGAAGTTTAGGTCATAATAGCATTCATTAGTTAACTTGGTTTAAATTCCAGCATAGCCTACATGAAGGCTATATGAAGGCTATATGAAGCAATGATAATCATCTTTTTTTTTTTTTTTTCTTTTTGTACTGGGAATTGAACCCACAGGCACTTATCACTGAACTACATTGCTAGCCCTCTTTATTTTTCTTTTGAGACAGGGTCTTGTTAAATTCCTTACAGCCTCACTAAATTGCTCAGGCTGGTCTTGAACTTTGCAGAGTCACTGGAGGTATATGCATGCATCCCTACACAAGCAATGATAATCTTATACAATGTCTGGTTACCTTCATTTTAGCTTCCTTCTTTTGGTACCCAGTTCTATGATCATTCAGGCTTACTGGATCGAATTTGAAAACTAAAATCTTTAAATAGGTGTCACAAATCTTTTCCATCTCTAAAATAAAATTTTTGATTTATGATTAAATTCTTAATTGACTTTTTCTTTATAAAAGAGTAAATATGAATGGCTTTGGGATAATGTAAATTATTTTTTAAAAACTATGACAACCATAAGTTAACAAATTTGTTTCCTCTGCTCAAGTGAACTGCTTAATTTTTTGCTTTTTATTATTACTTTTCTTTCTTTCTTTTTTCTTTTTTTTTTAATGGTATTGGGGACTGAACCCAAACCTTCATGCGTGCTAGGCAAGAGGTCTACTACTAAACTGGGTGCCCTGCATGCCTGTAATCCCAGTGGCTTGGGAGGCTGCAGGCAGGATGATTCCAAGTTTAAAGTCAGCCTAAGCATCTCAGCGAGACCCTGTCTCTAAATAAAATATAAAAAACGGGGCTGGGGTTGTGACTCAGTAGCAGAGCACTTGCCCTAGGACATGTGAGGTCCTGGGTTCAATCCTCAACGCATATAAAAAATAAATGATGGGGCTTGCCTAGCATGCATAAGGCACTGGGTTCGATTCTCAGCACCACATAAAAATTAAGTAAAGATATTGTGTCCACCTAAAAACTAAAAAATAATTAAAAAAATAAATGAATAAATAAAATTAAAAAAAAACTTACCTCATTAAAAAAAAAAAAAAGGGACTGGGAATGTGGCTCAGTGATTAAGCATCCCTGCATTCAATCCCTGGTACAAAACAAAATAACAACAACAACAACAAACACAACAACTCTACTATTGGGTTACAACCCTTTTATTTATTTTGGAACAGGGTCCCACCAAGTTGTCCTGGCCTGGAACTGCCTTAGTCTCTTGAGTAGCTGCGATAATAGGCATGTGTTATTGGCCAGGATTATTACAAAGTTTTGTTTTTTTCTTTTCTTTCAATACTGGAGATTGAACCTAGGGAGCATGCTTTACCACTGAGCTATATCCCCACACACACATATATATATATATATATATATATATATATATAAAATTTTTTTTTTTTTAAATTTTAATATTTATTTATTTATTTTTTTAGTTTTTGGTGGACACAACATCATTGTTTGTATGTGGTGCTGAGGATCGAACCCGGGCTGCACGCATGCTAGGCAAGCGCGCTACCACTTGAGCCACATCCCCAGCCCCCACTTTATATATTTTTAAAAATATTTTATTAGTTGTTGATGGTCCTTTATTTATTTTTATGTGGTGCTGAGAATCAAACCCAGTGCCTCATACATGCTAGGCAAGCGCTCTGCCAACGAGCCACAACCCCCGCCCAGCCCACACTTTATATTTTTATTTTGAGGCAGGGTCTTGCTAAGTTGCTAATGCTGTCCACAAACTCCTAAACTTCCTGCTTCTACCTCCCAAGCAATTGGGATCATGCAATTGCAACACTGCACCTATCTATCATGAAGTTTTTTGTTTTTTTTTTTTGCAGTTTTTATTTATTTATTTTTGTAAAGAGAGAGAGAGAGAGAGAGAGAGAGAGAGAATGAATTTTAATATTTATTTTTTAGTTTTCGGCGGACACAACATCTTTGTTTGTATGTGGTGCTGAGGATCGAACCCGGGCTGCACGCATGCCAGGCGAGCGCGCTACTGCTTGAGCCACATCCCCAGACCTATCATGAAGTTTTTACTGATAGATTATATTCTATTTATCAATTTACTTAACCTTAAAAAAAAAAGATGCTATAGGAATGAGACACTGTAAATAAAAATTGCAACATTCTAAATGGGAAATATTGATTCTGCAAAATAAGAGGCAAAGAAATTGCTACAAATTGTGTTGCACTAGTACTTGAAATTTATACATATTTGTCAATGAAGTCAAATTTTCTTTCATTTCTGGCACGTCTTGACCACAGCCACTACATTATTAATTATTATTCCTACAAATTAAAAAAAAGGACTTAAACAAATAAATAAAATTACTGTTCCTGATTTCTGTATGTTTTTTACTAATTTTTTTAAAGGATTGATACTTAGGTGACTACTAAAGTTCTCTGTTCTTTCTACAGAGTATGTCCTTTGCAACCTGACCACACAGATGATGAAAAAGAATAGAACTTATTCATCTTTGAATAATGTCTCCTGTTTACTCTGGTATTTTAGGGTATAAATTTGCATAGATATGTTTGTTCAGTAAGCTTTGCTGAGTAGGTATTTGATTTAAAAAATGAGGCTAAAGTTTGTTGAAAAGCAAGTTATGAAATTGGAGAATTTGTAAAATTACGGTTACTTAGGTTAATATTCAATTTTAATGCACTATGTTGGTTCTTTTTCCTGTTATAAAGCTTCTTGTTCTTGCTAATATTAAATCAGTGCATGATGTTCCAATTACTAATGTCCTGTATTTGAGATTTGTTTACATCTTTGTACTGATGCCATTTATACTGACATTTGGGCATTGAAATTATGCTATGTTTTTATTCCCTTTATTTGCTTTAAAAAGCAGAGTTAGAGTTTTGCACATGAAAAAAAAAATCAGTATTAATTAAATTTAGTTTCTGTCATTTTTTCGGAAAGGGGGCCAAAAATGCCCTCTTGAGTAAATTTGGATGGATGTGGAAAAAGTTAAGGACAGTTAAAACAACAAAAAGACAAAATTCTAGCATAGAATAAGGAAAAAAGATTCGATAAGCCACATTAATAGGGAGGAATTTTTCTTGGATATTTGATTCAGTATCAAAAAATATTACCCTTTGCATTTATACTTTTAAAGTTGGAAATCAATAAAATATGACAGGCAAATCATGCCATAAACCCACAGCTGTGTCTAAAGTCCTTAGAGCATTCACTGCATTTCTCAATATTTACTGAAGAAGTGGGTATAATACTACTTGTTAATTGATGTTCTTGCTTTCCTAGCACACTTTTTGCATACTGACAAGCTGTCAATTTTCAAAATTAACCATGTTTTAACAGGCATGTTTTCTGAAATTTGAAATAAAAGACTACTTATTTTCACAATACACATCCATTTGTGTGCTTCCTGAATTAATGCCTGACCAAACGTTTCAATTTTATTCCTTCCAAATGCAAAATCTGATTTTATCAACTTCCAAACTGATACCTGATGATTGTAGATTGTATATTATATTTTTTGCTTTGTCTTTTAGAAGTGGATGTTAAACGGAATGTTATTGAATTGGGAATACACACACACTACACATATGTACATGTGTGTGTGTATATATATACATATATGTTTATGTGTGTACGTATATATGATCATTATATGTGTGTGTGTGTGTGTGTGTGTGTGTGTGTGTGTATATATATATATATATATATATATACAAAAAAAAAAACTAAATTGCTGAGGCTGGCTTTGAATTTGCCATTCTCCTCCTAGGCATGCACCACTACAACAGCTTCAACCAGGTTTTTAAAGAATAATTAATTACTGGATATGCTTTGAAGTAGGGTGTGTGTGTGTTCTCAAATGTGCATATGTACTTGGCAGGAGTGGGAATGTTTTAGATGTACTGAGACATTTGAGCCTGAAATAATTTCCTAACTGGCTTTGCTGAATTGACTGCCTAGGAAAATCAATTTAACACTGTCTCATGCATTCTGGAACCCATTAGACCTGGAATTTCTTCCAAGTTACCAAAGCTATTTCCTGTCTGTCCTAGCTCAGGTGGACAAGAATACAGTATCAGTGATTGAGGTTATCATGACCGACAAAACTGAAGACTGCAATTGCAAGTGTATTCACTGCTAATGAAGAGAAAAATTTAGAAGTTACCCTCTTGCTGTACTGCATCTAAGCAGACCTATTCAAGATAGGAAAGACAAGATTTTTACTCATTTTCTCTGAATATTTAATTACTATAATGATGAGGGGGTTTTCTTAGGTGTAGGGGGACCGGAGATTTAGCTCAGGGGCACTCGACCACTGAGCCACATCATCAGCCCTATTTTGTATTTCATTTAGAGACAGGATCTCACTGAGTTGCGTAGCACCTCGCTTTTGCTAAGCCTGGCTTAGAACTCTCGATCCTCCTGCCTCAGACTCCTGAGCCTCTGGGATTACAGGAGTGTGCCACCGCGCCTGATAGTTATTTTTATAAAAAGGATTATTTTTAAACCCCAAACTACCCTAATATAGAATAAATGAGATGTCTTATTGAAATGTTTCAATGTAGTATGTTTCAATGTTTCACAGTGTAGGTATGAGCGTTTATTCGGAGTGGAGGATTAGATATGTTTCTCATTACCAAATTGATTATGGGGTTCCTTTGGCCTTTTCTTTGCTCTTTTGAGGATTTACATCCATTCTCTCCCCTCCCCTTTAATTTAGCAAGGTTGTTTCTAGACCATAAACAAATACGTGCAATCTTAAAAAAAAAAAAAAAAAAGGTGAAGACAAAACTTTGCTCACCATTTGGCTTCAGGAACTATCACAGGAGAACGAAGTCTATCAAAAAGCTTTCACATTGAAGGTTTTAAAAATCCAGCTGAAACACAAGGGAAATCCACAAGAGGGAGATGCTTGCTAAATCTCCAGAAAGTAACTCCAGCAAGGGACCAGTAAGAAGAGCTTTAAGAGAAGCCACTTAGTCAGCCTGGGGCTCAGAGCAGAAGGGAGCTGGTGTATGCAGTTGGTGGGGGCTGATGACCCAGAATGGCTGAAGGGAAAAGCGGCATGGGCTTACTGCCTCTGGCAGCGAGGCATTTCCTCGAACTAAATTCTTGAGAAGAAGGTAAGAGGGTGTTACCAAAGCAGAGCAGAACTCTCACAGCCTACCACCAGGTAGTCCCAAAAGATATGAGGGTGGGTGGGCGCTTTGGAGGCACTTCCGCTTAGCAACCCCACGCTGTTGCTAAGGAGGGGCTGCCGCGGGGATGACCCGGAAGTGGTGGTGTCAATTTCTCCGTGCCTGCTCTAGGTTTGCCTATCAAGAGCGTCAGGGTACTCCGAGGGCTCCTGGCCGTGGGAGGGGTCAGTGCTAGTGGTTCCGGTTCGGCTGCTGCCGCCCCTCGGCTCCTTACTTTCCCCCTCCCCTCCGCCTCCTCTCCTCCCTCCCGCTCTTGGGAAAGAGAAGCTACAGCTGCGGGTGGGTAGAGAAGCACTCGGCGCCTCCGGGAGGGGACCGCGCCCGCTCCTTTTGAGCCCCAGTGCATGCCCGTTCCAGGTACTTGCTCTAGCTTCGACGGGGTCCGGGAGGCTGGAGTCTGAGGGAGTGTGTTTTGTGTGTGTGTGTGTGTGTGTGAGAGAGAGAGAGAGAGAGAGAGAGAGAGAGAGAATGAGAGAGAGGGAGAGAGTGAGGGGATGATGGGTGGCTCTTACCCAGGTCGGGGAGGGGGACGCTGGGATCCCGGGTGGGGCGCAGGCGGCGTGTGGAGGGTTGCGTGGGCGGAATGGAGGGGCTGGGAGACACTGCTGGCGGATAGTTTCGGGTAGCGGGCTAGGGACCGACGGAGAAGGTGCCCCTTCTTAGGCAGAAGACTTTGGCCAGTGCTGACCCGGAGTTTGCCACCTGAAGGCTCGCTTTGAAAAGGGGGAGCATCATCTAGGGCCAAAAGGAGAGTATGAACTAGGCGGGGTGGCTTGGGCAATCTCATGCTTTCCATTACCGGATTCTCCTACCCATCCCGCTGAGACAGCGAGGTTTCAGGGGTTGTGGGGGTTCTGATTCGGCTGAGCACAGTGGAGCCGCCCTTGGTAGAGCTGGGGCAGAAGAGTGGGTAATGAGACCTCCCTCCACCCAACTTCCGTGCGCTTCCCCCGCTCCTTCCTTTACTGTTCCCTTGCCTCAGCGTCCTACAGGATCAGTGTCCCCCAAGTGGGCAAGCATCACGGTGTAGAAGAAAGAGGGTGGAACTGGGTTTGTTGCCCCTAAATGACACTTCAGATGTTTGGAAAGACTTCCAGCTAGATACATATCTGGTACAAATTTTCTTTAAAAAGTGCGATTCTGAAAAGCACCCAGCACCCATACTCGGACATTGCCTTGTGTAGTAGATGTACTTGCCTGGCGGCGGGGGTGGGGAGGGGGGGGGGAGACAAAAAACAAGAAGACTGGGAAAACGGTATGGATATAGAGGTCTAGGAAAGACATGTTGAGGCAAGCCTTGTCCAATCTCTTTCTTACCTGTCAGTAAACCTGCCCTAGTTTAAATGAAGCAGAAAGATCCTTTTCATTTCTGTTTCATTAACTGAATTGTAGGTAGTTTAGTGATGCATGTCTCAGAATAGATACGTGAACTTTCGGTGAGACTAGATTCTCTGCTGTTGAGCTGTGTTAATCTTTTAAGGAGATAATTGTGGTCAAGTGGAAGTATTGGCTTTGAGGTAAATAAATCTGGGATTGAACCCACACTGTGCTGCTTGCTAATTGTTGACCTTGGGCAAATCCTCAGGTTTCTCTTTTCTGTTTAAATATTTTTTAGTTGTAGATGTACATAATATCCTTATTTTATTTACTTATTTATTTTTATGTGGTGCTGAGGATCGAACCCAGTGCCTCACACGTGTGAGGCAAACACTTTATCACTGAGCTAGAATCCCAGTCCTCAGGGTTTTTTTTAACATCATTTTTTATTGTTGTTGTTTTTTATATGGTGATGGGGATTGAACTCAGGGCCTCCTGCATGCTAGGCAGGTGCTTTACCACTGAGCTATCTCCCCAGCCTGGTTTTTTTTTTTTTTTTTTTTTTTTTTGAGAGAGAGAATTTTTTTAAAAAATATTTATTTATTTATTTATTTATTTTTAGTTTTTGGCGGACACGACTCTTTGTATGTGGTGCTGAGGATCGAACCTGGGCCGCACGCATGCCAAGCGAGCGCGCTACCGCTTGAGCCACCTCCCCAGCCACCCCTCTTTTTTTTAAATAAATAAAATTAGTACAATTCTTACCAGTATTACAAGGGGGATAGTACATTTAAATTACAGCCTCCTCTTGCCTTGTTGAGCAATGAACTTAGGGCCTTGCACATACAAGCAAGCATTGTACCACTGAGCTACATCCCCAGCCTCTGTATGTAATTATAATTAATACCACATTTCTTTAAAGAGAATTAAAATTGGAGCATAAAAATAGAAAGTAGTAGTAATTTTAAGATTACAATCAACATTAATAGCTTGACTCTGATTTAGACTAAAGTATTGGGAAAACTAAAGAATTCTTATAACTAATCTGTAAAATAAATGGATATGGAATAAATTTCCACCTTTAAGTCATTTCTCATTAGAACATGGAAATCAAGAAGTGTATGGTCTTTATATTTGTGTGCTTTATGGATCTAAAATCATAGTAACATGTGATCTATTAGATCTCAAGATGTTCAGCTAACATTTTTTTTTGTTTGTTTGTTATTAGAGATTGAACCCAGGGGCACTCAACCACTGAGCCACATTGCCAGCCCTATATTTTTTTGTATTTTATTTAGAGACAGGGTCTCACAGAGTAGATTAGCCTCTCACCCATTGCTAAGGCTGACTGTGAACTCGAGATCATCCTGCCTCAGCCTTCTGAGCTGCACCCAGCTAAGATAGTTTTTTTGATCTTGTAGTAAGTAATTTTAAAAATTGTACATGTACTTTATACTCAAAGGAATATAAAGAAATAGAAATAACTTACTTTAAGCCTTGTGTGGTGGTGCACACCTGTAATATCAGCGACATGATAGGCTGAGGCAAGAAGGATGGCAAATTAAAGGATAGCTGCTGCAATTTAAGGAGACTCTAGTCAAAAAAAAAAAAAAAAGTGTTGGGGGTGGGGGCACATGCCTGTAACCCCATTGGCTGGGGAGGCTGAGGTAGGAGGTTGGCAAGTTCAAAGTCAGCCTCAGCAACTTAGCAAGATCCCGTCTCAAAATAAAACATAAAAAGGGCTAGGGATGTGGCTCAGTGGTAAAGCATGCCTGGTTTCAGTCCCTAGTAGGAAAAATAGTTAGTTTTTTTTTTTTTTTTTTCCCTGAAAAGTTGGTACAAAGTTTGTAATTTAACTTTTCAGAGAGGTTTTTGAGTTTTGTGTGAATTTAGTCATTTTTAAATGTGTTTTTCCAGTGTTTTTCTTTTTTTTTTTCTTTTTCTTAAAGATATGATAAATTTGTGATGAGTTTCATTTAAATAGACTCTTGTCTGAAAAAAAGTGTTGGGGTTTATTTATTTTTTAATATTTATTTTTTAGGTGTAGTTGGACACAATGCCTTTATTTTATTTATTTATATGTGGTGCTGAGGATCAAACCTAGGGCCTCACACGTGCTAGGCCAGTGCTGTACCACTGAGCTACACCCTCAGCCCCATCTTTTTTTTTTTTTTTTTTTTTTTTTAAGAGAGAGAGAGGTAGAGAGAGAGAGAGAAAGAGAGAATTTTAATATTTATTTTTTAGTTATCGGCAGGCACAACATCTTTGTTTGTATGTGGTGCTGAGGATTGAACCCGGGCCGCACGCACGCCAGGCGAGCGCGCTACCGCTTGAGCCACATCCCCAGCCCCCCCATCTTTTTTTTAATATATGTTTTTAGTTGTAGTTGGACACAATAACTTTATTTTATTTATTTTTATGTGGTGCTGAGGTTCGAACCCAGTGCCTTGCACATGTTTGGCAAGCGCTGTACCACTGAGCCCCAGCCCCTATATTTTTCTTTTAAACGAAGTTGAAATTGTTTTGCTACAGCTACAGTTATTCAACTTTTAAAATGGCTCTTCTAAGGATCCAGCCTTTTGTATATATCTAAGCTTTTTGCTCTTTTCTTGGATCATTATTTTTTATCATTTTTGAATCTTAAGGTAAGATTATCTTGCTTTGATAAAGTTATCAGATGCTGCCATTCCCCCCCCCATCATCTTATAAAACTTTAATAATCCATTCATTTTTATGAAATGATACTAGCTGTTACAGCAAATTGTTCTATCTAAATTGTATGCAATGACTAGAGACTGTTAGGGATGATACTTTTCTCCATGACAAGTATGTGACTGATGATTCCAAGGGTCTTTGCAGTTGTCTGTGATGGAATTTGCTTGTCAGGAAATCTAAAAATGACTAAACCTTACCCTTGGTTTCTATCTCTTGGATGATCTGTAAAAGATTTAGGTAAGAGACGTGTGTGTGTGTGTGTGTGTGTGTGTGTGTGTGTGTACGTACCCAAATACACACACACATATGTCACCTATGTATATAAAAACATGTATATACATATACAGTGTGTGTGTATATATATATATACACACACACACACACATTTATACTATAGACTAGAATCATAATGAAAAAAGCTTAGTTGATTTTTTTTTTTAAAGTTTATTTTGGGTGCTGCCAAATCAGGAGTGAAAGAGAGTTACTGTGGGCATGGCACGTTAAAAAAAAAAAAAAAAAATCCAGATACTGCTTTTTCTTCACACAAATCAAATGATTGCTCTTCCAGAGCTTATTTGTATTTTAAAGCACAGTTCTCTTATTTAATTTCTAATAAAGTTAAATCATTTGTGTATCAGGAAAAAACTGACATGATTACTAGATTTTAATATTGCTGATTTTTTTTTAGAAACTGCTTTAATGGCTTTATATTAGAAGTAGATTTTTCCTGAAAACTTTCAAATTTACGAAATGATAGTTTTTCTCCTTTTAACTTCTAACTTGTCTCTACTCATTTCTGCCTAATATAGAATCTTTGAGAAGACAGGATTAAAAACAGAAAGAATTTACTTCAGAATTACCATTTTATGGTTTTATAGATTACTTATTTAGAGAGCTAAATTGGATTTTTACATTATTGGGATTGTGTTCAAGATGGACTCTGAAAAAAAAATTAGATGCCATCTGTTTCAGATTCCTTCTCTCCCCACCCCTTCCATGTTTTATGGCTTTGAATTCATCAAATTATTTTTCAGAAAAAAACCCCAGTAGTTTTGAACTATATATCAGTCTAACAGTGAACATGTAACTGAAGAACTTGCATTTTTGTATTAAATTACACAGGATAATGTCAGGCATTGGTTAAAGGTGATTATCTCAAGCTCTGAATATTACATAGCTTCTTATACTTTTAATTGCCATTCACATTTTAAACCTTTTTTGTCAGTAGTGCTTATAATGGTCCACTTGTTGGTAGAAGTTGCTAAAACAAATTGGATATGATGGTATTATAATAAGGCTTTATTGACATCTTAAAACTAGAAGAAAAGCATCTACTGAGGATTTTTTATTGAATGATAAGCCCACTTGAATTTAACCTTCAGATAGTGTGTGTGTGTGTGTGTGTGTGTGTGTGTATGTGTATGTGTGTGTGTGTGTCTTGGAGAAATTTGGATCTTAATATCTTAATAAATTCTGAAGATGGGCTATTGGATTTACTGAACTGGAAAAGACCATAACTTGCTAAGATTGTAGTAGTTGGCACTTAACGTCGACCAGAAAGACTCAGACATCTTTGAGAAAATATAGTCGTATTAGTCTGGTTTTGCAGAAATAGAGTGAAGAGAGAGCCATCTGGATAGAAGAGTCATGCTTTGTCTGCAGCAGGCATGTTCTGGTGAGGTAGGAAGACAGATGGACTGTCCCTACACCGTTGTAGTCTGCCCTCACCCAAAATCTTCAAGTAGGTCCCGTAATTATGATGGAGGCTGGTTTGCCAGGGATGATATTTATTGTTTGTTGTTTTTGTGGTTCTAGGAATCAAACCAATGCTTTGCATATGCTAGGCAAGTGCTCTGCCACTGAGCTACATTCCCAGCCCCCCAAATTAATGATCTCTCACTTATCACAATGAGATATGGACATAATTGGAGAAGGGATATTCTCTTGTTTTTTACCATGGTCAGAGAAGCTGGGTGCAAAAGTAACCATTGCCTTTCTCACCATAGAAGCCTTGATGCAGCACCTCTCTGGTTCTGGGTAAGACAGAGTGCTCCAAGTGTTGCTGTCTCCATCAAAATGCTGCATGAATTTTCCAGGAATAATAGCATTAGAGCCACATTGATTTCTTTTGCTTTACACTTTCTAACTTCTTAGCCTAGAAAAGGGGTCATTGAGAATGTTTGGGCCTCAGAATGAAAATATCATACATATTTTACATCCCTCTTGATAAGTTTCAAAATATTCCTTGTTGACTTTAATAAATGATGCAAATATTCCTTGTTGACTATAAATTTATTGGTGCTTGAGTATCCATGATAATCATCATATTTTATTTTAACCCTTCTGATAAATTACTAACCACAGCTGTGGTCAAATAGCTTCCCAGCTGGGTGTCTCCTCCATTTCCTAGAGATTACTCTCTGATGCAGATGCCAGTGAGCAGAGGAATAGCCAGTTGCTAGGAAAATGTCGAGGGGATTTAAATTTTGTTTTTCACTAAATAAAATTTTTGTAGTCTACAGTGACAGTATCTACTCTTTGAGATTATGTACGCCTTATTATGGTTGTTTCTATTTTATTTTATTTTATTTTTGGTGCTGGAGATTGAATCCAGGGCCTTTCATATGGTAAGCACACACTCTGCCACTAAGCTACCTTCCCAGCTGTTTTTTTTTTTTTTTTTTTTTTAAATATTTATTTCTTAGTTTTTCAATGGACACAATATCTTTGTTTGTATATGGTGCTGAGGATCGAACCCGGGCCGCACGCACGCCAGGCGAGCACGCTACCGATTGAGCCACATCCCCAGCCCCCCAGCTGTTTTTTTTAATAAGATTTAAAAAAATTTTTTTTAGTTGTAGTTGGACACAATATCTTTCTTTATTTTTGTGTGGTGCTGAGGATCAAACCCATTGCCTCACATGTGCAAGGCAAGTGCTCTACCACTGAGCAACAGCCCCAGCCCTAATAAGTTTTTTTTTTTTTTTTAATATTTATCCTTCAGTTGTAGTTGGACTCAATACCTTTATTTTGTTTACTTATTTTTATGTGGTGCTGAGAATTGAACCCAGGGCCTTGCACGCGCTAGGCGAGCACTCCACCGCTGAGCCAGAACCGCAGCCCAAGATTTTTTTTTAAATAATTTTTTTTTTAAATAAAATTAGTTTTAAGGCTGGGGTTGTGGCTCAGTGGTAGAGTGTTCATCTAGCACTTGCTAGGCCCTGAGTTCAATCATCAATAACACATAAAAATAAATAAATAAAGGTATTGTGTCCAACTACTTCTAAAAAATAAATATTTTTTAAAAAGGTTGGTTTTAGATTTATAGAATAATTGAGCAGATAGTACATAGAGTTTCATATGCTCTCCTTTCCCCAACAGTTTCCTCTTTTATTAGTATCCTCCATTAATGTGGTAATTTTATTACAATTAATGAGCTGGTATTGATACATTCTTTTTTAAAAGTTTGTTTTAATTAGTTATACATGACAGTAGAATGTATTTATGCACTTTGGTATATCATACATAGATTGGATACAATTTCTCATTTTTCTGAGTGTACATGTTGTAGAATCATTGGTCATGCAGTCACATATATACATTGAAGTAATAATGTCTGTTTTGTTCTGTCTTTCCTATCTATACATCCCCTCCCCTCCCCTCCCTTCACTTCCCTCTACCTAATCTAAGGTAACATTATTTTTCTCTAGATTCTCCCTCCCTTGTCTTATTGAGAATTAGCATCCGAATATTAGAGAAAACATTCAGAGTTTGATATTTTGGAATTGGTTTATTTCACTTAGCATGATATTTTCCAATGCCAACCATTTACTGGCAAATGCTGTAATTTCATTCTTCTTTAAAGCTGAATAATATTCAATTGAATATATATACCACGTTTTCTTTATCCATTCATCTATTAAAGGACACATAGGTTGGTTCTATAGTTTAGCTATTGTGAATTGAGCTGCTATAAACAGCGACATAACTGCATTACTGTAATATGCTGATTTTAAGTCCTTTGGGTATAAACTGAGGGGTGGGAAAGCTGGGTCAGATGTTGATACATTATTGTTAATTGTAGTCTTTAATTTTAATTTAGGGTTTACTCTGTATTATATAATTTTGTGGTTTTGACAAATGCCTAATGACATATATCCATCTTAATAGTTTCTTACAGAATAATGTAACTGTTCTAAAAATCCCATGTACTTTACCTGTTTAATCTCTCCTTTTCTGGCTGAATCTGTCTCTATAGTTCTGCCTTTTCCAACATGTCATATGGTTATTGTATAATATATAGCTTTTTAAGACTGATTTCATTTCTTTTACTTAGTAATATATATATGATATGTGTGTGTGTATATATATATATATGGTTCTTTCATGTTTTGTGATTTGATAGCATATTTACTTGTTTGTTTTATGGTACTGAAGATTGAACACAAGGGTGCTTTGTCATTGAGCAGTATGACTAGCCCTTTTATTAATTTTTTACAATTTTATGACAGAATCTCACTAAGTTGCCAGCATTCCATTGAGAATTCCTTTGGCTCCACATCCATACCAGCATTTGGTATTGTCACTTTTTTTTCTGTATTTTACTCATTATCTAGTAGGTGTGTAGTGGTGGGTTGTTGTTGTCATTTTTTGTGTCGCTAGGGATTGAACCCAGGGCCTTGAACATGCTAAGCAATGTTCTACCTCTGAGCTATACCCACAGCCCTCATTGTTCTTTTTATTTGTGACTGCCTATTGATATATTATGTTGGGCACCTTTACACATGCTTATTTACCCTCCATGTATCTTTTTTGGTGATGTGTCTATTCATATCAATTGCCCATTTTAAAATAGATTTTTTTTTTTTTTTTTTTTTTTTTTTTTTACTGTTTTGTGTAATTCTATGTTGGATAGAAATCCTCTGTCAGATACTTTTTTTTCCCCATATATTTTCTTCCAGTCTGTGTCTTGTCTCTCATCTTAACAATGTCTTTTTTTTAAAATTTTTTTTAAGCTTTTGATGGATCTTTATTTTATTCATTTACTTATATGTGGTGCTGAGAATTGAACCCAGTGCCTCGCACATGCTAGGCATGCACTCTACCACTGAACCACAACCCTGTTCCCTTGACAATGTCTTTTATAATATAAAGTTTTTAACTTTTTAATACAGTATATCCTAAGTTGCACTTTTTTTAAAAATTGGTGCATTGTAATTCTATATCATAGTGCGATTCATTATGTCCTATTATTGATACATGCATGTAACATAGTTTGATCAGTCTCATTCCCCAGTTCCTAACCCATCCCTTCTTTCCTTTCTCTAAAGATCTGTTTGCTCTACTCTACTGATCTCCCTTCTATTACAGTTATTGTCAAAAGTTTTAAATTTTAATATATTCCAAGTTTTTAAATATATTCCAGTTTTTCTTTCATGGATAGTGCTTTTGTTGTTGACCTAATAATTTATTTCCATGCCCAAGATTTTCTCCCATGTTATCTTTGAGAAATTTTATAGTTTTGCATTTTACATTTATATCTGTGATTCGTTTTGAGTTATTTTTTGAGAAAGGTATAAGGTCTGCTTTTATTCTTAGATCTTGCATTTGTTTATGTAATTTTTTGTATTGCTGGGAATTGAATCCAGGGTCTAGGTTATGCTCAACATGAGATCTCTTTGAACTATACTCCCAGCCAGGATTTTTATTTTTAAGCTGGTGCTGTGTATCAAACCCAAGGCCTTGCATATGAAAAGCATACACACTATCACTGAGGTACATCCTTAGCTCTTGATCAATTATTTTATAACACTTTATTTTTTAAAAATTAATATTTCTTAGAGCTGGGGTTGTGGCTCAGCGGTAGAACACTCACCTAGTCCATGTGAGGCCCTGGATTTGATCCTCAGCACCACATAAAAATAAATAAATATATTGTGTCCAACTAAAAAATAAATATTAAAAAATGAATATTTCTTGAAAGAAGATAAAATGAATGAAATGGTTTTGTGGGAGTGGTACTGGGGATTCTACTCTAAGCTGGGGAGGGGGAATGCTGTAAAATGAGATTTTCCTGACATTCTTGGATGTCATTAGTGGCATTGTTCAGAGTCTGGTTTTACTTTACAGTAGGTAGGTTGTTAGGTGTTAATTGACAAGTTCTTAATTCTTTGATATGTAGAGCACTAGAAAGTAAAAGCCAATTGTAATACTAGCTATAAGAAAGATGCAGGTGGTGAGAAGAAGATTAACATTAAACAGGGATGAGAGGTGGGAGGGAAAGGGAGAGAGAAGGGAAATTGCATGGAAATGGAAGGAGACCCTCAGGGGTATACAAAGTTACATACAAGAGGAAGTGAGGGGAAAGGGGGAAAATATAAGGGGGAGAAATGAATTACAGTAGAGGGAGTAGAGAGAGAAGAGGGGAGGGGAGGGGGGATAGTAGAGGATAGGAAAGAAGGCAGCAGAATACAACAGACACTAGTATGGCAATATGTAAATCAATGGATGTACAACTGATGTGATTCTGCAATCTGTATACGGGGTAAAAATGGGAGTTCATATCCCACTTGAATCAAAGTGTGAAATATGATATATCAAGAACTATGGGGCTGGGAATGTAGCTCAAGTAGTAGCATGCTCGCCTAGCATGCATGAAGCACTGGGTTCGATTCTCAGCACCACATAAAAATAAAATAAAGATATTGTGTCCACCTAAAACTAAAATTAAAAAAATAATGTAATAAAAAGTTTAAAAAAAAAAAAAAAGAACTATGTAATGTCTTGAACAACCAACAATAAAAATTAATTAAAAAAAAAAAAGAAAAAGAAAGATGCAGGTGGTAAGAGGGTTTGATAGGAGACCTTACTTCAGAATTTTTTTTTTTTTTTTTTTGAGAGAGAGAGAGTTTTTTTAATATTTATTTTATAGTTTTCGGCAGACACAACATCTTTTTGTATATGGTGTTGAGGATCGAACCCGGACCGCACGCATGCCAGGAGAGCGCGCTACCGCTTGAGCCACATCCCCAGCCCCTCAGAATTTTTTAATTGTCATGAAGTCACAGCCTTTGCCACTTACATTTTATTGTTCAGGGTTTCACATGTACATCTATTCAGATTTTTAGCATCTTTAAATATTGTGTGCTTTGATTCTTTTTAAGGGTGACAAAATAAGTTTGTTGCAGGCAGTCTTCAACAAGTATAATACATAAATTTATGTATTATACTTGTTGAAGACTCTGCAGAAGATTGAGCTGATAAAAGACTGCATAGGAAGATACCACATAGTGGCATAGTTGCTTGATATTCTCCGAATCTGACTTGGGCTGGGAATCTCCATTCTACAGTAATAGAGTGCTGTCTTGAGACATTTTTTCTCACACAGTCTAAGAACAACTTTTTGTTAGAATCCTTTATCAGTTTTGGTTTATATGTCTTATACTCTCTCTGATCCTACTTACTCTTCAAAGCATTTTAACCTTAATTGATATTGTACTGTCTAAATATTTTGGTCATCTAGGATATGATGTAAGAATGGTTCAAGTTCCCTGTTTGGTGGGTTTTGTCGGGATTTTCCACTTATTTAAATAATAACAGATTCAAGGAACTATCTGTGTGAAAACACTTAGATTCTTCAGAGATAAGTGTTCTCTAGATCATCAGTATGCAAGCTCACTTTGTCTTTAATGTGATCCATCTGATTAATGCTTGTGTTTTTGTTTCATAGATTATGAAGTTATAAAGCTAAAAGAAAGTTAAAGCTAAAAGAAAACATGGAAATGGTCTAGATAGTCCCTTTTATTTTACAGCTATAAATACAGTAAGTGCAGAGGCTAAGTGACTTGCTCAAGATTGTATAACTAGTTAATTTCTGATATGGCTACACTATTTCATTTTAGTTAATGAAGAAATTATAGTTTTTTTGGAAATCAGTTTTCCAAGAAAATTTTAGTGGACTATGATATTTCTTAGAATTCAATTATCTGGCTTAATCCACATATCTTAAGTATTGAATGAGTTAGTGTATATTTCTTTCAGGTACTAGGTGCCACTGAATTTTTAGTTACCAGCACATTTGTTATGTTTCACATTCTAGATAGAAATTGACCAATTCAAAAATAACAGTGAAGTTATTATAGCCTATATTTGTCAAGCACACATTTGGCTGCATTAAAATGAATCCTAATGTATTTTTTTTTGCACAGTAGAGATAATCTATTAATATTTAATGCATAAAGCAGCAATGGAATTCTGCTTTCATGTGATGGTATATTTATAAAACTAAAGTGTTATGTAAAAACTAAAAGTACAGATTAATTTAATATGCATCTGGTGAATTCAGGGCTTGAAGGATACACATCTGTTGAGAAAACAAATCATACATCTATTCAGAGCTTTAGCATCTTTAAATATGTGTGCTTTGATTCTCTTTAACTGTTTTGAAACAGTCTTCAATGGATTTAGAAAAGGCCATTTGCTCTAAGGAAGCAACTTGTGAAGCCATTTATCTGTTCTTATGTGATGCTGGCATTTTCACACATTAGTATTTTTCTTTTCAGTTTATTTATTGAAGAAGAATGGGTAACAAAATAAGTATGTTGCAGGAAAGCATTAAAACAGGAGGAAATACAGTTTCCTGATTTGGATAGATTAGAAGTATTTTAAAGCTATGACTTCTATTTGAATTTTCAATGAAAAAGTAATCTCAGAGTTGCTACTATGTATCCATCACCATACTAGTACTATAGGAATATAGAAATTAAAGATAAGGTCTCTACCTTCACTGAACAAGGTTGAGAAACAAAAGGTAGAGAGTAAAACAATTCAATATGTAATGAAATGCAAACTTGATGATATAATCTGTGAATACTGTAGGAATTCAGTATTTTAGTTACTATCTTCTTAATTCTTATATGTACCTAAGAATAGAATTGCTGAGTCATAAGTTAATTCTGCATTTTACTTCAGTACTGAAGATCAAACTCGGGGCTTTACTTGTTCTAGGCAAGTGTGCTACCATGAGCTACAGACTAAAGTCTGCATTTAAAAAAAAATTTTTTTTTTAGTTGTAGATGGACAATATCTTTATTTTATCCACTCATTTATTTATTTTTTAATGTGGTGCTAAGGATAAGGATCGAACCTGGTGCCTCAGGCATGGAAGGGAAGCACCATACTACTGAGCCACAACCCTAGCCTTACAGCCTGTATTTATACTTTTTAAGGAATCACCAAAATGTTTTCTACAGTGACTACAACTTTCCATTTTATATTCTGTCAGCATATACAAAGGTTCTATTCTCTCTCTCTTTTTATTTTTTTTTTTGAGGGGGGTATTGGGGATTGATATATTCGACAAGTATTCTGCTGCCTATACTTCCAGTGCTTTTGCTTTTTTATTTAGAGACAGGGTCTTGCTAAATTGCAGAAACTAATCTCAAACTTGCAGTCCTTCTGTTTCAGCCTCCTGAGTAGTTGGGATTACAGGCATTTAATACCACACCTGCTTAAAATTTGCCATTTATTTATTTATTTATTTATTTTAGTTGTAGATGGACACAATATCTTTATTTTTATGTATTGATTTTTATGTGGTGCTGAGCATCGAACCCAGGGCCTTATGCGTGTGAGGCAAGCTCTCTACCCCTGAGCTACAACCCCAGCCCAAATTTGCCATTTTAATCTATTTTTTTTTTCCTCACTAGGAATACACTATACCGCTGAGTTACAGTCCCAGTGAATCTTAACCATTTTAAGTGTACAGTTCTGTGGCATTAAGTACAGTCACATTTTTGTGCATCTATCACTACCATCAATCTTCAGAAAGTTTTAATCTTTACCAACTCAAACTCTGTGTATATACATACTTTTTCAAGTTTCTAATTTTATTTCTTTTGAGTATATACTCAGAAATGGAAATACCAGGTTATATAGTAATTAATTAATTTTTTGAGGAATTCCAATACCATTTTCCATTCCTGTCATACATAAGGGTTTCAGTTTTATCATATTCTTGCCAGCATTTATTTTGTGAAGGTGTTTTTGTTTTTGTTTTGTAATGCTGGGATTAAATACAGAGCTTCACACATGCTCTACCGAAGTACTCTACCACTAAGCCACATCTCTACCCCCTTTTGTGGAATTTTCATTTTATCTCCTCATAGGTGTGAAGTGGTATCTCCATTTTGATCTGCATTTCCCTTATTACTAGTGATGTTGACCATGTTTTCATATATCTTTTGGCCATTATTACATCTTCTGTGAATGTTACACTTTTAGCTACTTATATTTAGGTCTTTTATCCATTTTAAGTTCATTTTGGATCATAATATAAAGTTTTTTTGTTTGTTTGTTTGTTTTTTGCATTTAGGTTTCCAGTTGTTTCTTTAGTATTTGTTAATAGATTATAAATTATTCTTTTCCCCATCCTGGGGATTGAACACAGCTTTACCACTGAGCTACATCTTCACCCCTTTTTATTTTTTTTTAAATTATGAGTCAGGGTCTCACTAAATTGCTTACTTATTAAACTTGCAATTTTTTTCCTCTTGCTTGGCTCTGCTGAATGGTCCTGATACCCTGTTGAAAATCATTTAATCATAAATGTATGGATTTTCTTCTGAATTCTCAATTCTGTTCATTTGATATTTATGTAACACAGTATCAATTACTATAGCTTTGTAGTAATTTTGAAATCAACTTTTGAAGACCATTTCAGTTTTTTTTATATTCTTTGAAGTTGCATCTGAATTTTTAAAGTTATAATTTCATATAATATGGGTTGCAGTATACGATTACAACCATCTGAGTCCACTTTACTGTACTACTTCATACTTTGTAACAGAATTCCCAGTTCCTTCCTCCCATTCCTTGTAATATTTCTGTGATTCATGTAACTTACCATAATTTCTAATCACCTAATACATGTTGCTGTTATTTTGAACCAATAGTTATCAATTAGGAATAAGAAAAATTGAGGAGTTCATCTTACTTTCATTTCTGTCTTCTGTAATGCTCATCCTTTATGTAGATCCAGAATTTTTGCTCATGTTATCTTTCCCTCTGAAGGGAAACTTTTGACATTTCTTGTTAGGCAGATTTTCTGGTGTTAAATTCTATCAATTTTTGTTTGAGAAAATATTTCTTCTTCACTTTTGAAGGATCATTTCTCTGGATACAGAATTGTAGTTTTGTGCTTTTATTCCACCTTTTATTATTATTATTATTATTAGGGTTTATTTCACCCTCTCTTCTTCTAGGGTAAAAATAAATGTCTCTAGTCGAGAGCTTCTGCACCTGGTCTTTTTGTTTCTGATAAGTTATGCTTCTCTGTATCTCTCTCTCCCCCCAGTTTATGAGGGATAGTAGTTTGCCCTGTGACCTCATTTTTCTGATAGATTTGAGAAGAGGTCTTGTTTGTCAGTTTTTTTCTTGTTATAAGAATGCTAATGGTGACTTCAATCTCCTTCCATGTGGAGCAGTTATGAAGACTTCTGAGAAGAGCTTTTTCAATTTCTATAAAGAAAGTCCATTGGGATCTTGGCAGGGATTGCTTTGAATTTGTAGATCAGTTTGAGTAGTATCGTCATCTTTTTTTTTTTTTTTTTAATATTTTTTTGTTGTTGTTGTAGTTGGACACAACACCTCCATTCCATTCATTTATTTTTATGTGGTGCTGAGGATCGAACCCAGGGCCATGCGCATGTTAGGTGAGCGCTTTACCCCTGAGCCACAATCACAGCCCCAGTGTTGTCATCTTAACAATGCAAAAAAAAAAAGGTCTTTCAATATATGAATATAGAATTCTTTCTGTTTACTTAGGTCTTCTTTAATTTCTTTCAGCAGCGTTTGCTGGTTTTCAGTGTACTGGTTCTACTGGTCTGTATGTAAATTGAGTCCTAAACATTTAGATGACTTTAAAATAAATCTCTTCTACCAATCTCTGTCTTTTTTATTGAAGAATTTAATCCATGTACATTTAAATAACTTCCAAGGGAGTACATCTGCCATTTTAGCTATTTGTGTTTTGTGTCTTTTAGTTTCTCAGTTCCTCCATCACTGCCTCTTTTTGCGACTGTTTTTCCTAGTGTACTATTTTATTCTCTTCTCATTTGTCTATTTTTTTTTCTTCTTAGTGTTATCCTTGGAATTAGAATTAGCATCTCATCTTTCTACCAATCAAGGGTGAACTAATATCAACTTAGTTTAAGTAGTATATAAAAGTTTGCTCCTGCTGGGCGTCTTGGCACACACCTGTAATCCCAGCATCTTGGGAGGATAGTGAATTCAGAGATTGCCTCAGCAAAAGCAAAATGCTTAGCAACTTAGTGAGACCCTATCTCTAAAGAAAATACAAAATAGGGCTGGGGATTTGGTGCAGTGTTCGAGTGTCCCTGAGTTCAATCCCCAACACTCCCCTGAACAAAAAAAAATTTGCTCTTAAACAACTTCACTTTACACTTGTCAGTTACTGTCAGAAGTGACATATTTATATGTTGTGTTCCCATTAACATAGGTTTATAATTGTTTTATGCATTTGTTTTAAATCATATAACAACAACCAAAAAAAACACCCCAAAACCAGACATTATAAGCCAATAATGTAACAAGACTGGCAGCAGCCCTCCTTCCTCTTCTTCCTCCCCTCTTCCTCTTTTATTCTCTTCCTCTTCCTTTCTTCTTCATCTTTCTCCTTCTGGTTTTCCTTCTCTTTGTGAGATGGGGTCTTGCTATATTGCCCACGCTGGCCTCAAACTCTTGAACTCCTGCATTCAAGTAATCCTCCAACTTTATCCTCCAGAGTGCTGGGACTATAGGCACATCTTATAGTGGTTGACTTAGTACTGGCTTCTACATATACCTATGTAGATATCTTTATTTTTTACTTTTTAAATTTTTATGACTTTGAGTTACTGTCTATTGTCCTTTCATTTCAGCCCAAGGAACTCCCTTTTAAATTTCTTGTAGAGAGATCTACTTGTGCCAGATGCCCTCAGCTTTTATCTGTGAATGTCTTAATTTCTCTCTCATTTTGAAGAAAAGATTTTCTGGATATAGAATTCTTGATTGATAATTTTTCTTTCAGTATTTAAAATGTACCATTCAACTGCCTTCTGGCCTCAATGGATTCTGATGATAAATTGATGCTTTTAATCTTACAGAGGATCCCTTGTAGGTGATGAGTTACTTTGCTTCTTTCATGACTCTTAGTTTTGATAATTTGTAGTGTGTTTTGGTGCTGATCCCTTTCAGTTTATGCTTTTGAAGTTAGTTGAGATACTTAGATGTGTATTCATGTTTTTCATCAAATTTAAGAAGTTCTCAGCCTTTATTTCTAAACATTTTCATCCCATTTGTTCCTCTCTTGTCCTTCTGAGATTTCCATTATATATATGATGGTACACCTGATGGTGTCCTATAGGTTCTTCAGGCCCGTTCATTTTTATTCTTTTCTTAGTCTGCTCTTACAAGTGTATAATCTTAATTTGCCTATTTTTAGGTTTATTCTTCATGCTCAGATCTGCTGTAAAACCCATGTTAGCTTTTTATTTATTATGCATTTTAGCTCCAGTACTCTTTGAGTCCTTTTGTAATTCCTCCTATTGATATTCTCTATTTGATGTGATATCATTTTTTTCTTTAATCCTTTCCCCATGGTTTATTTTAGTTATTTGACTTTTTTTTTTTTTTTTTTTAATATTTATGTTTTAGTTTTCGGCAGACACAACATCTTTGTTTGTTTGTGGTGCTGAGGATCGAACCCGGGCTGCACGCATGCCAGGCGAGCGCACTACCGCTTGAGCCACATCCCCAGCCCTATTTTAGTTATTTGAACACATTTAATATAGTTGATTTTAATCTTCGCCTAGTTAAGTTCTTTGCCTGAAGGTCCCCAAGGTCAGTTTCTAAGAATTTTTTTCTTAAGAATGAGCAATGGGCTGGGGATATGGCTCAGTTGGTAGAGTGCTTGCCTTGCATGCACTAGGTTCTAGGTTCAATCCCTAGCACACCACACACACACACACATACACACACACCCCCAAAAAAAAGCATTACTTTCTTGTTTGAATTTCTTGAATTTTTTGTTGAAGAATGGACATTTTGAATATTATAATGTGGCAACTTTAGAAATCAGATATCTCCCTCTCCAAATTATTGTTGTTGCTTAGAATGGGATGTTGTTTATTTTTTTGTTCAGTGTATTTCTCTAAACCATTTTAATAAAGTCTGTATTCTTTGTTGAGTATAGTCACTGAAGTCTGTTCCATTTGCTTTGAACTTAGTGTTTGACAAAAACACAAAAAAGGAAAAAGGAAAAACTAAAGAACAAAAATCTTTTTTTTTTTTTTAAAGAGAGAGAGAGAGAGAGAGAGAGAGAGAGAGAGAGAGAATTTTAATATTTATTTTTTTTTAGTTATCGGTGGACACAACATCTTTGTTTTGTATGTGGTGCTGAGGATCGAACCCTGGCCGCAGGCATGCCAGGTGAGCGCGCTACCGCTTGAGCCACATCCCCAGCCCCAGAACAAAAATCTTGAAGATGAAAATACTCTTCCAGTTTTGGTTCTGTGCTTGAATACTCCTATGGTTTTTAGCCAGGCCATTTACAATTCTGTCTAAGCCTTGTGGGCCAAAAAGTAGGAGCAAAGTAGAATGATTAAACATAAATTATATTTCATAAGGAATATCCATTTTTTACTGTTTTTATGTAGTCAGCATTTACCTTTTGATCTTGAACTTTTCATCATTTCATAGGCAAGACTTTTCTTCCTTGAAATTTTAACTGCCTGTTGTTAGGACAGTACTGACAGCATAAAACCTCTTTATGCACTCAGCTATGATTAAACTAAGGTTACATGCTTGGTATTAAAATACCACCTCCCACTTACTAAACATACTTTAAATCTAAGTTGCCACACTTACCACTACTGATTTCAGGGCCATTGGGATTTATCTATGTGTGGACCAGGTTAGGACAATGAATTTATTTCCTTGGTAAAAAAATTTTTTAGTTTTAATTATTTTTTCAAATATTTTATAACTTTATGTGAATGGTGATACCAATTTATGATTGAGAAGGTTGTGATAAGAAATGTTGACTTGAGTCACTGTCTTACCTATGTTTAGAATTCAGAATTTTTATTTCTTAGTCTAGTTCTTAACATTCATTCCCTCTCTGTGGAACATTCTTCCCTGTTCAACCATGGATTTCTTGCATTTTCTTTCTTTGTTCTTTCTTTTTTTTTTTTTGTATTAGGGATTGTACCCAATGGCATTTTACCCCTGAGCTACATCCCCAGCCTTTTTCATTTTTTATTTTGAGAGAGGGTCTCACTAAGTTGCTGAGACCAGCCTTGAGCTGATCCTCCTCCTGCCTCAGCCTCTTGAGTTGCTGAGATTACAGACATGTGCTATCAGGCTCAGTTCACTGGCTTTCTTTTCATTCTAAAATATATTAAAGTGTTGAGTTGGTTAGAATCATCAAGAATTTTTTACTTAGAGGGAAGTAAACATTGCCTCCACTTAATTCTTATGAATTATTTTGATTCCTATGTTCAGGATGAAAAAGTACAGAAGTGGAGAATTTAAATTTAGCTTTGACTAAAGTTACCAGAGGAGAGTTCAGATCTCTATTTGACGAGAATATTCACTGGTATGCCTAATAAAAGATACCAAAGTTTTGGTTTTAAGGTAATGAAATACCTTTTCCTAGAAGTGGGTTACTGTAGATCCTGAAATAATTATCAGGAACCATAGCATATATAACATACATGATTATTTTATAACACTCTAATTTATGCAACTTAATTGTAATATCATAAGGTATAGAAGATAACATCACAAACTTTGACATAATATGTATTTCAAACTAGCAATTACTTGTTTTTGTGGTGGTAGTTTTCATTGAACTCTTGGGTTTCATTGACTCTTGCAAATATCTTTTTTTAAATAGTTTTGGTAAAATAACTTTTTATTTTTATATTTTTTTATTTTACGTGGTGCTAAGGATTTGAACCCGGTGCCTCATATGTGCTAGGCAAGCACTCTACCAGTGAGCCACAACCCCAGCCCTGCAAATATCATTTTTAATCTAAATATTAATAAGACTTTCTATTATTGTAAGCTCAGAGCTAAGATAATCATTAAAAAAGTTTCAGTTATACATTTATTACAAAGGGTTTAGAAGGGTGGGGAAAGCTCTGCCACGTTTCTGTGACTGAGCGCCTCAGCACCCAGCCCAGGGACTGTGACTCAGTCAAGTGCAAGGTTGGTCTCCCACAACAAAGGGTTTCTCATTTGATTTCATTGAGAAATTTAAGAGTTTGATATTTATTTTTAACATTTTGTTTCTTTATATATGATTACTTAAAAGTTATACTCATGTTATAAAATATATGCCATCTATATTCTTCCTTCAAATACTTTTTTTTTAAGCAGCACCTCAGTATTTTGACACTATTTTGAAGATGTAAACAAGATGATAATTTCTGTTTTTTTTTTTTTTTTTTTTTTTTTAAAGAGAGAGTGAGAGAGGGAGAGAGAGAGAGACAGAATTTTCATATTTATTTTTTAGTTCTCGGCGGACACAACATCTTTGTATGTGGTACTGAGGATCGAACCCCGGGCCGCACGCATGCCAGGCGAGCGCGCTACCGCTTGAACCACATCCCCAGCCCCAAGATGATAATTTCATATGTGGCCACTGTAAAAAATTTGAACAATGTAAAAAGTTATAATGAAAGAAAACCACATGGAGTAACTTCTAGAAAGTAATTATTATTAGCAGTTAAAAATTTCCAATTTGTTTAATGATAATATTATATATAAAAGTTTTTAATAAAATTCAGATTATATAGTTTTTAAAAAAAATTTTTTTTGTAGATGGACACAATACCTTTAGTTTATTTATTTATTTTTATGTGGTGCTGAGGAACCAGTGTCTTACATGTGCTAGACAAGCACTCTACCACTGAGCCACAATCCCAGCCCAGATTATAGTTTGTGTGTTTTTAATATTTATTTTTCAGGGGCTGGAAATGTGGCTCAAGCGGTAGAGCGCTCGCCAGGCATGCATGCGGCCCAGGTTCGATCCTCAGCACCGCTTACAAAGATGTTGTGTCCGCCGAAAACTAAAAAAAAAAAAAATTAAAATTTAAAAAAATATATTTATTTTTTAGGTGTAGATGGACACAACACAATGCCTTTATTATTATGTGGTGCTGAGGATACAACCCTCATGCTAGGCAAGCGCTCTACCGCTGAGCCACAATCCCAGCCCTCCAGATTATAGTTTTAATATCCTTCTCTACTTAGCATTGAGAACATATTCTGGGGCTGGGGCTGTAGCTCAGTGGTAAAGTGCTTGCCTTGTATGTGTGAGGCACTGGGTTCAATTGTTAGCGCTACATAAAAATAAATAAAGATATTGTATGTTCATCTACAATTTAAACAAAATTTTTTTTTAATTATTCCATGTAATTAGATGGTTAATGTTTATAACACATAAATTATTTAATTATGCCTCTTTTGGTTTTTGGATTACTTAAAGTTTTTTGATGTTAAAAGTCCTGAGGGTAAACATCATCTTTTTATGTTATTTAAAAAAATTATTTCCTTGGGAAACTTATTTCCTTAGGGTTTAATGCATGACATTATTTTTGTCTTAGGATTTAATAAATGAACAGTTTGTCAGAAAGTGTTCCAGAGAGGTATGATCCTTTCAGCAAGGCATGACACTGGACTTGAATAGTATTTAATTTCATGATTTTGTTTCATTTTTGCCAGCTCTATATATGAAAAATGTTTTTCTTTTACATTTTTAACATGTACTTCACATGTATAATGTACTGGTGTTGTACAACCTTTGGATTACTTAAATATTTGGTAACTGAAAAGTAAAATTGAATAAAATTTATATAAAAATCAGTTAATACAGTTTGATTTGTATCAATATTATACTAATTTCTGAAATATTAGATGGTGATGAAAATTACAAAGGACCTACTTTTTCTTGTTTGCATCACCACATATGTAAGATTTGGTGGAATGGATCCTGTTGACAAGCTCACCTGGAGGTTTGATGCAATGCAAATGTTACTTAGTCCTGCAGGTTTTCAGGTTACAGCTACTAAAATAATCTCCATCTGTGTCTGAATAACTATGAAGAAGATGGTTTGCTCAGCAAATTATTGCTGGAATCAGCTTCATAGAGTCAGTGGCTAACCTAAAACAATGTAGTAATTGTTTTAGAGGCATTTTTTTGACAGTGTCAAATATAAACTCTTCCTATTTATTTGTATTAGAAGTATACCAAAGGACTCATAATAATCAGAAATTGTTTTGTTAACTTGGTTTGTCGCTTGTATTTGAACACATAAACTAGTATTTGTTTTTCCTTTTCTTTAATGTTTTTAATTGACTATAGTTTCTAAGTTAAGAAAGATAGTATTTGATTACACTTGGTGGTACACACCTGTAACCCCAGCATCTCCAGACGCTGAGGCAGGAGGATTCTAAGTTCAAGGCCAACCTCATCAACTTAGCAAGGCCCAGTCTCAAAAAAAAAAAAAGAAAGAAAGAAAGAAAGAAAGAAAAGGGCTGGGGATGTGGCTCAGTGGTTAAGTGCCACTGGGTTCAATCCCCAGTATCTCTCCCACCGCCCCCCCCTCTATATATACATACACACACACACACATATATATAGAGAGAGATGCTGATCTTTAAAATAGTCTTTTCTTTCTAAGGCATACTCTGGTTTGAATGAAAGAGGAGTGATAATTTTTGATACATAGGTCACATATCTTATTGACCACCCCCTGGATCTGCTCTACTTACCCTAATTATGAAATGAAATAAAGCGACTGATCTTTATTCAGCTCTTATAGTTTTATTTCACCAGAAATTTCTTACATGTTTTGATGAGAACCAGCATGTAGGTTAGGAAATGTGTTCTAAAAATTTGAGCCCTAAAACTTGCATGCACTTTTCTCAAGGGTGTACTTCTGAAACTTCTAGGGACATAGTTACTTGATCTTTATATAACTTTACTTAAAGATTTTGATATAGGGGCTGGGGATGTGGCTCCAGCGGTAGCGCTCGCCTGGCATGCGTGCGGCCCAGGTTCGATCCTCAGCACCACATACAAAGAAAGATGTTGTGTTCGCCGAAAACTGAAAAATAAATATTAAAGAATTCTCTCTCTCTCTCTCTCTCTCTCTCTTTAAAAAAAAAAAAAGATTTTGTTATAGCTCATGGTAAACTAAAGAGTACAGATTACAAAATAGGTAAGGAATGTGCACTAGAACTGAATATACCAACAACAGCATGAAGTAACTTTTGATACCAAAAAAAAGTATAGTGTTGAAATTTAGAAGGGTAGGTTTTAGTATGGAACATTTGGCCATTATATACTCCATCAAGGTTTGAGGACATTATTTTTTCCATAACAAAACAGTGGTTCCTCCAAAAATGTTAAATTCATGTAAAAATCATACATTTGGCTACCTAAAAATTCATAGATGAGAAAATCCTCAAATTCTTATTTCTTCCTTTGTAATATTTATATGTCTAATTTTCTTTTCTGATTTCATTCACTTGGCTTCGAATGTTAGTTAAAATGGCTTTTTGAATTTTTATTTTATTTTATTCTATCTATCTATCTATTTATTTACTTATTTTGTGGTGCTGGGGATTGAACCCAGGGCCTTATGCTTGTGAGACAAGCACTCCTACCAACTGAGCTAATTCACAGCCTTGGAAATGAATGATCCTCCTGCCTTAGCTCCTGAGTGCAGAACTATAGGCCACATCCACAAAGTTTGGCTTCTGGTAGTTAGGTTATTTTTGTAGTACCTTCTGGATTCAGCATATAATAGTATACCTTAAACAGTTTTAGTGGTTAAAAGGATAAAATTTATTTTCTAGGAAATTCGTCTGTTTTAGACATAATTTTCTAATGAGCAAACTAATGAGGAATTATTAAATGTAAAAATATTTATTTCAATGCATAGATACATTTTGGCATATATATGTATATACTTTTACAAAATTTGGTTAGATGAATGGTGGTTAGTAGAAGCATGAGTAAATTTAAAGATGGGACAAGAGAAAAGCTAATTATGGCCGGGCACAATGGCGTAGGCCAATCCAGAAGCTTGGGAGGCTGAAGTGGGAGGATCCCAAGTTCAAAGCCAGCCTCAGCATCTCCGCGAGGCCCTAAACAACTCAGCAAGACCCTGTCTCTAAATAAAATACAAAAAATGGGCTGGGGATGTGGTTCAGTGGTTAATCTCCTCTGGATTCAATCCACAGTACCAGAAAAAAACAAAAACAAAAAAACTAATGAAAAAGGTAGAAAGGTTATGTGGTAATGATATTCAGGAAGAGAAAACAAGATTTGTTTGAAAATCAGTATGCTTATACTTCACTGGAGATATAGCTCAGTGGTAGAGCACATGTGTTGTATATGTGAGATCCTGGGTTTGATCCTCAGCACAATAAGCAACAAAAACAAAATACTTTTACTCTTGGAATATTAACTAAACGGAAGTTTTGCTGTTGCTGCTGCTGTTTTGTGGTACTAGAGATTGAACCCAGGGTACTTTACCACTGAGCTGCGTTTCTGGCCCTTTTTAGTCTTTATTTTGAAATAGGGTCTTCCTGAGTTTCTCAGGCTGGCCTTGTATTCATGGTCCTTTTGTTTCAATTTCCTGAGTTGCCAGAATTACAGGTGTGTGCCACTGTGCCCATCAAACGTTTGTATTTTCTATTTTTATCACATCCCATTTTCCCTAGGCACTTTATACTTATCAGACATTATCCTTTAGCCTTTAATAGTGAAGATATTTTATGTAGCTAATGCTAAAATGATGTGTAATTATCAGCAAGGGGTGTAAAAGGAAAAAGGTAGCTGGGCATAGTAGAGCATACCTGACTTGAGAAGCTGAGGCTAGAGGATCAAAATTTTAGTAAGACCCTGTCTTAAAAAAAAAAAAAAAAAAAAAAAAAATCTGAGGATGTAGTTCAGTGGTAAACTGCCCCTGGGTTCAATCCTCAGTAATAGCATTTTTCCTGTTCTAGAATTATAAAGCATTGGTTTAGACATGTACTTCGATGCAGTCAAATTTATAAAAGTATATGAATTCTACTACAGTGTCTTGATCAGTAAATTTGGCTAAGATTCATGGGAATCCTATAGGTACATTAGGTTTTTTCCTTCAGTATGTGACTTCTGAACAAGCTTACTGGAGGAGGTTAATCTTAATTGTTTCACAAGGCAGAGCTAAAATATGTGTCTTGGAGTTTTTGTGGTTTCTTTTGCTTCTTTGTGGTGCACTAACCATTTCTTGTTATACCTTTCTTTGCTTTAAAGAAGAAAAACCCTTTTGCTCAGTTCTTTTAAGATCCCAAAGTGAAACTTACATATATATCTCCTATACCTCCAACCACCTTTTTTTGTTTGTTTTCTGTTTTTGGTGCAAGGAATTGAATCCAAGGCCTTCTGCTTGTGTGCTCTACTACTGGGCAACATCCCAACACCTACACCTCTTACTTTTTGTGTAATGGTATTGAATAGAGTTGGTGACACCCCCAAGGCCATTGGAAGAGGCTATTCCCTTCTTTTCTCAAACTTTTTTGGTTTTAGTTTTTCACTGGATTTTCATTTGAGAGGTTGTTTGTGAGTCATAGACTTTATCTAATGATTCTTGTGATCTGGATTGACAACCAAATGCAGGCTGTTTATTCATCTTTAATCTTTTGGATTGTTTTCCTTATTACCTTTAGTTAACTGTACATAGATCCAGAAGTATTTAATAGGTTCTTGTGAATTCAATATGGAGTTACAGAAAGAAAAGGAGAAAATTTTGATTCTGTCTGCTTTAGTATTAAAAACAAGCCAGAGTAAAATTCGAGTTCTTTTCAGTATGGTGTTTAGTGTGTAGGCACAGGAATAACAGGAGAAACTCCTTAGCCCTTTCCGAGAATATGAGGATAGGTCCTTATATGGATTATGGGTCTTTTTGTTTTCGTTTTAGTACTGGGGATTTAACCCAGGGATACTTTACCAACTGAGCTATATCCCTAGCCTTTTTATTTTTTACTATGAAACAGGGTCTCACTAAGTTGCTGAGCCTGGCCTCGAATTTGTGATC
Organism: Callospermophilus lateralis; assembly: GCF_048772815.1. Lineage (NCBI taxonomy): Eukaryota > Metazoa > Chordata > Mammalia > Rodentia > Sciuridae > Callospermophilus > Callospermophilus lateralis. The sequence continues at coordinate 108,242,123 of NC_135307.1, read as the reverse complement.
CTCCTGCTTCAGCTTCCGAAGTCACTGGAATTACACCACCATGCCTGGCTGGGTGTCTTATCTAACTAGTTTTACTTATTTACTTAGCTCCTCCTTCCTACATGCTGCCTTTTAGCTGTTTACAAGAAGAACAGGGATAAGAGGAAAGAATTCTGTGGATAGCCCTACATCTCAGATCAGATTTGTTTTTTCTCTAGTGGTCACATTCTTACTTTACCAATAAAAAATTTGAGGCATAGTCAAAGGTTACTATTTCCCTAGATTACTGTTGCCCATGGCTTTACCGTTTGAACCTTTCTGTGAGCTTTCTGTGAGTTAGTATTTTCCCCCACCCTTGAGCTTGTGAAACCATTCTAACTTCCTTTTCTGTAGAGGATGTGCATTGAAATAATAGTCATTTTTTTTTTTTTTTTTTTTTACTGATTTCATCCTGATTCCCTTTGATGACATATTACAATATTGGAGCTGCACTGATTTTTCTCATGAAGTATACTTCTGGGTGATTTCTGATAGCCACAAAGAGAAGCTTATAGACTCTCTGAGGTCTATAGCTTTGAAATGAAAACTATAGCATAACAGACTTTACAATGACTATTTCTTAAGTTTGGCTGCCGTAAAAATTTACCAACATCCTGAAACAATTACCTGATAGAATGACTAAGGGTACAGTTAAGTTGCATATTTATACGATTAATTTTCAACCAAAGGTGGAAAAGGGAAATCAGCCAGTTTAAAATGATGGTGGTATTCAGTTTAATGCATAAGTAATATAATATAAATAATTAGAAATCAAAGGAAAAATGAGAATTTCACTACCCTCACACATAAATTATTTTTATTTTCCATTCTTTACTTTTTATTTGTACATAAGTGTACCTAGTTTTTATAATTAAGGATATTGAGACAGTTTAACTATCTTAGAAAAGGGTTGCAAAGACTGGAAAGTAATGCTTCCTTATAGTTATTTGGTAAAAGAAACCTTTTAGGAAGGAACTTTTTCCTTCTGTTTTGTAATATTGGGGATTGAACTCAGGGCCTCACATATGCTAGGCAAGCATTCTATAACAGAACTACATTCCCACGCACTTTTTAAAAATTTTTCTTTTGATACAGGGTCTTGTTAAGTTGCCCAGGCTGATCTTAAACTTACAGTCCTCCTTCCTCAGCCTCCTGAGAAGCTGGAATTATAGGCTTGCATTTAGAGAGGAACTTTGGAAGGGGTCAAAGAAGGATAGAGTAAGTAAGGAAAAGAGATACATAGGTAGGTTATAATTTCAGAACCTTTGGCATAATGTAATCTAAGATTAGCAGTTAAGTTTTCAACCAAATTACTTTCCAGTAATATGGGAAACTAACCTTTAATAAAAAAGTCTTCCTATGCCAGGCATAGTGGCACAGGCCCGAAATCCCAGAGGCTTGGGAGGCTGAGACAGGAGAATTTTGAGTTCAGAGGCAGCCTTAGTAAAGTCGCCGTGCTAAGCAACTCAGTGAGACCCTGACTCTAAATAAAATACAAACTAGGGCTGGGGATGTGGCTCAGTGGTCGAATACCCCTGAGTTCAATCCCTGGTTACCTCCGCCCCCCCGCCAAAAAAAGTCTTCCTACTCTTCACTACCTAAAAATGATGGATTTATTTGAAAAAATATTTTTTTTTAAAGTATGGCTGAGATGGCAAAAAAACAAGGTAAAAAACCCAAATGACCACTAAGCTCCAGGTGCCTGCTCCCCTAAGGGCATCTTCTAGTTGCAGATGACTCTCATAATTGGTTTTAAAAGAGGTACATGTAGAACTTAGGAGACAGCAGATAGGAGCCATGAATATAGGGATAAAGATCAGAGATTCATCTTCTTAAAATCATAACCCTAAAAAGGCTGAATACCCTGTGCAAAAGGGGAGCCAGGAAACAAAAAAAATCAGCCTAGCAAAGAGAGCTATTCAGAGAACTTATCACCTCTCATCCTTAACTATGGCTTTTGGGAGAAATAAGTTTGTCCTGAACATTTTTAATTAGAAACATGACTTCATTAAAAATTGGAACCCCACAACATATGTGACTTGAAAAGAAACTTGGGGCTTAGACTTTTGTTCTAAAATGTTAAGCTTGATACTATAACCAGGCAGAGATATAAGTGAATCCAGATTTTTTTCTGGAGGAATATTCCCTTCAAAATCCTTAAAGAGTTATCATTGATAATATCCCAGAGTACCAAGCTTCCTGTTAAAAATTCACAAAGCACTTGAGGAAATGAGCATGACAGAACACCAAAATCAGTCCCAGAAAGACTTCAGGGATTGTCATTGTTGGATACTGAATATAATATATTTAATACATCTGAAGAAACAAATGGGAGAATTGAAAATATGATTGGATAACAAGTTATTGTCCAAAATCTCCGATATAATCTAGCAGTTTAATCTGTAATGATTAAAATTATAAATTTAAAGATGGATTTAATAGCATATTAAGTAGATTAAAAGAGAGTTGTAAAAATATTGAGAATGCAGTACAGGAATGCAAAAGAGATTAGAAAAAATATCTATTTAAGATATATGGGTGGGGCTGGGGATGTGGCTCAAGCGGTAGCGTGCTCGCCTGGCATGCGTGCGGCCCGGGTTTGATCCTCAGCACCACATACAAAGATGTTGTGTCTGCCGAAAACTAAAAAATAAATATAAAAAAAAATTCTCTCTCTCTCTCTCTCTCTCTCTCTCTCTCTCTCTCTCTCTCTCTCTCTCTCTTCTCTCCTCTCCTCTCCTCTCCTCTTTCACTCTCTCTTAAATTTAAAAAACAAAAATAAAAAAAATAAAAAATAAAAAAAATAAGATATATGGGAAAAAGACTGAAAAGGTCTGACATATATGTATGGTAAGCATAAAAATGACCATACATATATGTATGGTAAGCAAAGATGTCCTTGTCTTTATCCTCTGAATCCCTGAAGGTCACCTTAAATACAAAGGAGACTTTGTAAATGTGATTAAACTAAGGCTCTTGAAATAAAGAATAGCTCCTGGAAGAATTAAAGTTGTAATAGAGGGGTGGTGATATAGCTCAGTGGTAGAGTGCTTGCCTAGAATGTATGAGTGTTTGGGTTTGATCCCCATCACAAGTGGGGAGAGCAAGTAGAATGGGAGAGGAAGACCTCAAATAATAGAAACAAAGGAGAAAGAAAAGTATAGGATAAAAATATCGTAGAACTAATATGGTAGAAATAAAGCCATATATATCAGTGATCATAAGGAATGTGGATTAAATATTCTAGTTAAAATGCAAATATTGGCTCAGCTATAATCTTAGCTATTCAGGAGGATAAGGCCGGAAGATAGCAAATTATTTGAGGCCATTGGGGCAACTTAGACCCTCTCTCAAAGAAGAAAAAAAAAAAAGCACTTGGGATGTAGGTTAGTATTAAAATGCCCCTGTGGGGCTGGGGATGTGGCTCAAGCGGTAGCGCGCTCGCCTGGCATGCGTGCGGCCCGGGTTCGATCCCCACCTCCACGTACAAAGATGTTGTGTCCGCCGAAAACTAAAAAAAAATAAATATTAAAAAAAAATTCTCTCTCTCTCTCTCTCTCTCTCTCCCTCCCTCTCTCTCACTCTCTCTTCAAAAAAAAAAAAAAAAAATTAAAAAAAATAAAAAAATATATGTTTAAAAAAAAAAAATGCCCCTGTGTTAAATCCCAGTACTGCAAAAAAAATAAAAAGACAAAAGATTGTGAGGCTATATGTAAAACTCTAAGCCAACTGCATTAAAATAGCGTGTTAAATTAAAACTTAAATTAGAACAGAGGCAAGTTGAAGATAAAATAATAGAAAATTATATTTCTGGCAAAATAAAAATGGGAAGAAATTGGTATAATTACATTGTAGGTCTAATATTTGTTATCTGAAATGCCCTGGGCAAGAAATGTTTCAAGATTTTGGAATTTTTCAGACTTTTGGATATTTGCATATGGCCAAGAAGTTTTGTTGAGGATGAGACACAAGTCTATACACTAAATTTATGTTTTGTACACATCTTATTCACATATACTGAAGTGATTTATATAACATTTTTAGTCTTCAAAGAGTTTTGAGGTTGGGTATGGAATTTACCACTTATATCATGTTAGTGCTCAAAGTGTTTTGGATTTGGGAACATTTTGGATTTCTAAGTTTTAATTAGAGTAGGAATTCTCAATCTGTAATAAAATAGACTGTAGAGTAGGATTCATCCTTGAAATAATAGTATCAATATTTCAGATGGGAATTGCTTTTTGCAGCAGGGTAGAGATGGAAGTAACAGTGTCTTAAAGAAGATATTCTTTTTTTTTTTTTGGCAGGGAGGGTGTATTGGGGATTAAACTCAGGGGCACTCAACCACTGAGCAACATCCCTAGCCCTAGTTTTTATTTTTATTTAGAGACGGAGTTTCACTAAATTGCTTAGCACCTCATAGTTGCTAAGGCTGGCTTTGAACTTGTGATTCTCCTGCCTCAGCCTCCAGAGCTGCTGGGATTATAGGCATGTGCTACCACGCCTGACCAGACATTCATTTTTCTCCCACGTAAAAGAGACTAGAGATTGCAAGGCTAGAGCTGATTATGGTTAATTTTATCACCAAACTATACTTCTTTGTTTCTGTATCTCCACCTTTAACATGTATTAACTTTATGGTTCAGGATGGTTACTTGATGCATTAGCTTTCAAAGATTGCTTGTAGAAGAAAGTTTGAGTGTGGATAGAGCACATGCAAGGTATCATGCCATTTTATAAAGTAGTTTCTTGAAAATTCCACTCAACACCTTCATTTTCACTTAGCTACAAGACAGTTAGGAAATGGTTTTTTAAGAGCAGCACACTACTGTTCACGATACAACTGTATTCTCCTTACTAAGGAAAAGAGTAAAGACTGGATATTGGGGAGGACACCAGCTGTCTTTACCACATCATATAATTATAAAAATTTCTCCATCCCGGGGCTGGGGTTGTGGCTCAGAGGTAGAGTGCTCACCTCGCACGTGCGAAACCCTGGGTTCAATCCTCAGCACCAATTAAAAATAAATAGGTGAAGTAAAGGTATTGTGTCCAACTAAAAAATATATATTAAAAAATTTTTTTTCCATCCCACCCCGAGTTCCAAGCAACTACCAATGTGCATTGTGTGTCAATAAATTCAATAAAATATGATACCTTTTCCCAAAGGTATCATATTTTTAATATTTATTTTTTAGCTGTAGTTGGACACAATATCTTTTTTTTTTATTTTTAATGTGGTGCTGAGGAACGAATCCACGGCTTTGCACTAGGTGAGCGCTCTATCACTGAGCCATAATCCCAGCCCCTCCAAAGGTATCATATTAATGAACTGTAAAAAAGTTTTCATTTTCTAGGAAGATGTTAGAATTCTAAAGTTATTTGTACCAGAACAATAGACATAAACCAAAAATAACAACTATAAGAAAAAATTAATTTACCATCAAATTAGGAGTTTTGACATTAAAACAACAAAAGTTTGGGGCTGGGATTGTGGCTCAGCGTTAGAGCACTCGCCAAGCACGGGTGGGACCTGGGTTCAATCCTCAGCACCACATAAAAATAAAGGCATTGTGTTGTGTCCATCTACACCTAAAAAATAAATATTAAAAAAAAAACCCAAAAGTTTGACTTACTGGATGAATATAGAACATTATATTCAAGTTTTGAGGAATCAATATTAATCAATATTATATATATATACACTTATGGTAGTACTTTATAGAAACCAAAATTTCTTTTTTTTTTTAATGTTTGAATTTATATTTTATTCCAAAGGATTCAGACCTGGGGAATTTTTTTTTTTTTTGAGAGAGAATTTTAATATTTATTTTTTAGTTTTTGGTGGACACAACATCTTTCTTTGTATGTGGTGCTGAGGATCAAACCTGGGCCACACGCATGCCAGGTGAGCGCGCTACCGCTTGAGCCACATCCCCAGCTCCAAAACCAAAATTTCTGATAATGTGGGATGGATGCTATACTTAACAATAGAGTGCTTGCCTATCGTGTTCAGTCCCCAGCAACACACACACAAAATTCTGATGATGCGAGATAATGAGTATTAAAAGTATCCCTGAAAATAACAACAAATTTCAGAGAGTATTTATTATATGGACCACCTTCTCTGAAGACAATAAAAATTAAATTAGAACTCAGTTTTTTAATAAAAGGTGACTTTAAAAATAAGTGGGCAAGGTGGTGCATGCTTGTAATCCCATTGACTAGGGAAGCTGAGGCAGGAGAATGGTAGGTTTGAGGCCAGCTTTGGCAAACCCTGTCTCAAAAAAGAAGAAAGTTTGTAAGTTTAAAAATACACTTCTACATAACAATTGAGGTTGCATAAATAATGATGGAAGTTTAATAATACTTTAAACTAAATGATAATGAAAATGTAATATTAAAATTTGTTTTGATAGAACACATTCTTAGCAGTCCCAGCACAAAACAAACAAAAATGTGTGAATATAACTTAGTGCTTTGGACATAGTACCTAGTTAAGTTTCAGAAATATTCTGTAAGAACTTGAATAAATTCTCCAGTTGTTGAAGATAGTGGCAATTTTTTTTAATTAATTTTTTTTTTTTTTTTTTTTTTTTTTTTAGTTGTAGATTGACACAGTACCTTTATTTTATTTATTTATTTTTACATCGTGCTGAGGATCCGATCCAGTGCCTCACATCTGCTGGGCAAGCACTCTACTACTGAGTTACAGCCCCAGCCCCGAAGATAGTGGTAATTAAGAGGGAAACAGAGTTTCAGAAGTTGAGTACTCTTAGTGCTCCTACTAATTTATTATTTAGCATATTAGGTCCTGTGCAGTTTGACTTCTGACAGTTGTCAGCATGTGCTACTATTCTTCCTCTTTCCTTTTATTTAAACTTAATGACAAATTACAGACTACATTAGTGGCCATAAAACTTTAGTGTGTATCAGAGTCATCTGGGTTTTTTTTAAAATACAGATTGTTGAGTCTCACCCCCAGTTTCTAATTCATCTGATGCGAAGCTGGGACCCATGAACTTGCATTTTTAACAAACTGTCAGATAATGTTCATAATGCTGATATAGTGACCATGCTTTGAGAACCCCACTGTACTAAGACTATATATTCTATTGACTATCCCTTTGTAACTCCCAATTCTTTCCTACAGCTCTTTCCCCCCCTTCCTTCTTACATTTAACTTTTTTCCCCTATTGCTTCTAGATAGTATTTTTAACTACCAAGTTGTCTATCTTTATATTCCCAGATACTTATTGCATATCTGTAATACTAGGTACCACTTTATATCCCTTATTATGGCTATTTAAAAGAAAGAAAAAAAAAAACACAGAAAATAACATGTATTGGTGAGTATGTGGAGAAATTGGAAATATTATATATTGCAGGTATGAGTATAAAGTGGTATAGCCACAGTGAAACACAATCCAAAAAAGTTAAATATAGAACTATGTATTATTTGACCTTGTAATGCTACTCATACCTATATATTCCAAAAGAATTAGAGAGTCTAAAACAGATATCTGTAGAACATTTTTGTATCAGCAACATTTACAAAACCAAAGGAAGAAACAACACAAGTGATCATTGATAGGCAAATGGATAAACAAAATGTGGCAATGTACATACAATGGAATATTATTCAGCCTTAGGATAGAAATTCTGATATATGCTGCAACATGAAGGGACCTTGAAACAGTATACTTGGTAAAGTCAGACCAGAAGGACAAACATTGTATGATTCCACTTATATAAGGTACATAAAATAGACTTATTCATAGAGAAAGTAGAATAGAGGTTACCAGGGCAACAGAGAACTGAGAAAAATGAAGTACTTAATGAGTACGTGATATTGGGAAAGATGAAAAGATTTTATGCATAGATAATGGTGATAGTTGCACAGTATTGTGAATGTATTTAATGTAACCAAATTGTACATTTGCTAATGTTTAAAGTGATAGATACTGTTATTTACCATTGATACAATTTGTACACTTGCTAATGTTTAAAGTGACCAGTATGTTTTATTATGGATAAGTATTTTTATCCCCCAAAAAAGCAAACAAAAATGTTAGTATATGATTGGAAAAAAAACTTATCAGTAGCCTTTTTTTTTTTTTTAACTTTTCATTTCTTTCATCACATTTCTATTTTTTTTAAAGTAACAAACATGTGTTTTTCTGTTTTCTTGTTTGTTTTAAATATTTTTTAGCTTTCAGTGGACCTTTGTTTTATTTATTTATATGCGGTGCTAAGAATTGAACCCAGTGCCTTACACATGATAGACAAGTGCTCTGCCACGAGCCACTACTCCAGTCCCCAAGCATGTGTTTTTATAATAAAAAACATATATATTAAAAAGACATTTATAAAATATATGTAAAGGAAGATTTTGTCCAAAAAGTCTATGAATTTTAAGGATTGTAATGTAAATCTTTTTGCTAGTTCAGCGTTTTTGGATCACTCTATTAGATGATTTTTCTGTAGCAATGTGACTAAAACTGTGAATTTTCCATAGAGGTATTACCAACTTGTGAGTAAAAGTAAACTTCCTTTTTAATAAAAGTTGTGTTTTTAAGTTTGTTATATCTGTATCACCTTTTATTTTTATTTATTTTTTGGTACTGGAGATTGAACACATGGGCAGTTAACCTCAGTCCAAGGTCTCATTAAGTTGCTTAGGGCCTGGCTAGATTGCTGAGGGTGGCTTCAAACTTGTGCCTCAGCATCTTTTTTTTTTTTTTTTTTTAAGAGAGAGAGAGAGATTGAGAGAGAGAGAGAATTTTTTTTTAATATTTATTTTTTAGTTTTCAGCGGACATAACATCTTTGTTTGTATGTGGTGCTGAGGATCGAACCCAGGCCGCACGCATGCCAGGCAAGCATGCTACCGCTTGAGCCACATCCCTAGCCCATGCCTCAGCATCTTGAGCTGCTGGATTTACAGGCATGCACCACTAGGCCTAGCTAATTATTTTAATCTACACTTTTATCTTTAAATTATTTTAAGCATATTCTGGGATATAGGAAGGTATTAATGGCAGGTAGCATATATCCTCAATCCTATAAAATTCTTGGGCTTAAAACAAATAAGAAAGAAGGTTAGAAAGAAGTATGTCCAGTATCAACTATAAGTTTTGAGCATATTGTGGTTTCATTGTTTTATAATTTTATTGTAATTAGAGTATGGAGTAAAATAAGAGGGATAGGGTCTAGTTAATTGAGGATACTTGTTGGTGAATTTCAGTTAATTGAAAACAGTTCAATTAAACATTTATTTAGTCCGAGAAGGGCAATAGCTGGGTCAAATGGTGGTTCCATTCCCAGCTTTCCCAGGAATCTCCATACTGCTTTCCATATTGGCCTCACCATTTTGCAGTCCCACCAGCAATGTATAAGAGTACCCTTTTCCCCACATCCTCGCCAGCACTTGTTATTGTTCGACTTCATAATGGCTGCCAATCTTACTGGAGTGAGATGGTATCTTAGGGTGGTTTTGATTTGCATTTCTCTGACTGCTAGAGATGGTGAGCATTTTTCATGTACTTGTTGATTGATTGTATGTCCTCCTCTGAGAAGTGTCTGTTCAGGTCTTTGGCCCATTTGTTGATTGGGTTATTTGTTTTCTTATTGTTTAATTTTTTGAGTTCTTTGTATACTCTGGATATTAGGGCTCTATCTGAAGTGTGAGGAGTAAAAATTTGTTCCCATGATGTAGGCTCCCTATTTACCTCTCTTATTGTTTCTCTTGCTGAGAAAAAACTTTTTAGTTTAAGTAAGTCCCATTTGTTGATTCTTGTTTTTAACTCTTGTGCTATGGGTGTCCTATTAAGGAATTTGGAGCCCGACCCCACAATATGTAGATCGGAGCCAACCTTTTCATCTATCAGACGCATAGTCTCTGATTTGATATCAAGGTCCTTGATCCATTTTGAGTTAACTTTTGTGCATGGTGAGAGGAGGGGATTCAGTTTCATTTTATTGCATATGGATTTCCAGTTTTCCCAGCACCATTTGTTGAAGATGCTATCCTTCCTCCATTGCATGCTTTTAGCCCCTTTATCGAATATAAGATAGTTGTAATTTTGTGGATTGGTTTCTGTGTCCTCTATTCTATACCATTGGTCCACCCGCCTGTTTTGGTACCAGTACCATGCTGTTTTTGTTACTATTGCTTTGTAGTACAGTTTGAAATCTGGTATCGCTACACCTCCTGATTCACACTTCCTGCTTAGAATTGCTTTTGCTATTCTGGGTCTTTTATTTTTCCATATGAATTTCATGATTGCTTTATCTATTTCTACAAGAAATGCCATTGGGATTTTGATTGGCATTGCATTGAACCTATAGAGAACTTTTGGTAATATTGCCATTTTGATGATGTTAGTTCTGCCTATCCATGAACAGGGTATATTTTTCCATCTTCTGAGATCTTCTTCTATTTCTCTCTTTAGGGTTCTGTAGTTTTCATTGTATAAATCTTTCACCTCTTTTGTTAGGTTGATTCCCAAGTATTTTATTTTATTTTATTCCCAAGTATTTTATTCCCTCAAAAGAGCGTACTACAGGGATACTGCCACATCGATGTTCATAGCAGCACAATTCACAATAGCTAGACTGTGGAACCAACCCCGATGCCCCTCAATAGATGAATGGATAAAAAAAATGTGGCATTTATACACAATGGAGTACTACACAGCACTAAGAAATGACAAAATCATGGAATTTGCAGGGAAATGGATGGCACTAGAGCAGATTATGCTAAGTGAAGCTAGCCAATCCCTAAAAAACAAATGCCAAATGTCTTCTTTGATATAATGAGAGCAACCAAGAACAGAGCAGGGAGGAAGAGCAGGAGGAAAAGATTAACATTAAGCAGAGTCATGAAGTGGGAGGGAAAGGGAGAGAAAAGGGAAATTGCTTGGAAATGGAAGGAGACCCTCATTGTTATACAAAATTACATATAAGAATTTGTGAGGGGAATGGGAAAAAAATAAGAAGAGAAATGAATTACAGTAGATGGGGTAGAGAGAGAAGATGGGAGGGGAGGGGAGGGGGGATAGTAGAGGATAGGAAAGGTAGCAGAATACAACAGTTACTATTATGGTATTATGTAAAAATGTGGATGTGTAACCGATGTGATTCTGAAATCTTTGTAATGTTTTGAATAAAAAAAAAATAATAAAATAAACATTTATTTACTCTCACACAGTACTAACACTGTAGGTATATAAGAAAAAAAGCAGCCCCTGGTTCTATACAATTACACAATCTAGTTTGATAGGCCACAATCAATTAGTATAGTGATAGATATATGAACTAAGATTAGTGTTATTAATTCCTTTTATCATATATTTATTGAGCAGCTACTATGTGTTAGGCCCATTGTTGGCAGCAAGGGATACTGTGACAAACAGGAAATATTAAGAGAGCTTATATTAAGAGCTTATAGGCATGTTGTAAAGTGAATTTTATATTTTCCCTTTTTAAAAAATATTTTTCATTAGTTATTGATGGACTTATATTTATTTAATTGCTTATATGTGGTGCTGAGAATCGAACCCAGTGCTTCACGAATGCTAGGCAGGCACTCTACCACTGAGCCACAACTCCAGCCCATCATTTTACAGCACTTTATATAATAAATTTTACTTTCTGTTAATTCCTGTTGACAAAAACCTGAATGCATTTATACTGAAAATAGCCTGGTATTTTCTAAAAGAACTTAGCCCATTATCAGAAGCAGCAACATTCACATCAACCAACAGCACATGGTAATTTTATGTGATATATTATAACTAATGACCTTTTCCTTTTATATCTTAAACCCATCTGTTTGGCATACAAATGCTTTCATTATCTCATTGTAGAATAAGCTTTTATTTTGAACTCAGCTCATTTCCTTAGAATAATAATGTTAAATTGTTCTTTTTTTGATTTGAAATTGAGATGTGGGAAGTTTTCCTTGAGTAGGAAACAGAAATAAATTAAATTTAGTTAACAAAACTAAACATGCAATTCTGAACTTCTCTGTAGAAAGACAATAGTTATAATTTATATTTCAGAGTCTTAACTTTTCATATTAAGACTTCATTGCTGGGGTAAACTAGGTACTTTCTATTTTAAATAGTTGTGTTTTTTAATGAGTTCCCACCCTGGCCTTTTTACTTTAAAAGCCATATTTTACTTTGAAAACTTATTTTTATCTTAAAGTTGTGTATTTTTTGAAATAGAGTCTTGCTGTGTTGCCCAAGCTGGTCTCGAATTCCTGGGCTTAAGTGATCCTCCGGCTTCAGTTTCTGAATATCCTGGAATATAGTTGTATACCACTTACTGTCTTTAAGAACTTTACATCAGAGGTTACAAACTGGTAGTTCTGACAGTGTTTAAATTTTTGTTTTGGTTTTCTTTTGGAACTGGGGTTTGAACCATGGGGTGCTTTACCACTGAGTTACATCTCTAACCCTTTTTACTTTTTGTTTTTGAGACAGGGTCTTCCTGTGTTGCCCTGGCTGCACTCAAACTTGTAGGTCTTCTGTCTCAACTTCCTCAGTACCCTAGGATTTCAGACATGCACCAGTGGGTCTTGTTGTGTGTTGAAATTTTTAAATATTATCAACAGATTGCCAAGTACCAGTGCTACATGCCTGTAATCCCAGCTACTGGGAAGGTTGAGACAAGAGGATCACAAGTTTAAGTCCAGGCCCTGTCTCAAAAAATAAAAAGGACTGGGGATGTAATGTAATAGTTGAGCGCATCTAATCCCCAGTACCAGAAAGAGAAAAATTAAAAAATTAAAAACCAATCATAAAAAACTGGAAAGTTTCATTAAAATTTCTGAAAAATCAGACTTGACAGTGTTGGTCTATAATATTAAATGACTAAACTCAGCAGCTTCAAAGAGTTAGCTGTGCCCTTTAGGAGAGACACTCACTGTTCACTTTACTACTATACTCTTTCCCAGTAGTCATCCCTTGTGACATTCAGTATCTGTTTATTTCTTGATATGTGCCTATTTCAGTAGATTTACCTGGAGAATAAGAAAAAGCCTTCATCTACTTAAGCTGTCATTCATTTGAAAAAAATCCTTTATGTAAGCAATATTTTCCTTTTATATTTTTTCAGGAGAAAGATAGTATATTTTATGTCTATAACATAAATATAAGGGGGTAAAATTATAAATTTAGCTAATTTCTTTTGTAAAGGTAGATAGCATGCTTTTATTTTGTTTATTTTTATGTGGTGCTAAGGATTGAACCCAGTGCTTCACACATGCAAGGCAAGCACTCTGCCACCGAGCTACAGCCCCAGCCCTAAATTTATCTAATTCTTAAACAATTTATTTATTTATTTATTTATTAAATGATGTGCATGTGTACATGTGTTTGTCTATCTTGGCAAAGAGGCCTAAAACTAGACACCCCAAACCATTCTTTTTTTTTTTTTAAAGAGAGAGAGAGAGAGAATTTTAATATTTATTTTTTAGTTTTCGGCGGACACAACATCTTTGTTTGTATGTAGTGCTGAGGATCGAACTCAGGCCACATGCATGCCAGGCGAGCACGCTACTGCTTGAGCCACATCCCCAGCCCCTTAAACAAACAATTTAAAATCCAAACAAATATTGTGTCCTTAAAATAATCACACTCGGAGCCTATTTGTTCCAAAGGTGCTACTCTATTTTTGGAAAAAAAACAAGAAAGGTTTATTTCTTTTGCATATCCTTAGGATGTCACATTGTTATTTTTTAAATTAAATTAATTTAATTTAATATTTTTGTTTCCAGGGATTGAGCCCAGGGACACTTAACCACTGACCCACATCCCCAGACTTTTAAATATTTTATTTAGACAGGATCTCCCTCAGTAACTTAGGGCCTTATTAAGTTGCTGAGGCTGGCTTTGAACTCAGGATCGTCCTGCCTCAGTTTCCCAAACATCTGGGATTATAGGTGTGCGTCCCAGTGCCTGGTACATTTTTGAGAGTATATAAGATTTATTAATAGTTGGAAGATACGTGTAGTTTGATAAAAATGAAATGTAACAAAATTTGTTTTCACCTTTATTTTATTTATTTATTTTTTTAATGTAGTGCTGAGGCTCAAACCCAGTGCCTCACATGTGCTAGGCAAGTGCTCTCCACTGAGCTACAACCCCAGTCCAAATGTGACAAGTTTTATGAAGTAGCAAGAAGTCAACACAAAATCTAATTGGATGAGAATCTGAATAAAACCAGATTTTATTAAACTTCACAATGAAGTTGAACCTGAATGCGTCTACATTTTTACATAGTAAATTTTCTTTAGGAAATATGATATAAACACAGTTTTATGATTATCAGCCCTTCAGCCTAACCACTTTCCAAACCAATATAGTATAATGAATTAGCCAAAAATATTGTTGTTGGTGCTTCTTCTACTATTACTAGTAGTAGCATTAAAGAAAGAATCACAGAGAAAATTTTATTGGGGTGATGGAAATCAGATTACTTCTCTAATTTCATGTCACAAATTTTGATAAACGTCTTCCAGTAATAATACAATTTAGACCATATAGAAAGAAAATCATTTGCAACTATCCTTTCAGAGAGTATCACATACTGTTGTTAGAGCCACATACAGTTTGAATAAACCCTACTAGTAAGTCACAGGGAAAAGAAAGTTAATTGGGTACATGGTTTGTGTGTTCAGACTACAATAGCACAGCTATTAAAGAAATTGTATGTAATTTATTTATATTGATCATTTGAAAAAATACACATTTAAATTAGTATTTTCCCTCCTCTCTGATAAAAGCTTCTAATAGAAGAAGCCCCTCTACCAAACTTAGATAAGATTTAGAGGTAAGGTCCAAAGGTAAGATAACAGTCATTTAGTCTTATAAAATCCTTTTCAGTTGTACAGCTCCCTGCCCACCCTATCAAGTGATGAAATGTATAAAGCAACTAGAGTAGCTGATTTGATTAAATTAATTGCACTAACTGTGGGCTAAGACTAAATTTGAAATCTCCTGTTCAAAAATTATTTTTAAGACAGAGGTGTGCTTTACATAGATGAATTATATGGTATGTGAGCTGAAGTCAATAAAACTACTTAAAAAAACACAAATATGTCCTCAAAGAGAAATTTTGCCACAAAAAGAGGGCATAAATGTACTATTTATTAAATTGAATATGGGAAATAGAAGAAACTAAGGTGTTTAAGGGAGGGAAGATTAGGCTGCCTGGCAAAAAAATTATGAAAATATTTAAAAATTACCACACACATCTGTTTTTTATTATTTCAGGAGGACAGTTGAGGCCAGTACACTTTTGACTCAATGGGGCTGAATGGGTGAGTAAGTGAGTGGGCAAGCAGGGTCCTTTGGTAAGTGTGGAAGAAGGACTATAGCGCTCAGGATTTGGACTTCTCTGGCTGGATTGGACTTTCACACAGTGACCATACATTTTCTGAGCCTTAATTTCCTTTATGAAAAGAGATGATTGTCTTTACTAAGGCAGGTACATCCAGGTTGACTCCATTGAACAGGTCACACAACACTCAGTCATTTGTAAAATGTAAATGCCTGCATTCCTTTAAGTATAAATGTCATTTCTTTGCTTAAATGACTTTTCATTGCTATCAGTGACCTACAGAAAGGACTAAATAGTGAACTCCTGCTACCTCCTCACCTTGCTCACTGTAATCCCCATTTCATTGGTTTTCGTTTATCAGCAGCCTTTCTTTATAGGCTATTAATCCTTCTGTGTCAAGGCTATGTCGCTAGCTTTTAACAAGATTGGTACCTTCTCATCTTGAGGACACTGTTTAAAAATGGCTTCTCATAAAGTCCTTACCACCCTCTATCTAAAACTTGTTCTGACTCACCCATAATCTTTATTTCAGGCTGGTCATAGTGGCACATGCCTGCAATCTCAGTGACTCAGAAGACTGAGGCACAAGGATCACAATTTGAGGCCATCTTTGGTAAATGAATGAG
This sequence comes from Callospermophilus lateralis, assembly GCF_048772815.1. NCBI lineage: Eukaryota > Metazoa > Chordata > Mammalia > Rodentia > Sciuridae > Callospermophilus > Callospermophilus lateralis. The sequence continues at coordinate 108,226,129 of NC_135307.1, read as the reverse complement.
ACCCTATCTAAAAAAATGAATGGGCCTGGAGATGTAGCTCAATGGGAAAGCACCTGTGAGTTCAGTCTCTAGTATCAAAACAGCAATGTGAACTTTCTTTCAGCAACTCTGTTTAATTTGCACCATAGTTCAGATTTGTAATACTTTTATTCCTGTGGTTATTTGTGATGTCCATTCTACACTGTGAGCTCTATAAGCAGAGGAATTGTACATGTTGAGTTCACTGTTCTAACTTTACCAGTTTTTAGGCACACAGGAGGCACTCACTAAATATTTATTGATTGACTTAGGAACACTTTAAATAAATGTAGGTGATGTAGTTTTTCTTTTTGACATCTGGACATGATTCAAACTCCTTCAATAATTGCTGTCATTCTGTAGGATTCATTTATGTAGAAGTAATACAAAAAAGAACATATGTATACCTTCTTAAAATCAATTAAATCTGTTTTTCTTCCAGTGTAAGGTACTGTATATTTTAGGTATGTCCCTTTTTCTATTATAGAAGGTGAATTGAATGGAGGAAAACAAATTGGTGTTGGGACTGAGAATAAAAATGCAGATTTTTGGCATTGGTCTTCTACTTTATCAACTTTGTGCCTAAATTAAATAATTGTTTCTAATGGCTTGGAACTAAGTATTTATAATGTCAGAGAAACTCCCACATGAGAATACTTAGAATTGGATCTAAAATAAAACCATTACCTTGGTCATTAGTTTTCAGCTTTTGATGGTCTCTTATGACATATAGGTGAAAATTTATTTTTCTCAGGACTGTTGTCTTTTTAATAATGATAACATTGCAGACAATTAAAGCAGGATATAATTGTCTTGATATTTGTAATATGTTTATCCTTCTCAGAATGATGATAGGAATTAGGATCTTTTAATTTGAATTTCTGTTCATTAGTTGAGAACAGAATTGGGAAGTCAATTATTCGTTTGTATTTCTCTTTAATCACTAAATATTTGAGAACTAACTGTGCTAGGCCCAGTGAATAAAATGGAGAATGTGATAACAAATAGTTCCTGCCTTCACAAAGTTAATACACAGGTGCATAAACAATTACATTGTACCATATTAGTGCTATTGGTGGGTACACAAGTAGAACTGTAATTGATTGTATTAGGTAAAAGATTATTTAAGATGAAAGTTAAATATGCCCATAAGTTAACATAATGAAGAGCAGGGTAAAGAAGGATCCAGGGCCATTTGGAAGAATTGAAGTACTTCAGTGTTCATTAACATATAATATAAGGGGAGGAATTAACAGAAATGAAGCTGGAAAAGTGAGCAAGTACCAGATCTGGAAGGATCTACCCTGGGTTCTATCCCCAGCAATTGACAAAGGAAAAAAATTACTAAAAAAGTTGGAAAAAAATTACCTAAAAAGTTTCATTCTTTTCCTTTTGACCCTATCCCTCAAAAGTAAACTGCTGTTAATTTTTACAGACTTCGAAGTATGTGCAAACATATTCGTGGAAAGAGTGTTTGCAAAAGAATTCAGTATTAACTTGTTTTTATTTTACTTGTTTTTGCAGGATCATACTATACATTTTATTCTGCAGTAGGCCCTTTTACCTAATAGGATATTTTACTCCTTCCACACTAAGACATAGATCTCCTTTTTTCTTTTCAACAGCTATATACTTAATGTTCCACAGCATAGGTACATTGGAATTTAACAATTCTCCTAGTCAAGGACATTAAGTTGATTCTAGTTTCTCATTAATGATAATACTTGGTAAATAGCCTCATCAATATACAAGAGTCACATCTTACTCATGATTTGGATCTCAGCTTATGACATGAGATTAATATCATATATGGTCACATGTATTTTTCAGGAACACATATATTGCCTTTAAATAAGTCTAGTGTGGTCAGTTTTTCTTCCAATTTTGGATCAAATTCTGTTTTCTAGTTGAGCATCAGATAAAATTGTTGTGTGTTCTACAGCTACATTTTATGAAAAATACATACATATCTTTAAACATTAAAATTATATTTCTTATGAGATTCTATACAGTAAGAGCCCTTGTGAACAGAGTCTGAGGGAATAAAATTCATTTCTCCCATTGGGTGTAAATGGTAGGTGAGATTGGGCTGCACATTCTATTAAAATTTTTCTTTTTATTTTGCTACATATATTCACTGATATATATATATATGATTATGACATATTTTAGCAAGATTTTAATGATTTTTTACCCTTTTGCCATATTTTTATTGGTGCATTATAATAGTGGAATTTATTTATTGCCGTATGCACATGATATAACTGTATAAGTTGGTCAATATAATTTTCTAATTATAGATTGTTTAAAATGGGATTTGAAGGAGGTCAAATGTATTATGATTAATTTTTACTTAAAATTTGAAATACTATAAGAATTCTTTTAAAATGGCATATCAGCCCATACCTCTCCCAGTAGGTTAATCGGTGGCTTTTATTTCTTAAATGAAATATAGGATCACCTGCTAAGGATAAGGAAACACCAGAAAAACTGTATAGCACTGTTCAGGATTCTGGTGAATTAGGAGACCACATATTTCTAATGGTACCAGTTGTAACATATTTCTCTGTCAGTACTCAGCAGCATAGATAATCAGTAGTAAGATTCACACATGATGGAGGCTTTGGCTGAATAGTGATAGAAATTATAGATTGTGGTATATAAGCAGAGTAAAGAAAAAAAAAGACTGGAAGAGGCTGCTAGAGAGTGAGAACCCTCCTAAGTTGATGAAATCACAAAACAAATAAAATGAGAGTAAACGAATGATAGAACTAGAGGGAAAATAAAGTGTCATCATATTTTAACCCAACTTTTTTACTTATTTGTAAAATGTGCAGGTAGTCTGAAAACATAGTTGTTGACTGATTATGGGAATGAGATTAGTTCTTTTTACTGAAAAAGTAAGAGAACTGAAGACATAAACCTAAAGCCATTAATTTTATTTTAATTTACTTTTTCAGGGGAAGGATCCAGTGACTGCCAAAGATGAACATTATAAAGAAAAATACATTAAAAATAAATATTACAGATTAAGTAGACAATGTTTTCAATGCATTTTTGTCAAATACAGTACAAAGAACATTTTCTCCCCTAACAAAATATCCCATAAGCCCCAACATTTTAGCATGTATTTCCTAAATAACCACAGTATATCCAATCCTCAGACTCCCCTTAAAAAGTATTGCCAGTTGCCCCAATATTATATATAGAAAAGGGATCCACTTAAAAATTATGCTAAATATTTTAGGAAAAGTTAATGCAAGTCTTAAGTAAATATCACATTACTAATCAAACTTGTAATTTATTCAACTATATCTTATAAATTTTTGATTTACTCCTTTATTGGGTGGATTATAATCTTATGTATCATTTATTTTGATATTCACATTTGGCTAGTAGGAGCCCTCCCTACAAGATTGCATATGTATTCTTTTGACATATTACTATCATTCATTGACTGTTTCTTTATTTTCATGTTTTAGGCTTATGTTATACTCTGTTAGCTTCCTCAACTCTAAACTTAGCATTTCTCCAAGGATGCCTCCGTCCTTTTACTTGAGAATGGTGTTTGTCAGATATGTTCATTGCTATTGGGTATTGCTCCCCTCAGGTCCTGTTTGTTAGTGGATAGAGATGGTTGGTTTTTTTTGTTTTTTTTTTGGGTACTGGGTACTGAACTCAGAGCACTCAAACACTAAGCCATATCCCTAGCCCTGTTTTGTATTTTATTAGAGATGGACGGTCTCACTGAGTTGCTTAGTGCCTGGCTAAATTGCTGAGGCTGACTTTGAACTCGCGATCCTTCTGCCTCCACCTCCTGAACCACTGGGATTACAGGCATGCGCCACTACACCTAGCTATGGAGATAGTAATTATTTTATTGCTATATTTGTCTGTTGTGTGTGTATAAAACATAATGAGTTTACTTTGATACTTTTGATGCACATCCAGCACCACGTTTCATTCTAGGTTATTTCCTTTTCCATTTTTTAAATTCTTTTATACTGAGAAATTTGACCATAATTGTCCTCAATATGTTACCTATTTAGTCACTCTGCCTGTATATAACTACTCTCTCATTGCTACTCTTCTTACTCTATTTGGGTTTCAATACTCTGTTCCAGACTTCTTCTTTCACATGGATGCCATCCTCACCTTGTGCATGTGCCAATATAGCATGCTGGATTGTACTTTCCATGCTTGGGCTCTGACCACATGTGCTGCCTTCCTCACCCTTTTCTTTTCTTTCTTTCTTTTTTTTTTTTTTTTTTTTTAAATATTTAGGTTTTAGGTGGACACAATATCTTTATTTTTATGTGATGCTGAGAATTGAATCCACTCTGCCTCACGCATGCTAGGCGAGTGCGCTACCGCTTGAGCCACATCCCCAGCCCTCCTCACCCTTTTCAGGATCAGATATACAATACTGCCCTTCCCCCCATCCCTCCCTACAGTGGACCTATGTATTTTTATTTGTGGAAGTATGTTACATAGATTGAAGTATGTTATACAGATTTTTTTCATCATATAGATCTTAAAAAAACAAATACTTTAGTGAGTTTGTGGGTTGTAATTGAACCCAGGTGCACTTAGCCATGTCCCCAGCCCTTTTTTATTTTTTATTTAGTGGATCTTGCTAAGTTGCTGAGGCTGACTTTGAACTTGCAATCCTCCTGCCTCAGCCTCCTGAGCCGCTGGGATTACAGGTGTGTGCCACTATGCCCAGCATTTTGGTGAGTTTTGATAAATGCATATACCTATGGATATTCATTAGACTAGTGTTCTCTTCCATTAAACACCCACCTTTCTATGAGCAAATACTTCTGGTTTCTTTCATTGTAGGTTAATTTTTCCTGTTCTTGAGCTTTGTATAATTGTAATAACAGGTATATATTAATGATTGCAGCTTTAAAATATGTTCTGAAATTAGTAGATTCTTTCAACTTTGTGTTCTGATTTTTTTTTTTAATTGGAGTAGGAAAACACATAACATAAAATTTACCCTGGTAACCATTTTTAAGTGTACAGACCCATAAGGTTAATCATATTCACACTGGCATGCAACAGCAATGTTATATATTGCTTTAGAATTTTTTCATTTTATAAAACTGATACTGTATATCTATGAAACTCCTGATTTCCACTTTTCCTCAGTCCCTGGCAACCACCTTTCCATTTTATGTTTTCATGATTTTGACTACTCTAAGTATTTCATATAAGTGGAATCATATAGAATTTGTCCTTTTCTGTGTGTTTTAAGATTGTTTTGGCTATTTCTGTGTCCTTTGCTTTTCAATATGTTCTTTTTTTTTATATTGTACATGTATACATATTAAAAATTGTATACGTATGTTATATGCATATAAAATTATATACATGTGTGTAAAGATTATTATAGCAGTTGCAGCAAGTGTTAGTTTTCTAGCTGCTGTAACAAAATAGACTTATTTTGCAGTTTTCATATATACTTTTTAATCAGTGTTTTAATCCCTGTAACCATGTTATTGATTTTGATATGAGTTACATTAAATTTGTCTTTAAGGAAAATTGACATCACAACTTCTAATCCCTGAACATACCTTTCAGTCTCTCCAATTACATAGATTTTTAATTTCTCTCAATGGTAGTTTATAATTTTGAGCACAAATGTTTTTATATGGTTTTTTTTTTTTTTTCATTTTTGCAGTGCAAGGGATTAAACTCAGGGTCTTACATATGCTAGGCAAGCACCCTATCCCTGAGCTACATTCCCAATCCTATATGTATTATATAAATAGATTCCTAAGTACTTTTAGTCTCTTGGTGCTGTTTTTAGATGAAATTATTGCTATATTAATTAATAGACTTATTTTTAGTTTGTAAGAACAATTTCAGGTTTACAGAAAAATTATGTGTAAAGTTCAGAATTTCCATATTCTTACTCTCTTTCTCTCTCCCCCCATTTTATTTTTCCCTATTAAAATATCCCATTGGTGTGGTATATTTTTTACAGTTGATGAGCCAATATTAATATAGAATAGTTACACCGACTGGAAAGTCTCCTGTACTCCAACCATTCATCTTGGCATCCTTCTGTCCCCTCTTTTCACCAGGCAACCAATCATCTTTTTACTGTCTCCATAGTTTTGCCTTTTCCAGAATGTCATAGAGTTATATAGTGTTTAGCCTTTTTAGATTGGCTTCTTTCACTTTGCCATAAGCATTTAACTTTCTTCCACGTCTTTTGGTGATTTTGCTTTTTTTTTTTTTTTTTTTTTTTTTTTTTGAGAGAGAGAGAGAGAGAATATTTTAATATTTATTTTTTTAGTTTTCGGTGGACACAACATCTTTGTTTGTGTGTGTTTCTGAGGATCGATCTTGGGCTGCACGCATGCCAGGCGAGCACGCTACCGCTTGAGCCACATCCCCAGCCCCTTGCTTTTTTTTTAATTGTTAATAATATTCTGTTGCATGGCTTTACCACAGTCTGTTTATCCATTGACCTATTAAAAGTATCCTTGATTTTGAGGGTTTTTTGACAATTATAAGTAACACTGCTGTAAGCATTTATGTGCAGGTTTTTGTGGGACATCAATTTTCAGTTCATTTGGGTAAACTCCAAGGAGTATGATTACTGGATCATCTGTAAAAATTGTGTTTAATTTTATAAGATCATTAAAATTTCTTCCAAATTGATTGTACCATTTTGCATTCCCACCAATAATGAACGAAAATTCCTGTTACTCTGTATTCTCCTTTAGGCATTTGGTGTTGTCACAGTATTTTGGATTTTCACCATTCTGATAGGTGTGTAATAGTATCTCACTTGTTTTAATTTGCAATTTGCTAGTGACATGTATTGAACATCTTTTCATACACTTATTTCCCATCTGTTTACCTTTTGGTGAGATATCTAATTTATATCCTTTTCTTTTTTCTTTTTTCTGTTTTTTTTTTTTTTTTTTTTTGCAGTATAAGGAATTGCATCCAGGACCTTGTGCATGGTAGGCAAGCACTCTACCCCCCAGGCCTTTTTATGTTTTGAGACAAGTTTTCACTAAATTGCTGAGGCTAAAATGCCCCTGCTTCAGCTTCCCAAATAGCTGGGATTATAGGTGTATGTCACCATGCTTAGTACATTTATCATTTCTTTGTGTTGAATAGGCAAACATCACCAAACCAACAAGATATAACTTTTGATTTCAAAAAATATGTGGAGTTTCATACTTTTAAAAAATATCTCATCTTTCTTCTCATTTAGTCATACCTAAATTAATAGGAACCACTAGAATTGAGGAACTTCTTTAAGAACTTGCTGCTCTGACTATAAAAATTCAAATATTGATTTATCACAGTGTGTAACATGTTTAATAAATAAGTTACAAGTTATTGTCAAATGGTTATTCATTAGAAAAATAAACACATACTTACTACGTGTATATAATTTCTTTCCTCTACTTTTTTTTTTTTTAATATTATTATTTTTTTTAGTTTTCGGCGGACACAACATCTTTCTTTGTATGTGGTGCTAAGGATCGAAACCGGGCCGCACGCATGCCACGCGAGCGCGCTACCGCTTGAGCCACATCCCCAGCCCCCTTTCCTCTACTTTTTTTAGAGGAATAAAAAGGACTAGAAATAATATGAGATAGATAATAATGTAAGAAATAAACGTAGTTTGTTTTTTGCTGTTGTTCTTAGAAATCATTTTTTAATGTTATAGTATAATTTTACTTTCAGTATTGTTTAACCTCCTTCTTAAGCTTTTTTTTTTTACATGTTACCAACTAGTACTGTAAATAAACTATATAATATTCTTGTGAAATGGAAATCCTAACATATCTTAACACTGAATTTAAGTGAATTAATATTAGCTTCTTAATAGATGAATTCTAGTTCTCTGTTGTGTACACATTTGATTATGTCACTGAAATCTGTTTTCAAATACTTGAACAAATCCAACATAAGTATTAAACTTAATATTTATTAAGCACTACCTTAATTATATGTAAGAAACTAAAGGAGATATTACAGGATCCCTAAGCTTAAAGCTTATAATCAAATTAGATATTAGGGGGCTGGGGATGTGGCTCAAGCAGTAGGGCGCTCGCCTGGCATGCGTGCGGCCTGGGTTTGATCCTCAGCACCACATACAGACAAAGATGTTGTGTCCGCCAAATACTAAAAAATAAATATTAAAAAAATAAAAAGAAATAAAAAAAATTAGATATTAGGGTATGCATAATTATAATCTGGTACATGGTGGATGACAAATGACTGATAGAGACAGTGGTGTTTCAAGTGTAAATGACAAATTGGTTATAAAAGGTTTAACCCAGGAGTTAAGCTTGAGTCAAGCCTTAAATGTAAATGGAAGAGTTAAGGGGCCATTCTAGGTATAAGGCATGCATTCTTTGTATTTATATTGTAGTTTTTGTTTTTGTTTCTTGTGGTATTGGGGATTAAACCCAGGGTCTTATGCATACTAGACAAGTGCTCTACCACTGAGCTACATTATCAACCCTATGTTGTAGCTATTTAAAAAAGAGGATTGAGATGGTTGGTATTCAAGGGCATCGAGTAACAAGCTACAGAGTTTATGATTGGGGACCAGAAAATCATTTTGAGCAGTGGGTGGTGATAAAGAAGTAGAACTTTAAGCCAGGCATACTGGTGCAGGTAATCCCAGCTACTGCGTGTGTGTGGTGGGTAGGGAGTTGAAGCAGACCGGCCTCAAACTTGTGATCCTTTATATTGTTCATATAAGAAATCTAGTAATTGCTAATCTCATCTCAATAAAAAGAGATGAGTAGGCAGTAATTTTAACTATTATAATGAAGCAAAAATATTATATTTTTGGATATTATGTACCTACTTGAACAGTCAGCTCTTAGCTTTGTACCTGTGATTATATCCTATCTCTAGTGTTCTCAGAAAACTTACAGTCTAGATATTTTTGCTGTGTTATGTACTAGTAATGATAACCAAGTAATTGTTCAGTTCTCTTAAAGTTTTGGGGAGAATTTTTTTTCTTTTTTTTTTTTTTTCCAGTATCAGGGATTGAAACCAGGGTCGCGTAAACACTGAGCTACATGCTACATCCTCAGCCCTTTTTTATTTTTTTTATTTAGAGAAAGAATCTTGCTATGATGCTTAGGGCCTTGCTAATTTCTAAGGCTGGCAATCCTCCTGCCTTAGCCTCAGGAACCACTGGGATTATGGGCATGTGCTACCATGCCCAGCTAGGAGAACGGTTTTGAAAGTGAAACATAAACATGGATTTAACATGTGACAAAAAGTATTTTTTTCTTAAGGGTATTGAGTTGGGAAAACAGAACTGATTTTCTTCTACTCTCACACCTCAATAATCAACATAGAAGACTTCTGTGACCCCTAAAGGTATGGGGATTTCTTCCAACCAGCAAGCAAGCAAGTATTTCTACAGCAGTGGACACTATCTGGTTATCCATGTCCTAATTCAGTTCAGTTCTGACATAGTCAGTAGATAGCATCAGATCCCACAGGATGAGGAAACAGTTGCCAAGATGAACCTCTTCTCCCACACATCAGATGTCATTCCTAAGCCCTGAGTTGTTTTACCTCTGTTTCTGAGTGACTGGCTATCAATAGGGCTTCTTTCTACAACCGCTTCCTTGGGTTCATTCTATTAAGTGACTCACAGAACTCAGGGAAATGCATATATTGGTTTATTATAAAGGATATTAAGGATATTACAAAGGATACGATGAAGAGATATATAAGGTGAGGTGTGGGGCAAGTGATACAGGATTTTCCTGCTCTCTGTAGGTGGTACAACACCATTTAAGCAATCTCCCTGTCTACAGTTATGTTAAAAGCTATCCAGAAGCTATCCAAGTTCTGTTCTTTTTCTTTTTTGTGAAGACTTCATTGTGTAGGCATGGTTGAAGCAAGGATGAGGGTTCAGAAATGTTACTGGACAAAAGGGTATGATTTTATGTTAATAACTGACAGTGAGGAAACCTAGTAAGCCAGTCTGTTCAGATTGTTTTGCCTCTCTGTGCAGCATGCTTCCCTCCCAGGTTTTTGAAATGGGCATATTATGATCTTCTGTGAAACAGGTTGGTCAGAGAATTTCTTTATGGTCAGAAGCTCCTCAGTAGGGGCTAGGGAACCTTGCATTGGAGAAGAGATATGCTCTGGGGTAATTATGGTAGGACCCAGCTTCAGGATTGGTGAGAAGATTGGTTGTGGGAAGTTCTAAGAGCTCACAACGTAACTTGCCTTGGGGAAAAGAAACTCAGTTTTTATGGCTTGCCTTGGGGAGAAAAAGTAGCAGGTGGAAGGAGGGCAAAAGGAAGGTTATATTTTGTTTTCTGAGGCCTTCCTCTGAGGTCTAAAGCCCCAACATTATTTTGATCACTTAGGAAATAGCAAGGGTTATAGGAGTAATGAATCAGAGACCATGGACAAAAACCAAAGCATAATATTTCAGATATTCACTTGGATTGTCAAATATAGCATCAAAATGATCTCATTGTAACCTTTTGTGATAAGTTCAGTCCTGAATTGGGAAACTGGGGAATTCTGGTAGGGATGAATGTTATTTATGTTTAAGATTTTTTAGTTTTTTGGCTTTATTTTCTCTTTGAGTTTCTATAATGGATCTCCTTTAGAAAGTCTTGTCATTGCATGCTAAATCCACATCAAAAGCTAGACCAAAAGTTGAGCTTTTCAAAGCTCTAGTCTATGGCTACTTAGTACTAATAGGGTTTGGGGAATTCCTTCCGATTGCCTAATTGCTGCCAGTGCTTGATAAATGATGGATTGGGGAAGAGAGGCAGTGCGTAACCTCATTTCTGGTTAAATTCTAGATAAATTAAAAAGAAGAGAACGTGTAATGAAATTGTCCACTTTGTATTTAACTTGACTCTAACCTCACTAGATCTTTTTATTAGCCTGTGATGAGGAAGTCAACGAATATTTTGGGGGATAGTGGTCATACGTACATTACTAGAAGAAACTATTTTGTGGTAAAGGCTTGTGTGTTTCCTTAGTTTCCATAGTTTGCAGCCCACTGAGCTTATGTTAACACATGAATAACTAATCCAGATGGTTAAACTGTTGGAGGATATGAAACTAAAACCTATTTCAGGAAGCTATCCACTGTTCATCTTTGGATAGGATCCATTCTAATTAGTGGTGTCTTTCTCAATTTGTTTTAAAATTTAATTTTTAACTGCGTGTTTTCTTGATTTTTACCTAGGTTACAAAATGTCCTCCTATGCTTGAGACCTACAGACTACATGTCCTACAGGAACTAATCAATGGTTTTTCATCTCCTGGAGATACATTAGAAACATAAATATGGTGCCAAAAGAACTTCTTATATTTCTCTGACTACGGTTTATTTGGACATACTTTTGTATTGAAGAGAGGTATACACACTGAGGCTACTCGTTATACAGAGACTTTGTCGTGTAGGATCATGGACCATCCTAGTAGGGAAAAGGATGAAAGACAACGGACAACTAAACCCATGGCACAAAGGAGTGCACACTGCTCTCGACCATCTGGCTCCTCGACATCCTCTGGGGTTCTTATGGTAGGACCCAACTTCAGGGTTGGCAAGAAGATAGGGTGTGGGAACTTCGGAGAGCTCAGATTAGGTAAGAAATCGGTTGTCAGTGGCTTCCACTAACAACAATTGCTATAATAAGCTTGATGTGTTTCAAGACAAGCAGTTTATAGTTTTATGGGAAGTTTCTCTTAAGTAGGACCTGTTGGTATAAGAAATAAAGGATTTGTGAAGGGGACTATAGTTTATGAGTCATAATTTTATTGTTCAAGGTTTATGTGTGATAGGCTTTAAAGTTTTTCACCAATTCTGAGACTTTATGGTATATGTATATAAGCACCCAAATTATCAATAAAATCCAGATTCTGATTAGTAGGTTTGGGGTAGAGCCCTAAATTCTGCATTTCTAACAAATTCCCATGTAATGCAGATACTGTTATTTCTCGAATCACACTTTAAGAAGGTTGTAAGTCCTTGCTTTAATTCAAACCTCTACCCTGAAAAAAGAAGAGTAAATCCTTCCTTAGTAATACCCAGACTTAGTCTGCAAGACTATATATCCTGTATAGAGAAGTTTTCCATTAAACAGTTTCTTGGAGTTCCAAACATTAAGATTGAGATAGAACTCCAGGGAGAAATCATGCAATTTTATTTTCCAACCAAGTGTGAATCTGTGGGTGAAATAATAAATAATGACAACAACCAGTTTAAAGATGGGATTGATTAAAAGGTATATAGGGTATTTATATACATTTTAATGAGCCATCCTATATGAGTGGAGAAGAGAAGATAAAGACCTTATGAATGGGATCAGCTTGCAGAATGTAAACATTTCCCCTTTTAGACTAAAATGTTTTCTTTTGCTTCATAGCTGTTGGGGCCATGGGTTATTATGAAGACTCATTTTAAGAAACTTTGGCCCTTGGAGGGAAGGGAGAGAGGGAACATGAGATGATTATTGTTTAATGCCTCTGCTGCTTTTGATGATCTTCAAAATATGGGGAAAAAAATTTTACCTCTGATCTGCCTTAGAGAGCCTTAAGGAAACATTACTACACTAGCCAGAGATCATTGGATACAGGTATTGAGTGTAGTGATACCGAGAATGCGTTTATTTTTGCTGGTGGAAGGCTTGCATCCTGGAATTTTAAGATCTTACAAGGATAATGAAAGGGTCTTTATATTTAGAGGATTGTTCATGTTCGAGTGAGCAAGCCAAGCAGATGCTACTGAGAATAGGAGTAAGATGTGTAATTTCACACTGGTTGTCTTCCTAGCAACTACTCTGTTGCTTTAGCAACTAGTTTCACAAATATTCATTTATGTAATGGATTGACTTTGTTTTACCATCTCAGTAATACTTGCATTAAATAGATAATGGCATAAACATTCACAAAATTACTGCTGAGAGTTTCTAATGCATATCAGTTTGTACAATTCTCATAATTTTTAATTTTTGTAAAAGTGAAGAAAAACCTTGGCTAGGTGAAACTGGGAGTTTATTTAATCATTGAGATCTAGATTTGTATTACAAGTTTACATGGGAATGGAAAAATTCATTCAGTTAAAAGGATATATTTGTAAATCTTATGTATTTTGAAAGTAGCAGAGTATTTATTTCCTATAATGAATCTAGGATACTTTTGATAACATTCTCTGTGACTTGTCTTATAGTTAATAGAAGTTTGTATTTCTTTTAAAGTGGTTTTATTTTTTGTGCTTAACATGTTTTCATTAGCCCTGGGACCATATTTTACAACATTATATCTAGCAGTACTTCTAATCAGTAGAAACCAGGAGAGGTACTTTGAGGATCATTTGGCATCTGCTTAACAATAGAGTGGGCTGTGAACCCCATTCCATTATTTTCTTGTCCTGCTATGAGAATGTAGATGATTGTGCAGACAATAGAACTAGTAAACTAGAAAATGCCAAACCCAAGTAGGTGTCTTGAGGCTTCCACCACACTTATTTCTTTTTCTAGACACATTGTCTCTACTCTCTCTCAAGCAGCCAAGTGTATTTCTCTTCAGTTGCCTCTGCCTGCATAATTATTTTCCTAAAATTACCTTCTCGAGGAAACCTGTGACTTTTTTCCCTATTCCCATTTAAAGTGGCATGTGTCTCCTCTAAGCACCCTTAATTCCATCAGACTGCTTTTTTAAATCCACCACATTGATCAGTATTTGTGATCTTACTTATTGTTTAACCTTTAAAAAATATTTTACTTTTTAGTTGTAGTTGGACACAATGCCTTTATTTTAGTTATTTATTTTTATGTGGTACTAAGGATCTAACCCAGGGTCTCGAATGAGCCACAACCCCAGCCCCTTATTGTTTACCTTTTAATGGCCTCTTCCCACTTGAATATAAGCCCTTGGTGAGCAGGATTTCTCTCTGTATTGTTTAAAATTATTTGTGGGATGAATCCTAGTTAGATAAGAGGGAAAAGATTAAAACATAGTCTTCTTTGTGTTCCACGTATTTTTCATTGGTGGTAGGTAGTGACCTTGGTGTTTTAGGTATACCCATGGCTTCCAGACAGAGATCAACAACAAAAAAATGTGTAGTATATTTTAGTTCTCTGCAAATCTGTTTCCCCCTATCGTTAACAGTTTTTGTTTTGTTTTGTTTTTAATATTTACTAAAACTAGACTTTGGGAAGGGTACAAATAATATGAGATGTAATCTCTGTCACTAAGGATACACAGTCTAGTGGTAGAGAGGGAAAAAATATCAAACAAATTGCAATACAATGTAAGAAGTATTATAATAGATTGTATAAAAACTAATTTGGGCCAGGTGTGGTGCTGCATATCTGTAATCCTGGTGACTTAGGAGCTGGGCCAGTAGGATTGCAAATTCAAGGCCAGCCTCAGCTACTTAGCTTGATCCTGACTCAGAATAAAAAATAAAAAGTGATGGGAATGTGCTCCATGGTAGAGCTCTCCTTGATTCAGGACATTCCTAGTACTAGGGAGTTGGGGAACATTGGGAGAAAAGGTTAATGTATGATTCAGAAAGGAGGTTTCATTTGATGATAAGACAGGGTTTCTGCTGCTGCGCACAAGGAAGAAGGGCTCTCTCTTACTGCAGGATGTAGAAGCATTAGGTGTTAGGAAAGTACCCAGCATATTATCAGAACAGCATCTGGTTATACATGATTAGGTCATAGGATGTGAAGTGAAAGAAAAGTAATAGATGAACTGTTAGGTAAATTGGGACCAGATTGTGAAGTGTTTACATGGTATTAAAGCATCTGGACTTTCTCCTATAGGCAATTGGGGAGAATCATCAAGGATTTTACAACAGAGGAGTGACATGATCTAGTTTGTATTCTAGAAAGTTAATTCAGATAGTTATATAATTAGATCATATAGGAAAGGAGTGAGTTGATGTTTTATTGATTTTATTCTAATTTTGGTACTTATTGCATCGTATTTTCTTATATTTCCCCGTTCTAAGATATGGTTGAGAGGCAACACTTTGCTTTATTAATTTTATATCCTCAACTCCTTTTACTGTGCTTGAAATATAATGGGTACTCAAGAAATGTTTGGCTGAGTAGTCCAGGTCAGAAACAGCAGGGCCGTATGAATGAAGAAGCCTTTAATGGAGTTAGGAAATATGCATCTGGAATTGGTGGTGGGGAAGGGAAGGGAAGATAGTTTGTGAATATGCTAACTTTTAAGAATGTGTGACACATGTGCAGAAATGTGTATCTGAGAAAGTTTAGGCTTGATACAAGATTAAGACACCGTCACCAGGTAGGTGAGTGTTCATTAACTCAGGATCATGGATACTGAGGTGATACTTTGTAGAACCTTTATGACTAGGAGAAGAAGGGATGCTGGAAGAGAAAGTGTTTGAAGAACACACAGAATTGCCTGCCTTTTTAAAACCGAGCACATATCTTTTGTAATCAGAAAAAAAAGAAATAAACAAAAGCCAAAAAGGTTCCTTTAAAGCACATTTTTAAAAGAATAACATGCTGGGGCTGGGATTGTGGCTCAGTGGTGGAGCGCTTGCCTAGCAAGTGTGAGGAACTGGGTTCGATTCTCAGCACCATATATAAATAAATAAAAATAAAGGTCCATTAACACTAAAAAAAAAAAAAAAAAAAAAAAAAAAAAATGTGCCTATTGCCAAAAAGAGTTAAATTCACTTATGATTTAATTTTCCAGAATTTAAAAATGTATATCAGCACATATTTTAGAAGTATAGTCAAATTGTGCTATAAACCTGCTTTTATCACTTCATACACACTGAACATATTATCATTGCAACTTAAATGTGGATACTTTATTTTTGATGTCTATATATTCAATAATTGATTTAGCTAATCTCTATACATATAAATTATTTCCCTTTTAATAATATTCTAATAAAGAATGTATTGAGCATCCCTGATATTCTTAGGCTAAATCCTAGTAGGATACTTTGAGTCAAAGGATATGTGTATATTTGCAGTTTTGTTACACATAGACTAGAAAGCCTTGCATATAATTTTAATAATCTTGATAATATCTTTGTGAAGTAGGGTTAGAGAATATTTTTGCTTACCTACAAGAAAATGGAGGCCCAAAGAATTGACCTCTCCTTTTCTATCTTTCATATCTGATTAACGATGCAAAGGTACATTAAGTACAAGCTGAGTGTGAAGCCAAGGCCAATGTCAGCAACTCAGTAAGACTGTCTCAAAATCGAATTAAAAAGGAGGCTGGGGATGTAGTGCAGTGGTAGAGCACCCCTAGGTTCAATCCCCAGTACTACTATGAAACAAAGCAAAAAATAATAATAATAATAATAATAATTAAAGTACTGATTAATATTGTCTAAAGCAATTGGTTTTGTGTTATATTCCTTAAAGTCTCAGAGACTCTATTTCCTACACCATGGGACTAGGAAAGGAAAAGTAAAGCAGGTAGGAATCTCCATAGTAAATCTATTTTCTATACATTGCGCTTTCAGTAAGATTTTTTTCTGAAAGTTATGGCTCTGTTGTTTTAACTTTTATTTAAATCATTCATTTTAAAGAATATAGGTTTAAGATGAAAGAAAATTTAAAGGTGTTTCTTCTTCATTTGAAAATGAAAGCCTTGTGAAAATCAAATGCTTTTCATTAAATATTAACATTTTAAACAAATAAAATTTTATCTTTCAGCAGTTCTTCCAACCAGCTAAATACAAATAATACATTTGCTTTTGCAACATTAAGTTTTATTTTAAATTTGCAAATATTTAGGTTCTGTGGATGGAAAAAAACTAAAACAAGTGTCGAAGTCTTGTCTTTCCTTTACTTGAAGTCAGATTGCCTTTTGAGTTTCATTTGCTTCCTCTGTAAAATAAAGATGGTAATCTCTACCTCACAGATTTGTGGTGAAGATCTAATTCAGATAATATATACCTATTTAAAACAGTACTTGATATACATAATGAACATTTGGATTTCATATGTAATACATAACACTTCTGAAAATTTGGTTTGGTTTTGATTTTTCTCAACTTTATATGAAGAAAACTTTCAATCTTCCAGAAAAATAAAAAGACAAGGATGTTGAGTATCTATCATATATTGATTGTCACCTAGATTTATCGGTTTTCAAATTTTTGCATGGTGATATGGATACACACACACACACACATGTTAGTCTATGTGTATATTTAAATTATAGAACTGACAAAACACATTTTTCCCCTTAGTAAAGGGGAGTTTATTTTAGGTTTCTAGTTTAAAGGTATGTGATAAATTATATTATTTGTTTTCATTCTACAATATGTTGTGAAGAGATTACAATTCCAGACAAAATGCATTTTTAAATTTCTTAGTTGAACATCAAATGTATATAAAATTCTTGTGTCTGGTAGCATCATAGTTCAAATTTTATTTGGAATCATTCTTGTTTAACTCCAACACAATTTGTTGGAGTTAAAACAGCTTTAAGAGATCTCAAAGAAGAGTTCTTTTTAAGAATTTTTTTAATAGTAGTTTGTCAATGGACCTTTATTTTATTTATTCGTATGCAGTAGTAAGAATCAAACCATGGGGCTGGAGTTGTGGCTCAGTGGTAGAGTACTTGCCTAGCATGTGTGAGACCCTGGGTTTGATCCTCAGCACCACATATAAATAAAGGTATTGTGTGCAACTACAACTAAAAAATAATAAGTGTTAAAAAAAAAAAAAAAAGAAAGAATCAAACCAGTGCCTCACACCACACAGGCAAGTACTCTACCACTGAGCCACAACCTCAGCCCCAAGAAGAGTTCTATTTGACAATTGTATAGTTTATCCAAAAAATAGGAGTGAAGAGTTTCAATTATAATTGCTGAAACACAGTCTGTATCATGTTGTTACGGTAATTTTAGAAGTATCATAGATATGATACTATGAGGATTATGTGTTGGTATCATGGCTAGTTAATCAGGAAAATTTAATAATAAAACTTCCATGCTTGCTTAAACAATTTGGAATTGTTGACCAGGACTACGAAACAAGGATGGTTATGAGCAACAAAAGTGTATAGAAAAAAAGAATTGGTTATGAGGGAAATTAAGAATCAGTATTTCCATAATGTCATCATGTAACCTAAGGAGGAAATTGAACTTGGTGTACTTTTCAAGAAAAAGTCAAAGCTTTTAACAAAGGAAGTGAAGCTCGTTGCCAGCCATAGTGGTCTTTCAAAAAACATTTAATGTGAGATTAATCCATTTTTTTCTGAGCTGGGATTACTAGGGCAAGAAAGTCCCATTAAAATATGTGTGTGTATGTGTGTGTGTGTGTGTGTATAAAATGATTATTTGATTTTATTCTTAATTAAAATAGCCATGATGCATAGATATAAAAAAATTTTTTTCAGTTGTAGATGAACCAGAATGCCTTTATTTTATTTGTTTATTTTCATGTGGTGCTAAGGATTGAACCCAGTGTCTCACACATGTTAGGTAAGCATTCTGCCACTGAGCTACAGCCCTAGCTCAAGATTTTAAGTCCTCTATAAGCAAGTGATTTGACTTTTAATTATGAACTCTATTCTTTTTTATTTTCAACATTATTTTTATTGATTTTATTATTTTTTATTGATTTTCTCACACATGCTATCTGTTGTCACATACATACATTTTCCATGTTCTCCCAATATATGTTTGTCATAGTTTTGGTTAAAATATTTTTCTACATTTACAGTAGTATGGCTCTGAGACTGTTGTTTACAGCTGAGCCTTCAGAGTAGTTTTATTTCCTTTTAGTATGACACCATCCTTCTCACAGAATTATAAACTATTCATATTTGATTTTTTAAAAATATTATTCTTATTTATGTACACACCTTTCGTTAATTCTTCCCCTAAAGTCTCCAAAAGAATTATAAAATTGCTGTCAGTATCAGTAGGTAATCCATTATTTAGGCTCCTTTTCTCTGCTATATGTAATCTCAGCTCTAAGTCACTTTACTGTTTGTCTATTCACTTCTCATCTTCTAAATGCTGACATGTCTAATCTGTTCTTTCCTCACCTATTCTCTTTGTCCTTGTTTCTTCTGTCATTTCACTGAGGTTTGGGGAAAAGTATAGAGTTAAATGCCTCCAATTTTTCTGTCATGTTAAACTAGATGTCTCTCTATATTATGCATTTTTACTTCACCAAGACATTTATTTAGGACTTTTGTGATATTCTGATAACATATGTAGAAATGTGAACTGAGTGATAATTAAGTTGATTTCTAGTTCTAATTATCTTAGAGAATTAGTTAATGGATGATTGCCATCACTGATGCTGAACAATAGAGTACTGATGGAACCTGTTCACAATACAATACTTTGGGTGTGGCAGCTAATACTCTGCTTAACAGAATCAAGATTCAGCATTATCTTAAATTAGCAATGAGTTGAAAGAAAGTCTGGTGGTTCACAAACTAGAGTTCAATTCTGTACTATTTACTTTTGGATCTGATAATTTGATTAGCAATGGTTAACATGAAAAAGATGACTATGAATTTAATGAGACAAGAATGGTCCTGGCCTTCCAAAAGGTTGTGGTATCTTTGACTGAGTTAATAGATATATAAAGAACAGATCAACCAAAGTAACTTAAGTTTTAGACCTATTAAAAACCCTTAGTAGGCAGGCACAGTGGCACACACCTGTAATCCCAGTGGCGTAGGAGGCTGAGGTAGGAGGATCACAAGTTCAAAGCTAGTCTCAGCAAATTAGCAAGGCCCTAAGTAACTCAGTGAGACCCTGTCTCTAAATAAAATATAAAAAAGGGTTAGGGATATGGCTCACTGGTTAAGTGCCCCTAAATTTAAACCCCAGCCCTGGAGTCCCCCCAAAACCATAAAAATTGCCCAGTCCAATGATCATTGTGCTGATGATGAGATAAATTAGAAATTAAATGACTTGGTTGATGGAAAACAACCACCTCACCACAGAATTGGAACTAGAACTCAGATCTGGTGTATCCCATACTCATTTCTGTTATACCATGTAGTCTTACCCCATTTACTGATTAAGTGTGCAATTGAAATACGACCTACTGAAGTCCAAAAAGGACATTAGAATAAATGTCTCATTACAAAGGTGATAATCATTGACATTTAATTCATTACCTATTACCAAGAAAAGATAAAGTATAAAATGATCATTAATGACTTTATCTTTAAGTAACACTATTTAGTTTTTGTGGTACACCACCCCAACTTTAATCTTTAGGGATTAGAAAATTAGTAAATTAATTATTGCAAAATACAAATTCTGAAATTTAGAATAAAATCAAAGTGGAAGATATTATAAACACTGTTTTCAGATAAAGGACCACTTGTAGATTTTCATAAATAAATGGCCATTTACTCATTTAACAATTTATATTGAACATCTGTGTTTTGGCATTTATCTAGATCCTGAGGATATAAAGATTGTATTTAAGATATGGACTCTGCTCTCATAGAGTTTACTATTTGGAGAATTACATGTATAACTCTTGTGTAGTCTACTAAGAAAGATAATTTTTTTCATGTACACAAGGTGGCTTAGAAGAAGAGAGTAATATATCTCAATTGGAATTTGCAAATTCCAGAAAATCTGCACAAATACACTTGAGTTGAATCTTTAAGGCTGGTATTAAACACTAAGGATAGAAGTTGAGGACGAAGGAAAGAACCTTCTGAGAGGAAGAATCAGTACCATACAAAACATGGAAGTATGAAACACAAGAAAATGTAAAAAATGTCAGTGCTACTTGGAGAGCATATTGCTAATACGTATATAGTAGTATTCAGTGTGAAGAATTGGTGTTGGAAAAATAGCCTACAGATGTGAGCAAAACCTGTTCTTGACCAGCTGTATTGGCCATTGTATAGATTTGGACATTATTCTATATGTCATGAAAAAAAACGGGAAGGAATTACATTTATCTTTGTACTCCCCCCCAAAAAAGATAAATTAATTAGAGTTAATTTTACTCTCCTTACCCCCAAAATGCAAATTTTATGTATTTTTTAAAAATTAGAAGCAACCAGTTTTATCCAGTAATACTTACTCATAGCTAAAGAATAATAATGAGAGCTCCTCCAGTTTGTTGGGATGGCATAAAACTGAAACAGTACTGCTTTGTGATTTAAGTGATTCTAAAAGTGTTTCTTTGATTAAAGGGCTCTTCTAGGTAGTTTGTGCTATTGTATTGTGAAACTAGAAGTTAACATGTTAATATCTAGCAGAATGAGGCTCTTTTTGAAGTTGTGATGCTACTTTTTATACTTGTTATACTTTATTTTATAATAAACATGAATTAACCTAAATGTGAGTAGATTATTTAGATTTAAGCATCTCAACAGTAGATTTAACATAATTCTAATTCATAAAGTTTTGGTGTTTTATTTTTGTTGATATGGGCATTTTGGTTGGAGGAGGGTTGACATCATCACAGAAACTTGGAGCAAAGTCTTTTTTGTGTATGTATGTATATGTATGTATACTTTCATATAAACAAAATTGGAGATACTTTTTGGGTTTTGCTTTTTTATTTACTAAATTCCTGTTTCATTCTTATACTTTTATTTATTTACATATCTATCAGTTCATTCATTCATTGCACTGGGGATTTTACCCAGGGATGCTTTACCATTGAGTTATAACCTTATCCCTTTTTAATTTTTATTTTGAGATAGGGTCTCATTTAGTTGCCCAGGCTGCCCACACACTTGGAATACTCTTAACCTCAGTCTCCAGACCCATTTTTACAAATTAGAAATTTAATTTTTACAAATTTTCCCCCCAGTATTGAGGGTTGAACCCAGGGCCTTGCACACATTAGGCAAGTACTCTGCTGTTGAACTACATCCCCAGCCCTACCACATTCTATTTCTTGAAGTGGGTTACTAGAGGTATTAACCATAAACCTGGGTTTCCAGTTACATCTAGCTTTATGTGTGCTAAATAAATAGTACAATAAACATTTTCATAAAGATAGATTATTATCAGAAGTATACCTTCTTCTGGGGCTTATTGGATAAATTAATTTGAGGCAGAAAATATATATTGGGCAGGAAATTTACATATCTGTGACAAATATACTTTTTCTACCTTTATTTTACTGTAAGATATTCACGTTTAAATGTAGTCAAGGCTAAATGTAGAACTTTTCATGAAAATTTATGTAGAGCATAAGTTAGTAGTAACATAAATTAGAATTATAAATTACATTTGCTGACATTTTTAGCAGTGTTATAGTAAAACTAAATATAGTAACATTTGTGTTAACAAGCTCCCAGTTCTCTGGAACAAAGCTGAAGACTAGGAAACAAACCAAAGCAACACTAAAAATATAAAACCTCCTAGCAGCCAAAATAGATTGTTAAGATCTGTGTTCTCCCAAGTTGTTCTTTAGACTTTTAGTCTGTTATTTAAAGCTTCTATGTTCTGTACTTTATATACATTTCTAATAAGCTTATTCATTTTTCTTAGTCTTCTGTAGACAAGAAAAATTGAAGGAAAAGGGCATAAATATATCAAAGTGATCACTGACAGACTGATAACAGGAGAGAGGACAAATTTATACAAAGGAGAACAGTCTGGGCAGAATAGCCTTATTTACCTGATTAGCCCCTTAGAACATTACTCAAGTGGTGTAATATAATTATTCATACTGACCAGATTTATCAAGAAAAAGAATCAGTCATTATTTTCTTTCTGAAACCTGGAACTTTGGAAACATTTTCATTGTAAAGGATATTCCTTTTTAATTATAAATGAAGCAGTTCACTTATGGAAAATTCACTTGTATAAAATAGTTTCAGTTGACATTTAAAAGATAACACTACTTAATCAAAACACATAATACTTTGTGCTTCTGCAGTATATACAAAAGGATATATGTGTAATCTAAAAATAAAATTAAGAGTTACATTTATAATAGTATCAAAAAGAATAAAATATTTAGGGAATAAATTTAACAAAATGAGTGTAAATTTTATGCTCTGAAAGCTGTAAAAACATTTAAGAAATTAAAGAGGACCTAAATATACATGGTTAGTCATCCCATGTTCATGGATCTCAAGATTACTATCCTTAAAATGGCAGTACTCCCCAAAATGATGTAAAAATTGAACATAGTCCTTATCAGAATACCAACTGGCTTCTTTTTAGAAATTAATAAACTGATCCCAAAATTCATATAGAAGTACAAGGGTCCTAGAAGAACCCCCCCCCCAAAAAAAAAGTCTGAAAAAGAATAAAGTTGGGGCTGAGGTTGTGGCTCAGTGGTAGAGCGCTTAGTTGGCATGTTTGGGGCACTGGGTTCGATTCTAAGCACCATGTGTAAATTAATAAAATAAAGGTCCATTCACAACTAAACAAAAAAGGAATAAAGTTGGATGACTCAGTTTTTCTTTTTAAACTTACTATAAAACAGCAGTGATCCAGGGAGTGTGGTACTAAAATAAAATAGATACACAGATCATTGGAATAGATTTGAGAATCTAGCTATGAATCTGGTCATTTGCTTTAGGCCAGTTCATTCAGTAGGAAAGCATAATTTTTTTCAACGAATGGTACTGAGATAACTGAATAACTATATTCAAAAGATTGAAGTTGAACCCTTACCTCATACCATATACAAAAATTAACTCAAAATAAATCAAAGAGACTAAATGTAAGCACTAGAACTGTAAAACTTTTAGAAGGAAGCATAAGCATACTGCGCTTACATCCAATCCATGGCAGTGGATTCTTAGATACAATACAAAAAGCCCAAATAGTAGAACAGAAAAAAATATATAGTCAGTTTATTAGAATTAAGCAATTTTATGTTAAGAAATGAACCATCATTAAAATATTTAATGAGCTAAAATAACATGGGAAAGCATCACCAATAGGTTAGACCACCTTAAATATAGATTCTCATATTTTGAAGGCAAAGTATATAAACTTGAAGTTGATAATAAAGATGTTAAGGGGCCAGAACCAGAATTTTCAAGAAATGTGAGGTAACAGGGATCAAATTTAAGATTCACTAGTGTAGAAAAAGGCTCCAAAGTACACACTAAAGGAACACAAAATCTTGTCAATGAAATAATAACAAAATATTCCTAATCTTAGGAATGAGATAGGAATTCAAATACAAGAAGCATAATAGAACCCCAAATAGGCAAGATCAATAAAGATCCTCTCCGAGACACATTATAATGAAAATGCCTAATGTACAGAATAAAGATAGAGTTATAAAAGCTGCAAAAGAAAAATAGCAGGTCATATTTTGAGGTAATCCAGTGTGGATTTCAACTGATTGTTTTCAATCCAGAGCCTAAAAGCCAGGACTTAAAATGATATATACCAAGCTCTAAAAGAAAATAGATGTCAACCAAGATTATGGCAAAACTTCCTTCTGAATTTAAGATGAAATAAAAACCTCTCATGAGAAGCAGAAACTAAAAGAATTCATAATCATTAAGCATTAGAAATGAAATCAAAATGGCAGGAAATAAAAATCACCCCTCCATAATAACATTGACTGTAAATGGTCTAAACTCTTCAATCAATAGATATAGATTGAAGGGGCTTGGGATATAACTCAGTTGGTAGAGTACTTGCTTCACATACACAAGGCCCTGAGTGCAATCCCCAGCAACACCCCCCCCCACCAAAAAAAAGATATAGATTGACAGATTGGATTAAAACACACTACTCAACCAAATGTTTTTTACAAGAGATTCACCTTACAGACAAAGACACCCACAGACTGAAGATGAAAGAATGGAAAAAGGTATACCATGAAAATTGAAACTGAAAGCAAAGCCAAAATTAATGAGGAGACACAGGTCACTTCAAACTGGTTCAGGGAATCATCCAACAAGATATAATGCTTGTAAATATTTATATTCCAAACAACGGTGCTTCCATGTGCATAAGTAAAATAGATCACGATACAGCAACACTGGGTGATTTCACCAAACCTCTCTCACCATTATGTAACTCATGTAGACATAAAGTAAGTAAAGGCTCTTCTGAACTTAAAAAAAAAAAAACCTAACGGAAATCTATATGTTATTTCATTTATTAACAATGTAATTCACTTTCTTCTTAGAAGCACATGGAATTTTCTCTAAAATAGTAATATTTTAGGGCACAAAGCAAACCTTAACAAATGCTAAAAAATATAGAGATAATTCCTTGCATTCTATAAGGTCATAATGAAATGAAATCAATATTCATTGACAAGATAAAAATCAGAAACCATTCTAAACCTGGAGATTGAAGAAAACACTTTTGGATGGGGAGTGAATTATAGAAGAAATCAGA
This sequence comes from Callospermophilus lateralis, assembly GCF_048772815.1. Lineage (NCBI taxonomy): Eukaryota > Metazoa > Chordata > Mammalia > Rodentia > Sciuridae > Callospermophilus > Callospermophilus lateralis. The sequence goes on along the minus strand of NC_135307.1, from coordinate 108,200,787 downwards.
GAAATAAAAAACATTCTTAGAAATAGAGATACAGCATATCAAATATCTCTGGGAGGGCTGGGGTTGTGGCTCAGCGGTAGAGCGTTTGCCTAGTATGTGTAAGGAAGGCCCTGGGTTTGATCCTCAGCACCACATAAAACAATAAATAAAATAAAGGCATTGTGTTCAACTACAACTAAAAAATAAAGTATTAAAAAAAATCTCTGGAACAGTAGGAAGACAATTCTAAGTAATGTTTACAGCACTGTGTTCATGTGTTTTAAAAAAAAGATACCAAATAATTTAATGTTCTATCTCCAGATCCTGGGGATGGGGACTGATACCAAAATAAGTAGAAGACAGGAAATAATTAAGATCATAGCTGAAATTAATGAAATTGAGAATAAAAAATACAAAGAATCAACAAAACAGAGTCGGTTCCTTGAAAAGATTCAGATTAATAAATCCCTAGCCAAACTAACCAAAAGAAAGAAAAGACTCAGATCAACAAAACTAGAGATTAAAAAAAAAAAAAAGAAGGTGATATGGGTTGGGGATATAGCTCAGTTGGTAGAGTGCTTGCCTTGCATGTACAAGGCCCTGGGTTCAATCCCCAGCGCGTTGCATGTACAAGGCCCTGGGTTCAATCCCCAGCACCACCACCAAAAAAAAAAAAAAAAGAGAGAGAGAGAATAAGCTAGTATATCTTGAAGATAGTGACAATTCCTGGAGAAATAAGACCTACCTAAATTGAACCATGAGGATGTAGAAAACTTAGACCAATGTCAAGCAATGAAATTGAAACAACTATTAAAGTTTTCCAATGATGAAAAACTTAGGATCAGATGGATTCTCAGCTGAATTCTACCAGACCTTTATAGAAGAACTAATGTCAATCCTCCTCAAATTATTCCATGAAATAGAAAAGAAGGGAACACTTCAAATTGATTCTTTGAAGCCATTATCACCCTGATACCAAAAGCAGACACATCAAAGAAAGAAAATTTCAGATCAATATCCCTGATGAACATAGATGCAAAAATCCTTAATAAAACATTGACAAACTGCATTCAAAAACACTTTAAAAAGATAGTGCATCAGATCAAGTGGTTTTCATCACAGGGATGGAAGGTTGGTTCAACAAACAGATCAATACACATAATTCACATAAATAGAGTTAAGGAGAAGAATCACATGATTATTTCAATAGATGCAGAAACAGCACTTGACAAAATCTAGCACCCCTTCATTTTTAAATTTTTTTTTAGTTATTCATGGATACAATATCTTTGTCTATTCTTTTTTTTTTTTTTTATGTGGTGCTGAGGATCAAACCCAGTGCCTCACATGTTCGAGGCAAGCGCTCTGCCACTGAGCCACAACCCCAGCCCACCCCTTTATTTTTAGAACACAAGAGAAACTATGAATAGAAGGAACTTACCTCAACATTATGAATACTGTATACGACAAACCCAAAGACGACATCATACTCAATGGAGAAAAACTGAGGGCATTTCCTCTATAAACAGAAATATGATAAGGATTTCTACTCTCACCATCCCTATTCAACACAGTCCTTGGAACTCTAGCCAGAGCAATCAGGCAAGAGAAAGAAATTAGAGAGATACAAATAGAAAGATGAAGTCAAATTATCTGTTTGATGATAACAAGATCCTGTATTTAGAAGACACGGAAAATTCTACCAGAAGAATTCTAGAGGTAATAAACAAATTTAGTCATGAAGCAGGATACAGTATCAACATACTTAAATCAGAGAAACTATCCCATTCAAAATAACCTAAAAAAAAACAAAACAAAAAAAAAAAAAACTTGAGAATAAATCTAACCAAGGAGGTGAAAGACTTTTATAATGAATACTATAGAATACCGTAGAGAGAAATTGAAGAAGATCTTGGAAGATGGAAAGACCTCCCATGTCCTTGGATAGGGACAATAGTATCAAAGTGGTCAGCGGGATGCAGTGGTGGTACATGACTGTTATCCCAGCAACTTGGGAAGCTGAGGCAGGAGGATCACGAGTTCAAAGCCAGCCTCAGCAACTTAAGGAGGCCCTAACTACTCAGTGAGACCATGTTCCTAAATAAAATACAAGAAAGGGCTTTGGGGGCTGGGGATGTGACTCAAGTGGTAGCGCGTTCTCCTGGCATGCGTGCAGCCGGGGTTCGATCCTCAGCACCACATACAAATAAAGATGTTGTGTCTGCTGAAAACTAAAAAATAAATATTAAAAAAAATTCTCTCTCTCTCTCTCTCTCTTAAAAAAAAAAAAAGAAAGGGCTGGGGATGTGGCTTTGTTGTTAAGCACCCCTGAGTTCAATCCCCTGTTCCAAAAAAAAAAAAAAAAAAGCCATACTTCCAAAAGCATTATATCAATTCAGTGCAATCCCCATAAAAATACCAATGATATTCTTCATAGAACTAGCAAAAACAGTTCCAAATTCATTTAGAAGAATAAGAGACTCAGAGTAGCCAAAGCAATCAATCCTGAGCAAGAAAGTGAATTGCATTTTTTTGTATATTTATAATGCACTAATTAAAAAAATATAAAAAGATCAGTAATGCATTTCACTGTTGTGTATTTAAAAAAAATAATGAAATCAATTTTTTTAAAAAGAAAAAGATCAGTAGAATAGAGGAAAGGGAACAAGGAGAGGGAGGAGAAGAGGAGGAAGGAGTGAGTTTGGGGGACTGAATTGGAGCAAATTATATTCCATGTTTGTATAACTATGTCAAAATGAACCCCAATATTATGTATAACTATAATGTACTAATAAAATTTAAAAACAAAGAAACATCATTTCTCTTTAGTCTTCGCAAGACAAGATAGGGAATGTTGTCCTTTGGAAAGCATCGTGTTAAGGCACACACATTGTGCTACTATTGTGGCTCTAAGGCCTAATACCTTCAGAAGTTGATATGTGGCAATTGTTGCTGCCTGCCAAGCATGAGAGAATGCCAAGACTAAAAGACAAAATTATCACCTTGACTGGTCAAATGAAGTACCTAAAAATTGCATACCACAGATTTAGGAATGGATTAGGTGAAGAAACAACAACTTAAACCCAAGAGGGCAGCTATTGCAACACCTAGCTAGTCTTAAGAATTTCAATGATTAGCCACCCAATGAATGTTCTGTTTTTTTTTTTTACATTTAAAAATATAAAAAATTCAAAGTAATCAAACAAGGCTGGAGCACAGTGGTACATGCCTCTAATCAGCAACTCAAAAGACTGCGGCAGGCAGGAAGATCAAAAGTTTTGAGGCCAGTTTCAGCAATTTAGCAAGACCTGCAGCAACTTAGTAAGACCATGTCTCAAGATAAAATAATAAAAGTGAAACAAAAACTCATACCTCAAATCATGTCTAGTAAGGTACTTTTTAGAATATATAAAGAACTCTTCTTATAAGTCAACAAAAAGACAACCCAGTTAAATACATGGGCAAAGGATCTGATAGACATTTCTCTAGACAGTAGACATCCTTTTTAGACAAGGAAAAGGTAGTCAATAAGCATATGAAAGGATATTGAACATTATTATTCATTGAAGAAATACAAATCAAAACCACAATTACCACTTCATATAGAATCAGGAAATCAGAGTTTGCTGGGGAGGATGGATGGAAATCAGACTTATCATCATACTGCTGTTGGCAGTGTCCAATGCTAAAGCCACTTTAAAAAAACAGTTTGGCAATTCTTACCTGAATATCTATTATAATAATATACCTGACATAGGCAACATATAAAGAAAAAGTGCTTTATTTAGCTCAGTTTTAGAGGCTGAAAGTCCAAATAGCATAGCACAGACTTGGCAAGAGCCATCCCATGGCTATATTACCTCATGATACAAAAGCAGAGAGAGAATAGGAGGTTTCAGGCTTGCCCCTTCTATAATAACTCTCTAGTGAGAACTCAAAGAGTCTCCTGAGAACTGCCTTTCAGGAACATGCCTATAGTGACCTGAGGACTTCCCACAAGGGTTCACCCTGTAAAGGTTCTACAGCTTCCCAGTAGTGCCACCCTGGGGACCAGACCTCCAGCTTATGAACTTTTGAGGGAACACAAACCATAACCAAGTCATTGAAATAGAAATAAAATATTCTTTTTTATTTAGCTATAAAAAAGAATGAAGAGACATGCTTTTACAACATCAATGAACCTTGAAAACAATATGTTAAGTGAAAGAAGACATTCAAAAAAGATCATATATTATGTAATTCCATTTCTATGAAATGTCCAGAGTGGGCAGATCTGTAGATACAGGTCACTTAGGGCTATTATAGCCTAAGGAGGAGAGAGAGAACGACTGGTGGGTAGGTAATAACCAAAGAGTATGGGTTTCTTTTTGAAGTGATGGAAATGTTCTAAAATTAGTAGTAATTATGACTGTACAATTCTATGAATATACTAAAATTAATTGAATGGTACACTTTAAATGTATGTGTTTTGTGTTATGAATTATATTTCAAAATCTGTTAGGAAAAAAAGGACATATCTGTTAGGATTTGTACTTAAATCAAAATTGATATGCCAGGACTTGGGACACAGTCAATGTAGACCATTTGCCTATCATGTGCAAAGACCTGGATTTGATCTCTAGCATCACCAAAAAGAAAAAAGATATGTAAATTTCCTAATGTAATTATGTAACTCCATACATTATTACATTGGGCTTTTTAAGAAGTAGTATAATCACTTTGTTTGGGCTGAAATGATTTTTCTCCTGTGAAGCCACATTTAGAATTATAGTGGAAAAATTTTAAGTGGTATCACATTTGAGGAATTAGTTTCAAATAATCTAGAGATAAAGTTATATGATTTATGGTTAATCCTTACTTATACATTATAAATCATCATTTTGCATTCTTATATCTCTTTTCTGTGTAAATAATCACTTAAATGACTGTGGGAAATATGTTCACCTATTCAAACCCAACTGAGATGAAAGGTACAGAAAAAGGGAGACTTTTAATGAAAGTCTTGCGAGATCTGGTGTCTGGGGGAGCAGGATCAGCCAGAGCAATTACAATCAGCATTTTATTTCCTAGTGTGCCGGGTCCCTCCTCCAGTTCCTCTTTGGTTAAGTACAATAGAGGGTATTCAGTCTTCCTGAACTTTCTCCTATGGGATTATTTTTTTAAAAAATGTACCTTTAGTTGCCCCCACCTCCGTTTGTTCTCTTGTGATGGGAAAGCCTTCTTGGGGTGAGTGCACATATGTAGTTTAACTTTGGTCAGGCTGTTCCTTTCTCCTCACCTCCTGTTTGTGGAATAACCTGTTCATCAAGGGATCTGTCACATTCAGCTGTTAAGTGCTAGTAATCACCCATTTGTTCTGTTTCCCCTTTGGCTGTTTTCTTTTTTTAAACGTTTATTTTTTAGTTATAGGTGGACACAATATCTTTATTTTTATGTGATGCTGAGGATGGAACCCAGTGCCTCATGCATGCTAGGCAACTGCTCTACCTCTGAGCCACAACCCTAGCCCGATTTTCTTTTTATATCCCCAGTATTTTTATATTTAAAGCTAAATACCTTATTTTAAAAATGGACCACCTGACTTTCAATTTATTACAATAACTAAAAAAACAGAGATTTGCCTTTTGTTTTTTTCCCATGTGGTCTTTGTTTGATTGATTGTTTTGGTGGTGCAGGGGATCAAACTAAGGGCCATGAACATGCTAGGCAAGTGCTTTACCCACAGCCTGCAAAATTTTAAGCTATTCTAACAAAGGTAATTCTTGAATAGAGATGGTGATTTTTTTTTCTTTAAGGTGGTGCTGCTTCATAGAATCCATTTCTGAATCTGGTATACTGTGATATAACACCTGGAATTTGTTTGAAAATAATTGATTCGTTAAATGTGGTTGAGTTAATGTATGGGAATGGATCATATATCTTTGAAATTTTGAACAATAATAGTTTTAAGAAATATAAACATTTTGTATTTTTCTACTGTAGAGTACCATGCCTTCTGGGGTCATTGAGTTTTTCTCCCACTGCTATAATGTAAAATTGTTACACAGTTGCTTTGTAAATAATATGCCTTTAAAAAGTGGTCCACAGTGGGCTGGGATTATGGCTCAGGGGTAGACCGACGCCTGACCCTGGGTTCAATCCTCAGCACCACATAAAAATAAATAAATAAAATAAAAGTATTGTGTCCAAATACAACTAAAAAAAAAAAAAATCTCCTCCTTTAACCCTATTCATAGATGACACCCACCTCCTTTGTTTTCTTTGGCACCTGCCTCTCTTTACTCATTCCACCCATCCTCACTCCAGATTTTTAGCACTTAGAAACAGCCTTTTTTTTTTTTTTTTTTTTGGTTAACTAACAAATTGATCAGAATATCATGTGTAATACTTTAAGAAAGTCACAGAAGATAGTATAATCACTGTCCTAATCTTTTCACCTCTAAATGATTGAAACTGCTCTTCTGTTTTTTATTGATGGCATTTAATTTTGACCATGAGTCACACTAAAGAATAAATATTATATTGTGATCCAGTATACAACAAAATGTGTGTGTGTATACAAAAATTTTCTGAAATAATCCTTTCCTTTAAGTGTGATAGACTCTCATACATCTTTATTGTGCTTTTTTTTCCTTCAAAGAATATGTTGGTTGAAATGTTCTTTAAAATAAATATTCAAGTATACATATTTACCTCATATCCCTTTAATAGAAAATAATCTGCAGTTTAAAAATATTAATTTGTTAATAGTAAATATGCTCTGTGCCGTCACTAGTGCTATGGTAAACTAGTTGATAGGTAATTCCTTAATATCTTGGCAAAGGAAGGAATATTTTCCTTGCTGTTATTTGGGAAATGTTTCTGTATAGTATTTCTGTATATTAATAGTATTAAGATAATAAAAATGGGCCTTGGTTGTAGCTCAATGGTTGGTGTGCTTGCCTAGCATGTGTGAGGCTTTGGGTTTGGTCCTTAGCACCACATAAAAAATAAATGAATAAAATAAAGGTATTGTGTCCATCTACAATTTAAAAAAATATTTTAAAAAGTGAAAATGAAAAACTCTTCTGGTTTACTTTTTTCTTTTCCTTTTTTTTTTTTTTTTTATTTAAATATTGTAATGCCATGTGTTATTTTTGGGTGAGGGTGGATAGTGGAGATTGAACCCAGGGGCATTTTGTCACTGAGCTAACACCCTCAGTCCTTTCTATTTCTTTTATTTTTTATTTTGAGACAGGGTCTTGCTAAGTTGCTGAGACTGGTCTCAAGCTTGTAGGCCTCCTGCCTCAGCTTCCTGAGTCACTGAGATTACAAGCTTGCACCACCGCTCATAGCCTTTGTGTTATTTTCTTATCCTTAATTGTACTGTACCCTTAAAGAGATGCTCCCAGGGTGGAAGAGGCAATGGGCCAACCTATCCTCTTTGCCCTAAGTAGACCTAGTAACTAATCTGAGGTATGTAGATGTGGTTACTCGTTTTAACTGCTAATTGCCGCAGTTCATTTGGCTAGATTCCCCCTACCCAAGTTCTAAGTAGTAATTTATACATGTACTACTTTCACTTTAGGGCAAGAAAATGTGACAGCTGGAGATCTAACTAAACTGGGAACCCAAGGCTGTATGTTCCTTTATCAGTATGGCTCTGAGAACTGAGATCTGCTGGTTCTTTGAAATAATGCTGTGTCTGATGAAGCTTACGGTAAATGTTGTTCTGTAGGTGACTTACTGAAACAGGAAGTCTTCATTGAGATGGTTTTATGGGCATTATCACATCCAAGGCTGCTGCTTCAAAAGGGCTGAGTTTATATTTAAAGCTCCCAAACTACTATGTAATGTAGTTTCTTTTCCATTAACAATAAAAGAACCCATAGCAGGAAGTGAGTTTGGGAAGTATTGTGGATTTTGTGCAACAGATTCTAAAAGCTTTGAGTGCTTGGGATTATGCCAGCTCATCGATGTTATTTTCTTGTCCATTAAACTGCTTGCCTTTCTCACAGTTATTGATACATTTTGATTTTTTTTTAGCTGAAGCAGTTACTCATTTTAAATAGGTAGAACTTTAACCTTCCATCTTTATAATTAAATTCTTCCAGAGCAAAACTTTTAGAGTACTATATGTATCATGGAATATAGCAATTTGAATAATTGTGGTTACTTGTTTTTTTGTTGTTGTTGTTGTTCTGGGGATGGAACCCAGGGGCACTGTATCACTGAGCTACATCCCACAACCTCATCCCTTTTTAGTTTTTATTTTAAGATGGGGTCTGGTTGAGTTGCTGACTCAACCTCCCCAGTAGCTGGGATTACTGTTGTGCTCCACTTGGCCTGACTTGTTCAGTTTTAATGATGCATTTGTCCCCCGATAAAATAATTCACTTGAACAATGCTTAGCTGAGAATTCTTCTTGAGTCACCTCTAGTACTTCTCAGGAATTTAGGATAATAAGAGGATGATGTGTATTCAGTTCTTAATGATCTTCAGAGAAAGTAAGCAAACACATGTAACCCATGATTTTGTGATTTATGAGCCTCCATGTTTGGTGTTACGTGGATTGCCTCCTTACATTTTGTCTTCTTTTGGGTTGGAGGTATAGCTCAGTGGCAGAGTATTTGCCTAGTATGTGGATTTGAGCCCTAGCACTGTAAAAAAAAAAAAAAAATTGTATTACTTTCTATTATATAGATAGGAAAATTGAAGCTAGGAGGTATTTCATAATTGTTCTATCACTTTTCAGTTTAGTGAGAACTTGTAGGAAAATATCATGGTAGAGTAGAATGATCATTGCTTATTCTTCTGGCTTTTAAATTAAGAACATCATTTTTGGCCCTTCTATTTTCCTTATCCCTCACATTTATATATAATCTGAAGGTTGTGAGTTTCTTTTTCAAAATGCCTTCCATATAATTCCTGTTAAATATAGTCTCTTCCAGAAATTATTACCTCATACCTGGAATAACAGTAGAAGTAATAAAAATTAGGTTTATCTAGCACTTTGCAGTTTACAGAATACTTCCCTGGATTCTTTATCATGTACTCCTTAGAACCATTCTGTGAAATAGCTGTTATTTATTAAATGTTCTGCTATAAAAATATTCTATTCATCATCTTTCTAATTATTCCCTTCTCTTTTATTTTATGCAGTGGGGCCAGCTTAATAATTTAAAATATAATTCTCATCATTTACTTTTTCTCTTGACCCAGATTGGTGATTTCACAGTAAGCTGAAGAATGATGTCAAAACTTGTATATTTGGATTTAGGATTATCTCAAATCTGATTTTAACCTACCCTTCCTTTTTATTGCTCTTTTTTATATCAGGTCAATTTTGTTTATTTCAGTAAATGTCTGTTACTTACTATAGTCATATTATGTTTGTTGCTAGGGATAAAAAGATGAGAAAAACATTCTTTTCCTCAGGAAATGCACTGCCTAGGGGAAATAAAAATGTTCATGTAACTAGTTGTAATACATGTGAAAGTGTATGGAACTGAGTACTGTCTTGGTGTTGTAAAACTTTGAAAAATGTATTTAGAAAAGGGATTTTTAAAAAAAGCATAGTCAGGCATTGTAGTGCATGCATGTAATCCCACTGACTTTAGGAAGCTCAGGCAAGAGGATTACAAATTCAAGACCAGCCTCAGCATTTTAGGGAGGCTTTGTCTCAAAATAAAAAGAAGGACTGGGGATGTAGCTCAGTGGTAAAGCACCCCCTGGATTCAATCCCCAGTACAAAAAATTAAAAAAAATAAAAAGCATTAAATCACAATGAACCAAAAAAAAAAAAAAAAATGGGAAAAGAACAACATAAAAACAGCCTAAGAAATGTTAACAAAATTTTGGGGGGCTGGGGATGTGGCTCAAGCGGTAGCGCGCTCGCCTGGCATGCGTGCGGCCCGGGTTCGATCCTCAGCACCACATACGAACAAAGATGTTGTGTCTGCCAAGAACTAAAAAATAAAAATATTAAAATTCAAAAAAAAAAAAATTTTTTTGGAAGCTGGAAAGCTGGTAGGTAAGTGGTAACTGACTTAGCATTCCACAGAAAGCTGTGTACTATTAAATATACCAAATAGGCTCAGGAATTGGAGACACTAGGAACTTCAGAAAAATTGGGTACAGAAGGAGCTAAAAACAGAAAGCATAGTTGAAAATTAAATGCACTGTGAAAAAGTGACTGCCCTACTGAACAGAGGAAATAAGAGAACAGTGACACATGGAATGGCAGTTACCCCAGATACTTTATACGGAACACAGATCCATAAGTGCCTGGATTTTTTTTTTTTTTAACTCTGGTATTATTTTTTCTTCAAAAGAGATCTGTGTATAATTTTTATAATGTTTGTTTTGATGTATAAAAGACTTTCCCCAAGTGTACAAGTAAAAATAAGGATTTAAGAATAATGTGTCTTATTTGTCCTATAGTTTATTACACAAATGCCCTGGAATACCTCCATGTACTCGTTTGTGCATACCTCAGTAAGAAGCTTATACTCGCCGAGCATAGTAGCACATACCTGTCATCCTAGCAACTCGGGAGACTGAGGCAAGAGGATTGCAAGTTCAAGACCAGGGCAACTGGAGAGTCCCTGTCTCAAAATAAAAAATTTTTAGAAAGGGCTGAGGCCAGGCCTGGTGGCAGACCTCTGTAGTACCAGCAGGAGGATCAAAAGTTTGAGGCCATTCTCAGCAACTCAGCAAGGCCCTTAGCAACTGAGCATGATCCTGTCTCAAAATAAAAAGGTCCTGGAATGTGTTTCAGTGGTTAAATACCCCTGGTGGGTTCAATCCCCAGTACAAATAAATAAACAGATAAATAAATGGGCCTGGGATATAGCACAGTGTAGGGTGTCCCTGGGTTCAAGACACAGTAAGGAGGAAAGAAAGCAGCAGCGGCCTTCTGTGTTATTCACAGCTGGTCCCTGGTGGTCTTTCCTGTTCACCATTTCTTCCCACAAGTGTGTACTCTGATTATATGGATCCTCTCGCTATATATGAAGTTCTGCATGTTCTATTGTGTCTCCATGTCATGGTTCAAATTGTTTTTTTTTGTTTTTTGTTTTTTTAATAGAAAATGCCTTTTATTCTCTCTTGTTTGTTCATCCTTCAGGGATCACTTGAAGTGCTGCCTACACCTACATGTGTTATCCTCCCTTATCCAAGTTCTTCTGTTGACTTTTTCATATTTCTGTTTTGATACTTATTATTTGATTTATTTGACAAATTTTTGAGCCACCGTTGTAAAGACTCTGTGTGAATAACTAGAGTATAGTCTATCTCTGAAGGGTGAGAACTGAGTGTTGCTCATCTTAGATGCCTGGTGTCAGCATATCTTGGGTATTAGATCAGTCATATGCTTGCCCTTCCTCTTGTCACTTATTTTTCTAGTTAATTTTTAAATACTACCTCATAAGTAGTTATGAACAATCATAGATCTGAGTATGTCACCACCCTACCCCCCTAAAACCTTTCATTTTAAACTTTAAAATAGCATTGAGGGCTCTCCCAAGTGTGACCTCAGCCTTATTTTTCCATTCTCCTCTGCTCTGACCACCATTTTGCCCCTTTCCCCCTTACTCATCCTTATGATGCAACTTTTGGTCCATCATCCCAGACCATCCACCACTCTCAGCAGATACCATCTCCATTCTCATTTTTGTATGTGCACTTTTCTCTCCTTGAGATACCATTTCTCATTCTTCAACTGTTAAAATCCTACTCATTCTTGAAGTAGTTGTGGGGGAGGGTGGAGAAAGGAAAGAATTTCCTTCCTGAGACTTCTTTGGCTCTCCAAACCTCTATAATTAGTAATTGCCTCTTCTTCCTGTTCACAGATTAGAATCCAGGTTTATTCCTCCCATCAGTTCACCTTAAATGATGTTGTGTGTGTTGAATTGAAAATCAATTTAAAGCATATATACCTCAAATATTAAGAATTTTTAACACTTACAGGGATGCTGTACTCTGAATGAGTAAAGGATCAATTTTGTGCCCATACAACTCTATTCTCCAGTAATTCTTATTGTTGAAACTAGGCTAGGGAGGGGAGAATGTCAGCAATTCATAAAGATGGCGGAACATGTTTATAATTTAAACTTGTAAAACCCGACCTTTTTCCTTTTAGCAATGTTAAGTTATTATGATTCAGCTCTGTGGTAAAATTGATTTTAAGTCACAGTAATAGTGGTTATACAGAGCCAGGAAGAACTTTCCTGAAAAATCTTTGTGCAGTGTCATATGTGGTATGGAAGAAATCCTGGGCTAAATTGAACTTTTAATCTGCCTAACATTTTGACTTTTACTGCCTTTTATCTTCCTATCTTAGTTATTACTGTGATTTTCACAATTTCATAAAATATATTTTAAAAATTGTGTTTGATGGGAACATGAATCAGAAATACAAAGTAACTCTTAGAAGCTTCCTGTAATTAGTGTACAGAGAGGGAAAATGCCTGTTTTCTACTTGTGCCTCCTTTAAAAATGAAGTTGTTCATCTTACATTGATTTTTAGGTGTTTAGAAATTTGTGGGTCCCCTTTGTTATGTTATTTGCAGGCAGATTATTCCTAAGTTTGTGTATTCTTCAGCACATAGAGGTACTCAGCAACCTGATAGCTGCATTAAAAGTATAATGATATATTATAAAGGGGTTTCTGTTGTCTAGAGATTGGTAAATGCAAATGAGTATTACAAGCAGCTTTTTGTTCCCAAAATGAAGTGTTATGGTTTTCTTTATCATAAAAATGCTGCAGAACAAATCAGTTTAATACCTTAATGTACATCTTTCTATATCCTTTTCTGTGCATATCTATTCTACTATGCTTATCAAAAGTAACAATTATTGTGTATATTATTTAAAACATAGGCATACTATGCATACGAATTACTTAATCGAGGCTTTGAATGTGATGTACAGAACGTGGTCTTAAGCACTATAGAATATTGAGACAATTGTTACATAAAATCCCTACCCTCAAGATGTTTATACTGTAGCTGGATAAGGAAGGGTAAAAATATAAGAAGTAGGTCAGGCACAGTGGTGCATACCTGTAATCCCAGCAATTTGTGAGGCTGAGAAAGGAGGATCACAAATTTTAGGCCAGCCTCAGCAACTAAATGAGGACCTGTCTCAAAAAATAAAATAGGCTGGATGTAGTTTACTGATAAAGTGACCCTGGGTTCAATCCCCAGGACCAGTTAAAAAATACATATATATATATTTCATAAATGATATATGAATACACACAAAATAATGTGTGTGTGTATATATATATACACATATATGCATATATATGTGAAGCAATAGGAAATCAATGCAATGGCTTAACTTTATGGTATGTACTAAGTACTCGGGAAGAATGAAAGTTAAGGCTTCAAGGATAAAAAGGCAGTTGGGGGTTGTGAGAAGTATTCAGCTTGTAATATGGGCTAAGCCACAGTTGTTTCTTTTATCCGATCACTTCAAGTTCTTAGTATAGATGTCTAGGAGAATATTGATTGTTCTTTTGAAAGTAGTGAAGTTGAAAGGAAAAATTGTTATTTCAGGAAGAACTTCAAGATATTTAAGTGTTGTTAGGTGAAGATATGTTTCATGCATATAGTTAAACATATAAAGCTAGAGTTCTGGTGAACAGTCAGAACAGCTTTGAAAACCATCTTCTTACAGAAAATAGATGAGTTCCCAAAGGAGGAGAGGTTGGGAAAATTGATTTTATTTTACACTATTCTTTATTGTATGTGAAGTTGCCACTAAATGCCACGAGAAAAAATAAACAAAAAAATTCCTTTTTGCTAGTCAGTTTAAAGAATGAGGGTTTGGGGGCTCTGGCTGTGGCCCAGCGGTAGAGAGCTTGCCTAGCATGTATGAGGCCCTGGGTTCGATTCTCAGCACCACATAAAGATCCAAATAAAGGTCCAACAATGACTAATAAAAATATTTTTTAAAAAAGAATGAGGGTTTGGTTTATTGTGCCAAGTGTTTAAATTTTTATCTTTGAAATTCTGGCATTTCTTCTTGATTTGCCTCATGGGAATAGTTGGGAAATGAGAGAGATGGATGAGGAGGGAGAGGGAGAGAAAAGAGGGGGAGATTAGTTGGTTTTCTCTTTTTCTTAAAAATAACTCGTGTGCAGTTTAAAATATCAGATTCTTAAGCTGATCTTGTTCTATTCTTGCTGGATCTCATTATCTCTGTTTAGTTTTTCAGTTATAAATCATGTTTCATGTATGTGAACAGCATTGAGAATGTGACTTTTCTCATGACCCTGTGAGCTAAGATTTTTGCTTTGCATTTCCCAGAAGAAATGTCACTAAACATATACATTCTGCTTTTCCCTTAGGTAAAAATCTCTACACCAATGAATATGTAGCAATCAAACTGGTGAGTAGAATGTTTGTAGTCATTGTACTATCACTGCTAATATCTTTTTACAGGAAATAGTTGTAAGCATTCATTAAAATACTAGACCTGGGTTTTTTTATGATCCCACATAGTTATCTTTCTTCAATTATAGTGTTACAGTGATGAATCACTGTATACTATATAACACTGTATGTTAGATGCTGCTAACTGTGGTGCTAGCAATGATGAATCAAAATTAGTTGAAAAAAATTGCTGGAAGAGCTAGGCATGGTGACACATTCTTGTCATCCTAGCTCCTCAGAAGGTTGAGGCCTGAGAATTACAAGTTTGAAAGCATCCTCAGCTACTTATTTAGACCCTGTCAAACTTAGAAATAGCTGGAGATGTAGCTTAGTAATAGTGTGCTCCTGGGTTTAATACCCAGTACAGAAAGAGGAAAAAAAAAAAAAAGCTGAAGAGCTAGTAATTCTGTGGACTCTGTACATTTCACAGTGGTGTCTTAAAATGATAAAGTCATTTGAAATTTTGCTTTTTTTTCTTGAGCAGGATCGATTCATTTTTTAGTGTGAAGTGTTCATTAATATACTTAGTATAAGAAAACCAAATCCGACCATCGAATAATGTCTTTTTAAAAAGCTGTCAAGCATAAACAATATACCTTGTGGCCAAATTGGAAACAGGGTTGACTCCAAAGCATTTTTCGTCATATGGAATAATTTGTATGACTAGTTTCTATGAAACTGTGTAAATGTTCATCCTCCTAGTAAAAATACTAGGAAGTTTCCCTGTTTTACCTGTACATTTGGGCTTTATTGGTTGCAAGTCAGAGATTTAAAGGTTGGAGGAACTATCTTGTAATAATTTAATGCTGTTCTTTTCTAATGAATTGCAGTTATTACATTCATACCTGCTGTGTGTGGTCTCTTCTTTGATTCAGCCTGTCAGTTTTTGGAGGAATCAGGATTATTTTATGACAGGAGATTGTTCTCTACAAAGGGATGGACAGGGAGCAGAACTTCGATTAGGCCAATTTATGAGGGCCCCAGTATTTTGCATTTTGTTTGGTATTCAGAATTCTTCTTGGGGAGATGTGAGCAGAAAGAGTGGTGATGCATGTAGCAAGCAGGTCAGGTATCCTCTCCAATTGAATATTAAAAGATTTATTCATGGTTTTTTATTACAGGAATTTGTTCTGTAAGTGTTCCCTAGTACATCTCATTTGCCTTTTCAGTTTTATTCAGAATAATCTTGGGAATAATCTTTGATTATTTGAGACTACTGACAGGAAGAAGTCCTTGAAACACTTTAAAATTTTGTTTTATTTCTTTGTATACTTGTTATTATCCCTTTATTTATCAAAACTTCTTTTGAGGCTTTTTGTTAGGAATAGTTCTTTCTATCTGGATTTCTACTAGGATCATACTACTCGATCAATATAGATGAACTTATATAGCATGTTATTGACATAATTGACCATTACATTTCACTTCCCTTTCATTACTATTTTATTATGTTTTGCATGCAAAATAATTAAAGCTAAAAATAAGTGTTGAGGGTATAGCTCAGTGGTAGAGTGCATGCTTAGCCTGTGTGAGGCCCTGATTTCAATCCCCACAATCAAAAATAAATAAATAAATAATACAAAGGAAAACCTCAACTAAAAATAAAATTTATTTCATCTAGTAAGGTGTATCTCAGTACGGCATTTCTCTTTCAAATACTCTTAAATTAAGACACTTTAGAGCTTAACAGTCTTGTCTGTGGGCCTCCTCTCTTGCTGTTGAGCTTATTCTCCAAGGGAGATATGAGGATAGTAATTGAGCTTCTTTCATTGTAACAGGAAATATTGCCTTAAGCATCACACTCCTACAAGGTAGCCATCTGCTCTTAGTTTAAAATTTCAGGCAGGCATGTGTGTTCCAGAATAGCTGTGATTCTGGCAAATGGCCAGCTGTCTATGGAAATGTAATCAACATCTGGCACAGAAATGTAAGGAAGCCCTGCTGCTGCTGTTTCGGTTCTACTTTGTTTGGATCTTCATTGTGGGCTCTTGTTTCTTCAATCCTTAAGACTTTTAAAAATACACAAATGTACAAAGTAAACAAAATAATGTAATGAATCCCTCCTTTACCCATTACTCAGATTTCTAGGGTAAAAGGATAAAATAAAATTCTCTACATGTTGCTAATCTTGTGATCTTCTCTAAGCTATGGACTGAGTGTTTGCAAGACTCCTGGAAGCCCCACTTAGCTGAATAGGCTACAGCCATGTGATAAAGAGGTTGGTTGAAGGGTGTCAGTTCCTCAGACTGTGATAAAAATCCCCTAAAGTCTAAATACATGTGGGGTGGCTACCCACTTTCAGTCTTGAAACTCTAAAGAGTTTTGCTTCTTTTATTTACTTGAGTTACCCAAGCTCAGGTTGAATATTTCCTATTAAGGTTTCCAGTATGAAGTTTGAGAATATTAGGTTTAAGAAAAAAATCTGTGGTGTTAAGATTTAAATCTAATTTAGATATAAATCTCTTTAGATGTTTGTCATCATCTAAAGAGACAGACAGAACTGTCTTTTTCCTGGTATTTTATCAACCTCTAGTTCCACATTGACTTACCTTCATTCACCCTTTTTGTTTGGTTCTTTATAAGTTTATCATTAGTGAATTTTGCCAGTGGACAGATTCTGTAACTGTCTGTTTTGATGGTGATATAGATGAACATCTGCAACCAAATGAAGAAACTCTCACCAGTGATCTCTCTTTATCTGAAGAGATAAATGAATAAGAAACTTAATACCTTATTATTAGCCTTACATACTTTTCTTTTGACTATGAGAATGTTGAGAAACTTGAAGTCTACCTCCACTGATTGTTGATTTTACACTCAACAAAGAATATATGTTCTTTTCCAACCTGCCTACAGTGATTTAGATAAAACTTTCTAAAAATAGGAGGATAAACTTTATGACTTCAAGAAAACTTTTGAATTCTGTGATTGATGGATTCTGTGTTTTTAAAAAATGCAGAAAATTCAAGCAGTTTCATAAAAGAGCCTTCAAAGATTATAAAGAGTTAAAAAATAGGACCAATTAGGAAAGATTAAAGAAATTGAAATTACTTTGCTTGAAGAAAGAAAGATTAGGAAATGATTCAGTAGTTTTGTTATTTGAAGATAGCTATTATAGTATCCACAGGTTATCCAGGAACTTTTTTATCTTATTATCCAGGATGTGAGAGAAATAGGTATGTTTCAGTAATGAAATTTGAATTAAATACCAAGGCCTTCCAAACCATGAAACTTGTTGAACACCAATACAAATTATCCAGAAAGGCTGTGGAATCTACTTCCTTGGAGTGTGGACAAATAGCACAAATAACCCATCAAAGGGGAAACAGTCTTTTCAACAAAAAGTGCTGGTAAAACTTGATATCCACATGCAGTAAAGTTGGATTCTTACTTTACATCATATACAAAAATTAACTGACTGGAAACAAGATCTAAATGTAAGATCTAAAATTATAAAACTCGGTGGAAAACATAAGGAAAATGCGCTGTGACATTGGATTTGACATTGACTTCTTAGGTACAACACCAAAATTATAGGCAATGAAAGAAAAAATAGATAAATTAACAAACTGAATTTAAAACTTTAACAATATTGAAAACTTCTGTACATCCAGGTACACTGTTAACTGTAAGAAGGCAATCCATCAAATGGGCAACAATATTTTGAAAGTATTAAGGGATGATATCCAGAATTTACCATTTTAACCATATTTAAGTGTACAGTTCTGTAGCATTAAGCATGTTTGCATTGTTGTACAACCATCACCACCATCTGTCTCCAGAACTTTCTTCCCCACCTGCGCCTTTATGCCCAATAAACACTACTCCATAGTCCCTCCTATTCCTAATCCTCATCATCACTGTTCTGCTTCCTATAAATTTGATACTTCCTATAATCAATATTTCATATAAGTGCAATCATACTATGTGTGTCCTTTGCAACTGGCTTATTTAATTTAGCACAGTTTCTGCAACACTCATCCATGTTGTTACATGTAGCACGTGTATATATATATCACATTTTATCCATGCATCTGTTGATGGACTCTTGGGTTGCTCACAACTTAGATATTGTGAATAATGCTGTTAAAAATATGGGTGTGTAGATATCTATTTGAGTTCCTACTTTCAATTCTTTGGAGTATATATACCCAGAAATAGAACTGCTGAATCATAGTATTTCTATTTTTTTTGGTGGGGGGGGGTACTAGGGAGTGAACTCAGGGGCACTCAACCACTGAGCCACATACTCAGCCCAGTTTTATATTTTATTAGAGACAGGGTCTCATTGAGTTGCTTAGTGCCTCACCATTGTTGAGGCTGGCTTTGAACTTGTGATCCTCCTCCCTCAGCCTCCCGAGCCTCTGGGATTACAGGTGTGCGCCACTGCACCCTGCTGCATCATAGTAATTCTGTGTTTAATTTTTGAAGAATCATCATACCATTTTCTAGAGCAGCTACACCATTTTACATTCTCACTAACAATCTTAAAGATTCCAATTTCTCCACAACATTTGACAATATTTTATTTTCTGTTTTTTTATAATAGCTATCCTAACAGGTGTGTTGATGTTGAGTTTTTAAAAGAGAGATCATGTTCTTGGTGATTTTTGCCAGAATACAAAAGGGACAGGGAAACCCTATCTTATAGGATGTTTGGTTGCATTATGCATTATTAGAAATTTGCCTGATGTACTATTAGTCAGAATAATTAACTATACAGTTCTTTATATTTGGTATAGAGCAAAACGTGGTTGTTTGCTTGCTTTATCTCTGGGGTTTTTCTTCTTTGTTTTTGTATGGGGATCGAACCCAGAGGTGCTTTACCACTGAACCACATCCCCAGCCCTTATTTATTTATTTATTTATTTATTTATTTATTTATTTATTTATTTTTGTGGTGCTGGGGATTAAACCCAGGGACTTACTCATGCAAGGCAAGCACTCTACCAAGTGAGCTATATCCCCAACCCTTTTTTATTTTCTATTTTGAGACAGGGTCTTACTAAGTTGCTGAGGTTAATCTCAAACTTGAGATCCTCCTGCTTCAGCCTCCCGAGTTGCTATGTTATAGGTATGTGCCATTGCACCCAGCTCTGGGTTATTTCCAATACTCTCGTTTTTAGAAACGAGAATATTACATTATTTAAAATTACATATTTAAATTATTGTCTTTAATTCTCACAAATGTGAAATGAAATTTATGTAAGAATGTTTCTAACAACATTGTTCATAGTATTGAATGCCAAATTTAGTGTATATACACACATACACACATGGGAATACTTGAACCATGAAAAATATTATACACCTTTACTTACTGTAATGGAAAGATGTCATCATCATCACATTGTCCAGTTAGAAAGAATGTTACTGAAGAGCAGATATACTGTGATTTTCTTTATGTAAAATCCTATTTGTGAGTCTGCAGTATGTATAAATACGTGGATAAAGAAATACTTGAAAAAATATTTACCAAAATGTTAATAGTGGCTATCTTTAATTACTTTTACTTTGTTCTTGGTTTTTGTGTATTTAAATTTTTTGAAGCATGTATTATTTTTCTAATAATAATAAATATTCCACCCAAAATTCATAATAAAACTATTAGGAAATAGGTGCTGTTATTTTTTTTAAAAAAAATTGTTATCTGGTTTCCTGGGAAAATACATTTCAGAAAAGTATATTATGTTGAGAGAGCTGTCCCTGAATGATGGTTCATGGATAATCTAATTTTATTTGACTATCCATGGAAGGGGTTGTATGTAATCTTGCTCATCATCTTTTAGCTGTACTTCCAAAGACAAATTGTGATAAGAAAAGGCATATATCATATGTGAATATCATCTCTAAATCATTAAGTGATCTCAGCCCTTGTTTACTCCAAAAATCTAGGAATAGAAAAATTCCATTTGTCTAAATCTGATCACAATTTTTTTCCTTGGGTTTCAGGAACCAATAAAATCACGTGCTCCACAGCTTCATTTAGAGTACAGGTTTTATAAGCAGCTCGGCAGTGCAGGTAAGTTCAAGTTTCTTTACTTGTTCCTTCCACATAACTTAGTGGAAACCCTGACCTATGTAATTTTTTTTTGGGGGGGGGTCTGGTTTACTCTTTCTATTAGACCATATGTCCCTTGCTCACCAGATAGGTAAGTAAACAGTTAACTAAAAAGTTCCTTGCTATTTGGTTCCTGGCAGGGCAGTTAAGTTAACTGGGGATTTTTGATACCATGCCCTTGCCCATTGATCAGCCTTCAGATGTTTTTCCTTGCTTCAAATATACCTGGTGTGAGATTTTGGCTTTTTTGGTAGTTCATTCATTCTTTTCATTTCTTTATGTATTCTAAGGGAAAGGAGAAAAGCTTGATAATTTGCAAGCTATATTTTAGTGCATTGAGATACTTTCTGAAATAACATAACCCTGTTATTTTTCCATTGTTCTCATTAATTTGAGAGAGCTGTCCATATGATTGTGATAACCTGTGACCTTTGGTGATTTTTGAAAAATTAAGGTTATTTTTAAGTCTTTTTTTTTTTAACCTACAAGCTCTAATTTCTAAAGTGTTATTGGCTTCCAGAAAAATACTTTGACTAAGCAAATGCTACCAACTCTAAATAGGCTACACCTATAGAATGTGAATTGTTCAGAACTAATTTCTTTACTTGATATTAGTAGAAATTCCTCTACTTCATGCTTACTTCAGTGTGATAGTTTTATGTGAATGATTAAAGCATAGTTTCTATTTCAAATATCACTATTGAAAGTATTATTGCGGCTGGGGTTTTAACTCAGTGGTAGAGTGCTTTCCTAGCACATGTGAGACACTGGGTTGGCTCTCAGCACCACATAAAAAATAAATAAAAATAAAGGTATTGTGTTCATCTACAACTTAAAAAAATTTTTAAAAAAGAAAGTATAATTGAAGTATCGAAGGAATTTTATTTATATATTTATTTATTTTTAGTTGTTGTTGATGGACCTTTATTTTATTCATTTATATGTGGTGCTGAGCATCAAACTCGGTGCCTCACATATGTGCGGCAAGTGCT
Source organism: Callospermophilus lateralis (assembly GCF_048772815.1). Lineage (NCBI taxonomy): Eukaryota > Metazoa > Chordata > Mammalia > Rodentia > Sciuridae > Callospermophilus > Callospermophilus lateralis. The sequence goes on along the minus strand of NC_135307.1, from coordinate 108,179,335 downwards.
CTACCATTGAGCCACAACCCCAGCCCAGGAATTTTATTTTTATTTTCTAAAATATAAAATTATATAAGAACCTTTGGTTTTTGTTTGTTTGTTTACACCAAATAAGTTATTATTTCCTCCTATCTGTTGATTGAGCTGTCATCTTTATTGCTGTTTTTAGATTAAAGTATGGCTTTTTTTTTTTTTTTTAAGATCCCTGTAAGGTCTGATACTATTTCTCAGTCTGATAGTTCTAATAGTTATCAAAAGCTGAACCCTTGGATTTTATTCAAGTCTTGTAACCTGACCCTGGCAGTAATCAGCTATAGTCATAACCTCGGAAGGCCATGAGATATTTGTCTTTCATTGAATTTAATTTAAGTTCCTGTTCACAGTAGCCTCTTGACATATATTTGTTGATTGACCATATCTTTAAACATGTAATGTTCCTGGCATAAGATCCGAGACTGGCAAATGAGTTTAAAGGATAACTTGAGGCTTATGTTTCCTCAGAACTAAATTTTAATTGTTGTTCCCCTTATATTCTGTCTGGTATCATATTTTTCTGAGTTTCATAAATTTCAGAGTGATAATTACCACAGCCCACTTAAGATAATCACAGCCCACTTAAGATAACATATACATGTCTCACAAATCTAAGACACAGGTTAAAGTTATACTTAATCCATTCCATTTTAGAAGTTCTGCTGGGCCTGGGGGAATTGACCAGGCCAGTTTACAGAATTTCCTCTTTAAATCCTTCTAGATATAACCACAAGATCAGGGCAGGCTTCCCTTTTCAATGTAGAGCCAAATAGCCATGTGCCTGGAGTCCCAGTAACTCAGGAATTTGAGGTGGGAAATCACTTGAGCCCAGAAGTGTCATCTCAAAAAGCAAAAGAGGGCTTGGGGCTCAGCGGTAGAGTGCTTGCCTAGCATGTGCAAGGGCCTGGATTCAGTCCCCAGCACTGCATAAAGCTGAGGAGATGGAGAGTTGGCCAAAAAAATCTCATTAACTTGTTATATAGGAATAGAATCTGTATTGCTGGGTTCATAATCTCTAAATATTGATCACTGCAGAGTCTTGAATTTTCAGCATTCTTTGTGCACTGAAAACAAGGAGTAGATAGACCATTGGAGGCTCTTCTTCTTCTTCTTATCCTCCTCCTCCTCCTCCTTCTTTGTGAAAGGAGTTATTTAAGAGAGGCAAAGTTCCAGCTTTAAGAGACAAAGCTCCAGCAAGGGGAGAAAACATCTAACAGGGGTTTCGCTGGAGGCTTCTCTTAAGTGAGTTTCATACAACACCTAAGTAACTGAATAATGTAGACACAGTGGGTTACTGGCCTACATTAGCTTATTACAGCTATTTCACATAGTTGACTGAATGCTTTTATGGAGTTGTATTAAGCTGAAACCTGTAAAACTTTTTTCTTTAAGCTGCCATCAATCAAGGCTTTTTGTATTTTGTAGTTATTGAATTCATTCTGAGCACTTCAAATAAAATTTTATTTTAGCCCATTATTACTAAATATTGGAAATTTTTTTTTCAATTCTGATTGGTGATTATATATTGATCATTTTTAAATTGTAACTGCATATTTTCTCCCCCCAATAAGATTATAGTCTCCTGGATAACAAGGCTTACAGCTTCTTAACTTTTATATCTCAGAACCCAGTCAGCAGTAAGCAGTTCAGTGGCAGTAAGAAGTTAGGAAGATTTAATAAGCTTGCCGTTTTAGATTGTTACCAAATTATTAATAAAAATATTCCTTGAGGATGGCCATAAAAAATGTGGGATGGGCGCTGGGGCTATAGTTCAGTGGTAGAATACTTCCCTTGCTTGTGTGAGGCACTAGGTTTGATCCTTAGCACCACATAAAAAAATAAATGAATAAGCCTCTTCAACAAACGGTGCTAGGAAAACTGGAAATTCTTATGTAGCAAAATGAAATTAAACTCTATCTCTCACCATGCACAAAACTCAAAGTAGATCAAGGACCTTGGAATTAGACCAGAAACCCTGCACCTAATAGAATAAAAAGTAGGCCCAAATCCTCATCATGTTGGATTAGGCCTGGACTTCCTTAACGAGAGTCGTAAAGCACAAGAAATAAAATCAAGAATCAATAAATGGGATGGATTCAAACTAAAAAAGTAGCTTCTCAGTAAAAGAAATAATCAGTGAGGTGAATAGAGAGCCTACAGAATGGGAGCAAAATTTTAACACAGGCACATCAGATGGAGCACTAATCTCTAGGATATATAAAGAACCCAAAAATCTTAACACCAAAAAAACAAATAACCCAGTCAATAAATGGGCCAGGGAACTGAACAGACACTTCTCAAAAGGTGATATACAATAATCAACAAATATATGAAAAAATATTCAATATCTCTAGCAATCACAGAAATGCAAATCATAACTACTCGCCTGGTATGCGCCGGGCGCTGGGTTCGACCCTCAGTACCACATAAAAATAAAATAAAGATGTTGTGGCACCGAAAACTAAAAAATAAATATTAAAAAAAAAATACAAACAACAGTAAGTGTTGGTGAGGATGTGCGGGGAAAGGCACACTGATACACTGCTGGTGGGACTGCAAATTGGTGCAACCAGTCTGTAAAGCAATATGGAGATTCCTTGGAACACTTGGAATGGAACCACCATTTGACCCAGTTCCACTCCTTGGTTTATACCAAAAAGACTTAAAAGCAGCATTCTATAGTGATACAGCCACATCAATGTTTACAGCAGCACAATTCACAGTAGCTAAATTGTGGAACCAACTAGATAGATACCCTTCAGTAAATGACTGGATAAAGAAACTGTGGTTTATATACACAATGGAATATTACTCAGCATTAAAAGAGAATAAAACCATGGCATTTGCAGGTAAATGCATGGAATTGGAGAATATTATGCTAAGTAAGCCAATCCCAAAAAATCAAATGCCAAATGTTTTCTCTGATATGCGGGTGCTAATTCCCAATAAGGTGTGTGGGGGGGTGGGAGACTGGTAGGGGAAAATAGAGGTACTTTGGATTAGACAGAGGGGAATGAAGGGAGGGAAGGGAGTATGGGGATAGGAAGGGTACTAGAATGAATCAGGTATTATTATCTTATGTGCATATGTAACTACACGACCTGTGTGATTCTACATCATGTACAACCAGAAGAATGAGAAGTTATACTCCATTTATGTGTGATGTATCAAAATGCATTCTACTGTCATGTATAACTAACTAGAACAACAAAAAAGGAATTATTCCAAATGATTCTAGAACAAACAAAAATTTTCAAAGAAATATAGGAAGACAAATTTTTGCAAAATAATATAGCATGGTACTTTTTGCATACTGCAAGAAATACATATACTATAGATGTGTCCATAGAAGCATAGAAAGTATCTGAATGGATATTTAAAAGAAATTATTTTCTTTAAGAACATGAATAAGAATGGGAGGCATTCCAGGAATGGTGGCATATGTCTTTAATCCTGGTGACTCTGATGGCTGAGGTAGGAGGATGAAGTCTGAGGCTAGCCTGGACAACTTAGCAAGACCCACTGCATCTTTGCATGTTTCAAACTAAAATTTAAAAAGGACCAGGGATGTGGCTCAGTGGTAGAGCACACTCTGGCTTCAATCTCCAGTATACTAAAGAAAATTAATGGGAAGTGGTGATGCTTTTAAGGTTTTACTTTAATCTTGTAGTATTTTTTTTTTCATTTTTTTACCCTGTGCAGTTATAACAGTAACTAGTTTTTAAATTAGTGTACCAGTGAGTTCATGGTCTGTCTCCTGTGTCTTCTATCACTATAGCCTAGCTGTAAGAAAGCCCAAGCAACCTCCTCCTGCCCATTTATTCTGAGCCATGCATTAACAGTTTCAGGCATGAGTTCAATATATGATAATGAAGTGGTACAATACCATGTTTATCTTTCTAAACACCTTCTTGCAGGAGGAGAAAAGAAAATCATTACTAGAATGAGCTAGCTTACATAAGAGAATTTCCTATCTCTTAGGGCGTGGTCATTACTGAGAGTTATACATTTGGGATATTACATATTTGCAAGGGAAATTTGTGTGCTTAGATAGAAGGTTAGAATGTTTGGCTGTAAGACCTATTTGAACTCCTAAGATTTTATAAGAAGCCCTTAAAGAATACATTACTATACAAGAAACATCCTGGTTATATTTCTTGTGCAGATGTTTATATTTGGCATCTTCCTCAGTTTCTGAAGACAAAAACTGATTTCATAAAAGTTAATTACATTTTAAATATAATCCAGGCAAAAGAAACATACATAAAATCAGTGTATGTTTTCCCAAAATGAGATGACACAGGTGGAGAATACATTTTTACTTGCAACTTGCTGTTTAAATTATTGAACCTACCATTGATGAAGAATTTCTAAATTTAATACAAGGAAAAAAATAATATTTTTTTGTTGTAGATGGACACATACCTTTTTTCATTTCTTTATTTTTATGTGGTGCTAAGGATGGAACCCAGTGTCACACATGCTAGGCAAGTGCTCTAGCTACAAAAATTTTAAATGTGAAACTTTGTAATTGTATGTAATCACTATGAAAAAGTATTGTATTTTTTTCTCACTGATGAAAAATCAAAAGTTTTAAATTTTCTCTTCTGACTAAACCAGATATTCAGTTTTATTTTTGCTTCATTTCTAATATCACAGTGTTTTTGATTTTTCAAGCACAGAGGCTTTTGACATTGGGCACAATTCTGCTTTTCTTTGCAGATGTAGTTTCTATAGATTGTTCTAAGTACACAAGATTGGGAGTCAGGATTTAATGATTAATTCTGAATTTCTTGGAATTTGCTTGTCCTCCTAGCAGCTTCAGTGTTTGGTGCAGTGGGCCAGCGTGCTTCATAAGAAAGAGCAGCATTTAATCATGGTAATTAAAGGCTATGTGCCTTCTAATCAACAGATGAAAGCATTCCATGAACTGTCACCATCTTTCTTATTTTCTTATCATTTTTTTTAGTCATCAGTGTTTTGTTAATTGTGTTATAGTCACCATGGGCAAATTTATTTTCCTTGTGTGGGAATATTTTTTAAGTTTCCCTGTGTCTTCATGATCTTTTACTTAGGAAAGTACATGCATTACCATTTTAAAATTTCCCATCCCACAAATCCTTATCCAGTATATCTTCCATTTTGCTTATATTTTAGCACCCAAAATCAGAAACTTGGTATATAACAGATTTTGGGCAGAGATAGTCAGGAATCTGTATCCTAAACAGGTCTACTTCAGGAGAACAACAGAGGTGAAGATTCAGCCTGGCACAGGTGGTTGTACTCCTATAATCCCAGCTACTCAGGAGACTGAGGCAGGAGGCTTACAAGTTCTAGGCCAATCTGGGTAATTTACTGACTCTCAAAAGAAAAATAATTGGGGAAATAGCTTAGTGATAGAACATTTTCCAGCAAATGTGCAAGACTCATTTCCCAGTACCAAAAGAAACAAAACAGTTGAAGATTCATATCTAGATATGGTCTGGCCACATGATAAAGGCCTACTATATGTTTAGTAACTGAACAAAGATGAATAAACCAGAACCAACTATGCAACTGAAGTGGAGAGGAAGTCCCACAAAAGGAAAGGATGAATTAGTGGGAGCAATCATAACAAAAGAGGACTAGGGTTGGGAGGTTAGGCAAATGTCAAGAAAACAGGACTCTAGATGTAGAAGTGAGAGTGCATATAGATAAAATATGGTAGAGTACTCTGATTTGACCAGAAGCTGTAAAATTGCCTTTATTGTTGTTCTTGGAGTAAGCTATTAGGAGCAATGGTTTTAAACAATAGCTTTGACATTTTTAGCGAAAGCACTAGAGTAGGTTATGGTAAATTCCCTTCAGTTCACTGAGTGTTTGGAAAGAATGAACTATAATAAAAACCAACTACAATAATCTCTTTGCTTCTGGAGTGTTTCTAAAGGATTGGAGGAATTCATCGTGTCCTTGTTAAACACTTAATTCTACTTCACCCTGCCTGGAAAAAGTCTCAAGGACTCTAGGAATAAATTTCATATCCCAGCTTATTTTAGTCTAGGCTGTCATGTCCTGGCTTTCTAGTAGCTATTCTGATTGACTGTTGACTATTCTGTTATAAAGAAGATGCTAATCCTTAAATAAAGAAATGAAAATAAGATCCTTATTGAAACTTCATAACTACAACAAAGCATAGGCAAAAATCTCATTGGGCAGAGAAAACAAGTGAACTTGCTAAATATCAAATAGGCATGTCTTGTGATTATTTAAACACACCCCCCCTCCCATTTTTAAGTACAGGGAAGGTATAGTAACTTATTCAGGGTCACACAGTAAACAGACCCAAACTTGGAATGTTTTCCCCACTTTTTTATACAGATTTTTTTTAATTGGATTCAGGTACCTAAGTTCATTAATCCCTTGCCTAATTATAAATCAATGGTGGGAGATAGTTGTAAAATTATTTAACTGGGGCAAAGTCTTGGAACTCTCCCTTTCCTTCCCCCCAGTGAAAAAGTCATATTTTCTATTCACGCGGTTTCTCTAAGTTTTGTGACATAGAGAGCTTTGTTACCCCTAGAACCATTTATAGGCTTTGTAAGTTTTGAAAGTAAATTGATTGTTGCCAAATGTGGTAGCACACAGCTGTAATCCCAGCGATTTAGGAGGCTGAGGAAGGAGGATTTTTACATTTGAGGCCACCCTTTACAAGACCATCTTAAAATTAAAAATAAAAAAACTGGGACTGGAGTTGTTGCCTGACATGTATGAGGCCCTGGGTTCAATCCTCAGCACCACATATAAAATAAAACAAAAAATCCATTAACAACTAATAAAAAATTTAAAAGCTGGGAATGTAGCTCAGTGGTAAAATGCCTCTGGGTTCAATCTCCAGTTTAAAATAAAAAGGGAGGAAGAAAAAAATTTGGAAAAAACCTTTTGTTCTCCAGTTGAGTATGAAGTTTTCATAAAGGAAGAAAGAATAAAATAGAAAACTTGGTAACAGTACAAGTAAAAACTAGTTCCCTTTTTGCCATGTGTAAATCTCCCAGAGGTCTTTCTATTAGAGATATTATAAAGGGAAGAGCTATACCAGTAAGTTCAGGGGAAAATTGTATTAATTAGTATGAAGAGGCTGTCTTGAGGACTGAAGATTTCCACATTGCCATCTCTAATTATAGGCAGTGTGAATCATCTGAGAAAACTAAGAATTGGAACAAGGGGAAAAAAAGTTCAGGCCAGGTTTTTCCCACTATTTTCTGTGTGATCCATGGTTAACTCTGTGCCCCTGCTGAGTGCCTCAGTTTCCTTATTTATATAATAAGAAATCTCCTCTGTTTCTTGAGTTTACAGACGTACTGTTGTTTGTTTGTTTGTTCTTTGGGTTTTTTTCTTTTCTTCTTTTTTTTTTTTTTTTTTTTTTTTTGATATGTTTGTTTTTTGGTACCAGAAATTGAACCCAGGGTGCTTAACCACTGAGCCTCATCCCCAGCCCTTTTTATTTCTTATTTTGAGACGGGGTCTCCTTTCCCCAGCCCTTTTTATTTTTTATTTTGAGACGGGGTCTCCTTAAGTTGCTTAGGGCCTTGCTAAATTGCTGAGGCTGGCTTTGAACCAGACCTGGCGTGCACCAGACCTGCTGGTGTTGAACGAGGTAATATCTATAAAGGTCTTGAATTCTTAAGGGGAAAATGCTTTGTAAACACAAGGCAGTATTGGTTTACATTGAATCTGAAGATCTCATTCCTTGTAAAAATGGAAGTATCCAGCCTGGCAATTCTGTAATCCCACTGACTTTCGAGGCTGAGGCAGGAGGATTCAAGTTTGAAGCCAACCTTCTGCAAGTTGGTAAGACTCTCAGCAACTTAACAAATTTCTATCTCAAAATAGAAAATAAAAAAGGCTGGGATTGTAGCCCAGTGGTCAAGCACTTGCCTAGCATCATGCACAAGGTTCTATCTCCAGCATTGGGGAAAAAAAATAAAAAGAACAACAACAACAAAAAAGATAATATTCACTCTTTTAGAGTTTTTTGTTTGTTTGTTTGTTTGTTTGTTTGTTTTAGATGAAAAGTAATCATTTTGGTTTTGAGGCGTTTTTGATGGATTCTCCAGCAGTAGTGAATTAATGTTTACCAATCCTTTCTCTGGCTCAGTAGCTCAGAATTCCAGCTTTGGTGAACCCATTATATCTGTCATCTTTAGAGAGATGTTTATTTTTTTCAAAAGGTGCTAAATGTGCTCCCCTGAATATAATTATGCTAACTTGAGTCTCCTTTGTGAGAATGAATACTTTACTTCCACAACTCTACAGCATTCTGTGCAGTTTGGAGGGCACATTTGGGCACAGGCAATTTAATATATGTGGTTTAAGAAAAATAAATAAATTGCTGTATCTGTATTTGTTCTATAAAATTGTGAAACAGGGCCAGGGGTGTACCTCAGTGGTAAAGTACTTGCTAGTGTGCAAAGGTAAGTCAACTTGAAATTATTATTCAGGGACCAGGCCAATTGGATCAGTTCATTTGTTGCTATCATAACTGGGTACATTTTATGAATCCTCAAAAGAAGTAGTGTTGTTGATGTTGGACTACCCAGATACAACAAGTAAGGAAGATTCAATTTGGTGGTCTACAGGAATGTTACTGAATCTCATCTCTCTTACCACCACCCCAAGATATATTTTGGACCATCTTCTACCACTTGTGTAGAGGATGAGACTTTTTTTTTTTTTTGCACCAGGGATTGAGCTCAGAGGCACTCGACCACTGAGCCACATTCCCAGCCCTATTTTGTATTTTATTTAGAGGCAGAATCTCACTGGGTCTTACTAAGTTGTTTAACGCCTCGCTTTTGCTAAGGCTGTTTTGAACTCCCTATCCTCCTGCCTCTGCCCCCTGAGCTCTCAGGTGTGTGCCACCACACCCAACCTGGGTGAGACTTTCTTATGAAGACAGATAGCATAAAGGATCAGGTAATAAGTTATTTTAGGCTTTGTGAGCTGTCTTTGTTGCATCTACCCAACTTTGCCCTTTTAACACAAAAACAGCCACAATCATATAGCTGAAGAAGCTATATTTATGAACACTGAAATTTGAGTTTTATGTAATTGTTGCATGTCATGAAATATACTATTCTTGTTAGATTTTTTATGGTTTCTGTAGTTTGCATAGTTTCTGGTTTCTGCTATCTGTTGACCCCTGCTCTAGCCTAACAATGAATAAAACTCCTCTTTTTTTAATCACTCCATGAATATTTGCAGAATATAAAAATAAACTCAAGGAAGTAGATGCTACCCTTGAGGAACTTTAGTGAAAAGCTTTACTGAAAGAGCTATATCTCTTTCTCACTCTGGACATTTGAGTGTAATATGCTGCTGTACTGTGAGCTTCATAAGGGCAAGAAGCATCTTTTATTAATTCTTACGTTATTTGCATATCTCTTGATCCAAAACAGAAACTCAAGAAATTGGTTAAATTGATGAGATCTTAGCATGTAAACTCCTGGAGCCACATTTCACTGGCAGCAGTGTCACTATGTTTCAGCTTCTCTCTGTTACCCTCAGCCTTTTCATTTGCTTATGCCAGCAATTCTTTATTAATTGTGTTAGGGAAGCAAAATAGAGGTACGAATGACTAATCAAAGATATCAGAATGTAGTCTCCTAATTACTTCTACAAAGACTTGGTGTACAGGAAATGACATTGGCATTTTCACTATTACTTTTGGACTTAGGGTATAACCAGGAACTCCATGGTGAAAGCTCTGGAATTTAAGCCTCTTAAAGGTAGGAAGTATATGCAATTCTCAACAATATTATGGCTATGGTTTGCAGATCTTGATACTTAACTGAGCTGTTATAAATAGTTAGAGAATTATTTGGACACAATCACATTCAACCAGTTGACATTCATATCTTTTTGCTCTCAAAAGTTACAGTTCAGCAAAAATAGCTCTCTTGTCCTTCTACTTTGCCTTAAAAAAAAAAAAAGGGAGTAACTTTAGAGAAGATATTTGCAGATATCTCTGTACATTTTTCCAAAAAGGGAAAAAGTTTAATTTATAAAAGTATTTTGGAAGTTCTAGAGAAAAACTAATGACTGAAAGTTTAGAAAAATATATATATTAAAGAAATTCCTGGGCTCAAATGATCCTCCTACCTCAGCTCTCCATGTACCTAGGACTACAGGTACATCCTACTGTGCCCAGTGATTTAAGTATTATAAAGTTTTTATTAAAATTTCTCTGATTTAAAGATAATATGTGGGTCTGTTTAGCAAGTGAGAAAGAGATAAATTTTAAACAGCTGATAGGCTTTTAGCTTTATTAATGAATTTGAGTGATAAGACACTAAAGAGGTAAAATTATTTAAACAAGTTGAATAACCTTCAACTTGAAACACCTTAATTATTGAAAAAATTGTAAACAAATCAAGGATGATTAAAATATCAGAAAATAAGTTGCTGGTGCCTGGTGCGGTGATACATAACTTGTAATCCCAGTGACTCTGGAGGCTGAGGCAGGAAGATCACAAGTTTCAGATCAGCCTGAGCAAGACACTAAGCAACTTAGTGAGACCCTATCTCAAAATAAAAAAAACAAAAAGGGCTGGAGATGTGAAGTGGCAAAGTGCCCCTGGGTTCAATCCCAAGTAGCAAAAAGAAAGAAAAAAGGAAAGAAGTTGTTGGGGCCCATGATGTACTATTTTGTCATATTTCCTATATTGAAGTTCTGTGACTATGGAGCTTTGGTAACAAGTGACTCTTTGGGCCACTAATTTGAGTTTGGGGCTTTGGTTCAAAACATAAGAACACTGTATTTCTGGTCATTTGGTTGTTAGGTTAACATAACAGATAACTAGACCACCCACCAGTTGTCATAGATCATATCTACCTACAAGTTTATAATTGTCTTATTTAATGCTAGGATCTGTGACAGTGCTTTCTAAGGAAAGTAACTGTTAAACAAAGTGGAGTCACATGTGAAGCAAGGATCTAAAGTTAGCATATAAGGTGAAAATTATACTTAAAGTTGGTCTTGAAGCTGGGCACAATGGCACATGCTTGTAATCCCAGCTATTTGGGAGGCTGAGGCGGTAGAATCTCTTGTGCCCGTGAGTTTGAGACCAGCCTTTACAACATAATGAGACCCTGCCTCAAATGGGGGTGGGGGAAGGTTAACCTTAAAATCCTTTAAATTTCCCACAGATTATAGCCTAACTGGATGTGTATATATGATCACATTCTCTAATTATGTACTGTACATATGGATAGGTAATACATCAATGTATTGTGAATAAATTGTGTACTTTGCATAGTGGTACAAAGCTTATATAAACAAGGGAACATCTGCATGATAACTAATAGTAGTGTTTTATGTATTTTTTTCTAAAGTATATGAAATTTGGGTAAATAAATTTGGTCTTATTCTATAATACATCAAACTTTTCATTTTTTTAAAATTAAAAAAATAATTCTTACAAAAAACTTGACCTAAATTATTTCTAAAACCATGTTACAGTTTAATTCTTTGTTTTCTCCCAAAAAGCTCCCTACTGGCAGAGCCTGGTGTCAAATCTTATTTTCTCCTGCCTCCCTAGGAGGAGCACCCAGTGTAGTACCTTCCATGTAGTGAATGCTTAGGAAATGGCTTAAAGAGGAGGTGAGTGAGCAGCTATGTGTTTGTGTCTTAGTCACCACTATTTTGATTACAAATAATAGAAGCTATTCAAATTAACTTGTACTCAAAAGGAGGATTTACTGGAAGAATGTAGGGACTTGTCACCAAACCAAGGAAAGAAATATATAGCCCTCACTAGAAACTGGACAAAGCACTTGAGAAACCTCTAGGGACCAAGAGAACTACTCAGTATCCCTGACTTTCTAACTCTTCTTTATCTGACTTTCCTTTTGCTTGGGGCCATAAAATCTCTTGCCTGTGCTTCTGTTTACCTGCATCATTTTTTTTTTTTTTTATATCACAAGCCTTCTCTTCTTCTCCTGTCATTGGTGGACCAGAGCCTCCCTTGTATCCCTTCTCCTCAATTTAAGCACCTCCAGAGATTGACGAGTCCTACTGTCCCTGTTGGAGGTTCCCAAGAAAGAAACTGACTGATTAAGTTTGAGTTAGCTTTGCAGTCCTAGTTCAGAAAGTGTATTCCAGGGGTCCCAATCATGTAGGCCCCGCTACTCAGCAGAGAGTAGATTCTCTAAGAATGGGGCTTTAAGAACTGGGAGAAAGGGGTAGACAGTAGGACATGAGAACGGTGAGCTCAAACATACTTTACTTTTCTCTTTATGTAACACTTGGTTAAAAAAAAAAACAGACAATCTCAAGAAAACATCTTGAGATTCTCTAAGTAGGGAATAGAGCCTATTAAAATAACTTTCCTCACTCTGGCCTAGGAAAGTGAGGATTCTCAGAAACAGAACTGCTCCTTTTACAATGAATGGGTAGCCTCTCTCATTCTTTGAAGATGATGAGTTCAGGTTTAAAACTGAATGTCAAACGTCAGCCACTGAGGACCTGCTCTTTTCAGTGGAAGTGGCCTGTTTGAATATTAGGGTAATGGCAGAAGCCTTACATGAAAAACAAAAAAGTTCTAGACCTGCCCACAAGGTAAAGGATGAGGTGGGGGAGGGGAGGGAGCAGCACCAGTGTCACATTGCTCCTCTTAGGGAGTAGAACCTAGAATATAAAAGTGTGCCTAAGTTAGTCAGTAGCAACAACCTGAGATCACTATGTGGAAAGCAGCCCTGGGTTATAGTAATATGGAACAAACTTCAGACGGGGGAAGATGTGTGTTTGTCATTTCCTGAAAGAGAGAGATTCCAAATTCCCCTATGTTGTCTCCAGAACACATTTTTAAAGGACATTTAAATGCTTCTATCAATGTTACAATTTAAGTCCAAACAGTGACTAATACTTAATTTTATGGGGAAAAAAAGAAAAAGAGGGAGAAAGGGCTGTTTCATTTACTAGTCTTGGAAGGGTTTGATTCACATAGTCAGTAATAATAATTTACTAGTCTTTAATGAAGTTAAAATGGTGATATTGTAATCTCCAATTATTCTTCCAAGGATGAAACATTGTGATCTTAATCTTTATTAACTACCTGTACTAATTTGCCAAAAAATAATGAATATTTCTGAGGCCCAACATTTTGGACCAGGATAAATTCTCTGATTGGTTATCTTTTGTATTTCTCATAGCTTAGAGGTTTGGGACAACCTTTCTCATATTATCGCTAATAATATACTCTACTATATAGTGAAGTATAAGCAAAAAAACCTTATGTGATGCTGTAAGAGACTTGTTTATCTGCTAGAGCTGGACCCTATGTGTCCCTTCTCTGCCCTCAAAACTCTCAAATGGCTCTAAGTCACATGAGACATATGAGGTAATTGCCTTTAATTATATTAAATTTTAGAGAATTTATTTTTCTCCCTCCTACAAAAGAAAACCACTTCTGCTTTACACATTTTGGACCAGTAATTTCTTTAATTACAAATGAAGTGTTTTGAGTTTATTACGGAAATTGTTTGGTCTGCATAATTCCTTACAGTAACACAAAGTACTAACACCTTTTCAATGCACTGTTTTGCAAAGTACAGAACTGCTAGAGGTATTTGCTCAGTGTGAAGGCAGGATTGATTACCTGGATTTTGTCTTCTTACAAGGGACTTCATGAAAAACAGAACAAAAATGGTTTCCAAAAATAGACATAAGAAACTTATAAGTGGACTGGACTAAAGAGTTGTAATTATTTGAAAAAAAATTGATTTAGTTCTTTTGTAGTCAATAGAATAGGCACAGACCCTGAAGGTTCTGGTGTTATTCCCTCCTTTTAATTCTAGGTCATACTTGACTTTTTGGTATCTACTCACGTCTCTCTTACTGTGTACCTTCATATTTTCTTTCTTCCTTACCCTCCTAGCCATTCTTAAGACATTGAGTAATGCTTAGTGACTGCTCTTAAAGAATGCTTGCAAAAACTTGGTCAAGGGCTGGGGTTGTGGCTCAGTGGTAGGGCACTTGCCTAGTACGTGTGAGGCACTGGGTTCGATCCTCAGACCAAATAAAATAAATAAATAAATAAATAAGTAAGTAAGTAAAGTAAAGATATTGTGTCTGTCTACAACTAAAAAAAAAAAGAAAAACAACTTGGTCAAAGACAGGAGTTTTAGTCCAAACTAAAGGCTGGAGTAAGCTTGGTGTCTTACCGCATATGACTCATAGCCCTCAGTCCCTCCCTTTCCTTATTCATAATATATCAAGGTTTATCATTTAGAAGGGGTAGGGTGTTACATAGCATCTCCAAAGCCATGGAGTACTATGGAACAAAAGAAATGAATCATTGAAGTGATTTTTTCCTGAGGTTATGAGAAACTGGAAGCATGTATCTATGATCTTACATTAAAACTTAACTAATTTCTTTCTAGTAGTTGTCATTGTTAAAAGAATATTTTCCTTAGGTTCCAATAATAGACAACATAAAGATAGATAACTCTTTATACCTACTATCAAAATAGTACTTCAGTTGCTAGCTAAGCCCTTTTATATTTGTAGAATATAAATTATCTATAAGCATAATTAAGACAAAAATCAACAAAAGATTAATTTTAAACATTTGTGACCAATTATATTGTTATTTTCTTTCTACAATTCCTAAGTAAGTTTGTCAGCTCTGTACACCTCTGCATTCTTGTACTTTCAACAGTTTAACAAACTTTTAACTTTTCCCCTGCATTTTTCTTTTTTAAAAATTTCATATTGCTTTAATTTATCATCCATTGCCAGCTTATAAGTAACCTCTTAATAATAATTATTTTAGTGATAATGTGAAGATATGAAGTTTTTACTGTCAAAATTATACTATGGGACTGGGGTCGAAGCTCAGAGCACTTGCCTAGCACATGTGAGGTACTGGGTTTGATCCTCAGCGCCACATTGAAAAAAAAAAAGATTAATTTTGTTGGTCATTTAATCTGGAAGGCAGGTGCTATTTTGAGAGAAGGAAAGACATTTATTTGATGTGTGACTTTCAGTACTATTATCTAAGATGAGTAATTCTGCATAGTTGTTCACCTACATCTGGGAGCAGCAAGATAAAATTGTAGGTACCATAAACACCTATCATGGAAGCAATAAGAGAGTCATTGTAGAAATATTGTAACTCTGAATCACTGGTATTATGGTTCGGGTATGAGATGTCCCCCCAAAGCGCCAGTGTCAGTGCAAGAATGCTCTGAGGTAAAATGCATTGGGCCATGGCTGGTAGAGGTGGGTCGTTGCGGGTGTACTTCTGTGGCCCTTTCCCCATGCCACAGAGAAGTGGCACTTCCCTGAAAGTATCTTTCTCTCCCTCTCCCCCTTCCTTCCTGGCCACCATGTAGTCAGCAGCTTTCCTCTACTACCACCCTCCTGCCATGGTGTTCTAGCTTCCTTTGGGCCCAAAGCAATGGAGTCAGCTTACTATGGTTTAAATCTGCGAACCAGAGTAAACCCTCTTTTATGTTGTTCTTGTCAGGTATTTTGGCCACAGCAGTGCTAATCTCACTAACTCAGCTGGGAATCTTTATACTTACTTGAAATCTTCATACTTGTGGTTTGACTAAGAGAACATTTTTGTACAATAGTCCCAAGAAATTTTAAAAAAGAAGGGCTGTAGTTGTGGCTTAGAGGTGTAAAAGGCTGGCCTAGCATGTGTGAGGCACAGGGTTCGATCCTCAGCAACACATAAAAATAAAATAAAATTTATTTTGGGGGTGCTGGGGATGTGGCTGAAGCGGTAGCGCTTGCCTGGCATGCGTGCGGCCCGGGTTCAATCCTCAGCACCACATACAAAGAAAGATGTTGTGTCCGCCAAAAACTAAAAAATATTTAAAAATTCTCTCTCTCCTCTCTCTCTCTCTCTCTCTCTCTCTCTCTCTCTCTCTCTCTCTCTCTCTCTCTCTTTTTAAAAAAATATTTTTGGAGGGCTGGGGATGTGGCTCAAGCAGTAGCGCGCTTGCCTGGCATGCGTGCGGCCCGGGTTCGATCCTCAGCACCACATACAAACAAAGATGTTATGTCCACCGAAAACTAAGAAAAATAAATATTAAAATTCTCTCTCTCTCCCTCTCTCTCTGTCTCTCTCTCTCTCTTAAAAAAAAAGAAAAAGAAATGTGGCAAAATATTTTAAAAATATATTTTTTGTATTGTGTCCATATACAACTAAATATATATGTGTATATATATATATATATATATATATACATATATATGGTGTCCATCTACAACTATGTATATATGTATGTGAGTATGTATGTGTGTATATATATATATATATATATATATATAAAGAAATTTAAACAAGAACACAGAAAAATCCTCTTTATGTTATCATTCCCTGCACATTTAAAATTGACTGAATTTGATTTACTCTGTGTGTTTTAGAATTTTGAGGGAAGCATTATGCATTCCAAATAAAAAATTGAAATACTGTGTCATTGAGTTATATTTCTTATAACTTTTTCTATTGTTGTTGTTGTTCTTCATAGAACAACATATGCTTGGACCTATGCTAGATGCTAACATACAAATATAATTAATACACAGTAGTCACTACCTTCAGATAGCCTTCATTAATAAGGAAGACAGATACATAGACATAGAAAGGGTAATGGGAGTGGGACTGGAGTGTTAGTGCAGCAGGAGAATCTTCGTTTTCCTCCACCATACCAATTTAAGCTCATATTAACAGCATAGTCTAGCGATATTCCAGTTCCCAGGAAGCTTGTGAATAAGATCATTGTAAAACATTTTCATCATAGAATAGAATAATCTTGATTCCTTAATTCTGAATCTAACTGTTTTTGTTATTAAACCAACATTTTGAGTAAACTCACGATGAACTGGTTCATATTATAGAGAAGTATTTTTCTGTCAGAGAAATGAAAGGAATTCTATTTGTTCTTTTTTAAAAAAAATATTTAGTTTTTAATTGTAGTTGAACACAATACCTTTATTTTATTTATTTATTTTTATGTGGTGCTGAGGATTGAACCCAGAGCCTAACAAGTGCTAGGTGAGTGCTCTACCGCTGAGTCACAACCCCAGCCCTCTATATCTTCTTTTTTAAAGAAACAAACACAATGTATTATCTCTTATCTTTGTTATATTACATTATTTTTATATGTATATACATATATATACACACACATATATATTGTGTCCACCTACAACTATATATATATATATATATATATATGTTTCAAAAATTATGCTTTTGCTTTTCCCTTTCCCTAATTCCTATGCAGTATCATTTGGTTTATCTATTTCTGTTTTCTTGTTGAATGTACATGTTAGCGTTGTCTTTCCTGATGATACTTCCTCATGTATTTATAATGCCCTGATTTCTCACAGCCAATGATGAGATCAAAAGAGAAAGAGTTCAATTTTCTTTTTGTGGTGCTGGGAATTAAACCCACAGTCTTGTGTGTGCTGGGCAAGTGCTATACCACTGAATTACATCCCTAGCCAAGAGTTTAATTTTGGAGAAAAAATTATCCTAATTTTTTTAACTTAAAAAAAAACTGTATACATAATGCAAAAGAAGGAGCTTACCAAAGTCATTTTGTCTTTCACAGTGTTCTCCAGCCTGCCTTTAGAAGATAGTTATCACCAAAATATACTTATGTTTTATATTGAAATGTTAATATAATTTTTTATATCCAGGTATTAATAGAAGTATAGGACTTATTTGAATTTGCTTTACAGTTTAATAATTTGATTAATTACTTTTTGTGGTACGGGAATTGAACCCTGAGCCTTGAAAATGTTAGGCAAGTACTTTGCTACTGTGCTACATGCTAACCCTCCATCCCTTTTGTTTTACTTTGAGTCAGTTAGGGTCTTGCAAAGTTGCCCAGGCTGGCCTCAGAAAACTTCTTATCTTTTTGCCTAAGTTCTCAAGTAACTGGGTTACAGACATGAGTTACTGTGCCCAACTATAATTTGGTTTCATAAAAAGAATAAAATGCTAATTATTAGGCAGTAATATGATCAAACCAAAAACTTCAACATGGTTCTATTTCAGTTCTCAGTCTAATGTGCATTTAAAAATATCTCTACTTAGAGTAGGTATTTTCATAGTGCATTATGGAATCTTTTTAGGTAACAGCTTGGATGATAAAGAAGCCATTATCCTTGATGTGTGTTTAACTCAAGTTAAATTTATGGCAGAAGAAATTAGCTATAGTGTGAACATCTCACTTCCTATTCTGTGTACCTCGATATGCATGTGAACCATATGTGCAGCAGGGCTTATAAGAATGTTATTGATAGATGAAAAGGCTGTTTCATTGTAGGGGAAATATATAAGATAACATGGGTAGTAAATGTACATAATCTTGCAGTTTTGATTTAGAAGAGCTGTGATTAAACAGCTCCTGTGTAGTTGACTGATTTAGGTGGGAAACCTCATTTTTGTGTTACTTACAGAGCAGATGAGAGATTGTAAAGCCACCTTAGTTTTTTGTTTTGTTTTTGTTGTTTTGTTTTATTTAGGGGGGCGGTACCAGGGATTGAACTCAGGGGCACTCAACCACTGAGCCATATTCCCAGCCCAATTTTGTATTTTATTTAGAGACAGGATCTCACTGTATTGCTTAGTGCCTCGCTTTTTAGAGAGGCTAGCTTTGAACTTGCAATCCTCCTGCCTCAGCCTCCTGAGCTGCTGGGGTTATAGGCGTGCGCCACCGCACCGAACACCACCTTAGTTTTTGATATACTATAGATCAAAGAATTCAATGCCTATCTACCCCATCCAACTCTCCCACATCCATTCCCATTCCTTCATAATTACTTATAGGAAATAACCTTGTCTATTATATGTTTAGTTTTGGTTGCATTTAAAGCTTTTTTTTTCTTTTTTTTCTTTTAGTTATAGTTGGACACAATGCCTTTATTTTATTTATTTTTAGGTGGTGCTAAGGATCGAACCCAGCGTCTCACACATGCTAGGCGAGTGCTCTTCCACTGAGCCACAACTTCAGCCCTAGGCAGGAGTTTTGACTGGCATTGTTGTTATAAATTATAGACATTACTCAAAATACTTTTGTGAATTCCTAGTAAACATACATAGGAATTTCTGGCAAGAGATGCCTAGATTTGGTACTAAAAATTGTTGAAAACAAGATCATTTGTCTCATTTAACTGATCCTTAAGCACTGGCTACAAGTCTAGAAAATCATGCCAATATTATATTTCTAAGGAGGCATGACTTTACTTTAGGAAAGAGGATAGTATGCCCAGATATGCAATTTAGCCAATTTAAAGGAATAAAATGTTTATTAATTAAGATTAGATTTGGCTGTTTAAAAAAATTCAAATAGGTGTAACACAGTCAAGGTAGAGATTGATTTTTCTTTTAGTTAAGAAAAATCCAGGAGGAAGGGAAGTCCAACATTGGCATGGCTATTCCAGAGGAATGAAGGACTCTTCTGGTTTTTCTCTATCCATTCTTGGAGCTGTCTTACATTCTCAAGGTGTAATGACTTGAGAACCTTCAAAGAATATCTCCCATTTGAGTAAGCTCCCTTGAAAGAACTGTTCTAGAATGACTCCACCCAGTGATTACTGTTTCCATGATTGTCAAGTGAGACTAGAAAGTTTTAACTGAGTAAGTTGGTTTTTGCAACAGTCAGAAGTTCTGTTATTAAATAGGAATAAGGGGGAATGGATATTGGGCAGGCTCCTGACAGAGTGTACCACAGCTAGCTTTGAAGAATGTTATATTGTATTAGGAAAATACAATTGTGGTGGCATCAAAAAATATTAAATAGGACATAAAAGGTTTCCTAACTCCGTCTACTGTATATCTGATAGTAAAAGCAATAAATCTCTAGGGTAGTGTTTTGTATTGGATTTCTTAGCAGGACTCATTGGAAACAGCTGTTAGATTTTGTGTATTTTAAATAAACTGAAAAAAATGACTTCTTCAGAACGGCAGGGGGAAAAAGACACTTCAAATTACTCCTGTTTCCTTATTGGAGACAGGGAAAATGAAAACAACCACTAAAGTTAGCTGGAGCAGATTATACTATATTAGATGATACAATCCAGGAATGAATATACTGAAAGAAAATGCTAATGTTTAGTATTTAAGTGGAACAAGACAGACTAATGCAGTACATGAAATAAATATTGCTGTATAGACCTATTTAACTATAGCAATAAATCACTAACTCCAGATATACAAGACCTTCCCTGTAGAGTAGGATATATTAGATGTATATTACTCTGCCCGTATTTCACCCCTACAAATAAGATGAGAATGGGAAGATGGAGTTTTGTTGTCTAAAACGCTTGGAGAAGTAGAAGCTAACAATAATTAATGTCATATATGACTGTGGACTGGTTTACATAAATATGTGAGATAGAAATATTTCTGCTCTGTGAAACCGGATAATTTTTTTATGTTCTATAGTTTCATAAATATGCACTGTTATCATAATGCCAGTAACATGTGTTTATTGTATGCCTCATATTTCCAGTACACTTTAAGGGGGAAATTCATTCTCAAGTTGCCACTTCGGTAAGAAAGCCTAGGTTTTGGCATCTTTTAACTATGAATTTCAAATCTTGGAAAAACCAAACCTGGTTTTTGTTTTTGTTTTCCTCTTCTTTTTCCCTTCATAATTGCTTATCAGCAACCAAATGCTAAGTGTCTGTTGACTTTTCTCCAGCTGATAGAAAACAGAGCACTACAGAGACTCCCTGTGAGAAAAGAGCCAGTTGTGTTGGCCTGGGGCCAGGCTATACCCTCTCTGACTTCACCCCTTCAATCTGAGTTCTCCATGGGGCAGCAGTTGCAAACAGCTCCATGTGGCTTTGGCAGGAAGCATAAGGAGTGCTAATGAAACTAGCTAATGCAACAAGGTCAATTAGCCTGGTCTTTGAGCTCAGCGAGCCATCCTTTGAACCTTTTATGATGTTGCATTTTCAGGCATCCTTTGGGAAGAATAGTTTACACTCTGTTCCAATAAGGGATCAAGGACCATTCTCTGTTTTATGTAGCAGTGGAAATGCCTTTGGCACTCTGGTATTAAATAACTGCTTATTTGAACATATTGTGTAATGACTTAGCCTTTCCTACACATTATTAGTTTCCATTGAAGCTATTGTGCTCACTTTAACTTTTCCAGTAGGGACTGTGAAAGGAAATGGAAATTTTACAAAATGAACTTTATATCTTATTCACTGTTAAAGCAATTGTCTCATTCTTTGTTTTTTGTGTCTCCCATTCTATATCTCATTTCCCCTCTGCTTTCAGGTGAAGGTCTCCCACAAGTGTACTACTTTGGACCATGTGGGAAATACAATGCCATGGTGCTAGAGCTTCTTGGCCCTAGCTTGGAGGATTTGTTTGACCTCTGTGACCGGACATTTACTTTGAAGACGGTGTTAATGATAGCCATCCAGTTGGTAAGTTGTCATTGCCACTCCAAAAGGCCACTCCCCCCCCCCATATCCTTATGGGCCTTTTGGTTATTAATTAGCTGTGAATTGGTTTTTATAAGCTAATGGCATTCTAGGAAGTTGGCTGGGGCAAAAAGTGTTAACTCAAAGAAGTCACACTGAATCTGCAGTTTGCTGTATTTTAAGAATTTGTACCTTGGAGCAAAACCCTGCCCTAAACTGAAGTAATAATATATAATTTAGATTAGAAAGAAAGAGGATACTTAGATATAGTTGTAGTGTAAAGTAATTTCTTTAGTGTTTTATTTATAAATTTTAAAGGTTTTGTCATGTACTCTTCTTTCACTGTAGCATTTTAGAAGAGATTGAGGGTGTAACCCCCTGCACTAACCCTCATTCAGAGTTGTGTAACCAAGAATTTGCCTTAGTTCTCTCCTATTACACACTTTAAACTGGCCAAAAGGCAGCTCTTGCAGCTTCTCCCAAATTATATACTGATACCAGCTTAACAAACATTGCAACCGTTCATTTGAAAAGCTTGACAGGCCTTAAGAGAAAGGATACAGATGCATCTTTATTCATTTGAAATGCTAATGGTTTTACCCATCCAGTAAAAAATTGGAAGTATTAGAAAATTGATGGGCTATGGTTGTAGTCCAGTGGAAGGATGCTTGCCCAGCATGCATATGTGAGTTCCTGGGTTTAATCCCCAGGACTGAAAAAAAGAAAAGAAAAATTGACTTTGACATCTGACTCTAAATGTCTAAGCTTCCTTTTCTATATTAAGTAAGTAGAAAAACTTGGTATATAAAATTATTGAATGAATTTGAAATAATGTTGTGATTATTATTTGGTTATATTTACTTTTTTGTTTTTTCAGTTGTAGATGGACACAATACCTTTATTTATTTATTTTTTATATGATGCTGAGGATCGACCCCAGTACCTCACACATGCTAGGCAAGCTCTCCACCACTGAGCCACAATCCCAGCCCCAGGTTATATTTACTTTTAAAAAAAAGTTGTGTCCCTGCTACTGACTAGCTTTCTGATGTCAGACCAGTGTTAATTTCTCTAGACCTCACTTTCCTTATTTCTACAACAGTGAGAGCTGGGTGGGGAACTATTGTCCAATTGAGGATAGGAGATGTGGTCAATAGGTAGATGTGTCACTGGACCTGTCTCAGAAGCCCCTAGTTGTCTGACATCCTACCTTGGGAATACTTCTTTCCTTTTAGTTAATCCCAGTCATCTTTTGGAAAATGTGACATTATGAGGTAAATCATTTTAGCCAATGCACTAGCTTCCTATTTATAATCTTGACAGTTGTTATTTATTTGTGAAAGAAAGTAGTTTTTTGCTTTATAGTCAGGAAAGTAGATGGTAAAGTAGAGATGTTTTATTTTTATTTCAGTAAAAATTTATGTTGAGGGCTAGGGATGTGCTCAGTGATAGAGTGCTTGCTTTGCATGCATGAGGCCCTAGGTTCAATGTCTAGTGCTGAAAAAAACCCAACAAACAAAAAAAAATTATGCTGAGCCAGGCGCAGTGTGTGCACCTGTAGTACCAGACACTTGGGTGAGGGAAGATAAGAGGATTGCTTCAGCCAGGAATTTCAAGACCCTGTCTGCAAAAAAAAGGGGAAAATGAGACAAAAAAAATCCAAAAACCTTATGCTGGCAAGAGAAAATATTTTCATGTTTTAATTGCAATATACTTATTTAAGTATTTCCACCTTTTTTTTTTTTTCCTTTTTTCTCTTTTAGCTATCTCGAATGGAATATGTGCACTCAAAGAATCTCATTTACCGAGATGTCAAGCCAGAGAACTTTCTGATTGGCCGACAAGGCAATAAAAAAGAGCATGTTATACACATTATAGACTTTGGACTGGCCAAGGAATACATTGACCCTGAAACCAAAAAACACATACCTTATAGGGAGCATAAAAGTTTAACTGGAACTGCAAGATATATGTCTATCAACACGCATCTTGGCAAAGGTGTGTTTATTTTCTGCTCCATGAAAGGGGCAGGTCATTAGAACAACTTTCTATACCATTAACAATTTATCCCCATTGTTCATTACAACTTGTGGTTGTATCACAAGGTAAGTGATTTTTATGTTTGAGAAATTGAAATGATAGTTGGGCATGGTGGCACATGCCTGTAACCCTCCTGCTAAGGCAGGAGGATCTCAAGTTCCAGGCCAGCCTTGGCAACTTAGTGAGATCCTGTCTCAAAATAAAGAGTAGAAAGGGCTGGGGATAAAGCTTAGAGACAGAGCATCCCTGGATTCAATCCCCAGTACCCACCCCAAAAGAAAAGAAATTGAAATGGTAAAGTAATGACTTTCCTGAGTATCTAGTAATGAGTTTGGTACATACAGACCTATGAACTCCTGTATGACCATCCTGAAAAGGACCAAGCTGATGTTTGCATTAAGGAAGCCTGCTTCACTAAAACAAGGATTAGGCTTCTGTTCACTGCATAATTCTTTAAAAAGAAGAGATTCTGACTTATACATTGGAAAATATATTTGGTGGGGCTGGGGTTGTGGTTCGGTGGTAGAGCACTTGCCTAACGTGTGAGGCACTGGGTTCCATACTTAGCACTACATAAAAATAAATACATAAAATAAAGGCATTGTGTCCATTCATAACTAAATATATATATATATATATATATATATATATATATATATTTCGTTTACCATGAGTCTTGTATTTTATTGGCAATTAATAATCTGTATAGGGGCTAAGGTTGTGGCACAGAGGTAGAGAGAGCACTTGCCTAGCATGCATGAGACACTGGGTTCGATCCTCAGCACCACATAAAAATAAAATAAAGGTACTGTGTCCGCCTACAACTAAAAAATAAAAAACTGTATAAATTTTACTAAAATCTTTAATCAAAGCAGAAGACTTCCTTATCAATTCGAGGAACTAGCTGGAAAGAGTATGTGCAAAAGAAGCCTAAGGAACAGTGGGAAGGCCAAGCTGGCAGAGCTCTGGACCTCATGCTACCTTCTCTAGAAAAGCTTCCGTTTTTATTTGTTTTATAAATCAGGCTTTCTTGAAAATTTCTACTTGGAGAAAAGATTCCTAGGTGATTAAAATGTTTGAAAATCAAATCCTAGAATATAGACATGTAAACAGAATATTATCAGGTTCATATTCCCTGACTCAGCTAATTATATAAGGTTTGTAAATATTAATGAACTGCTACACACTAATAGGTTATTTTGAAGACTAATGTATCAATTCACTAAGTTGCCTTATTAAGTAAACTACATATGTATTCAGATGAGAATTCTGTTGATAGTGAAGAATAAAATGACATTACACAGTAGTGTGATACAGCGTGAATTAAAATCATGAATGTTATCAGGAAATTTTTTTAAGTTACCATATGGAAATCCTCACTTTACTGAATGTAATACTTTAAAATTAAACTAGAAGGTCCTGTGCTTATCAGTGTCATTTCAGACAAGTTACTTAATCTTCCTAACACTTATTGGTAAAATGAGAGTAATACTTGAGCAGGATGTTTTGAGGGTTAAAAATGGATAATATATGTGAAAGCACCATGCCTGTCTTAGTTTGTTTTCTATTGCTAGAACAGAATACTTGAAACTGGGTAATTTATAAGAAAAGAGGTTTATATAGCTCATGATTCTAAAAGCAGGAAAATTCACAATCAGTTGATTCCATTTGGCTTGGATCTCATGCTTCATAACATGATAATAGCCACCTTCCCACAGATTAAGACAACCTAATTTGTATTATTGAATGGTTAAGATTAGCATGAGAACACTGGGTTACATTATCTCTTTCATTCAACAAAATATATGTAACCTAAAATCACGAAGGTAATATAGGTAAACCAAGTGCATCTTTCTGATCGGTAAAAAGCAGGCCTTTGTGGGGTTGAAGGGTGTTTTTGTTTTCCAACTATAACTCCAGATAGGATCCAAAGAGGAGTTTTGCAGTCTGTTCCCTGATTTTTTGGGAGGACTCCTTTACCCTTTTTTGTTAGCCTCTTAAAGCGCTGGGAATGAAGAATTTTTTGTCCTACTGGTTTCACTGGTATTGAAATCTTTTTTCTTTGAAAATAAAAAATCTTTTTTCTTTGAAAATAAAATATCCTCCATGAAAAAATGAAGGCCTGTGGAAATAATGAACAAGTGTGAAGTGTTCAAAGAAATATGGAACTGTTTTTTACTTTTATTGAAAAGATTTATTTATCATGACTATTTTAGAGTGGTAGAGCTGGAAAGTGATTTTTCCATACTACCTACACTGACCACTTTAATTTCATATGAGGAAACTGAAGCCCCATATTGGTGACTTGGCCATGCTTAATTTCAGTTTCACTGGATTAAATTAATGGAAATGATGAACCAAGACCTAGGTCATTGACCTAACTTAGGAACCCTTGTTTTTCCTATTATCTCATATTCCACAGCTATTTTCCCCACAGTTCTCAGGACTTAAAAGTATCATTATTATTTGAGTGAGTTTGAAATGTTTTTAATTTCATTTTATAATTGGCTTTGCCATGAGAGAAATTTTTTTTCTATGGGCCTGTATAATGCTGAAAATGTGGAGAGTTTTGCCCTCTAGTGCTCAACTAGCTTAAATTCTACCATTTGTGTGGTAAGGTTTTTTGTTTTCTTCCTTCCTTCCTCCCTCCCTCCCTCCCTCCCTCCCTTCCTCCCTTCCTTCCTTCCTTCCGAATTTTTGTCACAGGAAGTGGATTTAAAAAGGGAGAGGCGGTTATGTAGGTGTGATGCAGTGTGAGAAACTGCAGAGTGTGTTTCCTTCTCTGCCCTACTTTGTGGGAGGCTTCAACTCACCCTTTGTTTTCTTGCTGGTTTTTATTTGTCTCTCTGTTCTGTTGCACTGTTTTTTTGTAATTGTTTTTTTTGTGTAATTGTTTGTTTTCAGTCATATGTAATATTTTGTCCAAACTTCAAACAAGCTGTGTAGACAAAATTGTCTGATGTTCTTGCTATTTTATTTCATCCTTTTTAAGATCATTTCAGAGGATATATACCAGCTCAGTATTATTTATTTCTCTGTCAGGATGCCTCCTTTTTAATTCTCTTTTTGTTCTGGGGATTGAATCCAGGGCTTCACTAAGGAGGTCCTCGATCACTGAGCTGTATCCTCAGCCATTGCTTTCTCTTTTTTCCATTAATGACCACAGAAAATTATCTTTTCTTCATCTTCTTGTAGAGTACTGTTCATTCTTTCTCATGCAATTTTCCCATAATTCTAGGCAGCGGTTAAACACATTGCATTTCTCTATCTGGAGTTAACTGGATGGCTTTTCTTGACTGTATGGCAATCTTCAGTTTTACTTTCTGCACACAAAACAAAGCCCTACAATCAAATCTTAGCCCACATCAAGGTAGCCTTTTGGCTGGGGATATAGCTCAGTTGTTACAGTGCCTCCCTCCAATGCTGGTTTCAATCCCCAGCATTACAAAAAAATAAAAATAAAATAAAATAAAGGTAGCCTCTTAAGTCTTCTGTAATTTCTTATGAGAAAGCCCTTAACTTTATTCTGAAAAACAGACACATAAAATGTTTGCAATGAACCATAATTGGCAAATAAGAAATGGAGACATGTACTATTCAGACAGCTAAAGAATGTACAAGAAGCTTTCTGAAATGAAGTTCCATTTTAAAACAATCTTCTCAATTAATTCAAAGAAAAACACAGCAACTTGTTTTAGTTAAGCTCCAAGAATGCCCGCACTCTGTTTTATGTTCTCATAGAGGACACCTGACTAATGAACTTCAAATTTTTAAGGTGGTTACGGGACATGGTACAAATATAATAGGAACTAAGAGGTGGTTTGCTTACATGAAAATGAATTTTAAGTGTTAATTTTAGTGATGAATAAAAAGTGCTAAGCATGTATGCCAGGCATTCTACAGCTTGTGTCTTTGCAGACCTAGCCAGAATGGACTATTTTAACAGCTTCAGCTGCTTAATCTGCTGCTCACTTTCCCTGTTGGTAACGAAAGGGTAATTGTAACCCATATACTGGAAATAGCATTTTATTTAAGTTATCTCACTTTCAGGCAGGTGACAGCATTGAGTGAGGGGTGGGTTGCTCACTATTGAGTGATTGGGGCTTGGTTTTAATTTAAGATTTGCTCTTTTTATGTGCTGTCTTCTTGCCAACAGATCTAGACAAAGGAAGTACACATTGTCTTTTGTTTTTAAATACTATTTCTGGTTTAGATGTACAAAGAATTAGTAAAAGCCTTTTCAGAGCAGAAAGGTTTCTGAAGGGATTACTTGCTTTTGAACCTCCTTCTGCTTTAATAACTGCAAACATAATGTGTGATCTGTCTTCCCTTTTAGAGCAAAGCCGTCGAGATGATTTGGAAGCCCTAGGCCATATGTTCATGTATTTCCTTCGAGGCAGCCTACCCTGGCAAGGACTCAAGGTATCCTTGAAAGTGTTCATTGGAGGGCTTTGTCTCTGTGCAGTTGTTAAAGAAGGTGCTGCTGGCTTGATGCCTCTAAGAAACACGAAAGGAAAGAATGGCTACAGAAACGAGGAGCCAGGGATTAGTTAAATTAGTCTACATTGTAAATTCCCACCTAGGTTTTAGGAGCTGTTTCTGTTCACATTTGATTTTTTTTTCTCATCTTAATCCATCCTTCTTTATATTTCAGTTCTCCATAATTTTTTTTCTCATTCCCTCTTAGCCTTGGCATAAGTGCTGCTTTTCTCTCTGTGTTGGTATCCCTCCTCCACTACCATCATGTAGCAGGAGGAATGTTCCCAGTGTGTCAGGGAATTTCTGGAACAAATTGATGACAGCAGCTGCTACACATTTTACCAGAAAGACTAGCAGGGGATGCCATTAAGGGGAACTGGAAAATATTTGCTTATCCTGTGTAGGCTAAGAACCCACCTGTACTGAAATGAAAATCTAGGCTCAGCATTGCTGTTCAAGTGTATTATTGAATAAATACCTTTATGGACAATGGCCATTCCTTGCAAAACATGTGGAGTTTAAGTAGACTTCCATAAGAAGGGATCAGTAGAGTGAGTATGTTTCAGAGTTAACTATTCATTTATACAATTCTAAACATTATGATTACTCTGTGCTTCTGGCTATTAGACTAGGAAATGGTGAGCAAGCCATCTTAAATCCTTTTAGATACCTGAATGTCACACATATTTTTAGTTGTAATTTCTTTGATCATGTTAGTATGGAAAGAAAATCAATAGCCAGAAGGGCAGAATGATTCATTTTGCACTGTAGAAAGTAAGTACCCTTCATGTTTAAGAATATTTTAGTTTTTTTGTGCTTAATTTTCTCCCCTGATAGCTCATCTGTGGTCTTTTCCTAGTCATACCCATCTTCTCACTAATATTGACAGCTTTCAAATAGTTATAAATCCTACTTGCTCATCATGTAGCCAAATAGTACATTAGTGAACAATATTATTAATTGTTTGAAATGCTCTCATGGCCCATGAATCATTTTATAGTGATAGTGATAGATTTAAAATCTTTCCAATTTACTTTATATCATTGTAGCTTAAATTTGGGTGCAGCAGGCTAGATAGAGCCTGATGAGAATCCCTTAAGAGTTCATTGTTGGTCCAAGATCCATAAGTACTTTGTCTAGTCCTGAGCATATAAGACTTCAGCTACTTTGAGCCACGAATGTACTCAAAATTGACTATTAGCCAAGCCTATACCATAGGTAACTTTTTTTTTTTTTTACTAATGAAGCACATTATTGAAAAGCATTTTTTCATAAGCACTTTTTTTCTCTTCAACTTCTTAATATATATAGTGAAACTGTTTCCCCCACTTGGATTAGGCAATACTTTCAATCTTATATAGAGCTGATATAAGAGGGAGAAGGCTGAATCACTGTTGAACTCTAGTGGCCTGGGAGATTACTAAACTGCTATAGTTTTGAAAATATTGCCACAGTGTTTTTGTTTTCTTATCCTAGCTGTTCATCTCATCACATTTAATAATGTTTATTTGAGACTATTAAATATATCTGCAAGGAAAACTTCCCAGAATCCAGCAGATGTTAGTACATACCTAAATATACCATCTCTATTATATTTCTTATTTGTTAGTATTAGAGAGGAAATAAAATTGGGATTGAGTGACAAATTCTGCCAACTTGAGTAAAACAGTCATTGTGTCTGAAAACATATCAAACCTCTCATAACTACCAGCCCTTTCCAGGTAATTTTTTTTCTTTAATTTTCACAGGCTGATACATTAAAAGAAAGATATCAAAAAATTGGTGACACCAAAAGGAATACTCCCATTGAAGCTCTCTGTGAGAACTTTCCAGGTAGGATACTAAAAAGATTCTCCAACCAGTATGGCTTAACACTTTAAGGAGGTAGATTCCTTACTTGGTATCTGTATCTAAAGGGTGCATTTGGCATTTCCTTTCATTGTTATTCAGACTGGGGATTATCACTTTTATTTGGTTCATAAAGAAAATACTAGTGTAGGTTTCTACAGATACCCCTATGTGGCCCAGAGCTTAGCCCCATGGGAAGTGTCAGCTAATGAGTATGGCCTTTCACTTCTTTCCTAACAGAGGAGATGGCAACCTACCTTCGATATGTCAGGCGATTAGATTTCTTTGAAAAACCTGATTATGAGTATTTACGGACCCTTTTCACAGACCTCTTCGAAAGGAAAGGCTACACCTTTGACTATGCCTATGACTGGGTTGGGAGGCCTATTGTGAGTATCATCTTTTTTATTGTATCACCTTCTTTCTTATACCCACACTGCCCCCACTCATTTATTTTCCAGTCTTTTTAAATCCTTGCAGGGGAGAAAAAGTCTTTTGATTTTAGACTTTGCATGTACCAACCTTTTCAGGATGATGCCATAGGTTGCTCTCACTGAAGTTAGGAAGCAGAAATTATACATTTTTAAGACTATAACTTGTATATCCTGAAATATTTTAGAATTTAAGCCAGATTTTTTAGAGTTTTCATTGAATGATTCAGAAGCTGACACTACATATGCTGGTCTGGTACCTGGCTTCTGTAGGCGTGGAACCCAGCACCATAATAAACTTTTGGATTTGCTTTTCTGGCCAAAGCTCCACAGGTCCTGAAAATGTGCTAACAGATACTACCATAGGATGTTTTTTTTTTTTTTAACTTTCAAAGGTAATCTACTCCCCAGTGAACTATTGAGGTCCAGACTACCACCTTTTGTAGATTAGCAAACTAAGAAGGCAAGATTCCTTGAAATTTCTTCTGATAGCTGAAAAGAATTAATTACTCCATGAAAATTAGAACAATGCTATGCTGTCCTTTGCAGAGACATCAAGTAGCCTTGTTTATCCCACTTGACTTTTATTTCATTTTCTAGCCTACTCCAGTAGGATCAGTTCATGTAGATTCTGGTGCATCTGCAATAACTCGAGAGAGCCACACACACAGGGATCGGCCATCACAACAGCAGCCTCTTCGGAATCAGGTATGTATTGGTCCTTCATCATTTCAGACATTTACTGTCTTCTACCTAACATTAAAACTCAGATTATCCAGCTTCTGTGCATTAGTGTATTCTGAAGTTAAAGAAAAAGGCTCACCATTTCTCACTGGTTTGATATGATATTCTAGAACCCCCAGGATATGTGTAATTGCACTGAGACATAGCCACATGCCTTATATGAAGCATCTAGTCTGGAGAATCTGGGCCTGTCAGAGTGTGTTGGCTGAAAGTGGGGAACTAAATGTGAATTAGAATCCAAAGCAGTTGGCCACAGGCCCAAAGGATCTGCTCGATGGACAGGGTATACCAATAGCCCACCTTGGGTCTCATCTATAGTCCAGTCTGGAGCTCATGCCAATTCTGTTTTTTGCTTGCTGGGTATAAAATCATTTAGATTTCCAGCTGACCTGAGCATGAAGTGGAACCTCCACACTACACCTTGTCACTGTACCCAAGTTAATTCTAGAGCTGGCCAAGATCATAGATTGACCCCTGAGAAGGCCTCATCATTAGTTCTCTACTATTCATTATTTGGGATACTAATGATCACTTAAAAAAAAATCTTTTTTAGGTTGTAGATTGACATAAAACCTTTATTATATTTATTTATTTTTAAATGGCACTGAGGATCGAACCCAGTGCCCCACACATGTCAAGCAACCGCTCTACCACTGAGCCACAACCCCAACCCCAAAACTAGTGTTCTTGATCTAGATGAGGGACCTGTCTCATCCTAAAGACAGAGGAAGCAAATACAATAAATTTGACAACATTTCTTTAGAAGGACTGGGAATGTAGCTCAATGATAAGAGTGTTTATCTATCATGTTTGAGGCCCTGGGTGCATTCCCCAACCCTGCCCTCACCCCCCCCCCACCAAGAAAAAAGAAAAACTATAGGCAGGGCTGATTGAGAGGTAATTATGACAAAAGTACTTTTATATCATTTATATTTCTAAGATAAAAATGGAGACCCTGATAAAAAATAATAGACATCATATATGCACATAATCATCACATATCAAGATTGGCTTGTTCCCCCTCCTCCTCCCTTACATTTTTTATATTAACAGACATTTTTACAAAAGAGATACGAAAACATATATCAGCTCATAAGTGGATTGGTGCAAGTACATATGTTGTGAATAGCACATCGAAGAAGTTCACATACATGTACGATGAGTACATTGACAGATAGAGACTACTCACCAATAGCTATATACTCTCAGCAAAATGTATGACTTAATGGTTTAAAAAAATGTGTAAAGACTGGAAAAATTTGTTAGCACATAAAAATAGGGAGGCAAGGGCAGGGGGAATGTAGCTTAGTGGTAGAGTGTTTGCCTAGCATATGTGGTGAGGCCTGTGTTGGATCCCCAGCACCATTAAAAAAAAAAAAAAAACAAGAAAGTGATGTCTAACTAAGACTTAACAATTTGACTGACTTCTGATTTCACAACATAATATTGTTGACATTTACAGTTCTCTCTACCTCCTTTCTCTTAAATGCTAATAATAACCAGGGCAGGTGAGGGCACAGTTAAACTGAGACTTGTATATTGTTGTTGACTTTGCAAATTGATACAATTTGTCTAAAAAGTAATTAGATAAAGTTATTATCTTTTCTGATAGAATATCTTACTTCTTGGAATCAATCATAATAAAACAACCCAAATATAGGTTATGCCTAAGACTGTTGCACTGTCAGAGCAAAGATTCAGCTACTCTTGATAAAAGACTGGTAATGGATCCACCTCAAATCCTTTACTGAGTAAACTAGCTTATAGTAAATAAGTATACATATATTTACTATATAAGTAAATATAGTAAAGTGAATTGTAAGATATTTACTCAGTAGAATATAATATAGCTGCTAAAAATAGCATTTAGGAAAACTATAACAACTTGAAAATGAAATGGTTTGTATAGTGAAGAGATAAAAACATAAAACTGTAACTGCCTCATGATTTCCCCTTAGGGGAAGAAAAAAATTAGATAATCAATGGGCTTGCCAAAATAGCAGAATTACTGTTGAAAGTGGTAGTACTCTGAGTAATATTTTCCCAAAATATTCTATAATGAAGTTTTATTATTTTATAATAAAAATACATTTGGAGAGAAAAGTGTATGGAAACAAAATAGACAAGTAATCAGGGAAATCATAATCAACATATATTCCTGCTCATATTTTTAGAATTTATTTGAACTAAAACATGTTTCCTTTAGCTTATCTTTTCTGCTTCAGTGAATTCATAATCATTGCTATTGTTTTGAATGGATTTTAAAAGGATGGGGAAAAGCTGTAGTTGAAAATCTGAATTGCCAGTATAGAAAGGTTTTAACACAGTAAATTTTAGGTCTACTATTAAAGAAAGTAGAATCATCGTTGTATATAATTATTTAGGAGAATCTCATTTGTCAGTCAATAGCTTATTTTTGAAGAGTTGACTCTTGAAAGTCTTCTCTTTGGTTAGTTGGGGTTTTTTGTTTGTTTGGTTGGTTGTTTTTTTGTTGTTGCTGTTGTTTGTTTGTTTGTTTTCCCTCCCCCTTCTTTCACAATTTTTAGTTATTCCATAGCTGCTATGGAATTGGGATTCCCCACATTGGTGCAAATTTTACACCTCCCTCCCAGCAGAATTCCAAGTCCTTGCTAGGTAAAAGTCTTTCTTCACTAGGGTAAATGGATTTCTAGTGTCTATTCAACTTTTTCATTGTCTTATGTTGTGGTTTCATTACTTCCAACTTCAGGGTCTTCTTTTTCTTTCTTTTTTTGGTAGAGAGTCTTTGCAGCCAAACATGTCCCTTTATTACTTTAAGAATTGAAACAGTTTTTTTTCTCCAGACTAATTCTTTTCAGGTTTTGAAATCAGCAACAGAAGAAAATGAAATCTTTCCTTGATAGAGATGGGCAAGATATTTACTTCAGAGACAGCTAACCTTTTCTCAGCAACTTTGACTCAGTAAATCTGAGCTGAGGACCTGCTATGTGAAAGCATATCCTATGGATACCAAGTATGGAGTGCTTGTACTCAAAAAGCTGGCAGATAAGCCAAGTAGCCAGATAACTATATCACAAAGCAAAACAGATAAGCATTTCAAACTACATATTATTATCACCTGGGATTGAAAAAGGAAGACATTTTATATAGTTTGAACATAACAAGTTGTTTCATGAAAGAAGTTGCATTTGAAATGTTCTTAGAAGAAAGAATACATGAAAAATAATAATCTAGTTTGATTTTGCTAAAATATTTGAGATGGATAAAGAATCATAGGAGACAAAGGTAAAAAAATAGGTTGGAGCCATTTGATGAGGCTCCTGGAATGTTGGGCTGCAGTATTGGTGCTTAATTTCAGTATAAATAGGGACTAAAGGTTTTTAACAGAGGAATGATAATGATGAAAATTTGCTTTGGGGGTTGGGGATGTGGCTCAAGCGGTAGCACGCTCGCCTGGCCCGGGTTCGATCCTCAGCACCACATACAAACAAAGATGTGTGTCTGCCAAAAACTGAAAAATAAATATTGAAATTCTCTCTCTCTCTTTCTCTCTCTTTAAAAAAAAGAATTTATTTTAAAAAAAATTTTTGCTTTGGAAATCTTTTGGCCAAGAAGGTGGTAATATCCTGACAGCTAGAGTGGAGACCAATAAGAAGGCCATGAATTTCCTTGAAAGCCAAAGGAAACCTAGATGGGGTAAAGTAGTTAAAATAGAATTGAAAATGTTACAGGGATGCAGTCTACCATAATTTGCAGACCACATGTATGTTAGGATTAAGAAGATGAGTCAAAGCTTTTGCTGAAATTTTGAGCCTAGATAATTAGGAAGCAGGTGTTACTATCATTAGAGATAGCAATGTGGGGGGAGGAATTTATTTGGATTTATGTAGGTATCTTAAGGTGGTGTGTTTTTTTTAATATTTATTTTTTAGTTGTAGTTGGACACAATACCTTTATTTATTTGTTTTTATGTGGTGCTGAGGATCGAACCCAGAGCCTTGCACGTGCTACCACTGAGCCACAACCCTAGCCCCGTGCTTTGTTTTTTTGTTTTTGTTTTTTGTTTTGGTACTGGAAATTGAACCCAAGAGTACTTAACCACTGAGCCACATCCCCAGCCCTTTTTTTGTATTTTATTTGGAGACAGGGTCTCACTGAGTTGCTTATCGACCTTGCTTATGCTGAGGCTGGCTTTGAACTCACAATCCTCCTGCCTCAGCCTCCCAGACTGCTAGGATTATGGGTATGGACCACATGTATCTTGAGTTTAAAATAGTAGCAGTATATTGCCCCTGAAGATGTCTAGTGTCCAAGTGCAGTGTCACTCACCTGTAATCTTTATGATTGGTGTAGGAGGGTGGTCTACAAATTCTAGACCAGCCTTGCAATTTAGTGAGACTCTGACAGAAAATAAAATGTAAAAAGGGCTAGGATGTGGCTCAGTGGTAGAGAGCCCTTGGGTTTAATCCAAAGAACACTCAGAAAAAAAAGAAGAGGTCTAGCAGACAGAAGGTCTTTCTCAAAAGAGAGCTAGAAAATATTTGGGAGTAAAGGTATAGAGATAACATTGATGATAATGCTTGAAAACTCTCCTTGTTCTAAGTAAATCTGTCTATCAGCTGTGTAGTACAGGAGTGAACCTGGAGGCTAACAGGCTTAGTTTAGTCCTATACTAAGAGGAGGAGGATAAAGAAGAGGAACTTATAACTTGGTATCAGCTCACCTATGCCAAGATTTTGGCCATAGGACATTTAACCTAGCTGAAGCCTTCATCTTCTCAGATGTAAGCCTTGTGAAAGTAGAGATTTTTGTTGTTAACACAAAATCATTGTCTGGGTACTTGATAAATAATTGTTTGAATGAATAATGGTGAATGAATCTATTAAACAAAGAGTGTTGATGAAATCAGATGTTTGTAATACAGTTTTTTATTTAACCTTCCATGGAAAAAAATTGTGAATTTTTCTTCCTTATTTTTCATTTCCCACAAAGAGCCATTCTTCTTGTGTTAGGCAGCCAAAGAAGGGCTAGATCATCTGCTCAAGGAAAGGGATGTAAGAAACAAAAATATAAACAAACAACAACAACTCAGAAGTTATTTGCTGAAAAAAAAAAAAAAACATACCTTCAAGCCATATAGTACCATAATACCTGTAATCCCAGCTATTCAGGAGGTTGAGCAGGAAGATCACAAATTCAGGGTTCATCTGGGCAATTTAGCAAGACCTCCTCTCAAAATTTTAAAGGTAGGGTGTGGCTGCCTGAGGATATAACTCAGAAGTAGACCCCTTGTGGGCTCAAAAATAAAATATGAAATATTTAAAAAGTATATAAAATATAAAAATGTTCAGATAATCATATTCTTTTCCATCACAATGAGAATCTATTTGCCTCATGTTCTGGGAAAATTATGTTTTGCTGGTCTGGATTGTAGGTATATTGAATTGAATTCTCTTTGGGTCGTACATGCAATAATAGACCCCAAATGTGGTTCCCAAAGAATTGAATTTAAACTTACATATATTAGGTCTGTCTTTTTAAACTTTTTTTCCCCCTCTTGGGACTCAGGGGTGCTTTACCCACTGACCTACATTCACAACCCTTTCTTTTTCCTATTTTCTTCTCTCTTTTGGCCCTAGGGATTGAACTCAGGGGCACTTAACCACTGACCCACATCCCTACTTCTTTCTTGTAATTTATTTAGAGACACAGTCTCACTGAGTTGCTTAAGGCGTCACTGAGTTGCTTAGGGCTTTGTTAAATTTCAGAGGTTGGCTTTGAACTCATGATCCTGCCTCAGCCTCCCAAGCTGCTGGGATTACAGGTTTGCACCACCATGCCTGGCCCCAGCCCTTTCTTTTTTGAGGCAGGATATCACTAATTTGCTAAAGCGGCCTTAAACTGGTGATCTTCCTGCCTCAACCTTCTGAGTTTCTAGAACTACAGGTATATGACACCTCACCCAGCTAAATTATTTTAATACTAAATGATTACAAACAAATTTTAAATATTAATTTTGTCTAGGGAAATATAATTAAATCTTGAGTTTAGATAAAGTAAATATTTCTAAAAGCTAGATCCATTCGAAAAGATCCCAGTGGGTTAATCTTTTCTATCACTTTACCCTTGGTATTTCTCCATTCTCAGTTCCAAATATGGTAAGTCCATGGTTCTGATTTCTCTTTGTAAAACTCTGCATTACTATTCAGCAGGAAGAGGATTAAAACTTTAATAGTTCTGCCTGTTTCCACCTGCTAAAACTTCCTTGGATTCTCTAATTTAATTCAGTGAGGGAATAAGTACTACAGGTATCCACAGATCTGATATTAGTAGGCAATATATTATACTTCAAAGGTTTTATTTAGTATGCTTGTTAACATACTAATATAGAATATTGCACTGACTAAGATATACCTGCAGCAATGCTCATTCTGCTCTTGAAGAATTTTAAATCCCAAGCTTGTGACAATACTTACTCATATAAATTCTACACAAACATACAATATGATGGTTTAGCAACTTTGATACTGTTTCTCTTTTATTCCATCGGCCCCAATTACTTAATAGGTTTTTGGTGGGCATCTGTGGCAGAAGAGCTACTTAGCCTAGAAGGTTAGAGAGAATAGATCCTTTTTGAGATTACAAAGAGTCATACTGGCCTTCAAGAGCTATTAAACTAACAGATATGGTATCCTACTACTTACACTAAATCTCAAAATGGCAGTTATTCTTATGTTCTTGAATATGCAGCATATATTTAAGGGAGTTTATTCTCTGCAAACTCTCCAGTGTGACGAGGAAGGAAAATATGACTTAAGATCGACAAAACTGATCTCTCATTCCTTCCAGAAAAACCATATTTAAACTAACTCAATACCACCTTACACTTAAAAGTAAGCAACAAAATTTAAGAGTCAAATCATATTGAATTCTGAAGAAAATGGTCTTCCAGTAAGAGTAGTTCAGATGTATTTATTTGTTCTAGATTCCAAGGGAATGGTTTAAGGAATATATAGGCTTTAGAAAACTTGTGGTTTAGTGCTGTCATGCTTACTGAATAAACTTGTTAGGAGCATAACATTTCCAAAAGGAAGATAAGGCCAGACTGCTAAGTAGCCAAAGTAATTAGAGGTCTTCATAAAAGGAGTATCTTTCTTGGTAAATGTCCAGTAAAATACCAGAAGATGATCAATTCTCCATTCTTTCTTTTTCTTGTGGTGCTGGGGATTGAACCCAGGGTCTTGTGCATGCTAGGCAAGCACTTCAGCAACTGAGCTGTATCCCCAGCCCTCCCTTCTTTTTAGAGAGTACTTTTTATTTTCCCTCTGTACTAGATATTGAATGCAGTGGCCACTACCACTGAGCTGCATTCCCAGCATCTTTTTATTTTTTATTTTGAAATAGGATCTTACTGTTACTTAAGCTGGCCTCTAATTTGCAGTTCTTTTGCCTCACCCCCGCAAGCTGGGAATAGAGGTGTTTGCCACTGCCCTTTGCTTTAATGCAGTACTTTTTAGTTTTCACTGAGGCTCAGGATTTGCTAATCAAGGCATATTAGTTCACTCAGAGATCACTTGCCTCCTTTAACTGGCGTGTAGTTACCTGACATGCTGCAGGAGCACAGGTGTAGGGTTTGCATGCACAACCTGACTACTCTGCAGCACAGAGCTCAGTGCAGGATTGGGCCACTCCTCATTCTGGGGCTTTAACACTTAGGGAAGCACTGAAACAAACAAGTGCAAACCCAAAAAACCATTTCTTCTGTCTTGTCACCTAGTCACTATTGCTTAACTCTGCTCTTAATTCTCTACTTCATCTTGAAAAATTTTTTCTGCTGCCCACATTCTCCAATATTTTGTGTTTCAGCAAACACCCTATTTTCTGAGCCATCTCCTTGTAAGATGAGACTTGGTGGTCCTGAACTAATTCCATCAAAGGGATTGTTTGTGCCATCCATGGAGGAGTGTTTTATACCATTTTTTAATTTACTCACTTTTTAGAGTTGGGAGTCTATGTTCACAGACTTCTTAGTAGCTGGGAATGCTGGCATATGCCTAGGTACCCAGCTCAAGTTGCAAACTTCTAGAATGCTTCATGTGATTTTTTTTTCTAAGAGTTTTACAGAATCTATACTTCTGATTTTCCATGAACATATATAATATTGATCCTTGATGTAATCTCTTCCAGGTTGTTTGTGTTGTCAGTGATTTTTAAAATATCTCTCATATTTGATCAAGTTTGTATGTAGAATACAAGAAGTCGTTTTTGGCACAAATGATGGAATTGCCTGGAGTAACCCTTGTTTGGCACAAGGAAATTGATTCTATTTCATTACCTTAATAGAAGGAAGTTTTTAGCTTTGTTGAAATATACATTTCAATAACCTTTCTTGTTGATACTTTTTTATTGTTTTTGTTCTACACTTGTTAAGGTCTTGTTTTTAATTTTCATTTTTTTCAGTTCTGGGGGTTTAACCCAGGGGCAATTGACCACTGCTGCATTCCCAGGTCTTTTTTTTTTTTTTAATTTTTCAAAAATTTTTTTAGTTATAGGTGGACCCAATACCTTTATTTTATTTATTTATATGTGGTGCTAAGGCTTGAACCCAATGCCTCACATGTGCTAGGTAGGCACTCTACTGCTGAGTCACAACCCTAGTCCCCCCAGATCTTTTTTCTTTGTTTTTGGTGAGACAAATTGCTGAGAATCTTTCTAAGTTGCTGAGGCTTACCTCAAATTGTGATCTTCCTGTCTCAGCATCCCCAGCTCTTTTTATTTTTTGAGATAACTTGCTGAGATTGACTCAACCTTGCCATTGTCTTGCCTCAGTTTCCCAAGTAGTGGGGATTATAGGCGTGCACCACTCTCCCTGGCTTGTCAAGGTCTTCTATACCCCACCCCAAATTTCTTAAAATGCTTGCCCCATACTTTCTGCCTTTTACTTATTTGCACTAAGAAGAGAAAGAAAGAAAAATTATTTATCTTGAAAGTGTGATAAAATAAAATATGGTCTAGTATATTCTTTGTTAATCTTTTGGTACTATTCAATCTCTATTTTTCTTATAGTTGAAGACAGTTAATAAAGCTAATAAGACTGACATGAGAGGCCAAAATGTTTTTTGTAGATGGCAACTTTTAAAAAATTTTGGAGCCATAAAATGAAATGGGTAAAGTTCTTTGTTAATGTAATCAATCAATCAATTTTTCAAAATTAACTTTATATGAAGAATAGGATTTGGTAATTTATTTGCCTCAAGAGCAAGATGTTTGTCTTCTGTCAGAACAGTAGCTTTATTTCCAGTAGAAATTTGAAATAATTTTCAAGCCACAGATAGGGGTGATAGCTGAGACGTTTTCAGACAGTGTTTCCCACCCTGTTGTTAGTGTCAGTTAATCCCTGCCAAATGGACCGCAAGGATAGTCTCCATCACCTCTTTTGCTCTAGGCACAGGTGGTGGTTTTCACCTTTTCACAGTGTTATATATTTTTTCCTAGGTGCTTTTTGTTAGTTTTGCTGTGATACATTCTATGTTGGATTGCAGCTTTCTTTTTTCTACATTACTTACTGCACAGTACACCAAGCATTTTTACACAGGTAATGCAATCACAACTGAAGATTTTAAAGCGTTTCCCCAGGGAGGTACCACTTCTTGAGATTCCTGCTTCTGCCTTTGGGGACTTAAATCTCTCTATGTGGACCTCTGCCTTTCAAGTAATGCAGTGAAATTGATCTTGCTGAATGACTCCTCTACCCATGAGCCTTTTGATTGCCGTTTAGATAGGGGTGTGTGGTGTGTGTGAGTGTGTGTGTGAGAAAGATTTAAGAATGAAGTGGTTACATGTTGATCTCCACTGGCTTGCTTGTCTAACAAGCTACTGTGCTGATCATGCCTAATTATAGATCCTGTGTACACAGTGTTGCCTAGAATACTTTGCAGAGGAAGTTAGTTACTCTAGCAGAAAATATAGTTGTCAGCATCCTTGGTTTCATCTGACTTCTATGCATTCAGCTACTTTGTAAAACTGATGAACAGCCCATTTTACTACATTGGTCTTTAGGTACCAGTCTCAGCCTTTAAATTCCAGAAGTGAATTGCCCTAAAGCTTAGCATTTTAATGAAAAGTATTTTCCAAAGCCATAAAACATCCCCTAAATTCAACTCTATCACTTGGTGATATTGCTTTCAGTAGACATAAAAGGCACTGGAGGGCTGTGGTATGAGTCATGTCTTTGCTTGGTTACAGTGGAAGTATTTATGAAGGAATCAGGAATGTTAATTTTTTTCTGTCTTTAAAAGGTAAATGCATATTGCTTTGAGAATGGAGGTGGAATGTGACTCTTAGTCTTTGAAAAATGTCTTGCTATTTCATTTAAACAAAAATCTTAATTCTTCCAAGAAATTATTTAGCCAGAATTAATATGAACTAGTACATAATCCTGTGAATCAGACAGTATTATCAAACCACAGTTCTGATACATATTTAAATAAAAATAGAAATAATAAGTGATTAGCTCTCAGGGCTTTCTTAACCTTAAAAGCATATGATGTCTGTGGGTATGACTCAGTGGTAGAGTACCTGCTTAGCTTGCACCAGGCCCTGAGTTCATTCCCCACCACACATACAAAGACACACACTCACAGAATGTGTATGAGTGTACATTCTCAGCAGTTTTTAATATTATCTACTCTTAAAAATATGCAAAAAAACAGTATAATCATGAGAAGGTAGTAATTAAATTGAATATATATCATAAAACTCAAAACAATATTAAGTGACTTGTATGGATTTTTTTGATCATTTTAAAAGAATTGGAGAACTGACAGCGTTGTGTAATAGTGTAGAAGCTTAAATATTCTACTTAAATATTACACACAAAAAAGTCCCAGAGAATCTAATAGATATTAGTTATAGATATTACTTCTAATATTAAAAAGAATGGGTGTGTTCTTGGATCTTTAGTGGTAGTCAGAATAAATTAAGTGCTATAAAATATAGACACCATCAGTAAATTTATATAATAGTATAATTATGTCATATACACCATCTTATTTTGGAAGATAAATACCTGAATGTCTTTCGGCAGAAAAAATGAAGGAAAGATGGTCATGTTGGCCCACACCTGTAATTGCAGCTACTCAAGAGGCTCCGGCAGGAGGATCACAAGTTCCAGCCTAGCCTGGGCAACTTGGCAAGACCCTGCCTCAAATTTTTTTAAAAAGTAGGGGGAGTTAAGTGTAGGGGAGATGTAGTATAATGTTAAAATGCCTCTGACTTCCAATCCCATTACTACAAAGAAAGAAAGAAGAAAAAAGAATGGGAGAGTGACATTTAGGGTGTTTTTAATTCTCTCTAATAAGAGAATAGCAGTATAAAACCAAACTCCTCTTCTGTAATATTATATAGCAAGCAAATTAATAATAGCCACCATCTTAAGACTATCTGCTCATTCTCCAAGGAATATCAGAGAAAACATGACTAGGATCCTCTGTAGTGCTACTACCCACGTTACTTCATTTTCATTAATAACGATGAGTAAGTTGTAGCTGCGTTATGGGAAATGCCTTTTAATTGACTTATGGATGAGCTTTAAGCAACTCTCCTCAGTGAAGTCCTGCAGCAGAAGCGCAAATAAAAAGCCTCAAATCATTGCTTTCTTACTCTTCCTTTTCTTTAGAATATATTATAGTTACAAACATTTTTAAGATTTATAGGATCCTTACTGGTTTTCATACAGAGCAGCAGTATCATATCCCAGCCCCTGCTGTTGTTTATATCAGCAGCAATTAAAATTTGATTTATTAATCCCTCTTTGCTGCCTCTCCAACTACTCATTTTTCATTTTTGTAGAACCTTAGGATTGTTACAGCTGAGCATGATGATGTTAACACCTCCTCAGCCATCTGGCACAGGGGAAGAGGCACCTAAACAGATTCTTCAGAACAAAAGTCACATATGAGCAAGATCAGAATAGTATGAAATCTAAAAAACAGGTAAAGAAGGAATGAAGAGAGCCTGAATGACAGCAAAGGTGAAAGCAGAATCCAAAGAGGTTTTTAACTGGAGGCCTTCCTTTTGCAGAGAAAAGATCTGCCTTTTGCATTCTAGGAGAAAATAATTCATAGTTTTCATGTAAACTTTTTCTAATTTCAAACTAGAGGCTGTTAACTAGAGGAACCAGAAAACAATCAAGACTTCTTATCTCCCCGTCATTTATTCTTGACATATGAATCTGTTTTTGAAAAGATAATTTGTTCATTCTTTTAGATAAGAAAGCATATTCCTGCCACTGCTCCTTTTATCTTAGTAGAAAGTCTCATGGAGGTTAATGTTGAGAGTAGT
Source organism: Callospermophilus lateralis (assembly GCF_048772815.1). Lineage (NCBI taxonomy): Eukaryota > Metazoa > Chordata > Mammalia > Rodentia > Sciuridae > Callospermophilus > Callospermophilus lateralis. The sequence continues at coordinate 108,136,006 of NC_135307.1, read as the reverse complement.
AGATTCCTTATTTAAGGGAAAGGCATATTATTCTTGATTCCTAATCCAGGGATTTTCTTTATTTACTACTATCTGTTCAGATCTTTAATCAGTGAAATGATTTGTAAATATGAGTCTTCCTTTGTTCAACAATCTTAAAATTCTGAATTTGGTCTGCTCAGTGGCTACTGAAATTTTACTAATGTGGAAGCGAAAAGGTGATTCCAGCTTTGAATGTTCCCCTTTGCCTCCTGCTTTTGGTCATTACTGGTTTTTGTGTGTCTGGATGAGGATGGTGTACTATAGTCTCACGTATTGGCTCATCAGGCTGAGATGAATGTAGCCATGCTAACTTTTTCTTAGTGCTTTGCAGCAGTGGTTAGTTTAAAATCCAAACCCAAAACAAAACCTTCAGGGGCACTAATGTACTTGATTTTGTTTATGCTTGCTGTTGCTTCACCTTTCCTTCCATATCTTGCTGACATGCTTCCTAATGCCTGAGCAGACTGCATCGTCAGAGCGCCGAGGAGAGTGGGAAATCCAGCCCAGCCGGCAGACCAATACCTCATACCTGACGTCTCACTTGGCTGCAGACCGCCATGGGGGATCAGTGCAGGTACTTAACTGCCTTTATTGCCTTTCCTGGCATTCCCAGCTTGGCTGGTAGAATGTTGGCTTGCTTCTGAAACTTGGGTTCCTTTAAAATGGACACTTAAGAGCAAGTGTGAGCTGCTTCTGTAGTTAATATCTGGGTGCTGTTTTTTGTCTGGGTGCTGTTTTTGAATCAAGAGTCACTTGTTGAAATAATTGCTTCTTGTTATTGACTAAGAAATATCTATTTGATTTCTGATACTGAGATAACCTAGTCCGACAACGTGATCCATTCATGATAAACTATAGAAATAACATCAAAATAGTATTGTGTTCATGTCAAGTCTGTGAACTGTAAAGACCCGACATATAACATAAGTACTCTTTGGATAGAGGATCAAAGGACTGCATGTGTAGCTCATTCCATGATGATATGTGCTTTAGCACATGATAAGCTGAGAATGCTGATTGGCATAAGTTACTTGGTTTGGAGTGGGTACCCAGGATGTTGGATTTTTTCCCCTTTTCTCCCTGATATATGTGTGGTCTTAGAAAATTACTTTTGATTTCTTTTTGGCTAGGTTGAGAGTCTTTTCCCCATTTAATACCAAGAACATCTTGCATCTTTTAGCTTTTTATATACTATTTTAAAAAAAATCTTAATCTGAATATTTTTCGCATACTGGTAAGTGACATTACCAGTGAAGGTACACAAGTGAACCCTTTGCATACAGAAGTGCATCTGGATAGTCTTGATCTTCTAGATATGCTTTTATACAAAGAGTGATTCATTGAAAGATCTTCTTTTTCACAGAAGGCAAGGAGGCACCTTTGGCCCTGTAAAGACCTCATGTGGGCATTGAGGGAAAGAAGTCCTAGGAATTTCTATGTAAAATTGATAGATTGAACACATAGTTCTTATTTCCTTTCACCCTCTCCTGAAACAATGGTAAAGTAATTTTTTTAAAGGCATAAGTCCATATAAATATGGAAGAACACAGAAGAGAAGGCAACAACATTGGAAGTTGCAAAGCAGATGAGCAATTTTTTTTTTTAAAGAGAGAGTGAGAGAGGAGAGAGAGAGAGAAAGAGAGAGAGAGAGAGAGAGAGAGAGAGAGAATTTTTTAATATTTATTTTTTAGTTATTGGCGGACACAACATCTTTGTTTGTACGTGGTGCTGAGAATCGAACCCAGGCCGCACGCATGCCAGGCGAGCGCACTACCACTTGAGCCACATCCCCAGCCCGGGATGAGCAATTTTTAAATGATTTATGAGTCCCAAGAAAATTGAATCCTGGAGGTCAGGTAGAAGTGCTAGGGACTGAATTGGAGAGGGTTTGGTTACATGTGTTTGTGATTATGTCAGGGTGTTGTATCATAACTAAAAAGAATAAAATTTTTAAAATAAAAATAAATGAAGAAGATTGAATTCTTAGCCAGTAGAGGGAAGTGCTGAAAATTAGCCTGTTGACACTGGGAAATTCCCTAAAGACTCAGGAATTGGCTGTCTGTAGTGGATGGGGGGTAGAGATGTTATACTATAGTTAGAAAAATTGGTCGAAAGTTGTTTAAGGGGACTGGGGTTGTGGCTCAGTGGTAGAGCACTTGTCTAGCATGTGTGAGGCACTGGGTTTGATTTTCCGCATCACATATAAATAAGTAAATAAAATAAAGGTCCATGAACAACTAACAAAAATATTTTTTTTAAAAATTTAAGAACTCATGTATCCCTAGATGCTCTTCTCTCTCCAGCAAAAATTAAAGATTTAGGGGCTGGAGTGGTGGTTCAGTGGTAGAGCACTTGCCTAGCATGTGGGAGGCACGGGTTCGATTCTCAGCACTGCGTATAAATAAATAAATAAAGGTCCATTTACAACTTTAAAAAATAAATCAAGGATTTATTCTTTAGAAAAAGCAAAAGAGAGGGTCTCTGGACTAAGGGATACAAGATACCTTTGAAGACAAGGTACTGTACTGAGAAGAGGGAGATTAAATGAATATATATACTTCCTGCCTGCCTTCCTTTTAATGCTTCAGAAAGCTGGTATTGAGGTTTGTATCTTCCAGGCAAAATATTTTTTTTTAGAATTTTGTCATTTACTTATTGATTTTACATTTTGTGATGCTGTGGATCAAAAACCCAGGGTTTCCTGCATGCTAGGAAAGCCCTCTATCACTGAGCTGTACCCCTAGCTCCAGCAAGGGATTGAAAGAATGTGCTCTAAAAACTAACCAACCCTAAAGAAAAATCCAAGGACACTGACAGCAAGGTTTCCTCACTGAAATGGCCAACTAGATCATCCAATACTACAATTCATATATGTCAAGTCTAGCTATGTTCTCACAGTGCCAATTAGTGTGCAGCTCCCCACTTTTAAAATGATAGATAATCAAGAGTTATCAGACTTTCAAAGAAAGCCTTTAATAAGAAAGAGACTAAAGCAAACAACAGCAGCATTGTTTTAAAAAAAAAAAAATATATATATATATATATATATATATATGGAAAAAGAGCTCTTGGTAATTAAAAAATATATATAACAAAAATTTAAAACACATTAAATTGTAATATAAAGTTGAAGAAGTCTCTGAGAAAGTAGAACAGAGAAAGAGAGATGAAAAATAGGAGAAAAAAAGTAGATAAAGATTCGAGGAGAACCTAGGACATATAGTTCTAAGTTTAGAAATTTCAGAAAGAGAACAGAGAAAGTGAAGGGAAGAAATCGTTAACAAAATAATTCCTAGAAGTAGTAAAGATTTATTTTCAGGTCAAAAGGACCCACTGAGAACACAGCATAATAGATAATAGAACCACACAAGGTATATCATTGTGAAATTTCAGAACACTGAAAATAAAGAGAAGATCCTTCAGGCTTCCAGAGAGAGAAAAATCATATGCAAAGGAAAGATCAGAAATTACTATAGCTTTGAATCTCTGAACAGCAGTACTAAAAGCTACAAGGCAGTGAATGATGCCTACAAAAATCTGAGTGAAAATTATTTCCAACCTAGAAATTCTATACTCAACTAAACTGTCAGTCTGGTGCATAAAGATGTTTGTGGTTTTTTTGTTGTTATTGTTTTGTTTTTTAAATTTTTTTAAGTTATAGATGGACACAATACCTTTATTTTTTTATTTTTTTATGTGGTGCTGAAGATCGAACTGGTGCCTCACACATGCTAGGCAAAGCACTCTGCCACTGAGCTGCAACCCCAGCCCTGTTTGTTTTTTATTTTTTCTCTTTTGGTACTGGGAACTTAACTCAATGGCTCTTTACCACTGGGCTACATTCCTAGATCTTTTTATTTTTCATTTTGAGACAGGATCTCATTAAATTGCTTAGGACCTTACTGAGTTGCTGGAGCTGGCTTTGAATTTGTAATCCTCCTGTCTTAGCCTTCTAAGTCACTGAAATTATAGCGTGTACCACCATTTCCCCTCATGAAGATCTTTTAAAACATCTGTGCTATCAAACATTTTACTTCTCATTAACCTTTTCATGTGAAGCTACAAGAGGATGTACAAAGGGAATTCCTAATGTAATGGTAAAGTTAGGAGATCCTGGGGGGACAACTGTATGCCAATAGAAGTTGTCAGGAGGCTTTGAGAACAGTTTTCACTAAAAATGGTGAAAATGGCTAGGATACTGGTATGTCATAATATCATGAAAGAAGCTATTTAAAATGAATAAAAGAGAGCTGAGGGTATACTTCAGTGATAGAGCATTTGTGTAGCATGTGCAAGACCCTGGGTTTGATCCTCAGCACTACAATCAATAAGAGTTTGGGTAAAATTAGTGATTAGCAATTAATATATAAAAATCTAAGTAAAAATGAATTTTAATATATATATATGTATATATATTTTAGTTGTAGTTGGACACAATACCCTTATTTTACTTATCTATTTTTATGTGGTGCTGAGGATCGAACCCAGGGCCTCGCACATGCTAGGTGATCACTCTACTGCTGAACTACAACCCCAGCCCCTTAAAAATATTTTTTAATTTTAAAAAAGAAGTGCACAGTAGAAAAGATAACCATGATGTATTCCATAGTTCAGTTGTGAATAGACTTTAATAGTCATAATGTGAACACTTAGGAATTATCTAGTCAAAATAAACTATATTGGGTTAATAAAATGATGGAAAAGGTATGCTTGTGAATGTAATGCTTAAAAATGAAAAATCAAAATGTATGTTATTTGAAGATACATAATTAAGAAAGACATCAACTGGGGCTGGGGATGTGGCTCAAGCACTAGCGCGCTCACCTGGCATGCGCGGGGCGCTGGGTTCAATCTCAGCACCACATAAAAATAAAATAAAGATATGTATCCACCTAAAACTAAAAAATAAATATAAAAGAAAAAGAAAGACATCAGCTATAAGGAAGGGGATGGTAGTGTGGGGGAAAGAGACTACTATTTTTCCCAATAGTCTTCCTATACTGATAAAACTAATAAAAATAAAACATAATTAGAGAGAGAGAGAGAGAATGTGTGTGTGTGTGTGTGTGTGTGTGTGTGTGTGTGTGTGTGTGATCTACCCTTTGGAGCTGGTGAATCCAGTTTCAGATAAATATCCCTCAGAAATGTACAAATACTTAAAGATTTATGTTCTGGAATAGAATTGTCCAAATAAAATGAATCATATCTGTAATTTTAAATTTTATAGTAGCCACATTAAAAAAGGAACAGGTGGGGGCTAGAGTTGTGGCTCAGCAGTAGAGCACCCACCTCGCACTTGTGAGACCCTGGGTTCGATCCTCAGCACCACATAAAAATAAATAAACAAAATAAAGATATTGTGCCCATGTATAACTAAAAAAATTAAAACAAAAGAAAGAAAGAAACAGGTTGGGCTGGGATTGTGGCTCAGCGGTAGAGCGCTCGCCTAGCATGCCTAGCATGGTCAGGACCCGGGTTCAATTCTCAGCACCACATTAAAAAAAAAAAAAGGCATTGTGTTGTGTCCGTCTACAAAAAAGATTCTCTCTCTCTCTCTCTCTCTCTCTCTCTCTCTCTATCTATCTATCTCTATCTCTATCTCTCAAAAAAAAAAAAAAAACAGGTGAAACTGATTGTAGTCATATCTACATGTAGTCAATAAGAAATACTAAGGAGATGTTTTATTTATTTATTTTTTTAAATGGAGTCTTTGAGGTCTAGTGTGTATTTTACTCTTAAAGGAATCTCAGTTTGTATTAGCCTGATTTTAGGGAACCACATGTGTCTAGTAGCTAATATATTGAACATAGCAGTTCTAGAATCTTTATTGCCAGCTTCTTTATAATATCAGAATATTAAAGGCAGCTGAATGTTCATCAGGTCAGCATTAACTAAACAATTACTTTTATGCAGTTGAAAGAGATCTTTGGGTATTGTGGGAAATCAGGTGAGTATGCATGTACTAATGTATACAAAGAAAAGATACAATATAAAGTAGGGATAAGCACATAGCCATTGCTGGCCATTAGTGGTACACACCTGTAATATCAGTCTGGAGACAAGTCAGAAAGGACTACAAGTTTGAGACCAGCCTGGGCAACTTAGTGAGACCCTATCTCAAATTAAACAGAACAGGGAATGTAGCCGAGTGATAGAGAGCTTGCCTAGCCTGTGCAAATTTTTGAGTTCAAAAAAGGTTGGGGAGAGTGGTGGAAATCACCTCATAGGCATATGCAGACAGTAAAGTCTGTCAGAGATGTGGCCTAGAACACAGGGGTTCTCATTTAGACAATGTTTGTACTCTCCATTGGGAGATATCCTTTGATTAAAATTTGAGCCCAATTAGATTATCTCTGGCAACACTTTTGAAAAATGCATATTTTATCTTCCTGTAAACTAAGTTCTGCCAGCTTCCTTAGCCTTTGGATAGAGGACAGCCATTTGCACCATCTACCTAATATTGTACAAAGTTCTGCTGTTCCTCATTATATCTTGATTCTTTGGGCTTATACCACTTGTAGCTCCAGCATTTGTAAATGCATAAAAGGCTCTGCTTTTTCAAATCAAATCAGCAATACCTTTCTAACACAACAGATGTCCAGATATTTCTAAGTTGTCTCACTTTCTAGGGGTAATGTCGTAAAACATGCTTAGCCTGATGGAAAGCCTGCAAGACACCCTTACCCTGGGAATGAGTGCAGAATCCCAAGATGAGAAGAGTTTGTTCTGATAAAGCACATGGACACTCCTGTTTCAACCTATTTAATGGGCATACCCACTGGTTCTTATCCTAACAGTATTTCCATAGATCTTCTCAATTAAGACCAGATGTTAAGAAGACAATGTATTTCTTCTCTTATCAAAAAATTAAAGGGAAAAAAAATAAAGGGGGGCTGGGGATATAGCTCAACTGGATTTGATCCTCTAACACCATATTTTAAAAAAAAACAAAGTTGTGTTCATGTACAATTTAAAATATATAAAACAATTAAGGTTACTGGGTGTGGTGACCCACACCTATAATCTCAGCAACTTAGTGAGGCCCTAATCTCTAATAAAATATTAAAAAGGGCTGAGAATGTGGCTCAGTGGTTAAGTGCCCCTAGGTTCAATCCCTGGTACCAAAAATAAAAAAGTTGTTTAAAATATATAGCGGGCTGGGGATGTGGCTCAAGCGGTAGTGCACTCACCTGGCATGCGTGCGGCCCGGGTTCGATCCTCAGCACCACATACAAACAAAGATGTTGTGTCCGCCGAGAACTAAAATAAATATTAAATAAATAAATAAATAAATAAAATATATAGGCACTTAGTGAGGCCCTAGGCAATTTAGGGAGAGCTGTGTCAGAAGAAAAAGGAGCTGAGGATGTGACTCGTTAATTAAGCACCCCTGAGTTCAATCCCTGCCAATAAACAAAGAAACAAATATATAAATAAAATGTATTTTTATGTGTGTGTATATACATATATGTGTATATATTTAATATATATACACATTTGGATAGAGGACAGACATTTGTACCATTTACCTACTTTACCTTTACTTATTTGTACCACATACCACACACATGAAATTTCTTGAAATCTCTTAAGACCAAGAACAAGGGCTTGCAATTTAAGACTGACACATCAGCTGAAATACTGTTTATTTTTATATACAACTCTGATTTTTCCTCATAGTAATATTTTGAAAAATGGGACTAATAACTCAAATTTTGGGGAATCCTTCAAGGAATATTACCAATATTGAGAAGTAAAAGTCATCTGGGTGTGGTGGTACCAGCCTGTAGTCCCAAAGACTCAGGAAGCTGAAGCAGAATGATTGCAAATTCAAGGCCAGCCCCAGCAATTTAGTGAGGCTCTAAGTAACATAGAGAGACCCTGTCTCAAAATAAAAAATAAAGGGGGCTAGGGACTTAGCTCGCTGTTAAAGCACCCCTGGGTTCATTCCCCAGTACAAAAAAAAAAAAGAAGAAGAAGAAGAAGAAGAAGAAGTAGTAGTGAAAGTCAAAAATAATACTTTGGGGGCTGGGGCTGTAGTTAAGTGGTTCAGTGGTAGAGCACTTTCCTCACAGGTGTGAGGCCCTGGGTTCAATCCTTAGCACCAAGTAAAACTAAATAAATGAATAAATAAAGATATTGTGTCCATTTACAACCAAAAAAAAATTTTTAAATAATACTTCATCTTAGTCTTTCTCATGGGTAATCCTATAAAATATTACTTTAATTTTGTGTAATATAGCCAGAGGAATGTGGAATTAATATTAATAGTGATTATAAAAAATTTATGTAATATTCCAGGTATGCAAGTAAATCATTTTTTAATGAAGTTAAACCAAAAATTAGAAAAATAATGGCAATGACATTTTTTAAAATATCAGTATTCAGGCTAGTCACTGTGACACATACCTGTAAGATAGCTTTCTATGGGAAGACTACTTGAGCCCAGGAGTTTAATGCCAGACTGGGCCACATTGTAAGAACCCCCTCCCCTCCAGAAAAGAAAGAATATGTCAATTTATTACATTCATAAAGTTCTTTACAGTTTTTTAGATCTCTTTGCTAGATGTCATTGTATTTAACTGCCATGGTATTTATGATGTAAATAGGGCTGAGGCTATTTGCTTTCTTACAGAATTAGTAAACAAGTCTCACCTAAGATGTTGATGGTAGAGCTGGGCCTGGAATCCAGATCTCTGTCACACTAGTGTTCCACTACACATCCAGACAACAGTTCAGTGATTTGACAAAGTACCTTCAACTTGAAATAATTAAGTGAATGCTGGATTCAAAGCTGTTGATTCCCCAGGCTTGTTTTAGTGCAGTTAAGTTTAAGGGCAGAAAAGTTTCCCATTCCTGCCTGAATTATTTGAGGCCATATGCTCATATAGGCAGGATGTCTAGTTTGTAAAATGGAAATAACCTCTTCTTCTTTTGATCACCCAAGAACTTTGATTGTGGGCTGAGTAGTAATTCATAGGGAAGAGAAAATAGAAAGTGTAAGACATGTGAAATGCTGTGAACAGGCACTATGACCCAATATCACCAGGTAATTCTCAGTGTGATGTTTATTACTACTTCACTCATATAAGTAGAAGCCAAGCCATTTTTATATAACATCTTGTCTAGTTCCTTAATTGTTCTTCAAGAAACTTACTATGCTTTCTCCTGTAACTCTTGTGCTAAATGAATTTACTGTTATTAACACTAACGTGCCGTCAGAAGCAAATGTAGAACTGAGTAAATGTAGTATAGTGTTAAGAGTATTTCTGTGATTCTCTATTTGTAAACCTTTTCTCTTCAAAACTTTTTGTTTTTGCCTCCAGTTTTTTTTGTTTGATGGTTGTTGGCTTTTTGTTGTTGTTGTTGTTGTTTTGTGGTACTGGGGATTGAACCCAGGGCCACTTAACCACTGAGCCACATCCCCAGCTCTTTTTTTTTTTTTTTTTTTTTTTTTAATATTTTTTAGTTGTAGGTGGACACAATATCTTTATTGCATTTTTATATGGTGCTGAGGTTTGAACCCAGTGCCTCACGTGTGCTAGGCCAGCGTTCTACCACTAAGCCACAACCCCAGCTCCTCCCCAGCTCTTTTTATATTTTATTGGATACAATGTGTCACTGAGTGCTTAGGGCCTCACTGAATTGCCCAGTCTGTCTTTGAACTCACAATCCTCCTGTCAGCCTCCTGAACTGCTGGGATTACAAGCATTGCCTTTTCTCCAGTTTTAACTTGAAGTTTTCAAATCCACAGGAAAGTTGAGAAAATACTTGAACTAGATTAACAAATCGTTAAGATTTTTGCCACACTTGCTTTAATTTTCTCTCTGTGTATGCTTGCCTAATCATTTGAAAATAAGTTGCAGCAATCATTACATCTTACCTCATATACTTCAGCCTGCATCTCCTAAGAAGATATTCTCTCATGTAGCCAATAACACCATTGTCATTTCTAAGAAAAGTAATAATTTCATAATCTACATCACATTTCCCTCAATTCCTGTTGTCCCCAAAATCACTATTATAGTTTTTAAGTTCTAAACAAGATACATGCATTGCATGGGTTGTTAGGCCTCTTCAGTCTCCTTCAATCCCTTAGTCTCCTAATCTTATTTATACACACACACACACACACACACATATAATTAATTTATTTAATTGTAGATGGACACGGTACTTTTAGTTAATTTATTTATGTTTATGTGGTGCTGAGGATAGAACTCAATGACTCACACATGCAAGGCAAGCACTCTACCACTGAGCTACAACTCCAGCCTTCCTAATCCCTTTTAATCTATAGCAGTCACCAGTTTTGTTTTGTTTTGTTTTGTTTTAAAGAAGGAACAAGAATACTTTGCTGTATAGTATTATCATGCCAGATGATTATACATATGATCAGGTTATCCACTATTCAGAGATGCTAAATTTAATTAGTAGTAGAAATTTGGGTCTCCCTCACACAAAGTCCAAATTTAATGTTGTAGGAGTTTTTTGAGGTTTTTTTTTTTTTTTATTGTATTGTTTTGTTTTTGGTATTGGGGATTGAACCTAGGGGTGCTCTACCATTGAGATACATCCTCATCCCTTTTTATTTGAGATAGTCTCACTAAGTTGCTTAGGGTCTCTCCAGGTTTCTTCTTTTTTAAAAAAAAAAATTTTATTAGTTATTGATGGACCTTTATTCATTTATTTGTTTATATGTGGTGCTGAGAATCGAACCCAGTGCCTCACACATACTAGGCAAGTGCGCTACCACTGAGCCATAATCCCTCTCTCCAGATTTCTGAGGCTAACCTGAAACTTGGATCCAGCTGTAGTTTTTTTCACTAACTATACAGCATTATTTTAAAATTTTAAAATATTTTTTAGTTGTAGGTAGACAAAATACCTTTATTTTATTTTATTAATATGTGGTGCTGAGGATCAAACCCAGCGCCTCACACGTTAGGCAAGTGCTCTACCGCTGAGCCACAACCACAGCTCCACATTATTTTAATTTTTAAAAAATCTTATGTAAGAGCAGTAATTATTCTGGTTTAGAAATAATAGTGACTGTAAATTGCTGATGGGTAGTATTCATTCTGTCTTCCCCAAAGGCTGCTTTACCAACTTTTTCCTCCTACCTTCTTCTTTATGTAAAATGGAAATAACCTCTTTTTCCTTTGATCACCCAAGAATTTTGATTGTGGACTGAATTCATAGGGAAGAGAAATTAGAAAGTGTAAGATATATGAAATGCTAGGAAATTTTTGTGGTCTAGCTGCTTGTAAGCACCTAAAGCTAGAGATAGGTATGAGTAAACATTTATGGGCTGGGGTTGTAGCTCATTGATAGAGTACTTAATTAGCATGCAAAAGATCCTGTGTTCAATCCCCAGAACTACAAAAATAATAACAATATTAAACATTTATGATCTAGGCATAGTGGCACACTCCTGTATAACCCCAGCTATTTGAGAGGCTGAGGCAGGAGATCACACAATTGAGAAACCCTATCACAAAATAAACTTTTAAAAGGTTGAGGATGTAGGTCAACGGTAGATTATTGCCTGGCATGTGCAAGGCTCTGTGTTCAGTCCATAATACCACAACAAATCAATATATAAACATTTATGGAGGGAGAATAACAGTAAAATGAACATTTATTAATCCATTACCATGTGTCAGGACCCAGGCCAAGTACTTTTTATGGATTGGGCCAAGTACTTTATATGGATTAGTTACTCTGACCCCATTAGGTAATAAGCAATATTGTTTCCCCACTTGCAGACTAGGACACTCAGGCATAGAAAGGTCAAGGACCTTGCCCAGGGACCAGCAGCAAGTAAGTGCTAGAGCTAGGGTTCAAACCCAAGGCTGATTAACTCTAGAACCCATTTTTTTTCCTGTGCTGTGCAGCCTTCATTATTGTGTACCAGGTATTGTACCTAACACTGTCTCATACATTTCTTATATAATTCTCACATCAACCTGTAAGAACAGTCTCAAATAGGGCATATGATATCTGAACCATTTATCCTATTTTGTGGTTCTCTCCCATGTTTCAGCCGAGGTCTTTAACAGCAGAGTGGTTTGTCCAGCGGGGTCCCTTTTCCCACTCCCCAGCACCCACATAAACAGGAATCATGTGCTGGAAATGAAACCAGGTGGCAGAAGCAGCTGCACAAGCAAGAGAAGCCTGATCGGGTCCACATTAACCAGATGACAGGAGTGAGAGCCTTCATTTACAGTTCGGGGACCATCAGTGTGAACTGGGATGACAGTGAACCTGAAATAAAGGTCGTTGAAATAAGACTGATTTTCTAAGGGAAAGTGTTTCCTTATTGTTTTTCCCTCTCACCAGAGAGGATGTGGCAGTCTTGTTATTCAAGTAACTTCAAACCAGTGGTCAAAACCATGAAGAAATTTCTGAAGGAAAGTGTGATTTTTCATAGTTTTTGGTGACCACTTTTAGTTTCCTTTTCAGATTTTTTTTTTTAAACCATCATTACTGAGACTATATGACTATAGCATAATAAACAGAGGAGTGCAATTTGCCCACGATGGTCGAGGGAGCAAAGTGATTTTATCGTTAGAGGTCAGCTGTACAGTTATTTTTAATATGATAAAGTACTGTATGAATTTTTGCAATATGAAAGAATCTATGTTTAGGACAAATTTTTCTCATGGAAGTCCACAAACGCTAACTTAACCTTTGGTTAAGTTATTTCTTAGCATTTCCATCTATAAAAAGAAAGTAATATTACCTATTTCCTAGGATTTTTGTGAGGATTAATTTTACATACACACATGGGATGGGGTATATTTCATGATAGAGTGTTTGGCTAACATGCACAATGAAATCAGGCTTTGATCCCCAGCACCACACACACACACACACAAACACACACACACAATGTAGGGGAGAGCATGACACAAAGTAGCTCTCAGTGTAGAAGTAATTATTATCATTATATCATTGAATTTATTGTTCTCACATGATATGGGTCTGGGAATCTTCCCTGAATTAGGACACTTGGCCTGTTAACCCAGGAAAACAAACATTCTAGACACTGCCTGACTCTAGCCTAAGATTAGAGACATAATCTCCCTTAGTGACCCACTCTGGTGCTGGCAGGAGGTTCATACTGCCATGGTACTTGTCACAATCTGTCTTTCTTTTTCAGGTGGTTAGCTCAACCAATGGAGAGCTGAATGTTGATGACCCCACAGGAGCGCACTCCAATGCACCAATCACAGCTCATGCCGAGGTGGAGGTAGTGGAGGAAGCTAAGTACGTTCATATGTCAAGGGGGTTCTTGAGTCATGGATTGGAAAATCTTTTCTGTCTCCTCCTCTCTGTGTACTGCTCATCTCAGACTTGGATTCTTCATGCTACTGTCCATAGCTTTCTTCCCTTGTTTTTTGCATGCTACCTTAAGGCTGCTGCTGCCCTTCTTTAGCTGTGATTTATGGGACAATAGTCAAATTTTTCTAGTCCACCTGGTGCAAAGGATATAATGAACTATAAGAATTACATTGTAAGGGCTACAGCAGATAGTAGCCATGAGCCTCTGGGAGTCCTAGAGTTTCATACTTCCTATGAGGGGTGGGGGAATCGTTAAACCATGAACTGTGCTGAACAGCATTAAATTTTTGATTGTTGGCCAACAACTGTGGGTGTTCAGTTCTGGAACAAGGGTTTCAGGGCTCTCAAATGATTCTGGACTCGAGAGACTAAATAAATAAAGACAAGAAAAATAGTTTGCACCTGTGAGTGTTTTGGAAAGGAAGGGAAGTGACCCTAATCCCAAGAAGGTGAGGCAGTTACCCTCATGCCTTTTTCTGCTTCTCTTGCATGTATATGTCTTGCTCTGCCCATATCACCAGTCCCTTGGTGCTATCTGCATGGTCTGTGTTTAAACTCTTAAATTCTGGGATGGAAGGTGAAATAATTGCTGATTCTGCTGCAAACGCAGCATTTTGCCACTTCTTTCAAAACCTTTTTTCTGGGAGGGTTATGCCAGCAGACCATTTTTAGTAAGGAAACATACCTCCTATTCTCAGGAACTTTGGCCATGTTTGGGAACTCAATTTTTCTTCCATTCTCCTCAATAAATATTAAGGTATTCTTATCTTCTGGGTTTTAACCCTGGCAGCACTTTGGAGTCACCTGGGACATGTTAGAAAATACAGATGCCCGAGTCTGGCCCTAGAGATTCTGATTTGTTTATTGGAATCTGGCCTGAACATGAAAAAATTTAAAAGTTCATGTAGTTCTAATGTGCAACCAAGGTTAAGAACCATCAGGCATGGTCTGATCTTGAAACACAGCCATATCTATAACCACCTCTACCTCCCACTCCTAGTTCACACTTGTGGCTGTTGCTTTTAGAAGTTCTACTCTGAATTTAATATTATACTTTGAATACAAAGATCAAGTGGACTTTAGTCTTATGATATGCCCAATATAGATTTATTTTTTGAACCCATTCATCTCATTTCATTTTGGTAAACGTGTACAGTAATTGTGTATGTGAGTATGGTGTTTGTGTCTTGTGTGTAAGATAGAGGGCCATTCACATAGAGTTCAGTTTGGTGTATTCTGTTGTGGTAAAATCCAAATTCTAGAATATAAAGAGAGTTTAAAGTCTTCCCATGTAACAACAAAGACCACTGTGCATCTTTGCTACCTGTTCCAGGTTTGGGCCTTCTGAAAGGTGTAGAAGCCAGAAGGGAAGCCATTGTATTTGACCAGTCTTCCAACAGCTTATGGAATAGGGCATTTTGTTTGCTATTTCCCTGATGATTTTATGTGCTACAAATCCATCTTGTGTAGGGAACTGTCAGGGCCCAGCCATGTGTTGTTATTCTTGGCCCTCTGGGGGTGGTGGGGCAGGGACAGGGTAGCCATGTGTCTACTTGCTTGATCATTCTCCTGGGAAGAAGTCTCAGCTAGAGAAATATGAGGCGTCTTGAAAAATCCCTCATTGCACGCACTGGGATGCCATTTGTTCATGCAGCCTGTTTATTGGGTAAGGGGCGCTATTGCCTATATTAAGATTCGTCTTGGGTATTGGGAGACTGTGAAACCTTCACTTCCAAGCTTTTGAATTTGGGTTCCTCATCCAACTTGTTTTCTGTGAAGTGAAAAGATAGGATTTTGGGTTTTGTTCTGTGAGCAAAATGAACATTTGGCTTTCTTTTTTCTGTTAGCTGCAGAACACATGTCCTTGTTTAAGTATGGTTGGAAGGGTGAGGAGGGCAAGCAGCTTTTCAGTTGATTTTTTGTTATATAAGTACACAGGCATTTCAAGTTATCTAGACTTCAGCTGTGACCTTATAAACCTGAACCTCATTTCTCCTGAGAATTAACAAGAGTAGATTTAGGCAATTCTCTGGTGGTTATGGCCACAGCAGTGACCATCCTCCCTGTGGTTCATCTGATAAGATAAAGTAAGTGTCTCTTAAACCTTTTCTCCCTCTCTGGAGCAAGAGTTAACTGCTAGTTGCTTTGGTCAGGCATGTTGTGCTTGTAGAAAGCGAGGGACTTCTTTTTCCCTCGGTGTAGGAGAGGATAGCTCAACATTGTACAGGAAGACCTCGTGCGAGAACCAAATAGCTCAAGTGTGCCTGACTGAGTTGTTACAGGCAGGGTCATTTGCTCTTTCCCCTGCCACCTTCCTGAAAGTTGCTCAAGAAAGGCTATCCTGGGACTTCTACCAATTCTTTCTGTTTTGCCTTCCCCTTAAGATCCACTTCCCACCTTGATGCTTCTGTCAGGCTCCTGCGCCCTCAACTTTAATGTGGAAACAAAGTGGTCTACTCAACCTACCTCAACAGGAAGAAACTAAACACAGACACATACTGCATGTTTGCATGGCTCACAGGGAGTCGCTTCCATCTCATCTTTGTGGACTAATATCTCTCTTTCTTTCTTTCTTCCTTTCTGTGTTTTTTCTCTTTACATACTCTGTAGCTGCCTGAAAATGCTCAACCTGTGGTGAGTCCCTCTCTCTAGTCCACATGCAAGGGGAGCGGACCAGACTAGGCTGGGATTGGCAAAGCCAAACAAAATGCTTTAGGAAACATAAATGGCTTCCATATGCCTCCTGTGCCATAACCACCCAGACCGGGGAAATAGATCCACAAAGTAGGGATGGGGCAGGCCTACACCCAGAAATTAATCTGTTCCTTCTTTCTTTTTAAACCTACCTCATTTTTCTCTGCCACCTCTGCAAATAACATTCCACATTATCCAAAATTGTCTTTTTTTATTTTTGGCAGAGCAAATTTTCTCCCAAAATAATATGGCCAGGTATTATTAAAGGGAGAGAGACTGAGGTAAAAAAAAAGGTTAATATAGCAGTTGTTCAGGTATCAGTTGTTCCCTTGCCAACCACAAGGATTGATGTTGTTGCCAGATAATTTCACATTCTGCAATTGGGTTTCTAACTTGGAAATTGGCCGCTCTGGAAAAAAAGTATCTTTTTTCTTTAGCTAATTCTTCCATCTGTAGAGTGGGAGTCTCAAAAAAGAACCACTTAGGGAAAGATGGACATTTTATTGTTGTTGTTTTGGGGGTTATTTTGTTTGTTTTCTGTTCACTTTCTTTATTCCTATGAGAGTATAGTAGGCCAAGGGCTGACTCAGCTGATGGAAATATTGGAGCCTGTCACTTCTACTCCCAGAGAAGGCTTCTCGAATGCTTTCTTGGCAACAACAGGGGGTATATATGGAAATGGAACACCTAAAGGATTCATTATCGGTGACAAACATTCTTATTGCAAGATAGGGAACCCCCTAGCTCTCTTCCTAGACAATGCTTGTGATCTTCCAGGTGCTCCTGAACTTGCTGGTCTATTGCAGTCTGGAATTGAAACTCTCCCACATTGCCTTCATGCATAGGGCCACATTCTACACCATGATAACAGCCTGCTGGACTCTGACTACCTCATTTTTATTTTCTTCAGTGATTGGGTTGGGCACTGGTTTCTGATCCCTAACTGTTCTAGGCCAAATAGCCTACAGGGCTTTCCTAGGGATGGGAATGTTTTAAAGATAACAGTTGGGTTTTATGGAGGTAGGATTTATTTTATGGTTTCAAAGAGCACATTTGGCCTATTCGTTTTGCGAATATGTGTCTGTGTAATCTGACATTGTTGTGGTCTATATTTTTCCTGTGAGATGTCAGTCACATGATCCTGGTTGAAAATTCTTGCAGTCTTGTTGTGCTCATCAAAACTTGTATTTGGGCTGGGCATGGTAGTTCATGCCTGTACTCCCAGCAGCTTGGGAAGCTGAAGCAGGGGGGTTGCAAGTTCAAAGCCAGCCTCAGCAACTTAGCAAGGCATCAGGCAAACTCAGCAAGACCCTGTCTCTAAGTAAAATATAAAAATGGGCTGGGGATGTGGCTTAATGGTTAAACAGCCCCTGGGTTCAATCCCTAATACCAAAAAGAAAAAACCTGTACTAAGAACTCTAAGTTAGAGTCTCAAGGTCTGCCTGGAGAGATAAGACATGATATTAGGTGAAATAACAAGGAATTCTCCAGTACACTTACATTATCATTCCTAGAAGGCTGAAGGGGCCAAGAAATCACTGTGAATGGTCAAGGAAGACTTCATGAGCATAGCAGAACTCAAGCCAAGTTTTAAAGGAAAGAAAGAATGTGCAGGTATGGCAGAGAAGAGGAACATAGCAGAGTAGCTGAAGAGAAAGAGCAGGACACAGTAAGAGAGTGATATGACTGAGTAGTAGTCAGAGAACTGCGGGAATAGTGCCTGATGGCTCCTCAGGAGTCTTGGATCAGTTTTTGCTCTAGCATGTTAAGAACATCTTGTTATTCAAATAATCAAAGAATCAACTGGAAAGGAACCTAAGACACAGAGGTATTGATCACCTGGCCTGATTTTCTTCTGAAAATAACACACTGGTATGAAGTCACTCAGTGGACTTAGACTGGAGTCTACCCCAGTTTAATGGGTCCTGTTGCTAGTTATTACTGCAGAAACCAAACAATTAATGAGCAGGATGTAGGGCCTACTTCCTCTTGAGTGGAATTGTTAATAGCTTGTGTTACTGCTGAAGCTTTAACTGTAATAAAAGTAAAAATTAATCTAGGGCTCTAAATTTAAAATATTGCAGTTCCTCTGAAGGACGGCTCACAACACTTCTCCACTCCAGCGATTGCACACTGCACATCAGGTTATGGTATACCAGATATTAATTTGTTTGGTTTGCCTCGAAGGAGGTAAAAGAGAAGTCATTGTATGACTTGATGTGGGCCAGTATTTCAAACATTTTTTGATTCCTTTTATTTATTTATTTTTTATTTTTGTTTATTTATTTTATACTTGGAACTGAATTCAGGAGCACTTTACCAGTGAGCTATATCACCAGTCCTTTTTAATTTTAAGATAGGATCCCACTAAGTTGCTGAGGCTGGCCTTGAACTTGGGATCCTCCTGTATCACCTTCCTGAGTTGCTGGGATTATTAGGTGTGTGCCACCACTCTTGACAACTCCTTTTATTTAAAAACACAAAATCATGATTTTAGCATCCTCCAAAGAAAATAAGAATAAAAATTAACTTAAAAGTTAGTTGGACTGGGGTTATGGTTCAGCAGTAGAGTGCTCACCTAGCATGTGCGAGGCCCTGGGTTCGATCCTCAGCACCACCCACATACAAATAAATAAATGAAATAAAGGTTTAAAAAAATAAGTTAGTAATATCTGTGAAAATCATGGTTCAAAAGGATCAGTAAGACTATTGAAATATTAGGGATCCCATGAGATTAACTTTGCCTCTTTAAATATTGCTGGACATTCAACTTGGTCTTACTCTAATACACATACATACATACATACACACACACACACACACACACACACACACACACACACACAGAGAGAGAGAGAGAGAGAGAGAGAACAAGACCAGTTTTTTTCTTGAATTCTTCCTCAGGGTTTACACTGAAGACTATCTTAAGCCATCAGAAGTGCTGGTCATTTATATTTAAAAGAATTTATTCTGTTCTCAAATCTGTGTTGACACTTTGGTTAGTAATTATATTTGCACCCATTAATGGTACTTTTTTCCCATAGGAAAATCTCTTTGCTATTTGTTATTTTTAGTTATACATGACATTAAAATGTTTTTGACATATTACACATACATGGAGTATAACTTACTCAAATCAGGATTCCATTCTTGTTGTTAAACATGATGTAGAGTTATACTGGTCATGTATTCATATATGAAAATAGGAGAATTATGGTTTATTCTACTGTCCCATTAGTGGTATTTTATTTTATTTTATTTTATTTTTTATTTTTTTTTTTAATATTTATTTATTTATTTTCAGTTTTCGGCGGACACAACATCTTGGTTTGTATGTGGTGCTGAGGATCGAACCTGGGCCGCGTGCATGCCAGGCGAGCGCGCTACCGCTTGAGCCACATCCCCAGCCCCCATTAGTGGTATTTTAAAATGTCATTGTTATGCTCGAAGAAAATTTGTTTCTAGGAAACTCTCCTTTCCAAAATTTGCAAGTTTGATTCATTCAGATATGGTTAAAGCACATCATTTTCTGTGTAAATATTTATTTCTGCCTTCTAAGGAACGTTCTCCAAGTTTGTTTTGTTTCATTTTGGTTTTGGTACCAGCGATTGAACCTAGATGTGCTTAATGCCTGAGCCACATCCCCCATCCTTTATATTTTTTTAATTTTGGGACAGGGTCTCACTAAGTTACTCAGGGCCTTGCTAAGCTCTTGAGGCTGGCTTTGAACTTGAGATCCTTCTGCCTCATTCTCCTGAGTTGCTGCGTCTCCCAAGTTTTTATTTATTTATTATATGGTGCTGAGGATTGAACCCAGTGCCTCACACATGCTAGACAAGCACTCTACCATTGAGCCACAACCCTGGCCCTCCAAGTTGTTAATAATTCCATCAGATGTAGTAATACCACAGGATATAACTAAAACAAGAGGTAATCTTAGTATGGAGAATTTAGGGGTATGGGAAGTGAAAAGTAATTCTGTATTTCCTTATCTATATTCTTGGCATTTATCCTAGAAGGATTATGCAAGAGACTTAAACTTTTCTTCTCAGAAAAGCTTTTCTTTCAAGGATCCAGCAAGTCTGAGCTACACTTCAAACTTCACTCCCCTCCATCATTTGGCATCATTGACTCATCCACTGCCTTCTGCCCCTCACATTCTCATTTCCCATGTGTCAGTTCCTTGTAGAGAGCATATCTTTTGCCACCAGCATTGCCAAAGCCCTCATCACCCCACTCTGGATTGCCAAAGCAAGAGTGATGCTTCTTAAGCCAAAGCTGGAGTGAGGAAGGGATAATGAGGCTTAGGGAAGTGCCAGAAGTGTACCTGTTCCCCAGGAGATGGCATGAAGGGAGTAGGCCCCAACCTCTACCCTAAACAGGGTTAGTTCATAACTACATCTGACACAGCAGTAGCAGTCTCAGGAAGCTAAATAAGGAGTAACCTGCAGCCAGAGAACCTCCTGAGGATCAGCTCATGGGCTGAGGCAGTGGTCTCCTCAGAATGAAAAGGGGGCTGTGCTGGCCTCAGGAGATAGGGGTTCACAGTCTTTGTTTAAGTCAGGGCTTCTCCTGCTTGTGCCAGGCATCTAGTGGGGACAGAAATGGGGGTTGAGAGAATCACTAATCCTTTTCTTGGTTGCAATATGAGACCTTCTGAGAGCTCCATTCTAAGGGATTTATTTGCATTAGTTTAGCTTTCTTGCCCACCAGCTAGTGAGTTGCATTAAATAATTTTCCCTCAATATCAAGGAGCAGAGAGTGCAGGCTAATTTTATGCAGCCTTGAGGACCCCCAGCCTCGTTCTAGATAAAGATGAGGCATGTGGGTTGAGTTTTAAACTAGGAAAGATGCTGTCTTTACCCTTCTTCCAAAAAAATCCATGTTTCAGCCCAGCCTGACCTGTAGCATTTGAATAGTTATGTTGGGCAGATTGAAATTAAGCAACTATTTCATTTGGCTTTCCTGGCAGACACTGCCTGCTGCCTCCAGTGGGTGCACTGTAGATGGTGGGCGGCCTG
The DNA here is from genome assembly GCF_048772815.1 of Callospermophilus lateralis. Classification (NCBI taxonomy): domain Eukaryota; kingdom Metazoa; phylum Chordata; class Mammalia; order Rodentia; family Sciuridae; genus Callospermophilus; species Callospermophilus lateralis. The sequence goes on along the minus strand of NC_135307.1, from coordinate 108,114,923 downwards.
TGGGTGGTGGGTACCAGAGAGGGAAACCCCACCCTGCAAGAAGCAGAAGCAGGCAGAGGTCTGCTGGAAACTGCAGACCACTAGCACTGATTTGCAATGTTCCTTGTGCTCCAGGTGCTGCTGTTTCTTTAAGAGGAAAAGGAAGAAGACTGCTCAGCGCCATAAGTGACCAGTGCCTCCTAGGAGTCCTCAGGCCCTGGGGACTCTTAACTCGATTGCACCTGCAGCTCCTGCCATTTCTCATTGGAAGGGACTCCCCTGTAGGGGAGGGTGGAGATCCAAACCAAAAAGAAGAAAACAGATGCCCCAGAAGGAGCCAGTGCAGGCAGCCAGGGCCCAGTGGGTCAGTTGCTGTCTCCGCCTGTCTGAGGCTCTGAGCAGGTCCCAGAGCTGCTGCTCCTCCACTGCTTGCCCTTGGGGCTACCTGGTTGACTCTCCTTCCCATTGTTTACAGTGAAGGTGTCATTCACAAAAACTCAAGGACTACTATTCTCTTCCCTCCCCTTCTACTTTACTCCTGGTTCTTGCCCCACCCTCAACCCTCTCCAGCATCAAAGCTAGTGAGCTAAATGCTGTGTCTGTAGTAGGAGCTCAAGAGGCTGGGGGTGTGGCCAAGAAGGTAGCAGGAAGATGCAGCCTGGTCCCAGAAGATCTTCTCCACTTCCCAGGAGTGCCTGGCAGTATGGCTTCCTCTCCCTCTGAGCAACCTACAACCCAGCTGGCCCTAGGGTTCAGGTTTCTTCTTCCCTCCCTCCTATGAAGTTACACTGTAGGACACAAGCTGTGAGAAATCTGCAGTCTACTGTCCCCATGTGTTGGTGTTCTTAGCTTTTTTGACAAACAAATTCCTTTCTCCAGGCAGTAGCAGGACATGCAAATTGTTCTGAGCAAAGGAAAGAAAACTGACTTTATTGCACTTTTAGTTTTGTTTTAGTTTTTTTTTAACAAAAAAAAAAAAAGAAAGAAAGAAAGAAAGAAAACAAAACATGGCAGATGCATATTGTGTCTGTTTTTTGAGGGGGTTTTGACTTTTTTTTCTGTTTTGAGGGGGATGGACCAGCCAAGCCATTCAGAGAAAATGTGGGTCCAGAGGACATTCTCAATGGAAACAGTTTGATCAGCAGCACCCAGAAGAGAAGCCAAACTCTGTGTCATTCTGAGTGAATACTCAGGTTGGCAAGAAAACATACTTGAATTTTATTCATCTTCTCAGCTGCTGAAGAATGTCCCTACCAGAGCCTCTTTACCTAATCAGCCTGCAGTTTGAAATCTTAGCTCTCCAGGATGGAATGAGCAGCCAAGTCAGATCGTGACCAGGAGACAGCTCATCCCAGTGAAGGAGATACTTAACAAAAAAATATCTGAAATGTCTGTTTCCTCCACTGCCAGGGACTTCCTATTATAGCCATGTGACTGTTTGGTGACAGGATTAGTGATTAAACAGCCACCGCTGTATTGCCACTATTGGACAAAAAGAAGACAGTGAACTGCCTTCCAAATGCCAGAGAGGCCTCAGGATGTGGCATCATAGGGCCAGGAAAAGCAAATGATAGTGTGTCCTGTCTGCCCCAATGGCTGAGTTATAGCATTTGGTCTGGACTGCCTTATCAGAAACCAAGCCCATGAAGTTCTTTTTGAGCAGGTCCACAGTAGCAGGCTTAGAACTCAGTGCATGGGGATGCAGTGATAAGGAGGGTAAGATTGTTTGGTGCTGGAAAATTCCAGGAAAAGGGGGCCTGAATGAAATGTCTAAAATTATATTCTCAATGGGATATAGACTCCTTCCAGATAAGATAGTCGAGCATATAAGCTTGTATTCCCAGTACACCCTCTACCTCCCACTTCCCACCATGACCTAGTCACGTGAATTATTACCAAAAAGCATCTAGGTTTCTCATCCTCTGTTTGAAAAGTTAATGTGTGAAGTTAATCTTCCCATGTTAGATTTTCATTGAAGTTTAGTGGCTTTTCAAATGACTCCTCTTTCCAAATGTGACAGAAGAGAAAGGGTGATATCAGGGAAAGTGGTCTTGATCTGGGAGTAAAGAGCTAACCATGAAGAATAATGGCGAATGACTTGGTGTGGTGATTTGTGGTGCAAACCACAGAAATCTTCACCTCCTGGCTTGAGGTGTAGGGGCTGTTTTTTGGACTGGAAGTTGTGGGGATACTTTCTGGTAGTTGGTATTTCCTGACAAGTCCCTTGATGTACCCCGTGTGAAGCAGAGATAGCAGCATTCACATGAATCAGACTTACTGGGCTTCACCTCTTCCATTAGACCTTGGCTAGGGAAAAACATTTCACTGGCTTCAAATCTGCTTAATTTATGTAAAGATTGTAATCTCTCATTTCTTGAAAAGAAATATTACTGTATATGAAACAGAGAGGCAGTGTCCATACCCATTTCCCACAAAGATTTTGAAGATTGGGGTATACTTCCTTGCCATTACCTAGTGGTTGGAGCCCATCACTAAAATTTAGTCTCTCATTTGGTATTTGAGCAACTCTAACTTCCTGTACAGAAAATTTAACTTCTTAACCCCTGTATAGAAATGCCTTACCCCTCAAGGGAGGGCAGGGGAAATAGTGGCAAAGCCTGGAGCATCTGGGCACACTGTATCCCACAAAGTGCCTCCCCCACCCCACTTCCACAAAACAGCGTGGCTGCAGGGCAGGCTGCCTTTACAGCTCGGTCTGTGGCTTTTTTTTGTCTTAAAATTTTTTATAGGCTAGCTCTTGAGGGGTTGAACCTGAGCAGTTGGCGGTGGAGGGTGTTGTGGGGGGGTCCTTCCTGATGCACTGTTCTTACCCTCTAGCCCCCATAAAGCACTTAGATATTGGTTTCTGAAGAACCCCGGGTCCCTTTAGCATGCAGGGTAATGGTGATCCTTCCAAGGCTATGACACTCCAAGGTGGTCCCAGATCTGAGAGATTCTATTATTCCCTAAGAAAAACAAACCAAAACAAAAATTGAATAACCAAGAAGCAATTTGGCCATCAGTTCCAGCCCCGCTGGTTGCTGCAGTTTGGCTTTATGTCTCAGCCAGATCCTTAAAGGATAGTCACTCCTTCCCCATCTCCCACACCCTCCAAATCCACTTGTTCTAATTTTTTTTTTTTTTTTCTGGTTCTGGGGATTGAACCCAGGGCCTTATGCATACATGCAAGGCAAGTACTCTACCAACTGAGCTATATCCCAAGCCCTTGTTCTGAAGTTTTTAACTTTTCTCCTTTTCACTTACAGCTATGATGCCAGAGGCCATTTTCTTTGGGATTGATGCAGTTTTTTCCCCCTTAAAGCTAACTGAACATCTGTTCATAAAAATGCATTAAGAGTTACCAGCCAGGTGCGGTGGTGCACTTCTGTAATCGCAGCCACTTGGGAGGCTGAACCACGAGGATCACAGGTTCCCGGCCAGCCTGGGCAACTTAGACCCTGTCTCAAAAAGGCTGGGAGTTTACCTCAGTAGTTGGGTGCCCCTGAGTTCAGTCCCAGGAGTTCTCTCAGGCTCTCCTCAGACACTGTAGCCTGAGTGGATCAAGTCAATCAGGCAGGATTCCACTAAGTGTGCTCTACTTGTGACTGGACCAGAACTTGTTCCTGTGCAAGCTAATCATGTAAGGCGGAGTGAGTGTCCCAGCAGCCAGCATGCGTTCATGACTATCTTAATTAACATTCTTCTTGGGGTCTGAATGGTGTAAAACAGGGTCTAGGAAGGTATAAATCGGGTGACTTCCGTTAAAATTGCATTTTACTTTGGAATGGGTGAGCTGCAGGAGACCAGAGAGATCCTGAGGTTTCTAACAGAAGTGTTAGTTTCCTGTTTATTTTCAGTGAACTCCAAGCACACAGAAATAGTCCCTGCTCATTGGCCAAATGGGGTTTCCATCAGCCCTAAAGGAATTTCCAACTTAGTTCACTGGAAATGTATGCTGGTAGTGCTTTTTTTCAGTGTTAGTAACCGCCTTTAATGCCAGAAATCTACAGTATGCTAAAAGTGGTTACTAATGAACTTCGCCTTAACTTTTTGTCAATGAAAAAGATATAATCCATTCCACCTCTCCATGAGCAAGCATGGCCTGCATTTCTCAAAAATAAGAAAAGGCATCCTAGAAAGCATCTCCTCAAAAGAACTTGATATTTCTTCTTAAGCATCTCTCCCAAACCTACATGCCTCCTGTGTCCTAGCCATCCCTTCATATTTTCATATTTAAGCCAGTTTTCCATTCTCATTGAGTTACTCTGACACTGTTGTCTCTAGTGTCAGAGCCATGCTAAGGCTAAACTTTCTTGGATTGGGAGTTTGCAGGGCCAAATAGCCAGCATTGCCTTTGCTAGGCCGCTGCCATCATTGCCCCAAGATATGCTGATGAATTCCAGAGACCCTTAGGGAGCCAGGATAACAGGTACTCTGTCTGGATTGGCCGTGTGGGTGACAGGCACTGGGGTTCTTGGCTTTGCAGACAAGGAAAATCCCATGTAGAGGTTGATAGCAGCAACTCCTGTGATGGGCTGTTAGGAATCAAATTGGGATTCCTTTGGGTTGGGGTGTTTTGTTTTTTTGAGGGGAGAAGGTTGGTTCGTGTTTCTGCGTAAGAAAAAGAAGTAACTATGGACCCTCTGTGGGTGTATAGAGTTTTTGAGCAATGTTTTAGCCACCAGTCGTGAGAGTCTGACCCAGTAAGCAATCTTAAAAAATGTTTTTCCTGATTCCTTTTGCAGGTGAGTAAATGCAAAAGAATAGGCTTCTCATTGTATTCTGAATAGTAAGTAGGTCCCTGAACATAGGTAATATAGTTGACATATTTCTTAAAAATCAACCAGGAAATCTACTCCAGTATTTGTAGATCAGCATACAAAGGAAAAAGTAAATATGTACTCCTTTTTTTTTTTTTTTGATTACCAAATTTGATGTCACAAAGAAACCTCAGTTGTGTGGACAGAGTTTCATTTTTTCCTCTTTTATTCACAGTCACTTGCTAGTGCCATTACCACCTTCAAGGTCTCAGAGCAGATAATTATTCACAGTAATAAATGGGGGTACAGTGCAGTCATTCCAGTAACCTGAACAAGAGGACCACTGTCCCAACCGCCCTCAAGCCCCTCTTTCAGGATAGGTGAGACATTTTCAGTGTTCTCTTCATGAGCTCCAGACCAAATCCCAGGCCAGCCCTTGCACCAAAAGGCTTTTTGGAAGGCTTATCAATCTGTTAGGAATGTTTCAGGAAAGATGAGCCATTTCTTTGGGGGGAAATATATTTACAGATGGGCGTGTGTGATTGCATGTGTGTGCGCTCATCTGTATGCATTTCACTTTCATAAAGTCTCACCACCCGGGCTGCTGGGAACCTTGTGTTCCTGGGTATTCTCAGAGGTAAAGCCATAGTGAGCTTCTAAAATCAGTGTCTCAGCAAGCTGGCTCTGGGAATGAGCCCATTTATCAAGCAGAGAGAAGAGTAACAGCAGAGAAGATAAGAGATGAAACCAAAAATATAAACTTCCCCCAATGGAAAATAATGTTGATTCAGCAATTCCCATTGAAGATATTACATACTCTAATTTATTATATTATTATTTGTCTGTTTCTTCAATCTTTGCCCACTGTACTCTTAAAAAGATGTTGGGATGTTGATTGCAATTTTTTTAACTAGATAATGTATAAATCAGCTGAGGAAATGAGTTTTAATTGATGTGTGAAAGTGTATGAATATTAAATGCCTTGTTTTTTTACTTTTTTTAAGTATGTAATGTTTCATAAATCCTGGCACTGGTTGCAAAGCTCAGCTGTGAAGATGAAACTTGTAGTATTTTAAAACATGAATGTCAATTTCAAAATGTATTTGAAATGGTTCCTTCGGGAGAGATTTGTAGACCATTGGGGAAAACTCCTCTGCAGAGGAAGTAGCCTTCTTTGGAGAAAATGGAAAATGGGTCCTGATAATGTTATCTCGGAATGGCCCATTTCCTAGGGCACCATGGAAAACACAAATGTGATCTTTAAGTATACCTCTTTCCCAGTTTGGGGAGGAAAGGACTCAGTTTGCACCCTTTTTGTATGTAAAATAAAATGTCTTACCTTTCTTGACTACTTTTTACTTGTTTGTTTGGTTCATTGATTTATCTGTTTTTAATGACCTGTAGCTCACTTCTAATTAGGAATCTTAGGCTAGGACTAAATTTGATGTGATTCAGTGCTCCCATGAACAAAAATGCCAAATACGTAGGCATTCTTGCTTCTTTCTCTTAGGTTGAACATTACCCTCTCTGAGTCACTTCAAAAACAAGTATTCCTAGAACTTAAGAAATTCTTACTCAGCTAAGTTCCTGTATCCTGTGGTTTTCAGATGGTAGAACAGCCAGAAGTCAGGTTTTACTCTGTGTAACAATTTTTGGAAGTTTTAGAATTCTGCACTACCAATGAGGAACATGTGTTTAGACAGAAGATATCCATTGTGCAATGTAAAAGAACATGCATACATGGCAAACAAACTGCCTATGTATTAATGCGATTTATTTTTTCAGTGGTAGGCAAGTAGCAGAAAACACATATAAAATTATGAGAGAAGCTTCATGGTAAGGGCATTTTATCCATCAACCTGATTTCTTTTGAAAAGGGGTGGGGGAGAGACTGCTTTTATGCCATTTTAGCCTTAGCTCCTAATGTACAAGACACCACTTTGAACACATGGTTTAGTAAACCTTTTCTCAGTGGCTATGGGTAGGGTTAGACCTAGGAATGGGGAAATAGACAAACCTTCATTCCACACACACAAAGACAGGGGTGGGAAGGTGAATTTGGAAGATCGTTGTCAGTATTAACAATTTTACCTTGAACAATCTCCACCGGATTGAGGTGGTCTGGATTGAGGTGCAAGGAAATAGCAAACATCATTTGTGTTTTTAAAGAGAACAGTCTTGAAGTTCTACAACCTGACTACAGTGACATCAGTTGTAAGGAAAGGACAAGTTAAGGAATTCGAGTGGCCATGCATAATTCAAAGTCAGTACTTAAGGCCAAATTGCATTAATTCATTTATGGAAGTAGAGCCATGCCTACAATCTGGTTGATGACAAACTAGAATTTCTAAAAAGTTAACACCATAGGTCCAAATTTTAGAAAGATACGTGTCTATTTTTCTAGGTATATAAGACTTTAAAAAACCTTATATTGTAGATTGGAACAACACCAAGCTTCTTTTACAACCTTGAATATTCCAGAGGCGGCATCTAATGACTGTGACCTTCATGAAGGCCTCTGGAAAAGTCAAGATGTCTCTCTCAGGCCTTTGCATATATTTCCCACCTTAATACTAATACGAAGCTACCCCAACCATCAGTTTGAGCACCAGCAATAAGGAAGGTGAATACGATGTATCCAGTGCAATACAGTCCGTTACAACACTGTGGGGGGGCGGGGATTGTGGTCTGTTTTGGAAAGCATGCAAAGAAAAGTTAAGAACCAGAGTACAGTGGAGTGTGCATTGACTCATACTGCAATATGAGTAAGTAAGCGCACAACTAAAGAAGGTAGAGAAAAATGACAGACTAAAGTGACACACTCCAAGTAAAAACCTACTTCGGTTTTGAAGCAAGTTCTACAAGACAAGTAGAAGCTGTAGAAGATGACGGTGTGAGAATAAATGTGCCCTGGGTTTTTGGAAGCTACCACGCTGAAAACAAACTTGGTAGCGCCCGACGCTCTGCCGACCCGCACCAACTGTGAGACTCCTCGGTCCCGGTCCAGGCCACCGTCTTCCGGACACCGCACTCCGCCCTGCACGCTCGGCATGCCGGGGCCTGTAGTCTCTTCGGAGACCAATCCCCGCGCTCTCCCGGCATCACCTTCCGCCCACCGCCTTCCAGCAGCTAGGGGGACGAGCTGGGAACCCAATGAGGGAGCAATAACGTGGCAGCCACCCACAAGCCCGCGTCCTCGCCGGCCCGCCGGCCCCGCCCCCCGGGGGACTTACTACCTGGCGCCGAGGCGGAGGGGGGGAAGCGGCGCCCGCCCCTGGCTCAGAGGCTGCGAGCAGCCCCGGGCCCCCCCGCTCCGTGGCCGCGCCGGCCCACGCCGCCGCGTCCCCACCCTCTTCCGGCCCTGGCTGCCCGGGCCGCGTTCGCTCCTGCCGGTGGATGCTGCGCCTCTCGGAGCGGAACATGAAGGTGCTCTTCGCCGCCGCCCTCATCGTGGGCTCGGTCTTCTTCCTACTGCTGCCAGGACCCTCTGTGGCGGATGAGAAGAAGAAGGGGCCTAAAGTCACCGTCAAGGTCCGTGCGCGCCTCTCCGGCCCTGCCTGGCGCGGCCTGCGCTCCACCTCCTGGGATCCCGTCGCTGGCCAGTGGTTCCCGGAGCATTTAGGGCCCGGGAGTTCGACCCTTGGCTTCTAGTGTCTTTGTCCTTATGGCGTCTGTGCCATCCAGACCAAAGAATGATCCGGACCCTCCCCAAATCCCCAACCCCACCCTGACCCGGGAAGTTAACTGCAGCCGGGGATGCCCAGCTGCTGCCGCCACTGGAGCAGCCCTTTTGCATATAACCTTGCGGTGCTGAAGAAATGGTGAAAGATCAAATCCGACGAATCCTTTCTCCTTGTAAAATTTTAGCCACTTCCAGTTACAAAACACAACAGAGAAATTACAGCTTAAATTTGCATGGTAAACTTGCAAGCCCCTTATGTGGCTTTCTTCTTTTTTATGTGAATATCTAGAATCTGGGCCCATTGTTTATTTAGAGTAAAGATTGGAGATCATGGGGCGTGCAAACAAACACATTTAGGGTTTGGAACTTCACAGGGTTTTGCCTCCACTGCTTTAAATGACTGCCCTTTCCCGTCCTCAGAGGAGCTTCTTGGGCCCTCCCTTCCCAACTAAGGTCCTTTAAAGGGGCTAAATTTAAAATGGTTCTTTTTCTTAGGTGTATTTTGACCTTCGAATTGGAGATGAAGATGTAGGCCGGGTGGTCTTCGGTCTTTTTGGAAAGACTGTTCCAAAAACAGTGGATAATTTTGTGGCCTTAGCCACGGGAGAGGTAAGTGGCTGGTGCAGAAGTTGTCAACTCTTGCAGTAGGAATGGCAGCAGAATGCAGCCCATTTGAAGCAGTAGCCCTCTCTGAGGGCCAGTTGACTATGGCCATGGGAACCTAGTATTTTCATTTTTTTTCTCCCAGTACTGGGGATTGAACCCAGTAGTGGGCCATAGGAGTTATATTCCCAGCCCTTTTAAATTTTATTTTGAGATTGCGGGGGCGGTCTCATTAGGTTGCACAGGCTGTCCTCAAACTGTGTTTCTACAGCCTCCCAAGTTGCTGATAGTCACAGGCATGTGCCACCATATCCTGCTATAGGAGGTTTGTTTTTTTGTCTTCATTTTTTTACAATACCAGGAATTGAACCCAGGGCCTGGCACATGCTAGGCAAGTGCTCTACCCACTGAGCTACATCCTTTGTCCTCATATTGCTGTATCTATATTGTAAGAATAAGGAATATTTTATCCTGGAATATTGCACAGTGTTTGAAGGCACAACCCCTTTAATGAAGTTTGTATTTCAACTTTGAGTTCAACTAGCAGATGACTTTTTTCCTTGGTCTCTGTTTCCTTCTGTCTGATCTTGTGGTTACAAGAAAAGAGGGGATAGGCATTCTATGAAATAGAATTGTATCAAGTCTGGCAACTGTACAAAGGCAGAGGAAGATGGAGTCTTGGCAGTTACTGGGTCTGTGCACTCTGGGTCTGGCTTGCAGTTACTACTCACTCAGTAGCATGTTGAATGATGAATGTGGCCAATAATGGGGCCACTTCTGTGAGCAAGAATTGTGGGCTTGGTTCTTGCAGGGCTTATTTGATGTCTGCCTATATGATGTCTCATATCATCTCTTTGCTTTCTCATTCCTTTTTTTAGAAAGGATTTGGATACAAAAACAGCAAATTCCATCGTGTGATCAAGGACTTCATGATCCAGGGTGGAGACTTCACAAGGGGAGATGGCACAGGAGGTAACCTCAAGTCTTCTGGGAAGAGGGATCTGTCAAGTTTAGTTTCCCAGGTAGAAGGGTCAGGCTGTGCCAGACAAACAAGGTCCCTTCCTTCCCTAGCTCCAGGAGCAGGCCACTTAACTTGCATTGAGAACAGCTGCATCTGCAAAGTGGACCAGTACAAAGGAGAGAGAGTGATGGGGGTTAGGTGGGCCTAAGAGGATCTTTTCCCTGTGCATACTGCTGATACAGGCCTGTAGCCTGGTGACTTTTCTCCCCACCACGCCTCTATACTTTTGGAGTGGGTAAGGAGGTGGCAGCAAAATGAAGACTTGTGGGGAGCATTTCCAGATCAGGTATGTACTACCTTGGAAGCCCCAGCAAGGGTGAGAGGTGTTCTTTCCTTTGTGCTTTCCCACCAGAGACCTCTGCATTACCTGTTTGCACAGGACAGAAAGACAGATACCTGGACTAACCCATGGGTCTTACTGTGCTTGGGGACCCATCCAGCTGTTCCCTCAGACCACAGGGAAAGGGCTGAAGACATGAAGATCAGCAGGACATCAGCTCCCTTTTTGTACCTGAAAATTTCCAAGTGGGACATATACAGCTTTTAGGACTCAGACTCTGTCCTCAACTTGTTTGTCATTGTCTTTCTAGAAGAAACTCTGAAAGCTACATAGCAACATAAGATTTAAGTAAGAACAGAAGGAACTCAATGCAGCAAGTGGATAACAGGGCACAAAGCAGGATATATAAATTGTTTTTGTGAGTCAGACATGGTCATTTTTGATCCAATGTCTGCCACCTTTTTACCTTGTGAGCTCAGGCAAATGACACCTTGGAGCTCCTGTTTCCTCTTCTGTAATGGGAGTGGGGGAGCATAGGGCTGGAAGAATTAGGTGAGATCCTGAGTGTTAAGTGCCTGGAGTGTGGTGAATGCCCAGGAGGGTCAGCCATTGTTGAAGTGTTGACAAACAGGAGGCACTGGATGCCAAGGTAATCAGGAAATGGCCTTGTGAACATGAGGGAAGATTTGAGCAAGGGTCCTAGGTGGATAGAGAAGAGGTAGGGATGAGGACTGAGTCCCACCCTGTTCCGAGGCAGGAGCTTCACAAAGGGGGGGGGGGGTAGTAAAAGTGGAATTAGAGCATACATCAGGGTGCAGAGAGGTGTGTTATGGCCAGGCACTTGGGCTTCGTGCTCTAAGGAGTGGGGACCTGCTAAAGGCTTGAATGGAAGCAATACCCATGCACAAAAGATTTGAGGGGAAATGATGTGACAGGATTTACTCTGTAGAGCCAAGAGCTAGCTGACTGCTGAGGAATTGGTGCAGCTGTGCTCAGCAGGGTGGCTTGGGACCCAAACCCTTGCAGATTATAGCCTAGTGGGTCAGAGCAGAAACTCCTTGGTTTGAATTCCAGCTTCTGTGCTTCCTTTAACCTTTCTGCATCTTAGCTTCTTCATCTTTGAAACAGAGTTGTTATCCTGCCTCATGGGGTGGTTTGCTGACAGATGCTTAGAGCAGTTTCTGGCACACCCTGTCCACACTCCAGGCATTGGCTATTATTGCAGTGAGGGCTGCAGGGATGAAGAAAAGGATGAGTAAATTTGGGGAGGGGGGGTGCGGATAGAGACAGTATCAAGCAATGTGCACAGGAAAAATTTCTGAAGAATAAGTGATCTAGAGAGAAGGATGATGATGGATGTTGGACCTAACCCTTTGAGTTTGGAATTCCTTGTATCTTGGGAAAGTAGTTGGAGATAAAGGATATAGATTTGGAGATTTTCTGGGTAGCAGCAATAATTGAAATCTTACAGTTGGTTGAGACTTATAAAAAGGATCTTCAAGTGGGAACATCTCAGCCAGGAGTCACTGCAGGATTGTAGCAGTCTAGTCTCTGCCTGGTGTGGGAGTGAGGGGTGGAACACAGACCAAAACACTTCTTCCCCATCAGCTGGTCCAGTCATTCTTGGTCTTCCTGGCTGCTACACAATCAGCAACATCTCCCTGGTCGGCCTTATCTAGGGCAGTTTTCAGCCGGTTCCATCATTTGGAACCACAGGACAAACACAGGTGCATTGAGAATAGAAACGGTTTGTCATGTACAAGGGAATCAAATGGTATCAGGTCAAACAAGGAAAATGGCTTTTTTAATGCTGGGTTTCTCAAGGCCTTGAGCCTGTAGATGCACAGTATGAATCTCCAAGAGTGACTGAGAGAAAGAGGGTTCCATTGTTTTCCTGGAACCATCTTTGAAACTAGGGTCTCAGAAGTGGTATATAGACTGTGGATCCGGTCCCTTTGTCATGTACCTGGCCCCAACCCCCATATGGACAGACACATGACACATATTCATAATTCATAAGCATCTTTTATTTTATGCTCATTTCATTGATAAGGAATTCTTTACTCTGCAGAACTCAAATGGCAGCCATATCTTTTGCCTGCCCTGGTTCCCTCCACACTCATCTCTGTCCTGTTTCTACTTTGCAACTATGTCTTTCCTGTCTTTTTTATTCTTAGGAAAGTTCTGTCCACCAAAGGCTGTCCATGCAGGCCTGAGGTTACAGCCAAGGGTAGCTAATAATATGTACCTTAGTTAAAAGCGTTAAAACGATCCTTACTGTACGCTGGTCACTAAATCAGCCTGTCCTGATGCCTTGTTTGCTTTCAGTCTACATGGTTTGGCTCTAGGATAAAGGACAAGAAGGGGTCAGCTTTTATGTCTTTATGTACCTCTCTAGCCTGGACTGGTTCAGAGGACTGGTTATACCCCTCAAATCCTCACCCGAAAGGTCTGCCTGGTTTAGGCCAACCCAGATCCCCCATCTTCTTTTCTTTTCTCAGGAAAGAGCATCTATGGTGAGCGCTTCCCCGATGAAAACTTCAAGCTGAAACATTATGGGCCTGGCTGGGTGAGCATGGCCAACGCTGGTAAAGACACCAACGGCTCCCAGTTCTTCATTACTACAGTCAAGACCGCCTGGCTAGATGGCAAACATGTAGTGTTTGGCAAAGTTTTAGAGGGCATGGTAAGTTCTGGAGGCAGGGGCTAAACCTGGACAGTTCTCACCAGGGATTCAGCCCAAACCCTGGGGCAGGGGCTCCATGAATTTTATCTATTCACAAAAGACCCAATGCCACAGATTCAGACCAGTGCTCATGTCTGGAGAGAACATTCAAAAATAGGTAGCCTGGCCAGGCACCGTGGTGCACACCTGTAATCCCAGCTACTCAGAAGGCTGAGGCAGGAGGATCATGAGTTCAAAGCCAGCCTCGGCAACTTAGTGAGTCTTAAGCAACTTAGCGAGACCCTGTCTCTAAATAAAACATAAAAATGGCCTGGGGATGTGGCTTGGTGGTTACGCACCCCTGGATTCAATCCCTAGAACCAATAATTAAATAAACAAATAAATAAAAAAGATAAAACAGCCTGGCTGGGTGCTGGAGCACATAACTATAGTCCCAGCTACTTGGGAGGCTGAGAAGAGAGGATCACTGAGACTAAGAGTTTGAGGCCAGCCTAGGCAACATAGCAAGACTCCATTTCAACCAAAAAGAAGAGCACCTCTATCCCCCCACCATTCTAAATCCCTCTGGGCCCTAGACAGGAGGCCTTGTAGAAGCTACTCAACTGCAGGATCACCCATTCCATCACTCAGGCAAGGTTGTGCAGACTCCCATCCTGAACTGTATAGGATACATCTGAACATGATGTCCCTGAGGATTTACTTGGTACCTTGCTCCCTGGCCACTCCCTTCTTCCTCCTTATCCTTTGCCCAATATGGTCCTGAACAAAACTCTTGCATCCACTCATTGTCAAATCTATTTTTCCCACCCTGGCCTGGCACCCTAGCCATATATTCAGTAGAATTTTGGTGCCTCCATGTTTATATGCTGTTGATCCCATATGGGTCTCAGCCCTCCTGAGACCTGTTGCCCATTGGTAGACCTCATGACTATCCTGCCCTACTGTTACCACCTTTCTTTTTCAGGAGGTGGTGCGGAAGGTAGAGAGCACCAAGACAGACAGTCGGGACAAGCCCCTGAAAGATGTAATCATTGCAGACTGTGGCAAGATCGAGGTAGAGAAGCCCTTTGCCATCGCCAAGGAGTAGGGCCCCAGGGACCATATCCCTCTGAGCAACCCCCTGTGCAGGCCCTGTTGCCCTCACTAGGGAAAAGGTACCCCGTCACAGGGCTCCATGCTGCACTGGCCCTAGGGGCCAGCATCTGATGGAGCGGACCCACTCCCCTCACATTCCATAGGCCCAATTTTGTAACAAAATGCTGACCAATTAAAAAAAAAGTGGGTTTTTTTTTGTTGTTGTTGTTGTTGTTTTTATAATCTGCGTGTGGGCTGGGTTCTTGAACCTGTACTACATTCCCCAAGTGTGCATCCCAACATGTCGAGGATCTCTTATAACTGTAAAGGTGCTTCCTTCCTTATCTCCTGCCTGAACCTGTACCTAGATACTACCCATAAAATACTGGCTTCTGAACTTGATCTATGTCTAAGCCTTTACTACCCTTGCCATCTTCTGGTCTAGGTTAAGAAATACAGCTACAACTGTACCTTCTCAATCTATTCCAAATTGACTCCTCTCTTTATTCCTCAACTCCATGGCCTTGCCTTTGCCCCTAGGCTCTAAGAGCACCTGAATTCTACCACCCCAGCTGCCAGTGCAAGCTGCGTTTAGAGTAGTTAAGTCCTAGGTCTAGTCCAAAGGAGGACCCAGCCCTAGTTGCTTATATGAAATTCAGGACAGGCACATGACTCCTGACAGGTGGCCCAAAGGCTTCTGGGCTGATCAAGGCATAGGTGGCAGAGGAGCTGGGTAACAGTCCAGTGTTGCCTGGGCTGATGCTGGGCTGGTACTGAATCCATAGAGGCCCTGGAGCACACCGTTCACCACCACATCTGGCAGAAGCTCTAGGATAAAATAAAATGGTAGAGGGTGGGGAGTGGTGTGAGACGGGCCGTCTTCAGGTCTGTGGCTTCTTAAGCTTTTTCTTTTTCTTTTTTTTTGTCACAGCTTCTGCCGCTCTTGGGAATAGAGCCCTTGCCAAGGTGGCAGATATCAGCTGTCCACCCAAATGAGGCATTGGCATTCCCTGGCCACAATCTGTTTACACCACACATCAGCTTGGTAAAACCAGGCCACTAGGGAATGCAGACTTAGGGAGCTAAGCTTATTTCACTAGTGTCTGCAAAGCAGGCTACAGGGTTAGAGGAGCAGCAGGTAGTGGCTCCAAAGAGATCTGAGGGAGGTGCTACCTGAAGGTCCCAGGAGCAGAGAAATAGTAGGCCCATACCCACCCGGCCCTGGTACCCAAGCCCTAAATGCACACCATGGGTCAGGCACCTCCTAACCTGGAGAAGGAGTGGAAATGTATGGATCCATGCAAAAGCTGATGACAGGCCGGTGGTGCAGCTGTGAGCTGGGAAGAAAGGGTCATGAGCTGTGGGGGCTGGAGAGAAGGCAGGGCAAAATCCCATATGGAGTGGAGACTAAGGACTGAGATCACCAAAGACCCACAAAGGAAACGGTGAGTAGGAAATGGGTTCAGGAGGCATCAGCAGGGAAAACCTGGACCACAGGGACAGGACTGGCCCCAGGCTGCAGGCCCACCTCCTACTATGCAGCCACCAGGGGGCAGCAGGAGGTAGGCAGGCCAGGGCTTTGACTTGCCTGCTGTCCCTAAGCAGGAATTCCCCCAGGGTGCTGAAAAGAAGAGAGACACTGTAAGCTGCCTGGGGATGGCTGGGAGGTGAGGGTGGGGTAGAGACAGCCCAGAACTTCAGTCCCCGGGGACCACTGCTTCTATTTGTAACAAGCCAGTTCCGGAGGTAGAGGTAGCTGGTGTAACTAAGGCTGTCCAAAAAACAGCCCCTCCACCAGGGTCAAGAAAGCTGATAAGGGAGGTCATGTCTCCCAGAGACAGAACCAGGCAAGCCAGGGCCTGGAAGATGTGAGAAGAAAGAGGGCTAACCCTGAAAAACTTTCCTCACTTGCTTGCTGCCAAGAGTCCCTGCCCTCCCTGAACACCCTCCCTGAACATCTTACCCCCAGCTACTGGTCTTGGGGTCAGTGGGGAAGTGGCGGAGTCTCAGGAATTCCAGTAACTCCTTGGGCACATCCTGGTTCAGGTACAGGATGCCCTAGAAAGGAGGTCAGAGGAAACCATAATTAGACCCAGCTACTAATTTACACAGCCCAGTGCAAATGAGAATGTGAGACACTTAGTTCCAAGTAAGAAGTTCAAGGAGGTGAGAGCAGAACAAGACTCTTTTGAGTGCTCGGCCCTGTATGATTGCACAGGTTAGGGCCCACTAAAGTGGTCCAGCCTGCAGTCACACATCACTGTTGTGGGCAAGAACCTCCACTGGTATTGCACCATAAGGATGCCTCAGAATTTACCCTGGAAAGGAAGGGAACTAGCTTTCATTGAGTTGGGATTACCTGCCCTCTGCTTGCCTCACTCAATCCTTTCAACAATCCAGTGAGGGATATTGGAACTCATGACTGTTTAGAAAATTGAGGCTGGGGTAGTGAACAACCCCCAAGTTGTGAGAGCCCTCCCATATCACTGCTTTCTATCTGGGTGACACCCCTCGTCCAGCAGGCTGGAGGCAAAAGAATATGCCCCTCGCACACCTGGATATAGGCCTCCAAGCCCTGCCGGCGCTGTTCCAATCCTCTGGTCCTCCAGTTGGGCAGGCGTTTTGATGGGAAGTCAGGCACTTTGTACAGTTTCTTGATCTGCCGGGAGGTTACAGAGGCGCCATCACGTATCCCAACAGAGCCCCTTAAACCCACTTGAGCCTAGACAAGAGTCCTCTCTGGACCCCTCTCCAGGCCCTACCCTAGTGAGTGGTGATTGGGACAAGGGTGAGGGTCGCCTGTAAGCGGGGTGGGCACACAGGGATAAGGTAAGTGTGAGCTGGAATCGGCCCCTTTGCGCTCTCTCCACACGGGACCTTGCAGCCAGTGGGCAGTCTGTCTAGAATCTGCGGCCTTCAGATGCTCGGGTAGTAATGCGGGTGGCTGAGGCTGGGACTAGAGCTCTTCAGCCTTCCACCCAGGGGTTGGACCGGGATCAGTCGATTGTCTGCGCCGCCTCACCCGTTTGTGCAGTGCATGGAACTCGCTGTAGCGCCTTGGCACCGTGTGTCTGCGCCCGCTACACAGCACCTCCACTCGGAACACCTGGCGGGGAGAGGTGCGCATGAGGCTCCGCGGCAGGATGCTGCGAGGCCAGCTCTCAGCGACGCCCCCACCCTCCCGCGCTCAAAGGCACAAAGCGGACTTGGAGCGCAGACGCTCTCCGGATAATCTCCTGCCTCGCCAAACACCCAGGAGAAAAAGCTGGCAGACCCTCCCCTCTGCTCCACGCGTTCCCCCAAGAGCGCAAGCCACCACCTGGAGGCCGGCTAATCCAAGCAGTTCCGAAACCCCCAAGTCGGGGTATCCCGGGACTGTGATGGGAACCCGACCTGGAACTATAGGTCCCTATTGCTCTGGGCGTAGAGAAATTCGGCGGATCCCTGCGCCCCTTTCCAACTAGTGGTTCTGCTCACCATGTGTCCTTTCTCTGGGCTCTGCCTGGGCCCCTCGGCCTCGGGCCCCACCGACGGGATGCGAACTTCCAGCATCCGCGCCCGGGCACCGGCTGCGTCCGCTCCTCAAGTACTGCTCCGAGCGCGAGCCCCGGGGTAGCCGCCCGCGGACCCTGCGCGGCCGCCCCGCCCTTCGAGCCCTCAGGCCCCGCCCCAGACCCTGCCCGGGGCGTCCCCAGCACTGCGCAGTCCTGAGTCGACAAGATTAGGCTGGGTGCGGGCTGGAGGTAGCCTAACGCCGCCCCGCCCCTTCGGTACAGCGCAGGGGGAGGAACCCTCAGCAGAGAGTCATCGGTTTGTCAAATATTTACTGAACGCCCGACAGCCAGGTACGCGGGCAAGCCAAAATTTCACCTGTTCTTTGTTGAGCGTCTACTAAGGACTCCAGTCTGTGGCGCCTGGCTTGGGCGGAGGCGTCTGCCCAGCGGACGATCTCCGGAGGTTCCATTCCCCTGGACCAGGCCGCCCCGTCTCCTACCCTCCTTTCAGCCTGACCTTTGGGAGCACGGCCTGGAGACTCCAGCTGAGACTATGCCTGGGTAAGACGTGGGTCAGTACAGCTTTGTCGTCCCCTTTCCCCAGAATCCACAGGCCCCTTCATTCATTTTTTTCTTCCATCCCTCCATTCATATTTTTCAACCTTAACCGTTCTAGGGACATTTTACAGGGAAGAGGTAATTTAGGAACCCAGGCTCTACTCTGGAGATCAGTCAGAATGGTATCAGAAACTGTGTAGACCTTGGGCTGGGGATGTGGCTCAAGCTGTAGCGCGCTCGCCTGGCATGAGTTCTATCCTCAGCACCACATACAAAGACGTTGTGTCCGCTGAAAACTAAAAAATACATATTAAAATTCTCTCTCTCTCTCTCTGTGTAGACCTTTGCTTACGTGCAAAATAGAAATAATATGCCTCCCAGGCCTGGGAATGTAGCTCAGTGGTAGAGAGCTGGCCAGTATATGTGATTCCCATGTGCCACCAAAAAAAAAAAAAAAAAAAAAGAAAAAAGAAAAACCACACCTCCTTCAGGAGAGTGTATAACAATTGAGCAAAGCCAGGTGCACACCTATAGACAGACCCAGTTACTTAGGAGGCTGAGGCTGAGGCTGAGGCTGGAGGATGGCCGGAGAGCAGGAATTAAAGGCCAGCCTGGGCAACATAGGGAGACCCTCTCAAATAAATGAGATGATGACCCATGTTAAGCTCTTAGCACAGCAGATGTCTGGTAAACAGCAGCTTGATTGTAGGCTTGCCCTGGAGAGAGGTTGGGTGATGAGTAAGAGACGTAGGTAAAGGCAGTGAACAGGGAAAGGACTGTGGGAGGTGGCACCAGGCTGCTCTTGCCTACCTTTCTCAGTAGGGTCAACTGGGAATGTGGAAATATTTAAATAGAACTTTTTCCACCCAATATGCTGAAAGGGCCTCTGCTCCCATTTCTTTGCCACACCCCTCAATAGCAGAGCTGTTTCCACTCAGTAGCTCCATAACAGGAGCCCTCTATCTCACTGACTTCCCCTGCAAAGGAACCTGAGGTGAAGATGCGATACCCTTCCCCTCAAGAGCTTGCACCTACCACCTGGTAGGAGGCCTGGTGGAGAGGGGAAGACAGAGTGCCTTTGATGGACTCACCTCTCTCCTTCAGAGCAGGAGCAGAACATATGCATTCTCAGCCCAGCCCCAGAGAGGGGCTCAGAGGATGACCCCCTAATGGAGCCAGGTATGTCTCATGTGTCCCACATATTCTCCTTCCAAATTCCATCACACAGGGGCCCCAGAATCAGGAAGCTGAAACTTCCTGCATCCTGGTATGGTCCCCTGGAAGGGAAATGACCGACACTGAGGAGAAGTGATGTGGTTTCATTTCCTCCCTGGCATTCTAGGGCCCCAGCTCCTCCTTGACCTTCAGGGCCTACCAGTGCCTCTGTTCAGGACACCATCCTAATGACCATTTGCCCTCTGTCTCTGGATCTCCCTGCTTTTCCTTGCCTCCCTCCCCAGTCAATATAAGGTTTATTCTCTATCCTTCTATACAAACTATCAAAGCCAGGCTTCAGCCATGGTGACCTTCCTCTAGTTCTTCAAACCTGACAAGTTCTTTTCTTGCCTCCGGGACTTTGTCTTTGTTTTTCCTATCCCTGGAATACTCTTCCTTGACTTTTAGCCTGGTGGACTCATCTTCTAATTCTGAGCATAAGCTTACCTCCTCAAAGAGGCTTCCTTCCTGACCCCATCATATCACTTGGTTCATGCACATATTAAGTCTGTAATTATTGTTTATTATGTCTCCACAGTGCCAAGCATTTAGCATAGGGGGGTCTTTGGTGGGTAGAATGGTGGGATAATTTTCCTCACTCATCATAAGGTTCACATGGACATTCCTGTAACAAAAGACAGGTTAATAAGAGAAAAGCATAGCAAAATTTATTTAATTAAAGTTTTATGTGATATGGGACCCTTTCAAAATGAAGGCCCAGAGACCCAGGGGCCTTCATTTCAAGGTTCATGCTTAAGTCTGATGAAGCAAGAATAGTCACATAGAAACATTTTTGGACAAAAAGGGTATGATGGATTAAGTGGGAAGTCCAGCATGGCCTGTCCAGATTCTTCTCAGCCTCCTTGCATCATCATTCGTTTCTCCTGGATGTGGGGCAAGATTCCTCTGGAATAAGGGTGTTCAAGGGAGAAAGGAAAAGGTAAATAACCTTTCTAGGCTTATGGTTTGCTTTAGGGGATTAGGATTCTGTATTTTTGTTTTTGATATGAGGGATTGAACCCAGGGCACTCTACCACTGAACTACATCCTCAGCCCTTGTTATTTTTTAAATTTTGAGACCAGGTTTCCTAGGTTGTCCAGACTGGACTTAAATTTATGATCTTCTTGCCTCAGCTGCTCAAGTAAACTGGTATTCCGAGTGTGTACCACTACACCTTATGTGATTCTAGTTTCTGTGACCCATTTTGGAGAAGAGAGATTCTGATATCTGTAGCTCACTTCAGGGAAGAAAGTAAGGGCAGGAGGTCAGAGAGACCTTGCTCTTAGGCCCTTCCAGTCTTTTTATTTTATTAATTAATTTTTGGTGTTGGGATGGAACCCTTGCACATGCTAAGCACACACTACCACTGAACTACATCCCCAGCCCCCAAGTCCTTTATTTCAAAATATTTAGCACTTAAGGGTGCCATACCTTGGAGTTTCATGTTCTGAGCCCTGATATACTAAAAACAAAAAATTGTTGATTGAAAGAGTATATGAATGAGAATATGTAAGAATGAATCTATTATGTATAATTATAAAGCACCAATAATGTTTTTAAAAAAATAAAATAAAAAGGCTAAATGGCGGTGGCGGGGAGGTAGAGCAAAGGCTGGGGAGGGGAGAGAAGGCCTGGGAGAGAGGTGCAGAGGGGACAGAGGTTGCTGAAGGGCTAGAAGGTCTGCTGCAAGGGGATTACAAGAACCCTTTTTCCATCTTAGGGTTAGACATCCATCTCTGCCTCTCTCTTTTGGTGGACTGGTGTTGATTTTATTCATTTGACTTAATTTCCAGATGTTCCTGAGAAGTGTCAGTGGCTTTTCATTGCCTTTTCAGTGGCTTTTCTTTGAGATTCAATACAAATGACTTGAAAACATCTGTAGTAAACGTGCAGATCCCTAATTCTACAGTGTCCTGTGGTGCAAAGGTGCAGGTCCAAATAAGGAGAAACAAGATCCTGGACTTGGAGGTATTATTTACAGTGTCTTTGAGGAGATAGAACAAGTTATGGGCAATATTGTCCTATAAAGAGCAACACATGGCATGATATAAATTCCAAAGCAGTTATTACAATCAGAGGAAGAGTTTATTTTCTGTATACTTTAAGCATTGGTCAGTGTGGCAAATGAACACTGTTAAATTCCAGGCTTATATGATGGGTGTAGAGACCTCAAAGTGACTTCTATTTTTAGAATGAGTTGTTTTACTATAGACTCTCTTTTCTCCATCACTGTCTAATATATGAATTTAATTTCTAAGTTGCTGAGTGAAAATTGCCTAAAAGTATTAATTGATCACATTTTCTTGATCTAGATTATACAGCAGTAGTTTTCAAGTTTTCACAGTATTATTCCCTAGAGGTCCTGCCTGACAATCTCAGGCCCCGACCCCATATCTTCTTTTTTTTGGGTACCAGGGATTGAACTGGGGGACTCAAGCACTGAGCCACATCCCCAGCTCTATTTTGTATTTTATTTAGAGACAGGGTCTCACTGAGTTGCTAAGTGCCTCGCTGTTGCTGAGGCTAACTTTGCAATCAGAAAATATGGGGTTGTGCCGGGTATGGTGGCACATGCCTGTAATCCCAGCGGCTGGGGAGGCTGAGACAGGAGGATTAGGTTCAGAGCCCTACGTTGTGCCGAATCATGGACATTTTCAACAGTTCCCTGGGGATGCCCCGTGTGTTCCTGGGGACCATGTAGTAGACATCGGACTCCCACACCAGCCCCTCAAGGGACTGTGCTACACTGGCTGCTTGAAAGTATCATGGCTTGAGCAAAGGGCAGGACATGCTGAGGAGAAGATGTTCCCCAACACAGCCTTGCTCCTGTGGTGGTCCTGTGGGTTGGGTGGCCTGCGCTTCTGCCTTGCCTTGGCTGGGCCCTCACCCTCCACCATTGCTAACAAAACCACTGCACACAAAACTCCCTTTCACCCGCAGCTCCACCCCACAGCTCCAAGGCTGCTCAGGAGGTTTGGTTAACCCCGTTAAGAAAACAAATAGCTTCTGGGCAGGGCAGGCAAGCGGGTGCTGCTAGACCCAGAGGCTGGATTCTTCTCTGGGAGTGGGTGGGTGAGCCAGAGGGAGGGGCCAACCGTGGGAGGCTGCCTGAGCAAGGGTAGGCCTTGCCTGCCCCACCCAAGTCCTGCTGTAGTCACTTGTGTAATCTTGGAGAGCCCCCCTGAACCTAAGTCCTTATCTGTACAATGGAGAGTTGGGGGGGGGGTTGTGTGGGGGTTAAATGACATCATGCTTCTGAAGTGCTTAGCATGGGCCTGACACACAGTAAATAAATATTCGCTGTTATTTTTAACTGAATTATATGAAACTAATGTTTTTGTAATCCAAAAATGGTAGGAGATTCACAGTTACATATAGTTCATCCTAATATATTGCTACTTATTTATCAACAAAAACAAATTCTATTCCTTTCAGTATGCTGAGCTTTAAAGGTTAGTTTGAAAAACAACTCTTTCAGCTACTAACTCTGTGATAAGGATTTTCCTGATATTTCTCCATATTGCACAACCAAAAAAAAAAAACAAAAAAAAAAAACAGCAAATAAATTGGAAGCAGAGCTTGGTGTAAATCAGCAACTATTCTATTCATCACAACCACCTCAGGGTTCCTACTGATTGCCTTGTTAATAAGTACATTTTATTAATTTGAAATAATAAAATTTAAAAACAATTTTTACGTTATAATATTGAATTTTGGAACAAGATACCTTAAAAAGAGTTCTCTAAAACGATTTTTAAGTTTCTGACATAGTCTAAACTCTTCATTTTTAGAAACAGGAGAGTGAAGCCCAAGGGTGAGAAGTGGTTCTGGAAAGAGCTGGATTAGAAGGCACCTCTATAGAAAATGTCTTGAGAGCCCTGAGAGCAAACCAGGCTCAGGACAGGTTGGCAACCTGCTTTTCAGGGTCAAGCAGGTTCCAGACCTGCAGCCCCAGCCAGCAGTGTCATTCCTCAGAGTCTCTTTTCCTCTGCCCAGATATGACAGAGGCAGCTCAGCTGCTCACCCAGGGCTGCATCAGGAGGAGCTGGCAGAGACTGCCTTGGCACTTTTCATGGCACAGCAGATTTTTCTTGGGAGACAACTTTCTAACACTCCTCAAACCATATGTCACTATGCCTGGTTTAACAAATGCATCTGGCATTAAAGGTCCCCAGCTGTTTACTAGGTCTGCTTCTCTGACTTCCAATGGCTGCTCCTAGGGGAAAGAGGATCTCAAAGGGGTCAGAGAGGCTCATATACTTACAAGGTCAGGTCAGTATCAAAATGGGACTTGTTCCCGGTGCAGTAGCACATGCCTGTAATCCTAGCTATGCAGGAGCTGAGGGAGGAGGATCTCAAATTTGAGGCCAGACTGGACAACTCAGCAAGATTCTGTCTCAAAATAAAATAAAAAGGGCTGGGAATGCAGCTAACTGGTAGAGCATTTGCCCAAATGGATTTGTCCTTAACAGGCATACTATATGGATTTATTGAGGTCTTTAAGAACTTTGTAGGTTAATGTCTTAGTAGGTTGTTAGCTCTGGGGCGTTGTCTAGAGCTAAGAACCTAGACCTTAACTTAGCTCTGAGCAAGCTGCTTGTTCTCTGAGCCTCAAGTATTTTAATGTAGATAATGATGACTACCTGGTAAGTTGAAGGTACTGGAGTAGAGATGTCTTAAAGCCCTGAGCACAATGCCTGGCAGATAGTACTTAACAAGCAACAATTCTTACTATAATTAATGAAATAATGAGGCTCCACAGTGGGAAGAGGCTGCCGGGAGGCAGTCTGTCCTTTTGACCTACACATGTTCCTGCCTGTAAGGTGCACCTCATCTTTTTTGCTAGTGAGGCTGCTGATGTGCCACTTCACAGAGACTTGCTGGTTGGGTCCCTGTGGTCATCATTGCTGCCACTCATAATGGAAGGGGAAGCTAAAAAGCAATAAATCTTGGAGGGAAGAGTCATTTGGAAACAGTCGTCACATCTCTTTAGTGAAAGGTTCTATCTCAGACTGGCCAGGGTTTTTCTGTGTTTTTTTCCTGTACCCAGACAAAGTACATCCTATGGAGGATGAGCAGCTGGCTTTTTCTGAGCTGCCTTGGGTCGGTGGAGTTTCTGTCCCAGAGGTCTGGTCATCTTAGCCACAGGGGCATTTCCACAACAGACAAGGGCCAAAGGGGAGAAGGCTTATCTCAGGCAAGCCTGATGAGGCAGGTGGCTATCATGGGGCAGCCTGTAGGCCCCACCTAAGGCTCTGAGCACTAGTCTTACCAACCATGGTAGGGTCTACTGAGTCCCAAAACTGCCAGATTTCATAACTGTTTGAAAAACCTCAAGATCTGTCCTCAGTGGCCATATGGCAATGATGTGGAGCTACAGAACAGCAACTACCCCCATAGGCTGCCTTTGAGGGTGGCAGGAGGATACCAAGATGAGTAGAAAATACAAACTCTATGATCTTAAGGAATTCATTGCACAGGAGGCCAATGAGGTAACCTCAGGGAACCACTGCATAAGGTAGAGACCAGAGTTTACAAAGACAATAAATACAGTGCCATACAAGAGGTACAGGAGATGGAGTTCCCATTCCTGTCTGGGATAGAGATGGTGGATCAGATAAAGTGGATCAGACAAAGCTTTTCAGAGAATTTATATATGAAGTAGGCCCCAAAGGATGCACTAAATTGTTCTCCCACAGTGAAAATAGCTTTATTTGATTTTTCTACTTGTAAAGATAATACACAGACATTTTAAGCAATATAAATGGCATAAAAAACTGGAAGTAATGCAAAATTCCATCTTTAGAGGCAATCATAGTAAACAATTTAATTAACATCCTTCCCATATATAAAATTTTATAAAATGAGGATCATATCATACATGCAATTCTATAACCTGCTTTTTTCACTCAAAAATATGAGTTTTTCTTGTCAATGAATATAATTACATATCACTTTCAATGGCTATATAATAGCCAACTGTATGACTGTACCATAATTCATTTAATCCTTTCATGACACAAATTTAGATTCATTCCAGTTTTTGCAACTGTAAACAAACAACACCATTTACAATGGGCATCTGTGGTTAGTTTTCATGGGCCTGGTTTCTAGAAGTGTCTAAGAGGATCCTCACTGACACATTGGCAAATGCCCTCCATCTCCTTACACTTACGTGCCCATCCATAATGTTGAAAAATGCCTATTTCAGACTGGTATAATTCTGAAACTGAAGATAAGAAATGGGAACTGAGAAAGAATGCCACAGGTACAAAGCCCAGAATTAACAAAGGCTCATCCAGTCACATGGAAATGAGAAAGGGAAAAAGCATGTTTGTAATCAGTTTCCATGAGACTTTAGCATTGTTGAGGACTGGGAGATAAACAGGGCAAGGTGAGCTGGGTCCTCTCACAGACAGCTGTGAATGCCAGGCAGCAGTGCCTACAACTGAATAATCATGTAACCCTTATCTATTTGGCATCTGTTTTGAACCCAAACTTTTGCTGGGGCCATGAAGTGATAAAGACATATAACCAACACAAAGCCACACAACTGGTATCCCAAGATAGTGATGTATGCTCCATTCCCAAGGTTCAGAGGATAGGATTGAGTTGTTGTCCGTTTCTAATTCTTAACTCAAACATGGCACAGAGAATCTTAGTATCTCCAAAGACAAAGTATATAGCTAAGGGATGTGCTGACAGCAGCAAAGATGTGTCCTTTTCTGCTAGGGCAGGGATCACTATTCTCTTTCCCTCCATTTCCTCCAAGCTGCCAAGTACCAGTGGGAAAAATCCCACACCTTGCGGTTAGATGTCCCTCAGAACCCATGGGCTTCAACCTCATGTGGGACCTAAGCATGCTCAGCAAAGGACAGTCTTTCCATCACCATGCTCTGCCCAACCAGACCTTTGCCCATATTTGAGCAGGTTTCCATCAATTCTCCTTTTTAAAATTTGAATTTCTGAAAAACCATTCCTTATTTTCTTTAGAGTTCCCAACTATAGGTGCATTAATAATAAAAGTCTTCTGGGAGGGCTGGGCGTGGTGGTGCACTCCTGAAATCCCAAAGGCTATGGCACCTGAGTCAGGAGGATGGCGAGTTCAAAGCCAACCTCAGCAAAAGAGAGGTGCTAAGCAACTCAGTGAGACACTGTCTCCTGTCTCTAAATAAAATACAAAATAGGGCTGGGGATATGGCTCAGTGGTCAAGTGCCCTCTGAGTTTAATCCCCAGTACTAAAAAAAAAAAAGTCTTCTGGGAAGAGTTTAAAGTTACTAATATTTATGTGACACTTCCTCTCTATTTTATTTCTACTCCTACTCCACTTACTTTTTCTGTCACTGAATACTTATACTGAATATTACATTTACCCCAGCTCTACTTCCTGACCTTCAGATGGAATCCAGAAATTCTTGAGGAAACAACCCAAGGGGCAAGCAGGATAATTGTAGACTTATCTCCATACATTTTGTCCAAACCTCTTGGTTCAAATAGGTAAACAGAGTGTCCCTACCAGGAGGAAGCATGAACCCTTCTTCTGCCTTCCCTCCTCCAATAGATTTCTTTCTCACAGCAGACAGCAGTGAGGCTTCCTCTGAGCATGGGAACTGTTCCCTTCCACTCCCTGGGCTGCCTTTATTCCCACACACATAACTCTGAGAGTTGTTCCCTTTCTCTCCTCTGAATTTCTATAACATGCTTAAGTCTGCCCAGCCTTTAAATAAAACTCTGTATCTCCCACTTCTAACCCCCAGCCTCTCATCCCCTCCAGAGGACTTTTACTGTCCCCACTGCTTCCCCTCCCATCTGCTCTAAACCTGTTTGCCTTCTGTGTCTAATATTCAAGCCAGATACCTGAGGGCCATGCCAACTACCTTTCCCTCCCTCGGGTCTCTCATCAAGTCAGTGGCCAGGTCCCAGTGGTTGCATCTCCACCTTCCAAACCTCTCCCTGAGTTCTAACTCCATTATTACTGGCCTCATCCCTGCGGATGTTGTATAGAGCCTGGCAGCAATCTCCACCTCCAGTCTGACACCTTCTGATATGTCTAAGTCACAAATACTTCCCTTCAGTAGCTTCCCGTACTTGTAGGATAATGTTCAAAGGGCCTCACGAATTCTCAGGCACTATGATCCAGCTTCTGCTCATTACTCTCACCTCACTGATTCAACTCTGGCCACAAGCACTTGTATGTCCCTAGGTATCAGTATCCACCTCTGACTATCAGGCAGACAAGGAAAGCAGAATGGTCCTGGTAGAAGGAACAAACACCTCTTCACGTTTAAGACACAGTTCAAACATCATATTCTCATAAATTTCTTCCCCCTGAGTCTCCTTTCTTTGTGTCATTTATTTATTATTCCTTTGTGCCTTTTATTCCCTGTAGAGGCTTCTGGATCAGTACCCCTCACCTGCTGTTGGCCTTCTTGATTTCCATGTCTATAAACTCTGCACAGAAATGCATAAGCCCTGAAGTCAACTGGCCCATCAGCTTTGAGACACAGCAGACCCAGAGGGAAGTTTTAAAACCCAAGGAGCATCCATCCCAAGGAAATAATGAAACATCAAGATGATCATTGGCTAGAACTTAACAAAGCACAGAGAAGTTAATTTAAAAATAAGTCTCCGTGGAGAAAAGAATTACAAATGTGGAAAGGGGACAGAGTAAGCCTATAGGGCTAGACTACAACTATCAATGTGAATTCATGATAGAATTTATTTTTTGTGGTAATGGGGATTGTGAACCCTCTATGCCTTGTGCATGCTAGGCAAGTGCTCTACACTGAGCACTCCCCACTCCATGATTTTTTTAAAATATTTATTTTTTAGTTATAGTTGGACACATTACTTCTATTTTATTTATTTTTATGTGGTGCTAAAGATCAAACCCAGGGCCTTGCACGTGCTAGGTGAGTGCTCTTCCACTGAGCCACAACACCAGCCCCCCATGATTTTTTTTTAATTTTTTTTTTTTGTTGTTGTAGATGGACACTATCTTTATTTTTTTATGTGGTGCTGAGGATCAAACCCAGTGCCTCATACATGCGAAGCAAGCATTCAACCTCTGAGCTATAACCCCAGCCTCCTACCTCATGATTTTTAATATCTACTTATGTGATCTATCTCTACCTCTCTCAATATTTCTTTTACCTCTATATATTTTCTTGTCCTGTCTGGAAAAACCTTGCAGCAAGATGTCCCAGTAACAACAAGCACACTCAACACCTAAACTTGGTTTCTAAATTTCATTCCTAAGAATCAAAGCTCCCTGGAGAAATGGCTGATTCTAGGGCTGAGGCAAGGAAGATACAAGATGGGCCTAGAATATCTTGTTATGCCAGAAAGTAAAGTATTCAAAAGTTAAAGACACAGGAGCCTGCTACCAATGTAGGACAGTTTGAGCAAAATAAAGTCAAAGTAACAGCTTGAATTTGATTACAGTAGGAATCCATGTTTCCATACTGATAAACAAGTGGTAAAATAAATGGGGAAAGAGAATGTTTTTATTTAGGAGAATGCCAACCAATAAATGTAGAAAGCAGGTCTGAGATGGAAAATAATACTGCTCAATCCTTATAATAATAACTGATTCAGGCAAGACCAGTTACCAATGGATGCTATAACCGTGGATGAACAAAATACTTGTATGATCTGAAAGTATCTCCCATAAATTACTTGTTAATTACAAAGGGGAAAATAGCAAATTTAAAATGAAAAACCTGGTAGACATCAACTTAACCAAGTGATCAGATTTATCATCAACATTAATGGGACAAACAACATCATATGCCAACTTCAGATGCATGGAGAACACATCACTTCTATGATGTTCGTATCCAGAATGGAAAGCCCCAGTCATGTGGAACCATAAGAAAAATGCAAATTAAGCAATATTCTACAAAATAACTGGCCTATATTCTTCAAAAATGTCACCATAATGAAAGACAAAGGCTGAGGAACTCTTCTGCATTAAAGGAGATACAGGTAGGGCTGGGGAATGTAGCTCAGTGATAGGGCTTTGCTCTAGGTTCAACCTCCAGTACTACAAAAACAAAACAAAAATAATTTTAAAAAGAGAGAAATGTAATCATGTATCACAAATAAAAGTAACACATGATCCTGCATAAGGAAAAAGAGAACTGATACAAAGGACATTATGGGGACAAATGACTAATTTAAATATGGTAACCATCATTAGATAAGTATTTTATTAGTGTTCAACTTCCTGGTTTTGATAACTGTACTTACATGAGAAGGTTCTTGTTCTTAAGGAAATACATACTTAAGTTTCTGGGGCCATGGAATTCACTGGTATGCAATTTATTTTCCAATGATTCAGAAAATACAACATGCAAATTCAGTAGATAAAGCAAATGGGGTAAAATGTAAATATTTCATAAATTTGGGTAAAGAGTACATTTGTAACATTTCTGCAACTTTCTATAAGTTTGAAATTATATTTTAAAAAGTTATAAAAACAACCCCCCAAACCAAGAATCCAACAGTAAAGGATGAATAAAAATTATGGTACAGTCTAATCTATGGAAGCCTTAAAATGATATAGCCTTACAAATTTGTGAAGGTATATAAAGATACAGAAAAAATGCTGGTAACATATAATGTTGAATGATAAAAGCAGGATACAAAATATTTTATGTGTATATTATTACAACTATGTAAAGACAAGCATATTAAAAAGGTGGAAAGATAAAATCAAAAGTGATAATAAAGATATAGGGGAGAAACTGAGTAACTTTTTCCAAAAACTTAACCTGTTGAAAAAAATACTTGCAGCAAGGACACCTTCCCAGATACAGGTCAGCACCATTTAATGCTTTCTCTTGCCTTAGGCTGCCCCTCCCCAAACCTTAGCCTCCACCAAAGAGAACTGAAAGAGCAGGTCCTAGAGCCCCTATGCAGAGGGTGGTGGGGTTGGAGGTGGCAAGATTCCTATGGCAGGCAGTCAGCCAGCTCTGACTCACAAGGGAGCTTTAAAGTCAGCTCTGACCAGTGCAGCTCATGCAGCTGGGAACACAGCTGAGAGGAAGCCCATCAATGACTTATCTGAGGCTCTGGCCTTCCCTGGCCAGACCAGTAAAGACCTGTTTGAACACCCTTGGCTTGTGCTTACAATACCTGGGGGCTCTTCCTGACATGCTCCCTCTGAAGACACAGACAGTGAAGCTTCTGTGAATCTCAAAAAGGCTCAGGAGCTTGGAGATTACCCTATCCAAAGGCACAAGTTCTGGCTCTTTGTAGGGATAAAGCAGCAAATCCTTAATCATATATTTATACCTTAACAAGAACAGTTTATTGAGGATGTGGTGGTTTTGTTTGCTTGCTTACTTATTTACTGTGACTTATTTTTGGTGCTGGAGAATTGAACCCCATGCCTTATACATGTATTCTACCACTGAGCCATGGTCCTCAGCCCCTAAGGACATGTTTTGATAGGTAGCTAGAACATAAAACTTGCTTCCAGAGCTTAGGCCAAAAGTAGGAATAAGACAAGGTTAGCCTTCTCTGCAAAATAAGTTTTTAAAATTCCTTCTCTAAAGAAACAAGAGTTAAGAATTAGGCAGATTAATATACCCTCTTAATAACATCTGAGGTAGGTAGAGAAAAAGAAACCCAAGTTCCACAGGGAAGGAGCAGCAAAATCTTATGAACTCCTATACAGAGAAAGTTCCTACACCTGGGCAGCTTCTTGGTTATGAGTATTTCAGACCTGCTTCCCAACTGCTCCCCAAACTAAAGCAAAAAGCACCACCATTCTGAGTCATGTGACCTGATTTTAAAATATTTTATTACATAATCTTTTCATGGCACCATCAGGAGTAACAGAAAACGTTATTCCCAGTTCCTAAACCACATCCTGAAAAATATACATTTGTATTTATATATTTATAGCAATACTTTATAGCAATACTTCACCCCTATTCCATAATCCACCACCTACTGTCGTCTTTTGCTTAAAGCAGGAAACTATTCTCTTAGGTAAGAAAATATATATGGAAGCTAAATGAAATATTGGTTAGAGTAACTGGGAACAGTTTGGTCACAGGGGCAGGTAGGAAGGGGCTAAGTCCAGCCTAGGCAAGATGCATCACTGGAGTCCATCAAAGGAAGGACAGTGTATAAAAAGGCAGCGTCACACAGGTAGGCTCTGGTATCCTTGGTCCATTAGGAGATGGCCTTTGCCTCAGGAAGGAAGGCTTCCCAGTACTTTGCCAGCTGCAAAGAAGTGGGGGGACAGTAAGCAAGTACCCCCATGTAGTAGCAGGGCCCAAGTTAGTCTGGGAGGGAGCAAGCACCTCAGCCACCCAAATGAAGGTGTGCTGAGCAGATGCAGAAGCCATAACATTATCTTCCTCTTCCTCTATTAGCAGGAGCATCTGTTTCTGAGTCCCAAGTGGAAGGGAAGTCTCTCTCTAAAGACAATCTTGGTTTTGCCCTGAAGGGTATACTCCTAGAGGCCACAGTTTTGCCCAGCTGTTAACTTCTCACAATAAGGCCATTCCATACTGATTGAGGTCTCAGCCTCAAGAGGGCTAGGTGGTGCCACAGAGTTGCCCTTACTGGGAGAGAAGTTAATCACAGACTTAGGGCAACACAATCGATCCTCCAGTCAGATGTTCTATGCTGGAGTAGCAAGGCCAATTTTCTATTATTAACTATAGCAGGGACCCTCCCTCAAAGCAGGACCTGCCCATTTTGTCATTTAAGGCCCAAGTAGGGATCTGACCCCTGGAGTGGGGAGTAGGGGACAAAGTTCATACATAACTTACATACCTGCTGCTGTGAATACAGGAGTGTCTCAAGGTACTTGATCACGTGGTTTTTGAAGTCCTTGGATTTCTCTTTCTATAGGAGACAGGAGTCTACACTAATCATCCAGACAGTTGCTCCTTCCCCTTTTGATAGGATGGTGGTGTTTATTGCTGATCAAGGCCAAACATAGCCTCCAAAAGTAGAGCCAGCAGCTGGAATAACTACAATTTCCAGCCAAATCGTCTCTGCTAATGCTCTGCAAAGCTTTCTTGGAGGACAAAGGATGAGCAGGGGAGGAGTAAGAATGGGGGCCCAGAGGGTACATGGCAGAAACAAACTGTTTTGTATCTAATGCTCTGATCTGGCAGTAAGTTTAAGGGAGCTACCATGCCTCAGGAACAAATGCACATATGAGCACACACATGTACACCCACAAGCACACAGAAGGCCTTGTCAATTCACAAGAACTACACGCTAAGTTAGAAGTTAGACTCTTCTAGCTTACCTCAAACCGTATCACTTCTTTTCGGACCACTGTTGAAATCCTTTCAAAGTCCCTTTCATACTGAGTCACCCGAGACTCCCACTGTGAAGAAAAAGCAAAGAAAGGATCGTTTAAGTCTTTACATTTGGTCAGAAATTCCACATGAGACCTCAACTGATTATTATCTTCAGCAAAAGGTTACTTCTGGGGCTGCTGAGAAAGAGATGCCATGTGTTCCAGACCAAGCCTGGTCTTTGAGGAAGCTCTGGTACTGCAGCAGCTTCTGATTTAGTTCTTACCAGCAGTGCCAGAAGTGCTGCCCACCCCGCCACACCTCATTTAATTCTCACCAGGGCACCATTTTTGCATCACCTAAGTAGCCATACCAGGATCCCCTACCGAGACTCTGATTTGGCAAGTCTGGGTAGAGTGGGAAGAGAAAAGAGTCAGGCCTTAGGGCAGGCCTGCAATCACTCTGAGGCTTACCCAGAAGACAAGGCCCTTTAATCTCAATTATCTTTTCTGCCTGCTGAGGGGTTCCAAACATCTGGGTGGAATGAGACCAGGCTCATTCAGAAGCCAGAGAATACCCTGGCAAGGCTGCCTTAGGAAACTCACCTCTGTGATCTCATCCTTGGCCTGCTGTAGCTTGTCAGGCTTGTTGGCCCACAATAGCCGAGCCTCAGCCTCTCGCTTCTTCTGCAGCATGGCTTGAGCATCCTGCCAGCGCTGCCATGTCTTCATGCGCTGGTCAAAGGCAGCCTGTAGGGGTAGGGGTTTGGGAGGAACACAACCAGCTGTTCAGGAGCTCTGCTAGGTCTGCTTTGTAGGGAGGCTCTCCCAGCAGCTGTGCCAGGGAAGGACTGAGCAAGGGCAGGTTCTGCAGCCACAGTTAGTGCCCAGCTGCAAAGTTTAATATCTAGAAGCACAAGCTTGGGTAATATCCTCTCCGAGCTTTCAGTGGGCCAATGCCATGCTGCTTCATGCTACTTCCGGGATTGGATGGCTGGGAGCACAGTAGGTGGCCTGATGCCAGTGATGAATACTATGACTTCCCAAATGCCTCCCTCAGAAAAGTGAGTCCATGAGACTACACATTTTCCCTGGTGCCAGAATTTAAGAATACAGTGGCAGTGAAACACATGATCCAGTTCTCACTGAACTTATCTTCTATTGGAAAAAGCCATCATTGTATTAACAATCACAAACACATACAAGTATGCAGAGTAGCAGGAAAACAAGCAGGGTATTTTAACATAAAGCTTGCTTAGCTTTGGAGATATGTCAGGGAAATCTAACCCAAGGAAGCAAACTTTCAACTGACGCTTAAATAGCATACAAGATTAGCTTAAAATAAACACTTATAACAGGACACTCTGCTTACATCTCAACCACACACTCACCTTCTCTAGGCAATCAACGCTGCCAAAAAGCTCCCCAAAGTCTACTTGCTGGTTTTCCCTATTTCCAATCCCTTGAACACAACCAGCATTTCCAGAGAAGGGCAGTTGTTGATTTAACCAAACTACCACCACTCCACATTCGGGTTTGTAGACCTCAAGAGACAGCACAGATCAAAGTGCCTAGGGCCAAACTCCCAGCCCTGTTCCATTAGTTCCCCTTTCCCTACAAAAGTTCCCTGTACATTCCCTAGGCTTCCTTAACATGGGCCTTTGCCAAACCTGAACATTAGGGAGTACAAAGCCATCAAATTCACCTTCCTCAGCATAATTACTGCTGATTGCCTGCAATTTCTCAGGCAATTTCATATCCAAGACTCAAACCAACAGTGGGCTAGCAGTAGTCTAATTCTAGGTTCAGGGAAGGGCAGGAAAAAAAACCTGCTTGTCTCTCAAATCCCACAGAAGCTTATGACATAAAGTGGGAATATGAAAGACTCTGAGAAATGACCAGTCACAGTTCTATGCTCTAAAGCACACTTCCCCAGCCCCAGCCTGTGGAGCTCCAGGATAGCCTCCTCTGCCTCCTGTATATACAAGCTCAGCTGCCTGAGGATATCCAAATATTCTCCAGAGACCCCCATACAATGCTCCTCTCAGAAAGCTTCCCCCAGACAAAGCCCTTCCCTGAGATGGCTCTCCAATCTAAGTAGTCTGACCAGTTCTAAGAATTCCATAGCAGGTTATTTTTCAAGCTTCTTATCACTCTGGAGTTAGGAGCAAACCAAAGACCAAAGGGAGAGGACAATGAGCAGTCTCACAGGCTATATTAAGCAACTCTACTGTAGAGGAAGTGAGAGTCCTAGGAGCATCTCAGCTCTTGACAGAACACAGAAGCTCCCTAGTGGGAGATATGTTGGGGATGGGGAGTCGGGGGTGGCACCATTCCAACTCAGAGGCTCAGACATCCTGATCCCAAGCTGAATCAGGCCCTTATAGGGTAGGCACAAGGCTCTCTCTTAATTCTTTCCTCTGTTTTAGAGGCCATGCGAGAGCTAATACCACTGCCCAGTCAAGCTTTCTTAATTGCTCTGAGAGGTCATGGGAAACCAGACTGCCCTGGTCACCAGGAGAAAAAGTGAGGTGTTTGATCTGAGGGGCAGGCTGCAGTGTTGTTACCAGGGTGGTCAGCACAGCACAGGGAGGGCTCTGGTGAAACGCTCTCTCAGACCACTGGCCACACTCCTCCATGCAATACCAAGCCAGTTCTGTGTAGTTACCTGACTGCCCACATTGGAGGGACAAGTGGAAGCCAGCAAGAGCTCTTATCAGGGCAAAGCCACCGCTTGCTGTTAAGAAGGCAAAGACCAAAGGACTGAGGAAGTCACTGCTCCACGGAGCCAAGACAATAGGTCTATAATAACCCTTGCTTGAAGGAAGGAGCACAGAGGACACTGTCCTTCAACAACAGGGGAGAGGCTATTTGGAAATTCAGGAGTGATCTTTTTTCCAAATTCATCTAGGAAATTGGCTGTGGGCCTCAAAACAACTCAAGAATATTTGACTGAGAGTCAAACAGATTGCTTGGTTGGTAGGATACCTTCTCTTATAATAGTAGAAAAAGTTATACCTATTTATAAGCTATAATGAGATGAAATTTCTTGAGACAAAGAAGAGCAAAGAAAATAAAAATTAATCAAGGGAGGAGAAAGAGAAAAAGAAACAAAAGCTTACTCGGACTATGGCCAGGAGGCGAATATAGTCACTCAGGAGTTCAGCAAGGAGGAAGAAGTCATTGTTGGCCTGTTCCTGGTGAAGCTGCTCAATTTTTTCTTCCACCTCAGCCAGCTGGGAGAGTGCCCGTGACAGTGCCGTGTTGTCCTCGGAACTCCCAAGCATGGCTAGACTCTTTGCAAACTGGGCTGTGTGCAGTGCTAGCTCTGAAAGGAGGAAAAGATGGCAAAGGTCCCTCTGATCTCACAAGGAAAATGGACAAGTCACTTGACCTTGCATGGCATGTTTTAGCAATTATTTTCCCTGCATATCCAGCAAACGAGGGCTCCTATAATCTAGTTACCTATAATACACTCAACCGTATTCAGAAAGTGAAGGGAAAATGTCCTGATCACAGAACAGGAAGGAGAGGCACCTGCTAACATACATTCCAGCAGATGGGCCTACCTGAAGGAAGCAGTTTCAATATTCCTGGAGAACACCAAGGGCCAGTTAATACAAATGGGCCAAAGGAATAAAGGTGTTTTGTTGTTGTTGTTGTTTATATTTTGGTTGGTACTAGAGTTGATCCCAGGGTCACTTGACAACTCAGCCACATCCCCAGCCCTTTTTATTTTTCATCTTGAGACAAGGTCTTGCTAAGTTGCTGAGGCTGGCTTCATACTTTCAATACTCCTGCCTCAGCCTCCCATGCTGCTAGGATTACAGGTGTGTGCCACTGTGCTCAGCGAATGATGCTTATTTTTATGTTAAAGCTCATGAACTATGTCTACATGCAAGAGATACATACTATTATAGTCTTACATGCTCTAGAGCAGAGCAAATCTTTTCTGTAAAGGATCATATAGCAAATACTTTACGCTTTGCAGGGCACATATGGTATAGCTGCATGTTCTTTTCTCTCCCATATCCTCCCTTTAAATGTGTAAAAACCATTATTAGCTCAAGGGAATAGGCCCCAGGGCCAGGTCATCATTTGCCAACCCTTACACTGGTCTCATGTTAATGGTCTTTCTTTTAGAATTCTAATTATCAATATGTTTAAGGCAAAGAAGGAAAGCTTTCCAAATTTGGAAAATTTCACTAGCTCTTAAGCAACTCCCACCAAAGAAAGATGAAAAGGGTTAGGAGGCATGTGATTTCCCTGAATTAACACAACCATGTAGCTGAAGCATGTGTAACTTTTTCTTGGATATCAGCCACAACTCAAATACTTTTAACAAAAGCCTTCATCCCAGGTCAATATGCATCTGGGACAGCTTCTCTGTACCTCTCTCAGGTAGAAAGTCCAGTGCCCACAGTGGCTGAATAAAGTTTCCTTCCAGTAGATGTAGGATTTATCTTTTTAATCAGAACATCAAGGACCAGGTGGGCTGAAAATTTCACCTTAGATGCCTGAGAGACTTGGGAACAGCATGCTCTCCCATCTCCAGCTCACTGGAGACAATTTCCCCTAAGTCCAAGTACATTTCGGAGGTGGTTACCTTTTCTGTGGTTGACAAGAGTTTCTACCACAGCATGTAGTTTCCTTAGGCGTTGTTCCTCACACTCTACTTCCTGGAGTTTCTCTTCAAACCACTGAAACACAAGGCCAAAGCTTCCATGGAGGTTACTTGCATGGGGGCAGAGCAGTCTTTCCTTGGCATTTTTTTTTTTTTTAAGGGACTGAATTCTTTTAAAGTTGTTTTTTAATTGAGAAAAACAGTCTCTAATCTCAGAAATTTCAGGAATACTCAGGGCTTCTGACCAATAAGTCTGAGAGGCAGAAGGAGCTGAGAGGTACAGGGCTACTCACAATGTCTGATTCATTCATCTTGATGGTCATTTTGCTGACTGCATCTGTGGCTTTGTTGAACATCTTGAGGAGACCAGCACCACTCAATGTCTGAGTACCAATGGCCCGTGGCAGCTACAAGACCAAGAAGGCGGGGATGGCAAGTTATCTGCTGCTCCTATTTTAGGTTCAGAAGAATTAGTATCCATCAGATGGCATGCCCAAAACTTGCCAAACTAATTATTTGAACTGTAAATTGTTGTTGTATTCTAAGGCAGTTACATCAATATATATACAACAGAAAAATCAAAGGACTATGTTAAAACAATTAGTAAAGTTTTCAGATTTTGATATTATTCATAGAAAAAAAGTAGACTGGGGTTGTTATGTGGCTAGGTGACCCCACATTTGAGACTGTCTGCCTACTCAGGTATGATCTGCTTAACTATCAAGCATACTTTTGTTAAGTCAAAAGTTCCTTTGCATTAGCACATGTTGCACACAAGTCTTGAGAGACTTTGAAGTTATGTTGTGATTTCATTTAAGTTTTCTGCATTAAACAAGTGTCCAATAATAGGAACATTATTTATTTGTATTAGGCTACTTTTACATAGTAGATTATGCTACAAAAGTTAGACTTTAGTGCTTAGCCCCTTATGGCAGTAATTCCCAAGTTGGGATCATTTTGCCCTCCAAGGGCACATTTGGCAATGTCTGGCTGCTACAGTTTAGGAGGAAGGGCTACTGGTATCTAGTGGGTAGAGGCCAGAGATGGTACTAAAACAATTTATAGGATAGTCCCCATAAGAATTAATCCAGCCCAAAGTGTCCACATTGACAAATCCTGTTCTATGGGTAAGGATGAGGCAGTGAAAAGGAAATACGGACTTAAGAATACCCAGGGGCAGAATTAAAAGAGTTACAACATTTGATTGAGAATTTTTCATTAATAAATTCATTTAAAGAAAAAAAAATGCTATATACTTAGAATTTTTGGTTATAGAGGTCAAAAGACAGCCTAATTGTGTCTTACTGAACCACCAGAGATCTATTTACTTTCTTCATTAAAGAAAATACTCTATGTGCAAATTAAAGAAAAATGTAAAAGTTAAAAACAAAATAGTAGTTTTATCCTGTTATTTTCTTTTAGTTTTCTGAGATAAAACACTATTTTTAAAAAATATTTTTTAAAAAACACTATTTTATCTAGAGCTTCTTCTGATCCTTAATGACTTGAGTTTCTACACCTATATTTATATGGTGTTGCATGTTTCAGTTTTTGTAACTTTTTAAAATTTATTTTTATATGGCACTGAGGATCCAACTCAGTGCCTCATACATGTGACACTAGTGCTCTACCACTAAGCTATAACCCCAGCCTCTGTAACTCTTTTAAAACATGCTTCCACATATTAGTATTTCTATATACTCTGTTTATGAAGAGAAAAAAGTATTGGTTATATTGTTAGCAATTGTATTCTGTTTATGAAGAGAAAAAAGTATTGGTTATATTGTTAGCAGTTGTACTGTCTCCAGTTTTTTACTATCATTACAATCATGAATAGCCTAGGCAAAGCCTGTAAAAAAGACTGTCCACTTGAATCCACACTTTTGCTACATGTCAAATTCTGAGGGTTTTGGTAACTGGTTTTTAACCAATGCTCCTCAACTCCTGCAACAAAATACACATTCAAGTGAGCCAACAAGTAACCTATAAAATATATGCCAAGGACCTGTCAAATAGATCTCTGGGTTGGTTCAGTAAGACACAATTAGGCTGTCTTTTGACCTCTATAACCAAATTACTTTTATTTCAAAGGCTGAAAGATACTTATAATTCTTGGGTGGTCACATAAAGCTAGGATGTATTCTGATGCTAGTCACGTTAAATACTCAGATATCTGGTGAATGAGGTGGTTTCATTTCACAAGGAGTAGATATAAATTATGAAATTCAATTTTGGACAATACTAACCTCTTCTTTTTCCAAAAACTCCCTGACATCAGGGTCCTGTAACATAGTAGGATGATTCACAACCCTTTGAAGGTACCTAAAGGGTAAAGAGTTATCATCTGGTTAGATGATCTGACCTCAGAAGGTTTTGGATAGTGCATTGCTAGCAGAGGCACCATATCTTTCACTACTTAAAATATTTATCCTCAGAGAAGGTACACAAATAGGACATTGCTTATAAGTACATTCAATTTCATGTTCTTCCCACTTCCAAAAAGGGACAATAAAAGAACTACTCAGAAAGAGACCAAAGAACCATTATTCATATTTGATTATTAAAGAAAATGAATATGATTGTTCATCAGGACGGAGACAGAAAAGAAGATGGTTTGTGCCCAAGAGTGCGAAATAAGAGATTTAGAAAAAGTCAGGGATGACATGTAGGTGTGACTCTTTTTTTAGGGAGGGGTATCGGGGATTGAACTTGGGCACTTGACCACTGAGCCACATCCCCAGCCTTATTTTGTATTTTATTTAGAGAGAGGGTCTCAATGAGTTGCTTAGCACCTCACTTTTGCTAAGGCTGGGTTTAAACTTGCGATCCTCCTGCCTCAGCCTCCAGAGCTGCTAGGATTACAGGCACGTGCTAATGCGCCCGGAAAGGTTTGACTCTTTAATACAATCAAATTTCATGGCTACTAACTCAAGCAAACATCTCATAATTAAGTCTCAATTTCAACTTCTTACTTGTTTTCAAGTTATTCAGAAACATGTTTGTATGGCACCTACCTTTCTAGAGCAGCCCTCCGTTTTTCAAGAAATTCTGCAGAGGAAGAATCTTCCTTCCCAACTTTCACTTTTGTCATTCCTAGAATGGAATTTAAAAAGCAAAATAACCAGAAATCATGAAATGAATAAATCTATTTTATTTTATAGGTACTGGGGATTGAACCCAGGGAGATCTCCACCACTGAGCTCCACCTCAACCCTTTTCATTTTTATGCTGAAGCAGGGCTTAAGGTGCCAAGGTTGGCCTCAAACTTGTAATCCTCCTGCCTTAGCTTCCCAAGTCATTGGGATCACAGGGCATGCCCACTGCCTTTGCCTGATAAATTATTTTAAAGTTACAAGGAGGAAAGGCCTCAAGGATAGCACTAAAAAACACAACCAAAAACCACTCTGTGAAAGGTTCTTTACATCAGAGTTATTTTTTTTAAACTAGTTTCCAGGGCTATGGTTGTGGCTCAATAGTAGAGCACCTGTCTAGTAGGTATGAGGCACTGGATCTGATCGTCAACACCACATAAAAATAAAGGTATTGTGTCCATCTACAACCAACCAACCAATAAATGAAGACACAAGACATTAACAAACTAAGCTAAAACCAAAGCACCCTATTGTACCCAAGGAAAGAGAACGGTCAAAATATGCTATTTCTCTAGACTTCAAGTGTTCTATACTATTAATAGAAGTAGTCATATACTACAGAGTAAATTCATAATAGAAAGACAGTAAAGGAAAAAAACCCAAAAGAAAGACCTCAGGCTTACCTATTAGGCTCTTCTCAGGTGGAGGAGGGACAATGAAACCATTCTGAGAGTGTTTCTCTGAAAGCTTCTCATAAAGACCCAGAAAGTCACTAAATCTTCTTTTCACTGCAAACTGTTTACTTCTGAACATTGGTAGGCTCGTCTTGGGTACAGAAAACACACAAGGTGATTTTATTCCAAATACAAGATGAATGATTATCTTGAGAGCCATCCAGCTGACATCAAATGACTCCATTTCCCAGCTCCTTGCCCTTTAACCACCTAGCAAATAATTTTCTCTGAGGCACAGACAATCTTGTTTGAGCTATCGTCTACTTTGGCAGTCTGGACGTCTAAGAACAGCTCAGAATAATGATTTTAAATGCAAAAAAAATATAT
The DNA here is from genome assembly GCF_048772815.1 of Callospermophilus lateralis. Classification (NCBI taxonomy): domain Eukaryota; kingdom Metazoa; phylum Chordata; class Mammalia; order Rodentia; family Sciuridae; genus Callospermophilus; species Callospermophilus lateralis. The sequence continues at coordinate 108,073,522 of NC_135307.1, read as the reverse complement.
AATATATAGGACTACAAAGGAAACCAACTAAATTAAAATATAGCTTCATTCCTAGATTAAGAATACTTGCTCTAAAGAAATAATGTTGAATTCTAGTTTAAAGGCATAATTCTACTCTCCCCAATACTGAGTTTATCCTTTACTGGTCTTCAATAAACATTTCATCCTTTATTGACTCATGTAATAAGGTATTAGTTGCTGGAATTAAAGCAGACAGGGGCTGGGGTTATGTGTCAGTGGTAGATTGCTCGCCTAGAACGCATGAGGCACTGGGTTCAATTCTTAGCACCACATAAATGTAAAATAAAGATATCGTGTCCACCTAAAACTAAAAAATAAATTAAAAAATAAATAAATTACAGCAGATAAACTAAAAAAATGAGACTAATGAAAGAATATTTCTAAGAGGGGTAGGGAGGAATCAGATGATATGTCTAAGCTGTAGACACTAACCTCTGTAGTGTCACAGGATCTCGAGCTCACACAAGACAGGCCAACAGCAGTAAAAAGACAATACAAAGGAGAGTGAGAGTAAAAAAAGGACTAACCAGAGATGTAAAATTTAATAAGGATGGCCTAGCCAATTGCTGGCAAGAAAGTAAATCGATGGGAGCTTTTATACACTGCTAATAGAAGTATTAATTGGTGTGTGTGTATTTTTTTTTATACAAATTGGGAGTTAACAAATGTAAAAAAGGGCTGGGGATGTGGCTCAAGCGGTAGCGCGCTCGCCTGGCATGCGTGCGGCCCAGGTTTGATCCTCAGCACCACATACAAACAAAGATGTTGTGTCTGCTGAGAACTGAAAAATAAAATATTAAAAATAAAAAATATTTTTTAAAAATGTAAAAAAAAAAGTTTGTATTCCTTCAATTCAACATCTGCAGTACGTATGACAAAGGGAAACTATTCCTAGTTAATGTACCCTAGAGAAACTCCTCCATGGGTATGCTAGAGACATGCAAGAAAGTACAGAGTTCATAGAAACAAAAACTGGAAACATGTTTCATGACAGGAAAACAGATATACTACCACACAATGGACTAACTACAGCTATGCCCTATAAGAATGGTTTTGAGAAACAATGCTAAGTTTAAAAGTACTATTTTCAGCATGATGTATGTACTTTCAATACTGGGGATTGAACCCAGAACCTCATGCATAATAGGTGAGCATTCTACCACTGAGATACACCCCCAGCCCTTTTTATTTTTTACTTGGAGATTCAGTCACACTACATTTCCAAAGTGGCCTTGAATTTGTAATTTTCCTGTGTAGCCTTCTGAGTAGCTGGAATGAGCAACTGCACATAGCATGATAGTATTTTTATGCAATTAAAAATGAAAGCAAATTGGTATATTATTCAGAGATACATATATAAAAATTATATTTGTTTATTTATTTAATAGTACTAGGGATTGAACACAGAGGCGCTTAACCACTGAACTACATACTCAGCCCTTTTTATTTTATTTTTTCGTTTTGAGACAAGGTCTCAGTAAGTTGCTGAGGCTGGCTTTGAACTTGTGATCCTTCTGTCTCAGCCTCCCAGGCCAATGGGATTCCAGGTGTATATCTCTGTGCATGGCAATTAAGATTTTTTATAAAGGGAAAAAGAGAACTCAGGAGAGTGGTCACCTCTAAGATATGAGGAGGAGACATGACAGGGAGAAACATGAAGATACAGTCAATGGTACTCTTCTTATAACTGATTACATGTTCTAGGCTTAATTTTATTTTGCTTTATAACTTGTATAAACATTACGTAAGTTTCATTTTAGTTTTATTTTTGAGACAGAGTGGTCTCAAACTCCCTGGCTCAAGTGATCCTCCTGCCTCAACCTCCTGAGTCATGGGTTACTGGCATGCACCACCATACTAGACTGTTATGCAAATAGAATTATATTAAATCTGCCATTCCAGGATTTATTGCTAAAATACATCTGTATATTAAAAAGTAATACCAGACTTGAAGGGAAAAAAAAAGTTAAAGTATTAAAAGCAGCTCTCTATTAAAAACCTAAGAAGAGCTGAGGTCTTTGTTGTGGTACTGAGGATTGAACCCAGGAGTGCTTTACCACTGAACTACATCCCCAGCCCTTTTAAATTTGTTTGTTTGTTTGTTTAAGTCAGGGTCTTGCTAAGGTGATGAGGCTGACCTAGAACTTGAAATGCTCTTGCCTCAGCCTCCCAGTCTCTGGGATTACAGGGATATGCCACTGCACTGGGCTCAACTGTTTTTTATTTATTTTTTTTTTGGTTGGTTTGTGGCACTAGGGATTGTACTCACATTCTAGGTAAGCACTCACACATGCTAGGCAAGCATATTACCACTGAGTTATGCCTCAGCTGTGCCCCCACCCCATCTTTTAAAAATTATTTTGAGATAGGGTCTCACTAAGTTGCCCAGACTGGCCTCCAACTTAGGTTTCTCCTGTCTCACCCTGCCAAGAAACTGTGATTACAGACATGTGCCATCATAACTGGTTGACCTCAGAATTTCTAAACAGGTAAACTACTCTTGGCTTGGAGAAGCCCATGAAACTAGCTCCACACCACACAGTTCCTAAGGGGAATGGGGATAAATCAGATACACGGCACATCTTAATAAAATTTAACAACATTTCACACTGAAATGTTAGACATCTGGAATAATGATGGAAAGGCTCAGTGTGGAGTATCCAGATAAGGTTATCTTAGTATAAAAGGGGATTTCTAAACATGAGGGGAAAATGTGGGCAAAGAAACCAAAAGATACCCAGAATAATCTGAATGATGACCTTGGTATGAATGGTGCGGTAATAAGCAGGGTCACTGGGACTCACCTGTGTTGTAACTTTGTAGGCCACATAGGCATTCATACCATCCCCTGTGGGAGAACAAGAAAGCAGAAAGGATTATCCTTTAAACCAAAGCAGTGTAAATTCAGTAACATTTAACCAGGAATCATAAGCACAGGAACCCTACAAAAAAAGGATTTGTTTTAACTCCAAGCTTTACATGTGATCCTAGAATCCAGTTCCTACTTTGCCTCAGGGCCTCTATGGCATATATAATGCTCCCTACAGATGCTGGCTGGGCCCCAGTCTGAGTTAGACAAGAGAGTTAGCCTCCTGTTCCAAAACCAGGCTCCATTTATACCCTCCACAAAGCAGCACTGGATACTGACAATCCATCAGTTGTTACCATGCCAATATTTGGGCTGGTTACACACATCTGTCCAAAACCAAACAATTCTCTTGCTGTATAAAGCAAGAGGAGAAGGAAGCAACTGATGTAAAAGGAAACAAATAGTTCTACCCTAGGCTAGCTCTGGGCTTGGTTTGCTCTTTCAGAAATACAATCATGGCCCCCTCCACTGGGACTGGGGGACACTGACCTCTCTGATCTAGCATATTCACCCAGAGTAAAGGGCCTGGCAGGAAGACACTTGGGCTGCCTGATGTCACAAAAATCTCCCTTTCCTGAGGAATTATTTTTATGAAAAAGCCTTTGATTGTTAAATAATCTGGGATTCAAGCAACTGTTTTTCTCTGTGGTAGTGTTCTGACCTAGACCACTTAGGGAGATAAAGGCACCATTGACTCCTTAAGCGCTGAAAAGACATACATTGGAATCCACAGAGTCACAGCTCCAGTGCTGGACCATGGCATCTTGGGTTGGTTTTGTCCCCTTCCTCCCTTGTCCCTGGATTCCTCCCCACATCAAACAGGAAAGCCTAGGTTAATGATTAGTTCTTGCTTAAACTCCTGAATTAGTTCTGGGTGGGGGTCAGGGGAAGAAGGAGCAGTACTGGATCAAAAGGTCACATACAACAACTTGGTTTCAAAAAGATGGCTGGAAATGCACAGAGTGCACAGAGAAGCTGGAGATTATACAGGACTAGAGGGCAGGCCTGCTCTATCTTCTCAACATCTAACAAATGAGTAATGTACAAAACAGAAATTAAGCTAATTTAAGCTAAGCTTTAGAAATTGTTTTATGCTGATTACCACACCTTTAGTTCTCTTCTAAGCCATTTGTACTACATTACCTAATATTACTAAGGATATTCACCACTGGAAGGAAAAAAGCTAAATTTACTTTATAGAAATATATTCAAAATTTTATTCACTGTTGAAGTAGTTATGTTCCAATGTCCAAAAGGCCAGTTTCATAATTTAGTGCCAGCATGATCTTCAGATACTCTGCCTATGTGTCAGCCACTTTTACTAAGGTAATATGTGTGAAAAAAGACATACTGTTTACATATGGACAGAGTACATAAGATGTGGAAATGGGGTAATAATACAAGAGTCTTAAAATTTATATAAATTTCTTAAATAATTTCTGAGAAGTAAAAATGGCATATATAAATTACCAAGTTCTAAAAAGAGTATCCTGGTCAAAGTAGGATTCTAATTTCTATAGTGGTGTGTGGGCCAAAGAAGCACATGTTGAATAAATAGCCCATACGTAAAGTTTTGTTAAAACATCAGACCCTGGGATATGGTTGTAGCTCATCGGTAGAAGCATTTGCCTGGTATGTGTGAGGCACGAGGTTCAATCCTCAGCACCACATAAAAATAAATAAATAAATGTTTTGTGTCCATCTACAACTAAAAAAGAAAAAAGGCCCTAATATGAATATGTTTTAATAAGTTGGTTTCTTGGCATCACATGATTAAGAATCCAGGGGGATAAAAGATTATTACCAAGAGTGATTTGTGTTCAAATAAATCTAATCCATAAGTCATTTAAATTATCCTACTGTAGGGCAAATTATGCCCCTCCAAAATGATATGTTGAAAGTCCTAATTCTTAGTACCTCAGCATGTGACCTTATTTGAAAACATGGCCTTTACAGATATAATCAAGTTAAAATGAGGACATCAGGGTGAGTCCTCCTCCAGTGTGAGTGGTGTCCTTATAAAAATAGGGAAAGTCAGATGAAGAGCTATACATGCATAAAGGAGAGATGATATGGAGACACTTAGAAAAAATGCCACGTGACAATGAAGGTAGACATTGGAATGAAATATCTATAAGCCAAAGAACACCTAAGGCTATAAGGATCTGAGAGAGAGGCATGGAATGAGACTTCACAAAATTTCTGCTTCTAGCTCTAAAAAAGACAAAAAGTTAGGAATTATATTTTTTCTTTTAATTATTACATTTGTCTTCTTAACCATATGAACATCACTCTTTGTTTAGGAGGACAAAGCTCTAAAATAGCCTTTTCTGTAAGGGACTATATCTGGCACAAGGAAAGTCAAGGTCTATTATTTTCTGCTAATACCACTCAAACCTGGGAGAGGGGAAAGTTATCCTAAAAATTCAAGTCTGGCCAAAGTTAAGTATTACCTTTTTTGAAAATCTAACTTTAGTTTGACCATGCTTAAACTTGGGTCCCTTAGTCTTTCATCTATGAGAATAGGATGCCAACTTCCCCATCTCATTTAGAATACCAACGCAAATGACAAATGTTACGTATAGCAAAAGTTTCAAATTTCTTGAGGAATTTTATTTTTTTAATTTTACTTTTTAAAAGTAAATATGGAATGCTTTGCGAATTTGCATGTCATCCTTGCACAAAAGCTATGCTAATCTTCTCTGTATCTTTCCAATTTAAGTATATGTGCTACCAATGTGAGCACCCATATCCCAGAATTCTAACATATATTTTAAACTACTTATATGGAATTTATGATCTAAAAATGGAGTAAAGGGTGGGGCATAATACTTGCCTAGCATATATGAGGCACTAGGTTCGATCCTAAGCAATGTATAAAAATAAATAAATAAGGAGCTGGGGGTGTGGCTAAGCAGTAGAGCGCTCACCTAGCATGTGGGAAGCCCTGGATTCAATCCTCAGCACCACATAAAAACAAATAAACACTAAATATTTTTAATAACTAATAAAACAATTATAAAAAATAAAAAGGGAGTAAATGGTCTTAGCAACTCTGAAGGAGAAGGTAATATTTGAGTTTTAAAAAAGGGATTCTAGGGGCTGGGATTGTGGCTCAACAGTAGAGTGCACACCTAGCACATTCGAGGCCCTGGGTTTGATCCTCAGCACCACATAAAGATAAATAAAATAAAGTATAAAAAATTATTTTTTAAAAAAAGGGATTCTAATAATATTTGATGTCTCCACTTTTTCTTCTTAAAGCACAGAAAAACTAAGTACTGTGTAACTGGTGTCTCTGGTCTTTGAAGTATAGCTAGGGTTATATTTTTACAGCTGGTTCGGCTCTGCAGGTAGCCATCCCCAAATTAGCTACCCACACTTTCTACCTGTCCCCATCCTAATATCACAAGGAGTCCCCAAGAGCACTTACCTATCTTCTCAGGATCAGTAATACCAACTGTCAAATCAAAGTGATCCTCCTGTTCTTCTTCCTCTAGCTTTTTAAAGAAAAAACAAGTCATGCGAGTTGATGTGAAATTAATTTTATCCATTACTATATATCCATATAATAAAATAAAGATATACCTTTCTATATATACATGTTCAGCTCTGTCCATTCCCAATAATTTCAGTGAACCCACAATTTTAAGTTGGGAGCCAGTTCACAGGTCTTTGTTACATCTATCCCCTTGAAATCTCATTTGGATGACAATGAATAACTACTAGATTTTGGAAGACTTGCCTCTTTCAGGCTAAGGAGGGAGTAAAGAAAGAAAGAAAGACTACATGAAAGCCTTTGTGCTGTCTTCTGGGTAACAGACCGTTTAAGAAAGGGTTCTTTACAGGATTCTAGCTGTCTAGTAATCACAACAGGTCTCCTTCAGGAATCATGTTTTCTCAAGGTTTATACTCAACTAACTTGAAACTAGTGACAACACAGTCCTAAAAATCCAAAAGCAACCAGACCAGTAGCATAGATTCTCACCTCCTCATAGCTTGGCTGGGGCTTAGAAGAATTTGTGGCTTCCTGTGGAGGAAGAGAAATGAGTGTTTTGGCTGGTACCGTCTTCTGATTATTTTGTGTGCTGTCCAGGGATAGCTCCACTGTGGCATCTGAAAACAGTTGATATTTTTAAATAAAGGTCAATAATGGGTCTTTGAAAGCTGAACTTCAGTTCAACAGCCTGACTCATAAGAACATCAGCAAGCACTCTTAAGTAAATACTTGGTGGCTCTCAGATTAAGAGAGCAAGAGTCACAAAATTTTACATGGATAAAAGGGAAAGAACATGAGGAAAGTGTTCTTTTAGCACAGCCTTATTAGTAGAGCAACTTCTCCTTTTTCTTTCCAACCACAACACTTGGTCACACTCTCCCATCTAGAATTTAGTCAAGAACTAGGAATCAAGCCAGGAGGTGGTGCAGGTCTATAATTCCAGCTACCTGGGAGGCTGAGGTGGAAGGATCAAAAGTTCCAGGCTGCTAGGCAAACTTAAAAAAAAGAGACCATTTCAAAATACAAATGTAAAAAAGAACTGTGATAAAGCTCAGTAGCAAAGCACTTGCCTAGCATGTGTAAAGCCCTGAGTTTAATCCCCAATACTGCAAACAAACAAACAAAAAAATGGATCAAGCAAAAAGATTCCATAGCCAAAATAAGTGTACCAATTAATTTTACTCTTAGGGGTATTCCTTTATAACCTGACATGAAGCCTATTTATCTCATTATAATTGTTTATAAAAGGACAATGTTTGGTTATCTGCTTTGGAAATCAATGTGTAAGAAGAGGCAAGCATACTGACAAAAAAAAAAAAAAAAAAAAAAAAAAAAAACATCAAATGAGAGTCAGGAAAAATGTAAGCCAGAAAAAATGGACTCAAGATAACAAACAGTTATTAATATTCAGGAAAGGGAAGTCTGCTACACCTGAGGACATCATTGTTATTTTAACACTTAAGAATTGTTCAAAAATTATAGTTTAGATATCCTTATAAAGATCGAATCGCATTTAAACAAGCATCCAAAGAGGAAAAAATTATACCTGTAATACCTAAAAATCTGTCTGATCTAAGTAGTGCTTAAGAGCTACTTTTGTCTATCTGAGAAAAACTCAGTTGAGCAGAACAACTCATTGTCTAAATATTCCAGAGAGGGAATGTTTAAAATAGCATTATGTACCATTTTTAGACACTAAAAGTTCTTATGCAAATAAAAAAGGATGTACTTTCAACTTGGAGCAATAAAGCTAGATGTTCTAAACCTAGCTTTTGTTGTTGTTGTTCTTTTTAGTAAAGAAAAACATATATATCATTCAGGTTTGGTCTGATCAGTAGATGTTCAATTCATCTTAGGAACTTCAAAGAAGCTATTTCTTTTTCTCTTTTAGATTTTCATTTGAAGCTAAGAAAAAAAACAGAGATAGGGATTCAGAAAACATAATCAAGTTCTAGGTCAGTGTGCTAATCATTAAATGTGAATCATGTGCCACATTGTTAGAAAAGAACCTGATCCCTATCAGGAAAGAGAAAACAGTAGTAATATAATCTGACCATGGAGTAGGAGTATAAAACAGAAAAAAATATACATAATGAACATGTTAGGAGTCTTTGAAACAAACAACCAGTGGAGTGCGTGAAGGATATTCCCATCATGCAGGTTCCACATAAATAATATATGTGTGTGTTTGGAAATGAAACAGACAGGAAGTGCTACTGCTAATTCAAAATGTTTGGCTTGAGTGCTAGTAAGAACCTTTTGAAAAGCTGTATATTTTCTATGGAACTCATGTAACAAAGATGCTCAAACTTACATTAAAATACAATTTTTTTCTCTGAACTCCTGATAAGAGTAATGGAAAAAGCCTTTGGGCTCCATAAGATTCTGATCATCACTAGACTAATGATGTAGAAAATATATCAGAACATTTAAATTTCTATAGTCAATATCATATTGGTTCATGCCTATAATCCCACTTACTGGGGAGTTGAAGACAAGATTACAAGTTGAAGGCCAACCTTGGCAACTTAGCAAGATACAAGCTCAAAATTTAAAAAAGGCTGGGGATGTAGCTTAGTTGGTAGAATAGCCCTAGGTTCAACCTCCAGTACCACAAAAATAAAATAAATGACTAAATAAAACACCTGAGAAGCTATTCAAGTCCTAAACTAAATGTCTCATTATAGACATTCCTTTTTAGAAATATCTTATGTTCCTTTCTTAGTAGTGAGGCAGGTATTGGTTACATATGAAACTGGCAGGAGAATAAAGTAAATAAGAATCATTATCACTGATAAATGTGTTCTTTTTTTTTTTTTTAAGTGTGATATTTTTACCTTTTTTTTTTTTAGAGAGAGAGAGAGAATTTTTAATATTTATTTTTTAGTTTTCGGCGGTTACAACATCTTTGTTTGTATGTGGTGCTGAGGATCGAACTCAGGCCACACGCATGCCAGGCGAGCGGGCTACCGCTTGAGCCACATCCCCAGCCCGATAAATGTGTTCTTAATAAAGATATCCACTATGTATAAAGCCTAGGCATGGGGATAAGTCTGTTACACTAAGATTTCAGGTCATCTTATGAGAAAAGATCATACACAAGTTAAATTATCTTAAAGATAGAAAATTCACCTTTTCAATCTGTCATATAACTAAAAGAATTCATTATTTGCATTTATATCATTTCTCCTGCAGAAATTTTATAAAAAAAAAAATCACTGTCAAATGAATAGTGTGCACTTTTAAGTTTCAGAGATAAAAGAAGTGGAAAATCTTCTCAATCTTTGTATTTCTTCTAAACTCTTCTTCCCTCTCATGTATTTAAAATTTCCTACCAGATAATTATAATTTTGTGGGTTAGTCTCTGTGTCCTCTATTCTGTAACACTGGTCTACCAGTCTGTTTTGGTGCCAATACCATGCTGTTTTTGTTATTATTAATCTGTAGTATAGTTTAAGGTCTGGTATAGTGATGCACCTGCTTCACTGTTCCTGCTAAGGATTGCTTTAGCTCTTCTGGGTGTCTTATTTTTCCAGATGAATTTCATGATTGCTTTTCTATTTCTATGAGGAATGTCATTGGGATTTTGATCAGTATTGCATTAAATCTGTATAGTGCTTTTGGAAGTATGGTCATTTTGATAATATTAATTCTACCTATCTAAGAGCAAGGTAGATCTTTCCATCTTCTAAGGTCTTCTTTGACTTCTTTCTTTAGGTTTCTATTAATTTTCATTATATAGATCTTTCACCTCTTTTGTTAAGTTGATTCCCAAGTCTTTAAATTATCTTATATTAGACAAAGGTGCCAAAAACATGCGTTGGAGAAAAGATAGCCTCTTCAACAAATGGTGCTGGGAAAACTGGAAATCCATATGTAACAAAATGAAATTAACCCCTATCTCTCCCCATGCACAAAACTCAACTCAAAGTGAATCAAGGACCTATGAATTAAACCAGAGACCCTGCGTCTAATAGAAGAAAAAGTAGGCCCTAATCTCCATCATGTGGGATTAGGCTCCAACTTCCTTAATAAGACTCCTAAAGCACAAGAATCAATAAATGGGATGGGCTCAAACTAAAAAGTTTCATCTCAGCAAAAGAAACAATCTGTGAGGTGAACAGAGAGCCTACATATTGGGATCAAATCTTTACCCCTCACATATCACATAGAGCACTAATCTCTAGGGTATATAAAAAACTCAAAAAGTCAAACACCAAAAAAAAAAAAAAATAGTTCAATCAACAAATGGGCCAAGGACCTGAACAGACATTTCTCAGAAGATGATATAAAATCAATCAATAAATATATGAAAAAATGTTCATCATTGCTAGCAATTAGAGAAATGCAAATCAAAACTACTCTAAGATTTCATCTCCAGTCAGAATGGCAGCTATTATGAATACAAACAGCAATAAGTGTTGACAAGGATGTGGGGAAAAAGGTACAGTCATACACTGCTGGTGGGACTGAAAATTGGTGCAGCCAATATGGAAAGCAGTATGGAGATTTCTTGGAAAATTGGGAACGGAACCAGCATTTGACCCAGCTATCCCTCTCCTGGGTCTATACCCAAAGGACTTAAAAACAGCATACTATAGGGACACAGTCACATCAATGTTTATAGCAGCACAATTCACAATAGCCAAACTGTGGAACCAACCTAGATGCCCTTCAATAGATGAATGGATAAAAAAAAATGTGGCATATATACACAATGGAATATTACTCAGCAATAAAAGACTAAAATCATGGCATTTGCAGTAAGTGGATGGAGTTAGAGAAGATAATGCTAAGTGAAGTTAGTCAATCCCAAAAAATCAAATGTTGAATGTTTTCTCTGATATAAGGAGGCTAATTCATAGTGGAGTAGGGAGAGGAGCATGGGAGGAATAGACTAACTCTAGATAGGGCAGAAGGGATGGAGGGGAAGGGAGAAGACATGGTGTTAAAAATGATGGTAAAATGTGATGGTCGTTATTATCCAAAGTACATGTATGAAGACACGAATTGGTGTGAATACACTTTGTATACAACCAGAGATATGAAAAATTGTGCTTTATATGTGTAATAAGAATTGTAATGCATTCTGCAGTCATATATAAATTAAAAAAAAATAATTAAAAAAAATTTCCTACCAGAGTTCTAATGTGAGAATCCTCTTAAGATCTTGCCCTTCAACCTCTTGTGTCTCCCCCTGCTCTCTATTCTCTCCTTTTAGGAATCTCAATTACATGGCAATTTTGACTACCACTTCTAGGAAGAAGATTCCCACGTTTCCAATTCTTTTCTCTTTTCTCTTTCGCAGGTAAAAAAAACTCCTTGGATATTTCTCTTTGCATTCCAAAAGACTTAAAATATTTGGTATTTAAAATACCAAAACCCAAAACTAACTTTTCCCCTAAAGCCAGTTTTTTTTTTTTTTCTTTCTTCTTCTTCTTTAGAATTTGGTTCTTAAAATGATACCATCTTGTCAATCCTTGGACTTGAACCATTTGATTTGGTCCTTAGCCTCTCTTTCTTTTTTGACATCCATTATATCCAAAACTGACACCAGATTTCATAATTCTTGACTACTTCTATCACCTTATGTTGGTTTTTGCCATTTCATTCTTGAACCGTTTTTTAACCATCTTCTAAACAGTCTCCTGTTTTTGTCCACTGCAACTCATTTTATATAATAATTTCTCTACATCAGTTTTCTAAAACATTACTTTGCCCATATCATATATGTTACCTAAAACTACCAATGGCTCTTAATTGGCATTAGGATGAAAATTCAAACCCAAATTACTGATGTGTAAAGCCCTCCTGAACCTGTTTCTTTCTTTCTTTCTTTTTTTTAATATTTATGTTTTACTTATAGGTGGACACATCTTTATTTTTTTTATGTGGTGCTAAGAATCGAAACCAGGGCCTCACGCATGCTAGGTGAGCGCTCTACTTCTGAGCCACAATCCCAGCCCCGCCTAAACCTGTTTCTAAACAACATTTCCAATCTATCTTCCATGGCTTCTCTTGAGAAACAATTTAAACATGAGTTAAATTATTAAATAATAATAGAAATAATAGAGGAAGGAATGATAGAAATACAAATTCACAAAAGCTCATAAGAATAAGAGATCACATGAGATTATTGATTATAGCAATAGTTTTCTTCTTTTTTGGTGTGTGTGCATGTGTGTGAGAGTGTGATGCTGGGGACTGAACCTAGGGCTTTGTGTATGCAAGGCAAACACTCTACCAACTGAGCTATATCCCCATCCCTATAGCAGTGGTTTTAGACTCTTATGACTCCCACTAAGAAATTTTGTGTCGTCATCCAAAATACATGTACAAAACTGAAACAAACGATTTAGGTAATTTGCCCTTCTAATAAAATCTGATTCTTAATTTAATGTCCGTCCCTCAATTATGCTTTATACTTCCTGTCCAACATTTTTTTCTCCTACTCTCCCAGGAAGTCTTCCAAGATCACGCTAGACAAAAGAGTTTCTATGTTGGTATTACTGACATTCTGGATTCAACAATTTTTTTCTTGTAAAGGGTTGTCCTGTGCATTTTAGGGTGTTTAGCAGCATCCATGGCTTCTACCAACTGGATAACTGTAATGCATCCAATTATGATGATTAAAACAACTCCATGAACTTAGCAAATGTCTTCTGGTAGGCAAAATCAACCCCAGTTGAGAACAGACTAGTCTTCCTCAACAAAGATCTATCTAGCTCAAAATATTAATAGGATGAGAAAACCTACTGTATACTAGTGGTTTTTATATTCCAAGTTGTAGCTTATTGGATTATGAAATAATTCAAGGGGTGTAAAGAACATTAAAGAAAGTGTATGATATGTCAAGATCATTGTATTGTCTTGAGCAACCAATAAAAAAAAAAGAACATTAAAGAAAAGAGAAACAATAGAAAATTTTAGACTTTATTAGAAGGTCAAATTACTTAAATCTGTTGTTTCAAGGCTGGGGATGTGACTCAAGTGGCAGCACGCTCGCCTGGCATGCGTGTGGTGCTGGGTTCAATCCTCAGCACCACATACAAATAAAGATGTTGTGTCCGCCGAAAACTAAAAAATAAATATTAGACTCTCTCTCTCTCTTAAAAAAAAAAAAAAAAAATCTGTGTTGTTTCAGTTTTGTACAAGTACATATATTTTGGACTATGACATAAAATTTCTTACTAGGAGTCTTGGTCATAAGAATCTAAAACCACTGCTACAATCAATAATCTCATTAAATCTCTTATTCTTATGAGCTTTTGTGATTTTGTATTTCTTTCACTCCTCTATTATTTCTATTATTATTTAATAATTTAACTCATATATTTATGTCTTACTCCCTAAACTTGTAAGAATTTTGATGGAAGTGTATATATTTTATTCTGGAATCTTCCACTACAGTATCTTACATAAAGTTATGTTGCTAATACCATTTTCAATTTTAAAAAAGCTATTTAGAAGGTTCAATTTTGAGTCCATACTTGCCTGCAAAGAGATCCTGTGGCTCCTGGTCTTGTTCTTCCTCAATCCCATTTTCTTTGGAACCATTGTTGATGGGAAGAATAGATGCAGTTCTCTTTGGAGACTGGGGTTTACTCTGAAAACAGTGAGATACTCTGAATAAAACAGACTTATTAAAAACAAATAACATGCCTAGAAAAAAATTTTTGATACAATCCCTCTGTCCCTTGGTTGTTTCCCCAAGTGTTTTAGGGGACAACAGGATCACTTGTCAGCCAGTTCAATTAGCAGCAAAACATTAATAGTAATGAAAGTACTGCTACTCAAATGATCACAGAGCTAATATAGGTTCATATAATTCAGGTTTAATTTCTAAAACTATACCCTTGCTGAAATGCCCTACCCCAAAGTACGTAACAACAATGGTGTGTGTAAGCACAAATAATTTTCAAAACAATCTGTCCAATGCATTTCTCCTTCTCAGCTGATGACTTTTATTCTTTCAAATGCTGATGAGGCACATTCTAGTGACCAAGACACACCACTCTGGAGTCCAGAATTCAAGCTCTGACCCTGGTTTACTTTTGTAGTGTTTTCTAAACTGTTAACTGAAACTCACGTGTGTTAGATGTTACTAACCCACATGACAGCAAAGCAAGGTATACACTTTACATCTAATGTTGTTGGTGAATATAACTTCTTTTTTCATCCTTCTCACATACACAAAATTTTCAACCACATTCTCTCAGGCTAGGAGAATAAAAACCAGTCATGCTTTGCCTAGAAGGCACATGGTGAAAATACAGTCAGTACATGGCCTTTAGTAAACGAGGCAAACAAGGGTGGAGTGGATCCCCAAACCGGTACCAGAGGGAACAAAGCCGGATTGTGCAGCACATGAACAGAAAGCTGGGAATCTGGCTTCAAAAGCCTATCATTGTGGAATTGCAGGGTTTTGAAGTCAGACCCTAAGGCTAAATCAGTTAAAAGACCTGAAACTTTTATGAAACATGTCCTTAACAAATCTGAGGGATTTGGTTCCTTGGAGACAAGACCTTTTCTGACCCAACAGAACAAAGTGAAATGACATCTATTTGGGTACTTTGAATTTTTCATGCAAACAGCTTCATCACCATAATGGGGCCACCCTCTAGGAAAGAAACTGTTACCAATATTTAGATTTATATTAGTAAATAATGCCTCTACTGCAACTTTTCTATGTTAATAAAGTTTAACAAGGTGCTTAGTTGTATATGTCTACATGTTATACCAAAAGTGGGTCCTGTCCTCTATCTGCTTCCACAATCTTCAAAAACAAAACAAAACAAAATCACTGTCTGCTGGACATGATGGTGCATGCCTGTGGTACCAGCTACTAGGGAGGGGGAAGCTGGAGAATCACTTGAGCCAAGACACCAGACTGGGCAACAAGTGCAAGAAGATCCCATTTCAAAAAAAAAAAAAAAAAATCACTACAGAGAGAAGATAAATAACTGGGTAAAAACAAAATTAGAACTTCCCTTTGCCTCATAAACTGCCAACCACCTTCCTACACAACCACTTCCTTCCTTCACTCTTATATAGTACAGTGACTTCATAAGCCACCTTTTGTAGTGTTGACTAAACTGTTAACTGTCAGTCCACTTTCCACTGACCCAATCATCTCCAGATGAAGATCCAGGAGAGATCAAAACCCAGTATACAGTAAGAATATATGTACACAAATGTAATTTACTAGTAGCTCACAAGGGAAACTAAAGTAACAGGAAAGTCAGTAAAAATTTAATCACTTTTAAAAATGCCTAAAAGAATCTATTCCTGTGATATGCAGATGAATAAAGCCAGCTTTCCACTTCTGACATATCAACTAATCTTGGAAGTTGCATGACTAAGAATGCTTTATGAAACATTGTTAGGATAGCAGTCTGTCACAGTGACAGATGGAGATGAATGGGATACACAGGGATAACTAGAGCATTAGCACCTGTCTTTTCTCCCTCCACCCAGCCCCCTTCAATCCCAATCCAGTAAGTATGACTAGAACTATGATTTTAAAAAAGATGTGTGCTCCCTCAGTAAGCTAAATAACTGTGAGACTCTCAGATCTCCCCTGGGAGCCCATTCCCAAAACCACACAGTTAAGTCCTAAGAGAGTTGAAGATAGATTGATTACCATACCTATTACCTTAATCTTCCTCAGCATTTCTTTTACAAAATTAATCTTCTACAAATGTAAAACTCTATGTCCTGCTTCTTCTCCCTACATTGTTTTCCCTATCATTAATAATTGTAGGGCTGGGGGTGTAGCTCAGTGGTAGAGCACTTGACTGGCATGTATGAAAGCCTGGATTCAATCCCCAACACCAAAAAGAAAAAAAAAATTGGGGGGTGAATAGCCCAAAAGAAATTCTGGTCATTTGGGAGGCTGGTAATGTGGTTCAGTGGTACAGTACTTGCCTTGAACGCATGAGGCCCTGGGTTCAATCCCAGCAGTACAAAAAAACAACAACAAAAGTACAAAAATCCTACTTTTAGTGACTTATTCTTTTTTTGGGGACCAAGATTGAACCCAGGAGAGCCACACCCCCAGCCTTTTAAAAAAATATTTTATTTAAGAGACAGGGTCTCACTGAGTTGCTTAGGGCCTCACTAAGTTGGCTTTGAATTCAAGATCTTCCTGTCTCAACCTCCCAAACTGCTGGAATTACAGGCATGCCCACCCTACCCAGTATGACTTAATTCCCTATTATGTGGATATATCCCAACATAATCATTCTCTTAAGGTTGGACAGTTAACTAGTTTTCAGGTTTCATCAAATAATGTTGTGATCGATGCCATCTTGAATATAAGTCCACATTTGATTTTTAGGGGCAATAGACTGCTGGCCATTTGAATCCCCATGGTTTATCTTAATGTCCTTTGCCTATTTTTGTATTTAAGTTAACATCTCTTGGGTGCACTTTTTTGTTTGCTTTTGTTGTTTGATGTTGCTGGGAATGGAATCTAGGGCTTTGTACATGGCAAGTGCTCTATCACTGAGCTACATCCCCCATCCACTTTTCTTAAATAATATGCTAGCCCTCTTTCTGCCATATTGTACAGTATCCCTCCCAACTTTACCTCTTTTCATATTTGTTTTACTTTTGTTTGTCCTTATCAAATGTACTTTCAGTTGATTTGGACTGGCACCGGACAAACTAAGCTTCTTTCTTTGGCTGAAGAGTACCTAGCACCCAGCCTTCAAGCCATAACAATATTCTCAAGTTTTACTTACAATCAAATTTTTTTAAAAAAACCTAACTGGGTATAACCACTTTTAAGATAAGAAAAAGGACAAATGTTTATGGCATCCCATATTCACCTAGGCAAACAAGTTTTCCATGAGACTAGAGTCTATAATAACTTGTCATCAAAATACATACCCATCGAGGCATTATAACAATGCATTTCATATGCCATGTCTAAGGTTAAAAGGCTATTTAAAAATTAGTATTAATGATGTAAAATATATATTAGAGTGCTAATTTTTTAATTTGTGCATTATAATTATACATAATAGTGGGGTTTGTGGTTCAATATTTGTACATGCACACAATATAATTTGGTAAAATTTCATTCTCCTATATTTCTTCTTTTCTTCCTCTCTTCTCTCCCTGGTCTCCCTTCCATTTTAGAAAGCTAATTTTGATTCAACAATTAAAATTCCAGAACGAACTTATTTTGGGAGAAAGAAAACACACTGATTACACTGAGTGGCAAATTCAAGACTAAAAATAAGCCTTGCTTTATAATACATACACACACACACACTCACACACACACACACACACACACAAAATGGTACTGAGGATTGAACCCAGGGGTGCTCAACCACTGAGCTACGTCCCCAGTCCTGTTTTGTATTTTATTTAGAGACAGGGTCTTACTGGGTTGTTAAGTGCCTCACTAAGTTGCTGAGGCTGGCTTTGAACTCGCAATCCTTTGCCTCAGCCTCCCGAGACACTGGGATTACAGGCATGTGCCACCATGCCTGGCTTTATTATCTATATTTTTAAAACCTCTAATTTCTAGGCAACAGATTAAAAGTTTGTTTGTAAAATAGTAAGTAAAGCCCCCAAACTGCCCTATTTCCTCTTGCCTTTTTTTTTTAATATAAAAGCATTCTTTTTTGTTAGTAGATAGAATTCCTAGGTAAAAATTCCTAGGTAAGATATCCAACATTTGCTTTACTGCCTTTGGTTGTTAATTCTAACAGGTGGTTCCACTAATAAGTGTATTTAAGAGTGCAGATACTTCTGTTTATAATTATAAGAACACACAGACAGACCAACACTAATTTGCAGACAGGTATTAGATGTTATAGCAAGAGAACACATTTGTTAAAAGCAAATGGGTATTTCTCAACAATTACTAGCCTCAATCTATGAGGCCCAGACCATTAACACTATTTTCTCAGCTCAGGGAAGGACAGATGTGGGCTTGTTGCCCTTCAAAGCTGACACAGCCATTCAGAACCGAAAAGTCCTGCTGTGATTCAGGGTAACTTCCCTTTAGGTTAACCAGTTGTGGTTCTTCTTTATGTTGCCAATTGCTCTTTGCTTCACACAGAACCAGTGCATTACATTCAAGAGATCTCAAAAGGGTAGGAATTGTCAAAACTCTCGGTGTCTTAGAGGTTGAATGTATATTAAATGTTAAGGTAACCCTGCTTCTGAGGACTAGATATCATTTTTTGGAAAGAAAATTAGTACAATTTAGTAAGGCAAGATGGAGTTAAGGAATTGTGTGATCACACTAATGTAACAAGGCAAGAAAAATTAGAAATAAGTCAATGATAGGAACTATACCCTGATGATAATAGGGCAGCCATGCAGTCTTTAAAAATTGACCCTGGCAGATTGCAGCATTAAATACAGCTCCTTTTGCCATCTTTACTGATAGAAATGAATGAAATGGGTTAGTATATTTTATTGGTATTGTAACAAATTATCAAAAACTTAAGTTTAAATAATGCAAATTTATCACCTTTTAGTCTCACAGAAGTCCAATACAGGTTTCACTGTATAGGCTAAAATCAAGATGGATTGGGGCATTCCTTTCTGGAGGTTCTACAGGGTAATCGGTTTTCTTGTCCTTTCCAGCTTTTAGGTCTTTCCTTGGTCCCCTTCCTTGTTCTTCAAAGTCAGCTGCTGGGAGCCATTAGCCAAGTAGGTATGACAATTTCCTTGCCAGCGTACCCCATGTTGCTTAGTGAAAGGACTCCTGGAAGGTGATCTTGCTCAAGGACCAGGGCGGATCCGGGTTTAGGGCGTTCCCGGTTTAGGACAATCCGGGTTTAGGGTGGTTCCAGGTTTAAGGTTATTCCTGCGGGGAATGGGGCGTATCCTGCTGCCTGAGTTCCCCTTGAGTTCTCACGGGATTCAGACAGTATTTTTGGGAGACAGAAGCCCAGTGGAGGTGTGGATTTGCACAGAGAACGTGGATTTCCCCAGAACGTGTTTGTAGACAGCCGGTGTGAGATCGGGAATAAAGAATTGCTGTTTGAATCTACAGAGCTGTGAGTGGCTCGTGATTTGTGCCCAGCCAGATTGCGGCAGTCAGCAATGTTGAATCTTTCTGTGTCTTTCTTCTGTAGTATCTTCCATATCATGGACTCCTCCTCATATATTTATGATTACACTAGCCCCATGCAGATAATCCAGGATAATCACTTCATCTTAAAGTCAGGTGATTAGCAATCTTAATTCCATCTTCAACTTAAATCTCCCTTTGCCACGTAACTAACATATCCAGTGCTTCTAGGATTAGGATGTAGACAACTTGGTGGGAAAAGAGGGAGCTTTATTCTGCCTACCACAGGCAAGTGACTCCTGTCCCAGCACATTCATCTCAATTCACAATAGCCAAAGTATGGAACCAACCTAGGTGTCCACAGACAGATAAATGGATAAAGAAAATGTGGTATATATGGACAATGGAATTTTTATTCAGTCATAAAGAAAAATGAAATATGTCATTTTCAGGAGTATTGATGGAAATTGAGACCATTATGTTAAGCAATTTCTCTCATAATGTGAGAAGCTAATGAGGAAAAAAGGAAAAGAAAGGGAGGTGTCTCATGAAAATTAAAGGAAGATCAGGGAGAGGGAGAAGGCAAGGGAAAGGAGAAATACTGGGGAATGATACTGGCCAAATTATATTGTTATATTATGTGCATGTATGAATGTGTAACAAATGCCACCATTATGTATAACTATACCACACCAATAAAAAATTATGGAGAAAAAAATGGTGCATCTGTGGTTGGGAGAATGGACATTCACTGTCCATTGGATTTGAGAGTACAGTATACCTTGCTTTGTAAACTTGGTGAACTAAAATGATGTCACATTATTACTCCTTCTCATAACTTAATAAGTTATATTAGAGGTTCTTATCTTGGGCCCATGAACTACAGAATTCAGGGGCAGTCTATGAACCTGAATGGGAATAAAATTACAATTTCATTTTCCTTAATCTCTAACAGAAACTTAACATGTTCTTTAACCATAAAGATAAGCAGCAAACCATAATTGCAATAGCAGTGCTTGAGACTATATCTAAAAGATATTAGGTGCTGGGCTCAGTGGCACACATCTACAATCTCGGTAACTCAGGAGACTGAGGCAGGAGGATCACAAATTTGAGATCAGCCTTAGCATTTTAGTGAGGCCCTCAGCAATTCAACAAGACCCTTTCTCAAAAAAATAAATAAATAAAGGGTTAGGGATGCAGCTTAGTGGTAATGCACCCTTGTGTTCAATTCCCAGTACAAAAAAAGAAAATAAATGTTTTATAATATCACAGTTTCTGTAGATCTTAAAGTGTCATTTTTGCTCATCTCTATTTAAAAGTTATATTATTTTGTGATCCTCAGGCCTCAGGTTTATGAGCCACTGGGATTACAGGTGTGGGCCTAAATTGTTTTAAAGGAACTCAAAACCACATATCTGAAACTCTAGGTATATTTAATCTAAGTATATTTCATGTCTTCCATAACTCTAGAATTATATTAAATACTGGAATATTCGACATTATGTGTAAAATCACTAGATTTATGTGATTATACAAAATCTAGTGATTTTACACATAATGTCGAATATTCCAGTATTTAATATATATTATCATATCAATATTATATATGTATTATCATTATAATAAAAATACCTGAATAGCTATTTTTAGTTATAAGGATATTTTCAGTTTGAAAACTTCTACAAAAACTTCTATAATCTAAGTAAATTTAAAACCTTACTCAAATGGAATGTAGCTCCCAATTATTGTTTTCCAAAACAACGTATGAGTTTTGCTCTCTTACGAAGTGTCTCCAACCATCATGTCTATAGAAATGTAATCACTGAAACTTCTGAAAGTTTTCCAGATTTTCAGTCTTGTTATCTATATCACTGTCATTATACTGAGTTCTGTGTCTGCAGACAATTCAGGTCTCAGTTATAGAGAACTCACTGGATATACCTACAAGCTGTTCTTTTACTTCAGTTGACTTAAAAATCAAATAAAAAGACAAAACACAGCATAAAGATCGGAAAAAATTTTATATAATTATTTTACCTATTATTAGCATTAAAAATATGTTATTTTTACAAAATTATTTTAATGTATTAAACCTGACTGTTGAGCTAATTAAGGAAAACAATGAGTAAGGCCACTAGATATCTCACTAAAAGGACAGTACATTATCTACCAAAATTAAGCTACAGATGTTCTACTTAATTTTCTGGCATAATTTCTCTATGAAACTTTTTGTGTTTCAAATTCACAGAACTCAGAAGGGCCCAGAAAACTACAGAAATATCCGAGTGCTAATGGATGATTTATCCCCTAAATCTGAAAAAACAAACCCAGTTCAACTATGTTCTGAAAGCAGACTGAAGCCCCAGTTGTCCATTTGACTAAGCAAAAGAATAAGTCAGAAAAAGTTGAGCAACAGGCTTTTCCTGGAGATGAGATACTTATGGCTACTTGCTCTAGCAACAACCAACTACTCATGATTTATTTACGCCAAAAGTGCTGAGAAGCTTTGAAGACCAAGGGAGAGAAATTAGAATATTATTTTTCCCCTCCCAACATAACCAACTGTAAATGGTCAAGTCAGAAGTACCTGAGTAAGCAAAAGGGGCAGCAATTCTCTCCAGAAAGCAGAAAAGTCCAACAGCAACGTTTGCAGTTTCTCTTATATGTCCCAAACTCTTTATTTATTTAAATATTTAACTACACTGGGGATTGAACCCAGGGCCTCACACATTGTAGGCAAGGGCTATACCACTGAGCTACACTCCCAGTTATTTTTAAAAATTTTATTTTGAGATGGGGTATTGCTAAATTGTCCAGGCTGGCCTCAAATTTTCAATCCTCCTGCCTCGGCCTCCCAAGTTGCTGGGATTATAGGCATGCAACCACAATGCCTGGCCCCAAACACTAATTTTAAGTTGGGTCCTTATCAGTCAGCTTTATGAGTCTTCTCTTTTCCTCCAAAAGTGCTTTATAATTACATTTTTTTTTTTTTTTTTTTTTTTTGGTGGGTGGATATTGAGGATTGAACCCAGGGATACTCTACTACTGAGCCACATTCCCATATTGGGGCCTTGAACTTGAGATCCTCCTGCCTCAGCTTCCTGAGTTGCTGGGATTACAGGTGTGCACCACTGTGCCCACTACCTCCATAATTCTGAAAGTTAGGTTAACTGTTAGGGCAATTTAATGATTAATAAACTGATTAGAACCAAGAAAAAATAAATTAAATTTTTAAAAAATGAGCTACACCATAGCCCTTGCTACTAAAAAAATAAATTAATGATTCTGTACTCCATGGAAATGTAAATTTTCAAGAAGTACAATCTGTTTATCATTTGAGCTAAACACTAAAGTGAACTTTTGGTCATAATACCTATCACTGCCTTCTTTTTCTTTTTAATTTTCTGTAGTTGTAGATGGACAGAATGCCTTTATTTTTTATTTTTTTAATGTGATGCTAAGGCTCAAACCCAGCGCCTCACACATGCTAGGCAAGAGCTCTGCCACTGAGCTACAGCCCCAGTCCTATCACTGACTATTTAAAGAATATTTTTATCAGAATGTGGAATTTCAACTTGTGATGTTAACTCCAAAATGTAGTATTTGAAGCAATGTGCCTGTAGAAGATATTATACCTGAAAGGGAAACTTACCCATACTATTTCAATGACTAAACCATTATTAAAGAAACTAAGCAATACACCCTTTGTGTTTGTGTGTGTGTGTGTGTGGGGGGGGTACCAGGGATTGAACACACTCAACCATTGAGCCATATCCCCAGCCCTATTTTGTATTTTATTTAGAGACAGGGTCTCACTGAGTTGCTTAGCGTCTGGATTTTTGCTGAGGCCAGCTTTGAATTTGAGATCCTCCTGCCTCAGCCTCTCAAAACTGCTGAGATTACAGGTGCGTGCCACCATGCCTGGCAGCAATACACCTTTTCATAAAGATATGTATAGAGCTGGGTGTGGTGGTACACACTTGTAATCTCAGCTATTCAGGAGGCTGGGGCAAGAGGATTACAAGTTTGAAGTGACCCTGAACAACACAGAAAGACCCTTAGCAACTTAGCAAGACCCTGTCTCAAGATAATAAATAAATAGGGCTGGGGATATGGCTCAGTGGTATAGCATTCCTAGTACTGAAAATAAAAGGGTATTTTTAAAGATACTGTTATGGAGATTCACTTTCAGAAGTTTGATTAAGACCACAAAAGGTCTAAGTGCCACGTAACTTACTGAGGACAGGCTACACCTTTGGGAACAAACGTGCATGTTTTACAGAACTGAGAATTAAAGTACTGGCCAGTTGAACTGTGGATGTCCTTACAGCTATTAATAAAACTACCAAATTCTGTCCCAGATCCAAAGAAGTTATTCTATGAACACTCAAGGTCTGAAAAGATCTGAAGTGGGATTGTAAAATGGTGTGACCACTACGGAAAGTAGTATGGAGGTTCTTCAAAAAATTAAACTAGAATTATCATATAATCCAGCAATCCCATTACTGGGTATACATCCCAAAAATATGAAAGTAGGATCTTAATGAGATATTTGCACATTCACGTTCAAAACAGCACTTTTTGCAATAGCTTACAGGTGGAAGCAACCCAAATGACCGCTGGTAGATGATGGATAAACAAACTGGGGTAATATACAAACAAGAGAGAATTATTCAAGTTAAAATGAAGTACTGACCCATGGTACAATATGAATGAACCCTGAAGACATTATAGCAAGCAAAAACCTATCAGAAAAAGACAAATACTGCATGATTCCACTTACATGAGATATCTAAATTAGTCAAATTAGAAACTATGCTGGCTTCAATGTAATTGGCCTGTAGTCCCAGCTACTGGGAAGAGACTGAGGCAACAGGATGGCTTGAGCCGAGCAGCTCAAGACCAGCATGGGCAATATAGCAGGACTCTGTTTCAACAGAAAAAAAAAAAAAAATATATATATATATATTTTTTTTTTTTTTTCATAGAAATGTAAAATTAGAATGATGATTTCCAAGGACTGGATAGAAGAGGAAAGGGGGAGTTATTCTTTAATGGGTACAGAGTTTTAGATTTGCAAGTTGAAAACATTCTGTAGATGTTTCACATCAATGTGAATATACCTAACACTACTTTACTGTATACCTAAAACAATTAAGATGGTATATTTTGTGTTTTTTTTTAACCATGGTTTAAAAAATTGATGTCTCCCCACAAGGATACATGCTATACTAATCACAGATTTAGAGCTAGATTCTATGACTACGCCCTTTCCTATTTAAATGTTAATATGTAACTTATATTTACATAACTTTCTGCCATCTACATAAAACACTGACATTTAGGAGTCAATTGCTATCCCCAAGACATTTTAAATACCAATAAAAGTAAATTATATTGTGCATTAATCTTAAACACCAGTAGACATATGTAAATGATTCTTTTTTTGGTACTAGAGATTGAACCTAGGGAACTTAACCCCTGAGCCACATTGCCAGCCCTTTAAAAAAAAAAAAAAAAATTGAGACAAGGTTTGCTAAAATGCTTAGGATCTTGCCAAATTGCTGAGGCTGGCTTTGAACTTGCGATCCTTCTACCTCAGCTTCAAGAGCTGCTGGAATTACAGGTCTGCAGCACACCAGGCAACATATGTAAATGATTCTTGACTAATCAAATTATTCAAAATATGACTTTTCAAGTTCCCTTTGCTATTCCTTTTTTATCTTATTTCATTTTTTTTCCAAACATTTCTCTAATCATTAGGGCTTCAATTCACAAAATAAGAGTAATGGGCCAGACACAGTGGCACATGCCTGTAATCCCAGTAGTTCAGGAGGCTGAGTCAGGAAGATCACAAGTTCACAGCAAGCCTCAGCAAAAGTGAGGCACTAAGCAATTCAGTGAGACCCTGTCTCTAAATACAATACAAAATAGGGCTGGGGATGTAGCTCTGGTTGAGTGCTCCTGAGTTTGATCCCTGGTGTGTACACACACACACACACACAAAGAGAGATGGGAAAAAATTCCAATTGTCCACCAAAAGAAGTTGCCAGATTTGGCCAAAATCTGAACTGAAGGTATTTATGTTTCTTCCTTTCTCTCAGCATGAGAAGACCTGCCACAGTTCTTCCCTTTTATTTATAAGATAAATCTAGTCATGGTCCCAGCATGCTGCTAACAAGAGGGCAGGCATGGGGCTGGGGAAGTGGCTCAAGCGGTAGCGTGCTCGCCTGGCATGCATGCGGCCCGGGTTCGATCCTCAGCACCACATACAAACAAAGATGTTGTGTTCGCCAAAAACTAAAAAATAAATATTAAAAAAAAATAAAAATAAAAATAAATAAAGAAGGCAGGCATATAAGTACTGGGAAGGCAAATAAAATAATTTGCTTCAATTCTAATCATTTTAGGTTTATAACTTCACAAACACAATGAGGGAGGAATAAACCCATGAGAGAATAAGTTAAATGAGGGGGAAAATATATGAGATTTATATATATATTTTTTAACAAGACAATTTTAACAATTATGAGCACCAAAAGAATGGCTCTACTTTAGACACTTGTTTTATTAAGGGAAAAATTACTCCTATTCCCTAATTAATAGAATTTTAACTAAAAAGCTATACATCTGGATTCAATTCAATTAATATATAGAGAGTAGACTTTTCTTATTTATGAGCCCACAAATAGAAAGAATCGTTAAGAATCAGAACTTTCAAAAGCTGGTTTTTCAGCCTAAGAGTAATGACTTCAGATTTGTTCTAATAATTTTTTTGCTTCAATCTCTTCCACTTAAATAACTGGTTTACAGATTTTGAGATGTACATCTTTCTATTATAAATCAAATCACATTTTTATTATTGTACTAACAAAGCCAATACTATACTCAAATCACATTTTTGTTTCTGTGTTAACAAAGCCCAGTACTCTTGGGCTGAAAAGAAAGACGATGGGATGATTAACAGCAGCAGGTGTTAAGTCCAGAAAATTGCACGCATACCATAATTTAGTTTTAAAAATTTATAAGCCTCATTTTTCAATTCTTTAATTCCCACCACTTTGCCTCCAAAATATAACTAAACACAATATGAAGATTCACTTGTATCAATAGGAAACTACTCCAGTCACTAAGTGCCTACTTTGATGGCTTTTAGTTAATCAAATCAATCTTATTAGGTTCTTTTTTGTTGTTGTTTTTGGTACCAGAGATTGAACCCAGGTGTGATTCAGCACTGAGCCATATCCCCAGCTCTTTTTATTTTTTGAGACAGGGACTCCTAAGTTGCTTAGTGTCTTGCTAAATTGGTGAGGCTGGCTTTGAACTTTCAGTTCTCCTGCCTCAGCCTCCTGAGCCCCTGGGATTATAGGCCTAAATTTTGATTTTTGATAACTGTATTACCTATTTTTAGGGTTAATTAACTTTTCTAATCCATGATTACATTCTATGGATTATTTTTTCTTAGAATAATTTTAGTTTACTAAATGCTCATCAACAAATACAGCTCAAGCCCTCAAAACATTAAGTACTTTTAAAAATATTTGGAAGGAACTGTTCTAGATGTTTCACAGATATTCTAATTTAATCCTCAAAAACAACAGAAGTAAATATAGCCATCCTGGGCTGGGGATGTAGTTCAATGCTGGAGTGCTTGCCCAGCATGTGCAAGGCCCTAGATTCAATCCACAGTACTGCACTGCTCCAGCACACACACCCCCCACACACAAAAAAAGCAGTCTATCCTTCAAAAAAAAAGCAGTCCCTCCTTCCATATATGATGGGGATTAGACTGGTTCCAGTAACCCACCTAGCACAGCTCTGGTCCACCCCATTATCTGGGATGCTCAAGTTTATTATATAAAATGGCACAATATTTGAATAACCTACAGAGCTCCCTTAAACCTAAAATCATCTTAATTACTTATAATACCTAATACAATGTAAATAGTTTTTAATATTGAATTGTTTAGGGAATTCAATAAGAAAGTCTATACATGTTCATTACAGAGCAACCTTCCCCACCCACAATCTGTGGTTGGTTGAATTCACAGATGTCAAAGTCAAGATAGGGAGTCCAACTGTACTATTAGTATTCATAATTTGTGGATGAGAAATTTTATACAGAGTATCTTATCTAAAGTTAAGCAAGTAGTACAGTCTAGATTTAAGTCAGAATTCAAAGCCCACTCTAATTATTTTATCCTTCACTGTTATTCCTTAAAATACAGAAGTGCTACAATCCTTTGCAATCCTCTATATTCTCTGGCTCACAACTAAAAGTATTTATTGAAATGTAATTGTATTTGATGGCTGTTTAACAAAACAGTTTAACTAGTGAGGAATCTTGTGGTCCTGGCTTCCTGAAAATTAGTATCAAGAAAGACAGCTCAAAGAAAGACAGCTTACAAGGGGTATTTCAGTTTCCTTAGCAACTCAGTTTTTCTGTATCAAATCTAAATAAAAATGACTATGATTTCTGTGGCAGAACAAGGTCATTATAATCCCCTCTTCCTCCCATTAGCTGGAAAGTAGGCAAGGGATTTTACAATAGTAGGAGAGAGGTATCATGTGAGATCAATTAAATTATGGCTCCTGAACTTCTTTAGAGAATTCTGGAAAATAATTTCTCACCCTTCCAGCCTCACCTTTGGAAAATAAATCAACATTTGTCCAGGAACCAATCGTTTTCAGTGCCGGAGTATCTATTTTCAAATACTTGGTCTGAATATCTATCATCCCAGAGTTACCAACAGTAGCTGTTCTCCATGATTTATGAGAGATTAACTATACAAAGATTTGTTTAAAATTTGAACAAAGATAACAACAAGAATTATTTCCTAACAGACTTCATTAGAAAGTTTATATTAGCATCAGCAAGCACTATAGGAGCACCATTATGGACTTAATTCCTGAATACTATATAGGGAAACTTCTAATTATTGTCACAGAAAAGTTTCAAAAAAACAAATCTTTCTTTTCTGATATAAATGAGGTGAGTCTCAAACTTTTACAGACACATACTGCATTAAAAATTTTTAAAGCAACTTAGGAGTCCCTGTCTCAAAAAATAAATAGGTCTGGGGATATGGCTCAATGGTGAAGCAAACCTGGGTTCAATCTCTGGTGCCAAAAACAACAAAAAGAACCTAATAAGATTGATTTGATAAGCTAAAAGCCATCAAAGTAGGCACTTAGTGACTGGAGTAGTTTCCTATTGATACAAGTGAATCTTCATATTGTGTTTAGTTATATTTTGGAGGCAAAGTGATGGGAACTAAAGAATTGAAAAATTGAGGCTTATAAATTTTTAAAACTAAATTATGGTATGCGGGCAATTTTCTGGACTTTAAATTTAGTCAATTAGTTTCTCAGTAGCTACTATGAAGAGAAGCCTAATCCAATATTCAAAAGATAAATTCACAGACTCAGCACTGAACTTTACAACCTGGAACTAACTGTATAAGAGCTATGAGTCAGTATTCTCACAAAATAGCCCTAAACATCTCAACTAGTTCCATAACTGTTTATTGAGTATCATGTTCCCCATATAAAGGTTAGTTTTTCCTGTATCTTATTAGAAATCTGTATATTTACTATGGGAAATGTCATTTCCTCCTCCCATTTACAGATTTGCTCCCAATTAGGTACTTGCCACTTTAATTCATTCTCTTAATAGCATGTTTTCTGGTTTATGTGGTAATTTATCTGGCAGGGCCTTATCTGAACAACGAGCTTTGGCCCTATTCTCCTGAAGAGAGGAGTCAACCTAACTTTTATAAACTAAGATCCAGAATGGGCTTTTGGTAATAACTGGTAAGTGCAGATCTAAGGAGGATTTGTGGGCGGGTCACTAGTCCAGGCTATTCCAGATAACGTTCTTCAACCCAGCAGCAGTATGGCAGAGGAAAGGTCTGACCCCAGCCCCTTATTCTGACCTATTGAGTCAGCATGGTCAGAGCACAATCAGAAAACAGCCCCGTGGATCTGTGGGGCGATCACACTGCAAGGCCAAAGAACGGTCTCGGCGGCTCTTGGCTTTTAAGGACCTCGGCGGCGAAACCACCACAACCCCTTATTCCTCAACGGACCGTCTGGCTTTCACTCAGGGACCCCCATCCCCGACTGCAGACTCCGAGGAGATGTCTCACCAGGACCACTCTCCCTAGTTCCCTGGACCCTCTCCTGGCATCTCTTCTATCTTGGGGCGCCCTGTCGCCTGCTGCCCCAAAGGGTGGAACTCACCGCTGCCGCAGCGCCAGTGAAAATGTCCTCCCCCTCTGTGTCGCTGTCCCCACCTTCGGGTTCGGACCCCCCGGCTGTCCCCTCAGACTCCGCATCCAAACCGGGGAACGGCGGAGGGAGTCTCTCCGAAGCGCTACAGCCACCACCTCCGGACGCCATCTTCCTCCACCCGCGGCGGAAGCCACAACAACAACTTTATAGAGAGAGCGCCGTGAGCAAAGCGTTCTATCGGTGCGAGGAGCTCAAGGGCCGCGACAAACCCTGCGGGACTGGAGAGGCGGGACCCGGGCTCCGAGGGCGGGAGGGGCGGGGCCGCGGCTGCTGCCCAGCAAATCCGGGCTCCGTACCGCGACGCTGCGCTCTTAACAGGGAGGGCCAAGTGGGCAAAGAAGGCGGGGCTAGGGGCTGCAGGTTCCTAAGGCCCTTTGTGCTGTGCGTAGCTTTATCTAATAGGTTTCTGAGAATTCGTTTGAATAAAGGAGTCTAAAAATAATATTTGGAATGGCCTATCCATTCCAAGCACAGTACCCTCACAGAGATTCAATTAAAAGAAGTTTTTTTTTGTTTTGCTTTGTTTTTTTAATTGAGGTCTCTGAACAGACTACAGGAAAGTTTTATCACTCTTTGGACATTCAGTTAATTTGTTCTATATGTACTGAGCATGTACTGTGAGCCTGGCACCTTGCTGTGCTTTTGAAATACTGAAATAAGCTCTTGGACCATTGGGTGCTTACAATTTAATGAGGGAGGCAGCCATGTAAGTCAACAATTCCATATGTTCATGCTGTACTGTATGCTGGGGGGAAAGTAAAAGAAAGTTTTATCTGCTTGGAGAAGTCAAGAGGCCTCACATACGGTGTGACACATCATACTACTAAGTATGGTTGGAAGGTTAGAATTATCCTTTTATTTGCTGTGGAGTAAGGGGGTGGAATAAATGACAGGGAAATTGTTAAACTATGAATAAAATGTTCCTGGGACCCAAATTATTCGCTGATTGGTCATCCAGTCTAAATCAACTAGACAAACAAGACGGAATTTAAAGATATGGGACATGTTGTCATATGATGCTGCTGCAAGATATTCCTAACTTTATTTTCAATAGAGATGAAATTTTCACCAACATTGACAAAAAGTTTTGTTTCTAACTGCAAATTCCTCAACATCGGGTTCACTCCTTCACAGGTGTGTGAGCTGTCCAAGGGCAGGGGTGCCCACATATCTCATATGACAAATTAAGTACCTAATAAATATTTGAGCTTTGGATGGCGGGATGGATGGATAAAACAACATCGTCAACCTTGTAACTGATACCCATCACAGTTATAAACACCAGAGAACTTAAGATTTTCTTTTTAGGGTGGCGACTTGCATTATGTCACTGTTGTGCACATTAAACAAAGTTCTCTCCTTGCAAGTCGTCTTTGAAGGCTATTGGCAAAAACATTATCAGTGGTGGAGAGTTGTGCTGAATTGAGTCCACAGGAACGAGAAAACCTAAAGGTTGCCCGGTTCCCACTGCCATGCTTAACTTTCCTTACTGGACTCCCAAGACGTCCCACTTCGCCGCAACGGAAACCCACTTCCGGCCTGATCAGGAAGTAAAAAAGAGTTTGGCTGGAAGCAGCTCCCTTAAAGAAATAGCTGTAAAGAGCCTCCGTGTTAGAAACTTCTTAACTGTAACTTTAAAGCGTGTCTGTTACAAAACAAGTTCTCTTGTTCCCTACCTCTTCAACATTCATCTTTAGTTTATCCCGGGTGCTGAGTGAGGCACTCAGTGACGGGTAGCAGACCGTTACATTCCACCCCCACCACGAACTACAAATCCCAGAATACAGTTCGCTGTCTTCCAAAGAAAACGTCCCCTACATCCCAGCATGCAATACTCTTCAAGGGTCGCGAGGAAGTTTTCTTGTCCCGCCGAAACCGAGCAAAGCATGCAGGGGCATGTAGTTCTTGCATTTCCCTTCCCTAGGTCCTTCGCGCTTGTATGTCCGGTCCCGCCTACTCTCTGCTCCCCTAAACCTTTGCACTTGTCTTGACCATTTGAAGATCAGGAAGTTGATAAATCCTGAGGCCTGCTGCAGAGAGACGGTGGCTCAGATAGGACAGTCGCCAGGAATGGCGGAGCGTCAGAATGGAGTGGGTGTTGGGGCTGCTTTCTTGGACGCTGAGCAGAGCCCGATGGCCCTTAGGCCTCTCTGAGCAGGGAGCTGCCCGGTGGCCCTTAGGCCTCTCTGAGCAGGGAGCTGCTCGGCGGCCCCGGATCATGGAAGAGAAAGCGCTAGAGGTTTATGGTAATTAATTTTACCCAGTGCAGCTTTTGGCGTTGTATGTGGAATTTGTGGGGGAGGCGAAGGGAACGAGGGCCTCACCTGAGGGCTGGGAGTGGACACCTGTTTTTTTGCCGGATCTAGTGGGTGGGGAGCATGGGAAGCGTTTTCTTCGGGATCCTAAATCACACAGAATAGAAGCCCTAGCAGCGGGCTCTTCCTAAACTTGGGGCAAGCTGAGTCTGGTAGTCGTAACCGGCTTTATTTCTCTTCTTTGCCATCCATGCCCTAGTGCCTAGTGTGGATTGAAATTACAAGAACTGTGGGCAGAGCAGAGGTCAAGGGTGCTCAGTTGGGAAGCAGAGCTGTCTTGATTACACCATTTGAGTTTTCTTCCTTCCCTAGCTCTTGGACTCGCACTCTCACCACTTCTGTGGGCACTGCTATGATTGGGGACTGGCCCAAGGTCACAGCCACTCTTTTATATGACAGATTCAATACCCATAGGTCCCAGAAGACGACAAGATAGGCTTCTTATAGCAAGGCCTGGAATTTACAGTTCATTAACACAGTCAAACTGTGTTATATATGTATGCATACATATACACACACATATATGTGTTCTCCACTGTATATATTTAATAGTCCACTCTTGGGACTGTCTTCAATATACAGATAAAGAAACAAAGGCTTAGAATGGTTAAACAACTACTTGGAGGTCACACTGTCAGTAAGGAACTAAGCAAAAATTAAAGCCCGTGTCTTCTTATTCCAAAGGTGCACTTTTGCACTTTTCACTTCACAGTTGCTATTCCCCCCTCCCCCTCTCTCCCTCCCTCTCTATCCCCTCTCCCTCTCTCTCCTTATGTAGTATTATTTTTGAAAACCAAAAAAACTCCATATAAGAAGAGATCTAACTCTAACAATACAAATGTAACTGGGGCAAGGATATAAGCCAGTAGAAGAAAGTGAGGGATGGGAAAGACCTTTGGAGTTAGTCTGGTTTACTTTTCTCTTGGTAGAGGCTGGAATACTTAACCCCAGCCAAATGGTAATTATGGGTGTACTGATCTCCACAAAGCAGATGAACACATTCCTGTCCTGCCAAACTTTTATCTATAGCTTTTAGGAACTGCAGGGCCCTGGAGACACAACTTTGGAAGACAGATGATTCTAGTCCTGAAACTTACATTGAGAGAAACCTATATATGCAAAAATATGGTATGTAGTAGAAGGCATGGACTTCAAAAAGAGATATAGAAGTTCATGGGAAGATGAGAGTCTCTGAGGGAATCTGAAAAGAATTTAAAGAGAAGGAGCCACTTGAGTTGAGCAAGAATAGTTGGGACCTGAATATGTAGTGGGTCAAGAGGGCATTCTAAACCCAGGAGACTGGAGCAAAAGTATGGAGATTGGAAGATAACATAGCTAGGGAAAAGGAGATAGATGGAGCTAGAGGGCAGGTTTTGAGGTTACAGGTGGAGGTGTGGCTGAATGTTTTAGATAGGTTGGAATTGGATACTGAAGCTTTTAAATATAAATGAAGACTCACTATCAGTGCAGAGCTGTGGAAAAATTTTAGTCAGAAGGAATGTGAGGAGAGCAACATTGATTTCTTTTAAAAGAAACCAATCCAAAACTTCTGAAACCACTAGAAAGCTAGAGAAGTTAAATAAGGAGTGAGATTTAACTTCAGGGTTTAGAGGCATATAAAGAACATAGTATAAGCCAGGCACAGTGGTACAAATCTGTAATCCCAGCTATTCAGCAGGGTGAGGCAGGATTGCAAATCTGAGGCCAGCCTTAGCAACTTAGTGAGACTGCCTGAACATTAAAAACAAACAAATAACAACAACAACAACAAATTATGTAATTCAGGTGTAGAGCATCCCTGGGTTCAATCCCCAGTACATGTCTCTCCCCCTCCCCCCGCAAATACCAAATAGTACAACTTGGGCAAATGAACCATACAGGGAGAAAGTCTGGGGAGGGTAAAAAAAAAACACTTTCAAAAAACCCTGTTTCTATAAATCCCATGATAACACAGCTCCTGTAAGAGAAGCTATATCGTCTTACCTGCCTGTATTTTAAAATTCCATTTCTCATTAAGAATAAGCCCAGGAGATAGCTGGGGAGAAGGTAGAGTTAGATTGATTTTTCCCAGTTGTATTTCTGATTACAGGAGAGCTATAAATAATAGAACAAAGCCTGAGGCTTAAGATCATCAAGCCTATCCTACCTAAAATTCTACTTTTATCCTTTCTATATCATTGTTTTCTTTTTTATCATTTTCTACATGTAGCCTCAGTGAGAAGGGAATCTTGTCCACTCCATGACCAACTCAGGCTCCCACATTTTGGGGGTGGGGGGTACCGGGTACAGGGGCACTTGACACATCCCTACCCCTATTTTGTATTTTATTTAGAGACAGGATCTCACTGAGTTGCTTAGCACCTTGCTTTTGCTGAGGCTAGCTTTGAACTCGCTATCCTCCTGCCTGCACTACCACACCTGGCCAGGCTCCCACATTCTTAATCCCATTCCCTTCTGCTTAAATTTACCAGTATCCCCCTCCCCCTTTATATTTTCAAATCTCTTTTACTGTGTTTGATCCTTCCCTTTGGGTTATATAACTTAGATTTCTTCTATCCTTGTCTTTGTTCTAGTTTTCTTGTAAAGCTAGAACTGGTCTTTCTCTGCCCTTTTATCCCCCCTGCCAAGGCCCTAGGAACACATTTTCAGTTCCTACTTCTTTTGCAAGCTGGCTTTGGCCCTTTCCTGCTGAAACTGGTATTATTATTATTTTTAATGGTACTGAGGATTGAACCCAGGGGCACTTTACCACTGAACTATATCCTCAGCCCTTTTATTTATTCATTTATTTTTTGTAGTTGTAGATGGACAGCATGCCTTTATGGTATTATTTATTTTTATGTGGTGCTGAGGATTGAACCCAGTGCCTCACACATGTGAAGCAAGTGCTCTGTCACTGAGCTACAGCCCCAGCCTCTGTATTTTTAATATTTGAGACAGGGACTCACTAAGCTGTTTAGGGCCTCACTAAGTTGCTGAGGCTGACCTTGAACTTCTGATCTTCCTGCATCAGCCTCCTGAGTTGCTGAGATTACAAGCATGTGCCACCACACCTTTTGAAACTGCTTTCTTGTAGTTGACTTCCTGGGTGATAAATCAAAGATCTGTTTTAGCTCTTGTCAGCTTAATTCAGCATTTGATGTTTCTTCTAGCTTTTCTTTCTCATTCTAATCCTTAAATGTTCCCAAGGATCTATCCCTAGATTTCTCTCCCTTTATACAAATGATTCTCAAACTGAACTGCACGTAAGATAACCTGAGAATTTTTTTAAACTCTCAGTTCTAAGACTGTACCCTAACCAATTAAATCAGAATCCCTCAGACATTAGTTTTTGTTTCAAGGGCAAAGTTCTACTCAGTCTCTGTGAATCCCATGGGTTCAACAACCAGTCTAGTTTGGTATCCTTTTAAACTCTATGGCACAGTTCAACATTTGCTGGAAAATTCCATTGGCTTGCCCCTTACACACCTCAAAATCACTATGTATCAATTGTCCCAGGCCCCTCCCAAATTTCTTCCTTGTTTTGTTTATTTTTATTCTATTGGTGCTCTCTTCGACACTTGGACCTAAAATCTGAGTCTATTTCCTTGTCTTCTGCATTCAAAGGGGTGACAAATGCTGTTGATTCTGTCTCTGAAATTACTTCTTCATCTGTCCCTTCCTCTGGTACCATCATGTGCTGATTTTAGGGCCAGCTTTTTCAGTTAATATCACTAGCTCTATTCTTTAATTCTGAGTCTGGTAGCTGGTGGATGAATCACCAGCTGACAACACAGTGCTATTCATGTCCCTTCCTTGCTCCCAGTATCTTAAGGACTGCCTGATGCCTGTAGCCAGTTATAAAAGACCCTTGGTGGTCTGACCCAGCCCTTATATTCTAATCTTCACATATGCTGGATTCTAAGTAAATGAAATTTGACATATTACCTGTTTCTATAGGCTTGATTTCAAATTGCACTTCTATAAAGCCTAAAACAATATTCTTCCAACCCAGTAATTCCTCTTGAGCTCCCATAACACATTTCCCATTCTTATTATATTTTCTCTGCAATGTTACTTCCAAGAAACTCAATGTGGTCTACTAATGATCCAAGAAAATAATTGTCTCAAAAGGAAACCAGTAGTAGAAATCTGTCAGAAGCCTAGAAATTCCTGTAATACTTGCTTAAAAGGAAGTCAGTGCTTAGAATTGGTAAAATCATTCCTATTTAGAATATTCATATCTTAATGTAATACCTTGTCTCTGATGATTTTTTAGATTTGATTCGAACTATCCGGGATCCAGAAAAGCCCAATACTTTAGAAGAACTGGAAGTGGTAACAGAGAGTTGCGTGAAGGTTCAGAAGATAAATGAAGAAGACTATCTGGTTATTATCAGGTTCACGCCAACAGTACCTCATTGCTCTTTGGCAACTCTTATTGGTAAGATTATATGTGTATATGTGTAAATTCTAAATTGTTCATGTGACATTGACTCAAAATAACAATTTGTATCATGTATCACACTTTATGATTTACAGAATATTTTCATTTATTATTCTTCTGTCATTTTCACAATTAGCACTTGAGACAGTTAAAATACTATTATCTTCATTTTATAGATGAGGAATTGGAAACTCAGAGAGTTCAAATCACTTGCTCGGAATCCAATAGACAAGAAATGGTGAAGGTGAGACTTAACCCCAAGTCTCCTGACTCCAAATCTCTTTCTCTAGTTATCTCTCAGTATTTCTCTTAGGTATGCATGGTCACAGTTGACAGAGGGCGGGTATAGGATAGATGTTCTAATTGTGGACATTGGAATGGCTGCTGTCAGACTAGCCCTGGTGATGCCATCACCATCTTCTCTGTTGAGCTTCTCTGTTGCCTTCCACATAGTATGAGCATGAAAGTGTTAGAAAGGTTTTGTTTTTGTTAGTTTGTTTTGGTGGTGTTTGACATTGAACCCTGGTCTTTCATATACTCTAGAAACACTCTTCCACTGAGCTATTTTCTGAACCCTCAGAAAGGTTTTTTGTTTTGGTTTTGTAGTTATTGGGGATTTAACTGGAGGTTGCTCTACCACTGAGCTATATCCCAAGACCTTTTGTTTTGAGACAGTCTTGCTATTGCTGAGGCTGGCCTTAAACTTGCAATCTTACTGCCTCGCCTAGCTGGGACTACAGGCATGTAACAGTGTGCCTGCTTCTGGAAGGGTATTTTTTGAAGCAGGGTATTTTTTTCACTTGTGAGGCTGCAGTCTCAATATTTTGGATTAATTAGCAGTGCTTCGAATATATATGTTGTTATAAAGAATTTAAAGGTAATATAAAGGAATATTCCATTTGGTTTCTTTGAATTTGTACTTATTATAAAGAATATAAAGGAAATTTATTTCAAACTAAATGTTCCTCAGTAGAGGATTGATGAAATAATTAATGATGATAAATATAAACAAAGGAATACTATGCAGTTATAAAAAAGAATGAAGAAACTCATTAATAATCAGTACTTACCCTTATGACATACTGTTAAGAAATAAAAAGAAGCATAGTATTGCTACTGTTTACATAAAAAAGGACAAAAATAGCCAAATAGCCATATGTGGTGATACAGGCCTGTGATCCCAGTGACTTG
The DNA here is from genome assembly GCF_048772815.1 of Callospermophilus lateralis. Lineage (NCBI taxonomy): Eukaryota > Metazoa > Chordata > Mammalia > Rodentia > Sciuridae > Callospermophilus > Callospermophilus lateralis. The sequence continues at coordinate 108,035,863 of NC_135307.1, read as the reverse complement.
GAAGGCTCTGGCAGGAGAATTGCAAATTCAAGTCCAATATGGACAACTTAACCAGACTTTGTCTCAAAATAAAAAATTAAAGGGCTGGGGATGTAGCTCAGTGGTAAAGCACCCTGAATTAAAGCCCCATTAGTATTATACATTCACCAAAAAAAGGAAAAAAATAATTCATATTTGTATGTATAGAAAGCCTCCATAAAAAATGAATAGCTATGATGGGTATAAGTGGGTAATAGTGGTGGTAGGAACTGGACAGATGGGGGACAGGATGAGATAGAGACTTTATTGTATATTGTCTTATGTTTAAATTTTCTGAACCATGGGAATAGATCATCTGTTGAAAGCAAACAAGTTTATAAAAATTGAAAAGGTGAGTGGTTTGTTATTGTTCGCACCATTGTGATTTAGTCCCTTTCTCATTAGTTGACTTAGAAAGTCAACATTAGTTGACTTTTATTAGTGGTTTCCAGCACATAAGCCATATCTTGAGGGACTAGAAGTTCTGTGTATACATAGGTATTATTTCAGTTATTAAAATTTTAATGCTAGGGGCTAGTAGAGCACTCGCCTAGCACGGGCGGGACCTGGGTTCAATCCTCAGCACCACAAAAATATAAAGGCATTGTGTTGTGTCCATCTACACCTAAAAAATAAATAAATAAATAGAAATTTTTTTAAAAAATTTAATGCTAGGAAGAGTATTATTGAATGCATAGTTATTTTTTGTCAATAGAGAATTTCTGAACCAACAGATATTGGACATACTGCTACCATCTTGGGGAAGAGGGGGTATCTTAAAATACTTTGACAAATGAGAGTCTTTAAAATAGCATCCAAAATAGCAAATTCATTTTTTAATTTTTTTTTAGTTATTTATAGTTTTTAGTTATTAGTTTTATAGTTATTAATTATTTTTTTTAGTTTATTTATTTTTATGTGTCACTGAGGATCGAACCCAGGGCCTTGCCATGCTAGGCAAGTGATCTACTGCTGAGCTACAAACCCAGCCTCACAAATTCATTTTTTTTAAGTAACATTTATTTGAATTATAAAGTGGTATGTTTATTGTCAATCATTGTGAAACTTCACAACAAAAGTATAAAGAAAAAAATAAAATCAGTTGTCATAAAAGAATATGTGCTTTGGGTTAAAATCCCAGCTCTGTCGGTTCTCCCATTTTGTAGCCTTGGGCAAGTTATTTAACTTTTCTTAGCTTCTTTCTTACCTGGGAAACAGGGACAGTAAAGATCTTTAGATTTGTAAGGGTTAAGAAATAACAGCATGAAATATATTATTATTATTATTTTTTTGGTGCCTTATGCATGCTAGGTAAGTGCTCCACCACTGAGCCACACACCCCCCTCAGAAAATGTTTTCATAGTATTAGTCTTTAATTACATAGTCATATAGGTTACATGATAATCATATCTATATAATTATTACAACTATTTGGATTGCTTCTAGCCTTTCACAATTATAAATAGTACTATGATGAGCAACTGTATACATAAATATTTTTATAAATCTGATTATTATCTCAGGATAAATTTCTATAAGTGGAATTATTGGGTCAGTTAGTCTAAATACATTTAAGCCTTTGGCTTATATCGTAAATCCTTATCAAAAAGCTTATATTCATGCTTGTCTTGCATGCGTGAGGCACTGGGTGCGATTCTCAGCACCACATAAAAATAAATAGATAAATAAATAAATAAAACTCCACCCTAGGAATTAAAGAAATAATTCCATAGAAGAAAATATTCTCATATATAAAATATTTATAATAAATTTAAAATAGTGAAATCTGGAAAAAACTATAACATCTATTAATAGGGAAATGGCAGCAATGTAATGTGCTTTCATATTGCTATTGAACATAAGTATGAGCAAGGAATCAAAGTATCTGTGTGAGAAATATAGGCTGGGCACCATGGTCCACCCCTATAATCCCAGCTACTTGGGAAGCTGACGCAGGAATATAATGAGACCTTCTTGAAATTACAAATAAATAAATAAATAAAGTCCTGAGGATGTAATACAGTGGTAGAGTGCCTTTGGGTTCACTCCTAAAGTACCAAAAATAAATAAATAAATGAGAGAGAAAAGTATATGAGAAGATTTAAATGATAAGTTCAATTTGCATCGTGAGTTCAATTATAGAAAAATTTATTTATGGAACAAATAGAGAGTGAATGAAATAAAAGTAACACCTATGTGAGGATGATAACATGGTTGATATTGCAAATGTTTATATATACTGAGCAAAGTTTTTTGTCAATTTTCTTGGCCCTTTTGATATGTGTTTCATTTAAGATTCTTGGCTTTTTAGAAGGCAATGTAGTAGGTATTCCAGTCAACACAGTTGGAAAACTCAGTGAAGAAAGTCCTATTTCTGTGTTGAGGGACATTTCTTATGAGCAGATAGTCCCAGTAGAAAAGGTATTGGAGTGATAAAAGTTCTAGCTTAGATTGTCACCTACTCAAAAGTTACCGTGGTGAATGATTACATAGACAAGAAGACTCAAAGAGGTCAAGTGAGTAGGCAGAAAATCAGTTGATGATCATTTATGTTGATATCTGGAAAGAATGACTGTAGGCAGCAGTGATCCTATTAGAAGGGCATAGGATTTGGAGTCAGAAGTTGTGGGTTCAACTTTTACCTCTGCTACTTATTAACCATCAGATGTTGAACAAATTGCTATAAAATGCAAATGATAGAACAGTAAAGCTAATGTTTATTGTACACTTGTGTGCTGGGTACTATTTTAAGCTTATTGCTTAACAATTTATTCCCAATTGCAGCTCTATACATTGGGATACTAATATAATACCTGTTTTACAGATGAAGAAACAAGCTCAGAGAGATTGAGTAACTTGCCCAGGGACACAGCTAATGTATAGTGGAGCCACTTTTCAACCCAAAGTATCTCAATTATGATGTAGTGCCTTTCTTGAGGATAATGATGCTCAAGGGAGTGCTTTGTGAGTGCTGGGGTAGAAGCTCAGTGGTAAAGCACTTGCCTAGCATGTGCAAGGCCCTGGTTTCAATCCCTAGTACCTCAAAACAAAACAAAAAGTGCTTTGTGAATTGTAAAATAGTTATTAATTTATTTTATGGGTGAAGCATTACCCAAAGCAATGAGATCACATATGGATGCTCATATGGTACACAAATAAATTAAGGAAACAATGTGGGGGCCAGGAGAATAGAACTCTCCTGCATATGCTTTAAGGCAGATCCTCTAAAGGGAGACTCTGTTAAGGAAATGATATCTTTTCTTTAGAGTCCTCTAATATTTATTAAGAACTACTGCTTGTTTGTTTTTTTGATGCCAGGGACCAACTGTAGGACCTCAGTATGCTAGGTAAGCACTCTACTGCTAAGATACACCCTCAGCCCCTAGAGTTACTACTGTATTTGAGGCTCTAAGCTGGGCACAGTCTGATTATATCTTATCTAATCTTTTTCCCTATTCTGGAATCTTTCAAAAGATTCTGTTGGAAACTTAATGGTACTTATAATATAAAAAATAGGGACTAGGGTTGTGGCTGAGTGGGAGTGCTTGCCTCTCATGTGTAAGGCCCTGGGTTTGATTCTCAGCACCACATATAAATAAACAAATACAATAAAGGTATTGTGTCCATCAACAACTAAAAAATAAATTTAAAAAAATTAATTCATTCATTTCATAGCCTCCCAAAGATAGGTAGTTGGACAATTATACTTTGCTATGTTAGGATGGTTTGGGGTTTTATTATTAATATTTATTTTTAATAAGCCAAAATACTAATAAATTCTTTTATAGCATAAAAAGCCCTTGTCATTAGTTGGGACAGGAAATAAATTGCTCCAAATAGAAGGCTATAAAATTAAGGAAAGGAATCAATTTAACTCTTATTTTTTCGTGACTTATTATTGAAGCACCTTCTCTTCATAATAAGAGCAGTCTGATTTATCTTCTGTTGTCTAAGAGTATGGATTTAGTCAAAAATTGATTTGAGATTGATTATGTTATGTGCATGTATAAATATGGCATAGTAAATCCCACTATTATGTATAATTATAATGCACCAATAACAAATAATCATTTTTTAACTTGGAGATGTGGGAGAAGTTGGACATTGGCACTGAGTATCTGTTCCAAGTCCAGTTTTAATTACTTTTCTTTCATTCTCTTTCTTATTTATTTATTTATGTCCTACTAGAATTGAACCCAAGAGTGCTCTATCACTGAGCTATTATCACCAACCCTTTTATTTTTAAATTTTACCTTGAGACAGTGTCTTGCTAAGTTGCCCAGGCTGTCCTTGAACTTGCAATCCTCAACTAGAAAAAGAAATTATGAAACTGAGGCTTGGCTATGGTGACAAACTGAACTTCAGTGGAGCTTGTTTTAGGATAGTAATTATTTGTAGTTTGCAAGCATAAAGAATTCCCACTTCAAGGGCTGGGGATATAGCTCAGTTTGTAGAGTGCTTGTCTTGCATGCACAAGGCCATGGGTTCAATCCCTAGCACCACAAAAAAAAAAAAAAAAAAAAAGAATTCCCACTTCAAGAAGTTCATTTGGCCCTTTTTAAATGACTCTTACTTGGTTTTATAATTTTTTACTTATTCATTTTTTTAATGTGGCTGGGGATTGAATCCAAGGCTTCCAGTGTGCTAGGTAAGGGCTCTACCACTGAGCCATATCCCCAGCTCCTTTTTCTTGTTTTTAAATTTTTGCATTGCCTAGCTTGTTGTGAACATTCAATAAAGTTTAGTGAATTAATTGACCTTTGCTAGAAGGCTAATTGATATAATAGAAAAAAATTACTTTTTTTTCTATTATATCAATTCAATTTTGTAGTGGTCCTAGGTTCCCTTCCCAATGTGACAGCTTTATTAGCTCAGTGACCTTGGGCAACTTACATTGAGACTGGTTTCATAATTTGTAGAATGGGGTTAGTAATGCCTAGTTTACTGGATTATCATGAGGATACATAAAATTGTGTATTAATTTTCCTAGCATGGTGCCAAGCAAGCTAGGGCACCTTACTACCTTCTGTGCTGGATTTAGCAAAGCACTTTTTCAGCTCCTGTATTATATGAGAACACATAACACAGCTATATGGTTTTTAAAGAATCAAGAAGAGATGAAGAAATAATTAGAGGATTTCTTTTTCCTCTTCCACAGGGCTATGCTTAAGAGTAAAACTTCAGCGGTGTTTGCCATTTAAGCACAAGGTAAGAAAAATGTTTAATTCTTATCTTGAACCCAGGGACTCACACATGCTAGACATGTGCTCCACAACTAAGCCCATGTTGTTGTATTTTATAACTGCTCTGTTCCAGATATAATTCATACATATTATATAATTCACATATTTAAAGTATACAATTCATTGGGTTTTAATATATTCATAGAATTGTGCAGCCCTCACTCTAATCAATTTTAGTATGTTTTCATCACTCCCAAAAGAAACCCTATCCCCATTAGCAGTCATTTCCCTTTTATTCTGAACCCTCCTCCATCTCTGGGCAATCACCTATCTATATTCTGTCTCTATAAATTTGTCTATTCTACATACTTTATTTAAATGATATTATACAATGTAGCTTTTGTGTCTGACTTCTTTGTCTTGGCATGTTTTCAAGGTTCTTTCACGTTTTAGCATGTATCAGTGTTTCCTTGCCTTATAATGTTCCATTGTATGAATATGCCACATCTTATTTACCTCTTCGTCATCTATTGGACATTTGCTTGTTTCTATGTTTGTCTATTTTGTTTTTAATGAAAAATGCTACTCTGAACATTTGTGTACAAGTTTTTGTATGGGCATATTTTTGTCTTTTCCACCTAGGAATAGAATTGCTGGGTCAATAACTCTATGACCATATCATTTTACATTTTTACCAGTAGTTCCAATTTCTCTGCATTCTCACCAACATTTATTATTGTCATGTCTCTTTTTTTAAGTATGTGTATGGTGCTGGGTATTGAACCCCGGGCCTTGTGCATGTGAGGCAAGCACTCTACCAATTGAATTATATCCCCAGCCCTGCTCAGATTTTTTTATGGCCTAAATGCAATTGTTTTCAGAAAATGTTCATAAGAAGCTAAAATAAATTATATTCAGCTGTTGTTGAAGGAAATATCCTGTAAATGTCAATTAAGTCCATTTAATAGATAGTATGAATTAACTCTGTAGTATCTGTGTTGATTTTTATGTCTGGATGACCTGTCGGTGTATTGAAATCACCCAGTATTATTATATTGGGGCCTGAGACTTTATGTCAAATAGTGTTTGTTTTATATAGTTACGTGCACCAGTGGTTGGGGAATAAATATTTAATATCATTATATTTTCTTGTTGGATTATTCTGTTTTCTAATATATAGTGTCCTTCTTTGTCTCTAATTTTGGCTTGAAATTTACTTTGTTAGATATAAGAAAAGCTATTCCTGTTTGCTTTTGGGTTTCATTTGTATATAATACCATTGCATCCTTCACTTTAAGCATGTGGATGTCTTTGCCTATGAGGTTTGTTTCTTGAAGGCAGTGTATAACTGGGTCTTGTTTCTTCATTCAGTCTGAGTTGCACATGATTTTTAACCAAAGTAAATGAAAGTGGAGTTATCCTATACCCATGGCTTGTGGTCTAGATAACAATGTTATGCCACTAGGGAATTGTGTATGGTACTTTGTCTTTTAAGAGAGATTATATGAAATGATCTCTAAGGTCCCTTTAGCTATAATAGATTATGATTTTTTTTCATGAAAAGGATTTATCTCAGTAGTGAATAAGTAATAATTAGTTCATATGTTCCAGTGTTCTGTGGAAAGCATGCTTTCTTTTCTTTTTTAATTTTTTAGTTGTAGATGAGCATAATACCTTTATCTTATTTATTTATTTATTTATTTATTTATTTTTATGTGGCACTGAGAATTGAACCCAGTGCCTCACACATGTCAAGCAAGTGCTAAGCCACAAGGCCAACCTCGAGAGCATGCTTTCTTAACCACAGGATTTGCAGTGATTTTGTAGATTGTTTCAAAAGCTCTAGGGCTTAGAGGCTAACTAATTTGTAGGGGTGCAGCAGGGCCAGGAGGAATAGCTTAACCGATATTATACTTGAGAAAAAGTGCAGCAAAATAATAGAGGATAAGAAAAGGAAGATGCTAAAATTTATATATTGTGATCACGTTTTTCTAAAACAAATAATGAAAAGAAACTTCCAACCTTGTGTGTGTGTGTGTGTGTGTGTGTGTGTGTGTGTATGAGAGAGAGAGAGAGAGAGAAATGTGTATAAGTCTATATGAGTATAGAGAAAAATATCTAAGAAACTACATGAATGCATGAAATTGTTAATGTGGCTTTCCCTGGGAGTGGCGCAGGAGGTGGTTTAGATATTTATTTGGAAAGAAGTAGAGTACAGGGGAAAGATATTCCTGAATAAAACAACACATATGAAATTTAATTTGTATAAAATTGTGTTTATGTGTATTCATTAAAAAAATATCATGAAAATGCCCCCTGCAGGATCTCCTCAGTTGAACAAAATATTATTAATTTCAGTCTTTTGTTTTAGAAAAGAATGTGAGTGATTTGAGCCTAAGTCTTTAATATCTGAAACAGGATTTAGGCTTTTATCCCAAATTCCAGACATGTAGATTCTTGAGTCCACTGCACATTCTGCCTCACTCTGTCATCTTAGAATGCTCTAATGTTTTATTTCTATTATTTTTTCTTCCTAGTTGGAAATCTACATTTCTGAAGGAACTCACTCAACAGAAGAAGATAGTAAGTGAATCTGGAAATATTAAAAACAACAACTACAGATAGTATTTTAGATTGGATACTGGGTTATTCTACCAGCCAAATATCTACTGGATCACTTACAGTATACTGTCAGTTATTTGGTCCTTATTCACAGACTGTAAAATACAGGCATTTGAAATGGTGTTTTTTTCAACCAGGACTCTGGATGAACTGTAGTCCGTGGATAATAACTGGCTTGGGCTAGAGACTGAACATCTGTAAATGGTATCCAGCTCTAGGGACCTTGACTTTTTAGCTCAAGGACATAATTCTGTTCTTTGATGGCAGGTAGAGAGTTGTGTACTTCAAATTGGAGGTCTTGTGATAAAAGCTTTAGGGAATTGGAGTAGGTGCTGTGTCTTTGAGTTACTGTGTTAGAATAAGAGTGGAGAATCTTTTTTATGTTTAGAATCTCTAGCCTACAGTGAGAAATCAACCAATAACTGCTTAAAAATCACAGAGGTGGGGAGTGGGATTGTGGCTCAGTGGTAGAGCGCTTGCCTAGCACGTGTGAGGTGCTGGGTTTGATCCTCAGCACCACATAAAAATAAATAAATAAAATAAAGGTATTGTGTCCAATTACAACTAAAAAAAAAAAAATTAAAAATCACAGAGGCAGGATTTGGGAAATGCAAAAGAGTTCCAATTGGTCTGTGTCTCAAAATTTTTTTTATTTGTTCTTTTAGTTATACATGATTGCAGAATGTATCTTGACATATTATACAGACATGGAGTATAACTTATTCTAATTAGGATCTCATTCTTGTGGTTGTACATGATGTGGAGTTTCACTGGTGGTATCTGTATGTTAAATTAAAAACAGAATTCTGAGCCAGGTTCAGGGATACATGCCTATAATCCCAACTATCATATATGCCTATAATCCAAGAGGGTGAGGCACGAATATTTCAAGTTTGAGGCCAGCCTGGGCAACTTAGCAAGACCCTGTTTCAAAATAAAATTTTAAAATGTGTAGGAATGCAGCTCAGTGGTGGAGCATTTATATAGCGTATACAAGGTCCTGGGTTCCATCCCCAGTACCACAAAGATATAAAAAATAAAAATAAATTAAAAATGAATACATAAAAACAGAATTTTCTACAAATGACAGAGCAAAATAATGAGAAATATATATAAAATGTATGGCTATACTAAGCTTTCATCATTAAATTAATTGGAAAGGCAAAACACATGAGAAGAAGAGATAGCAATATAGAAAGCAATAGTGGGGCTGGGGTTGAGGCTCAGTGGTTGAGCACTCACCGGCACATGTGAGGCCCTGGGTTTGATCCTTAGCACCACATATAAATAAAATAAAGGTATTGTGTCAACTACAATTAAAATTTTTTTTTAAAAAAAGATTGTTTAAAAAAAAAAGAGCAATAGTAAGGTAGGTAGGTAGGTAGAAAAAGACAGTGACTCCACAAGGCTGGGAGAGATTTATCAGAGGAAAAATAAAAGTACAAAGAGAAGAGATGCAGAGAGAAAAACTTCCTACTTTCACAGCAACAGTCTGTTAAGGAAACATTTTTAGTACTGTTATGAAAACTATAAGGTCATGTCCTATTTTCAAAATTCCAGACTTATAGATCATCATTCACCTCATGGGCTGAGTGTATTCAAACCCTATAAACTGAGGGCTTCTACCTCTAATTTAAAAAATAGTAAGCTGGAGATATAGTTTAATGGTAGAGCACTTGCCTGACATGCTCGAGATCCTGGATTTGATCTTGCCACCAAAAAAATAAATAGGTAAATAAACCATGTGCCATGGTACGTGCCTGTTTGTCCCAGCTACTCAGTAGGATCACTTGAGCCCTGGAGTTTGAAGCCATCCTGAGCAAGATCCCATCTCAAAAAATAAACTTTAAAGAAGGGTTTAAGTACCCTTAATCCACTCACTTTATCCTTTTTTCCTCATTTTTAATTGTCCATTATAGTTGTGCATATTGGTGAAATCTGTTGTTACATATTTGTACATGCACACAATACACAATATAATTTGGCCAATATCATTCCCCAGCATTTCCCCTTTCCCTCCTCTCCTTCCCTGGCTTTTTTTTTTTTTTTTTTTGTACTAAGGATTGAACTCAGGGGTGCTCTACCACTGAGCTACATCCCCAGCCCTTCTTATTTTTTAAATTTTGAGATAGGGTCTCACTAAGTTGCTTAAGGCCTTGCCAAGTTGCTGAGCCTGGCCTCAAATTTGGGATTCTCCTGCCTCAGCCTCCCAAGTCTTTGTGATTACAGGTGTGCACTACCATGCTCAGCCTTAGATTATCCTTTTGAAAGTCCTCTAAACTATAGGACTTTGTGTGTGTGTGTGTGTGTGTGTGTGTTGCTAGGGATTGAATCCATGGCCTTGTGCATGTGAGGCAAGCACTCTACCAACTGAGCTATAGCCCCAGCCCTAAACTATAGAATTTTATAAGAATAATCGTATTGAGTTTTACGATTTTGGTTTTTCATTTTTAATTGTTTACCGAGTGCTTTCTATGTATCCACAAAATTAAACTGTTGAGATATGTACCTGCCCATGTAGAACCTACATTTTTATAGAAAAAATAGAATAAGTTGTATTTGTTGACACAGGAGTGTGTGTGTGTGCATGCACGCTTGTGCGTATATGTGTGTGCGCATGCATGTATCAGTACTGAGGATTGAATCTAGGGTTTCACAAGTCTAGGCAAGCACTGTACCATTGAGCTACTTCCCCAGCACTTTAAAAAAAAAAAAAAAGTTTATTTTTGAGACAAGGACTTGCTAAGTTTCCCAGGCTGATCTTAAATTTATGATCCTCCTGCCTTAGCCTCTTGAGTCGCTGGGGTTACAGGTATGTGTCACCATGCCTGACTGTGAGTGTGTTCTCTACATGAGAAAACCCAGAAAAATCAATTCTCATTAGGAATATGGATATCTCTCTTTTGAACTCTTCTATTAAAATCACTATTAGTTGGGGCTGGGGTTGTGGCTCAGTGGTAGAGCGCTTGCCTAGCACGGGCAAGAACCTTGGTTCAATCCTCAGCAACACATAAAAATAAATAAATAATTAAAGATAAATATATAAAAAAGATCACTATTAGTAAATTGTGGACAACAAAACAAGCCAATAGCTTTATTATGTGAAGATCCATGCAAGCTGATTAAAAAAAAAAAAAAGGCCCAGTAGATTAATGGAAAGAAATATTATCAGAAAATTCACACAAGAAGAACTCATCAATAAACATGGAAAATGTTCTATCACTCTTAATCAAGGAAATGCAAATTACAGTGATAATATGGAGCTATCTTTTAATTCTTGTTTTGTATGTGCGTTTAGGTGTATTTGTTTTTATTACTAAAACCAGCTATTGGCAAAATTATAGCTAATGTATTGTTTTTGAAAATGCAAATAGGCAAATAATTTTGGAAAAAATTCAGTAATATAAATCAAACCAAACAATACTTATACCCTTTGCTCTCACTATCACATTTTAATTTTTTTTTGTAAAAAGAAGAAAAAAGAAAAGGCAATAATTTTAAGTTTTTTAAAAGATTTAATTGGATTTATATTTTATTCTAGATCAGGCAACATGCAGAAAGCTTTATGCTTAAAGTTGTTTATTATATTTAAGTATCCTGTAGTTTAGAAAATAGGCTTAAGGGGAAAAAACAGCCATTTCCAAAATTATGTTTACTCTAAATATAACTCTATAGAAATGGCCAACAATTAGAAATAAAGAAATTTAAAATAATTGTAGTAGGGTTATGAGTAATATTTTTAAGTCTGCCTTCTAGTCCTTGGAAATTGCATTATAAGTAGTCAAAAACAGCTTTAAGTTCTCAAGGAGTTAAATTCTTTGTTTTAGTAGGCTAATAAAAATACTGTATGGTCCTCTGTATTGACATAGTTCTGCTAACTTTTGTCTGTGTGTTTTGCAGTCAACAAGCAGATAAATGACAAAGAGCGAGTGGCAGCTGCGATGGAGAACCCCAACTTACGGGAAATTGTGGAACAGTGTGTCCTTGAACCCGACTAATAGCTGTTGTAATTACTGAACTGTAATTATTTGATAGATTTGTTTAAACTCTTTGTAAAATGTAAAAGACTCATGTTTAATACATAAATGATTTGTACCTCAAAGCATTTTTAAAAGGATTATTTCCAAGCAAGTTATAGTTATAAGGTAGGACCTAATTTGTTCAGTGAATAACATTCTCAGGATTTATAACACTTAAGTGATCAGACAGAAAAATATTTTCTAGTTATTATGGTGTAAGATGAGTTACTATTTTTCTGATGCCCATTCTGGATACAACTACTTTTCATGTCAAGTCTCTATTATGCCCAAATGTATTTGATTTAAATCATAACTGTAAAATAAATAAAACAGATGATTCTTATAATGTTTCACTTTAGAATTTTGTTGAATTGTAAATTCCACTGTAAGTGTCAATTCCTCAAAGATATTTTCAAAGCTTTATTTTGCTGATTATTATATAGTATCAGATCTAAAAACCAAAAGGAACCCTTAAGATTAGACTCTGTGGGCTGGGGTTTTAGCTCAGTGGTAGAGTGCTTGCCTTGTATGCTTGAGGCCCTGGGTTCGATCCTCAGCACCACATAAAAATTAATAAATAAAAATAAAGATATTGTGTCCAACTACAACTAAAAAATATATTTAAAAAAAAAAAAAAGATTGAACCCTGCTTTTCTTCAAGGAGAATCCTGGATACATTTAAATGGAAGGAACACATGTGAAGGTCAGGTGACTTACACAATTTTGAAGATCAAGAAGTCCCCCAAAGGCCTAGAGATGTACCTTAAAGAGAGTGGGCTTACCTAGAGTTCAGAAGGTCCTGGGTTTGATCCCCAGCACTGCAAAAAGAATCCCTCCAAGGGAGCACATAAAACATGTTTAGGACGCTTGAAACTCTGAATTTAATTCCTAGTACCACCAAAATAAATAAATAGATAGATAAAATACAAATGTCTCCCAAAGAAGTTTTTATTAAATCAATCTAAATGTATGGTCTATTCTTTATTTATACTTTGTTCAGTTTATTTTAGGGGTTAATGGTCATTTGAAGAGTAGCAGGGTACAGTAGGCAGCCTTCAAGATAGACTCCAATGATCCTCACTTCATGGTGTTTGTGCCCTTGAATATAGTCTCTTCCGTATTGAATCAGAGCTGACGGTTATGCCTAATGTGGAATGGCAGAGGTGACAGTGTGTAACTTCTAGTCTAGATCATAAAGGTGTTGCTACTTTTGCCTTTATCTCTTGGACTGCTCATTCTGCCAGAATCTGGCTGCCATGTCATGAGAATATTGAAGCAACCCTATGGAAAATTCTACAAGGAAAGGAAGTAAGGACTCCCACCATGAACTAACACCAACTTAAAAACCATGGGAGTGAACCATGTTGGAAGTAATCTCCAGCCTCAGTCAGGTTGACAGATTGACTGGAAACTCATGAAAGAAACCCCTGGTAAGCCAAAACTGCTGGGATAAGCCACTCCCAAATTCCTGACCCAGAGAAGCTCTAAGAGATGATAAATACTTGTTATTTATACCTCTAAATTTTGGGGGCTCTTTGTTATGAAGCAATAAGTAACTAATGTAGAAGGTATACCTGTGCTGAGTGCCAATTCTCATCTCTAACTACCTGTCTATAAATGAGAGACCCAGAAAATTGGTGCCCCAATCCAGCCTAAGAAAGGAAGTGGAGCTGTGCTGAAGGCTGGGGTATGACTCCTACCTCAGAAACCTAGAGAGCAAGAGAAGGCAAACGTAATTATTTTGAATGCAGAGTCATACCTGAATGTATTTCATGGACCCTGCTGTGGAGTCATATTTGACATAGTCCAGTAGCCGTCATCAGGGCCAACGAGACCTCAGCAGATAACATCTGGACATGTAACTGCCTGGTGCCTTGGGACTGAGTGAAGATAGCAGCCAGGGTGGAAATGGATCTGCCAAGATCAAGAGGCTCAGTAGAAACCCCTGGTGAACCTTCCAAGAGAAAAAGCAGCTCTTATCACCAGGTAGGCCTGGAGAGCACAAAGCCAACTAGCTAAGTAGTAACTGTCTTAACTCTTTAGAATTCCCCTTGCTTCCAACTTTGAAGGCAGTGGTAGAATAACTACCAAGTCAAGAGTTAGGAGGACAGAAAAGGAACCGCTCATCTCTCCACTGTAGATCTGAGCCTGAAGCAAGCTCAAGTTGGCAGATTTAATGCCAAGTGTGTGTTTATGACTATTAGATGTGACCAGATACTTTAATGAAATGGATTGTATGATTTTAAAAAGTGACAGGAAGTGGTTGGGGTGTAACTTAGTGGTGGAACACTTGCTTAGGGTACAGGAGGCCCTGGGTTTGATCCCCAGTACCAAAAAGAAAAATGACTGTAAGAGTTATCTGACAGAAATCCTGTTTCTTTTCAAATCTACACTCATGGGCAGAGGAAATCATGCCCTTTCAACAAAGCTTCAAACCATAATGGTAGAGGTGGGGTGAAATTACAACTAATTTTTGTGCAACATACTGGTTATAGAAGTTCTGTTGAGGGGCTAGGGTTGTGGCTCAGTGATAGAGCTCTTGCCTAGCACATGTGAGGCACTGGGTTTGATCCTCAGCACCAGATAAAAATAAAGTTATTGTGCCCATGTACAATTAAAAATATTAAAAAAGAAGAAGAAGAAGTTGTGTTGAAATCATTCTGACTTCTGCTGAGGCTCTGTACTGTAGGGATGTCTCAGCACAGCATTTTCCTTGTGTTCTTCCTTTCCGTTGAGATAACACTAGGTTTGTGGAAATGTGTCAGTTTTCAATCTTTGGCTATAAAAGTTCCCATTGGCTCCTCTTTTTTACTCTAGTTCTTTAAAAATCTGTTGCCCAGCTTACAGAAGTAATGAAATGTTCCTAATTTTTATGATTTGGGTTTTTTTACTTAAGGGTTGCTAGTTTATATTAAGATATGCCTTTGTGGGGTGCATGCCTTTCATCCAAGCATCTTAGGAGGTCAAGGCAGGAGAATTCAAGATCAATCTCAGCAATTTAGTGAGGCCCTAAATTGAAGGCCCTAAGCAACTTGGTGTGACCTAGTCTCAAAAAACAGAAAAGGCTGGGATGTGGCTCTGTGGTTAAGCACCCCTGGGTTCCTGGGTTTAATCCCTACACCCTCCCCCCCAAAAAGATATGACTTTCATTTTTATTTATTTATTTATTTATGAGATGGAGGGGGTGATTTCAATGTGTTGCCCAGGCTGGCTTCAAACTCCTAGACTCATGATCCTCCTGCGTCAGCCTCCTAAGTAGCTGGGACTACAGGTATGTACCATTGTGTCCAACTTGTGTTCCTATTTTTTAATCATCATTTTAATGTCTTCTTTCTAAATTACAAATCTTTCTGAATTGCAAATCAAAGTTTCTTAGAATCAACATTCTTTCTTCATGGTACCCTGTGGGCCAGGCCAGGCCAGGAGTTAAGTGTACAAGGTGTATGCCCTGTTCATATTCTCCCACCTAATGCACGACGTATTCACACACTGCTGGGAGCCATCAGCCAAGTAGGTATGACAATCTCCTTGCCAGCTTACTCCCATGCTGTCTAGTGGAAGGACTTCTGAAAGGTGACCTTGCTCAAGGACCAGGGCGGTTTAGCCTAATAGGAGATTAGGGTGTTCCCCCTTTAGAATAGGGCAGTTTAGCGTAATAGGAGATTAGGGTGTTCCCCCTTTAGAATAGGGCATATCCTGCTGCTGAGTTCCTCTTGAGTTCTTAGGGTCAGACAGTATATTTTGGGAGACAGGAGCCCATGTGGAGTGGATTTGGGCAGAGTAGTGGATTTGAGCAGAGTGTGGATTTGGGCAGAGAATGTGGATTCCCCCAGAACGTGTTTGTAGAAGGCCGGTGTGAGTTCGGGAATAAAGAATTGCTGTTTGAATCTACAAGCTGTGTGGAGACTCGTGATTTGTGCCCAGCCAGAGACTGCGGCAACACACATTCTATTTGATCAGCTGTCTGCTTCTAGGCATCTTCAGAAGAGGTTTGGGCTCATGGACCAAGGTTCTTTGACATTGTTGGGGCTCAGAAAACAGTATTCCAAATTGTAGCACTTTGGCATGCTGAATACTTCGAACTAAAGGATATTGAAGGTATTAGAAGCAGTCTTTCCAGCCTCCTCCTGCTCTCCTATCACCTGAGGCCTCTTCTCCCCTGAAACAGTTATAAAAAGTGAGAATTCCTCTTCCGTAAGGCAGGATGTAGAAACTAGAACCCCTCTTCACCAAAGCAAGCCACATAGCCTAGAAATATTATATATAATTGTCAGGGTTTTTAAGCCCTCATTCCCTCCTGACCAGGAGGGGCCAAGAAAGGAGAGGGCCAACTGACCGCCCGCACCCAGCCCTCCCTTGCCTTCAGATGAGTCAGGGAAACTGTCAAAGCAGGATCTCCTTTAATGAGAGAACACACACAGCTAATATAATGTACAGGAGCCAATCAGGATAAAGGTCAGCAGGGTGGGGAGAGTTCACATGTACACCCATCCTACAGGCAGTAATGGGAGACATGAACTGTCCAAGAGGGCGGAAGGGTTCTGAGCCTATCCTAGAGGTGGTCCGATTTTTCATCACAACCCATGGCAACGCCTTCTGGTTGATCACCAGGCACTATCTTAGCTACATGTGGCCCCAGGACCCGGAAGCGGGTAGCAGCCAGCAAGTTAGATTTTCCTCTTTTTTTTTTTTTTTAAAGAGAGAGAGAGAGAGAATATTTAATATTTATTTTTTTGTTTTTTTCGGCGGACACAACGTCTTTGTTTTGTATGTGGTGCTGGGGATGGAACCCGGGCCGCACGCATGCCAGGCGAGCGTGCTACCGCTTGAGCCACATCCCCAGCCCCAAGATTTTCCTCTTTTCTGATGCAACATGCCCTACATGTTGCATGCCCTACATCAACTTAGGTTTCCTCCTTTCTGATGCAACATGCCCCACATGTTACGTCATGCCCTGCATATAATATATAACATTTGTATATTTATAATATAGAATATTACATGACATAATATAATGGCATTAAATTATATATCATATAATATTCTATATTATATTATATTCTGATTCTCCACTGTCTGTGTTGGACCATAAAAAAATTCTTTTACTTTGTCTGATGGTAGGTCATAAGACCCTTGTTTCTGAGAGGCCCTGTCCCATACCCAGGAAGAAGGAATGCTGCAAAGAGAAGCCAAAAAGAATCTGGACAGGCCTCACTGGATTTCCCCCACTCAGTCTCTTAGCATTAGATCATATTCTTTTGTCAAATCACATTTTTATATGACTGACCACTCTTTTAAAAAATTTATTTATTTATTTATTTTTGCATTACAATTCTTAATACACCATTATACCATAATTTATATAATCTCTGATTATATATAAGGTATGTTGACACCAAATTCACATCTTCATACATGTATTTTGTATAATGATGAGGGTCTCCTTTCACCATCCATGCTATTCCCCTTCTCCCTCCCTTTCCCTCCCACTCCTATTCCCTATCTAGAGGTAATCTTCCTCCCTTGCTCTCCCTACCAACCCATTTGAGTCACCCCCCTTATATCAGAGAAAACATTCATCATTTGTTTTTTGGGGATTGGCTAACTTCACTTAGCATAATCTTCTCTAATGCCATCCATTTTCTGCAAATTCCATGATCTTATTCTTTTTTTTTTTTTTTTTTTTGCTGAGTAATATTCCATTGTGTATAAATGCCACATTTTTTTTAATCCATTCATCCACCGAAGGACATCTAGGTTGGCTCCACTGTGAATTGTGTTGCTTTAAACATTGATATGGCTGTGTCCCTGTAATAGGCTGTTTTTAGTCCTTTGGGTGTAGTTCAAGAAGAGGAATAGCTGAGGCAAACGGTGGTTCCATTCCCAGTTTCCCAAGGAATCTCCATACTGCTTTCCAAATTGGCTGCACCAATTTGCAGTACCACCAGCAGTGTATGAGTGTACCTTTTTCCCCCCATCCTTGCCAGCACTTGGTGTTGTTTGTCTGCCACTCTTACTGGAGTGAGATGGTAGTTTTAATTTGCATTTCTCTGATTGCTAGAGATGATGAGCATTTTTTTGAATATTTGTTGATTGAATGTATGTCCTCTTCTGAGAAATGTCTGTTCAGATCCTTGGCCCATTTATTGATTGGATTATTTGGGGGTTTTTTTGGGGGGGGTGCTTGTTGAACTCTTTATATACCCTAGAGATTAGAGCTCTATCTGTTGTGTGAGGGGTAAAAATTTGCTCCCTATTCACCTCACATATTATTTCTTTTGCTGAGAAAAAACTTTTTAGTTTGAATCCATCCCATTTGTTGTTTCTTGGTTTTAATTATTACGCTATAGGCAACTTATTAAGGAAGTTGGGGCCTAGCCCCACATGATGGAGATTAGGGCCTACTTTTTCTTCTATTAGACACAGAGTCTCTGGTTTAATTCCTAGATCCTTGATCCATTTTGAGTTAACTTTTGTGCATGGTGAGAGATAGGGATTCAATTTCATCTTGTTGCATATGGATTTCCAGTTTTCCCAGCACCATTTGTTGAAGATGCTATCCTTTCTCCAGTGCATGCTTTTTGGCACCTTTGTCTAATATAAGGTAGTTGTAATTTTGTGGGTTTATGACTGACCACTCTTCGTTGAATCTAAGCATAACAATAGAACAGCAGGGTCCTTGGGTCTTTGGGCCTTCTTTTTGTTTGTTTGTTTTTTGTTTTGGTACCAGGGATTTGAATCCAGGGGTGCTTAACCACTGAGCCACATCCCCATCCTTTTTTATATTTTCTTTTGAGACAGGGTCTGGCTAGGTTGCTTAGGTCTTCCCTAAGTTGCTGAGGGTGGCTTTGAACTCAGGATCCTCCTGCCTCAGCTTCCTGAGCCACTGGGATTATAGGTGTGTACCACTGCATCCCACCTTGGACTTCATTTTTGAAGGCTCCTATATTGCCCACAACCTGAGCTGGCTGGCGATGGATTCAGGGTCACTCCGTGTGAATTGGATTGGCAATGAAAAGACCACACAAACACAGAAATATCTTTTTGAGGGGTCAGGGATGGCTCTGAGCCCTCAGGTGTCAGTCCTCAGGCGTCAGCAAGGGGAACAAGGGAGGCAAGAGGCAAGAAAGGAAAGCGCATCCCGAACCCCTGTTTTTATTTAGGGGAAAGACATTTGATAGAAAATTCCAAATAAGGAAAGAGATTGTGTTACAGCAAACGGGGTGTAGCCCAGTCCCACTGGGTGACGGTCACTCCCAGAGCTGCACTTCCTTGCCGATAGTAGGTGAGGCTCACCTGTGAGTGTGATGCCAGTTCCGCACCCCCATTACTCAAGGCTAAGGGAGCGTGCTCAGCTCTTGTTCAGGGTGGCCCCTAACATGTGTCATGTAAATAAATTTGTTATGCTTTTCCCCTATTAACTAGATTTGTTGCGGGAGTGGTGACTAGGACCCTTATGATGTTTGAGGAAAGATGTCACACCTTTTCCACTCCTACGCTTTTTGTTGGGAATGTTCCAAATACAGTAAGAGGGTTCGGATGACTAATGTCTACTATATTAATAAAATTTGAAAGTGAATTTGAACTGTATCAGTCGTCATACCCTCTACATACCAGTGAAAAAGAGAAGTACATATATGTGCCTTATGTATTGTCTAGTCCATCTCTGGCAGAGGTTGGCAAACTTTTTTCAGAAAAGTGAAAAATTGGCAGTATTTTAGAGGGCTGCAGAAAAAGAGGAAGGGGGAGGGAGAAAGAGAGAAAATAGTGTTGGTTTTGTTTTGTTTTGTTTTTGTTTTTTTGAGGGAAGTGGTATGGGCAGTATTGGAGATTAAACCCATGGCCTCACACATGCTAGACTCTACCACAGAGCTACATTCCAAGCCCTTTTAATTTTGAGACCAGGTCTTACTAAGTTGTTCAGATTGACCTCAAACTTGTGAAACTCCTCTCTCAGCTTCCCAACTAGCTAGTTTGTACCACCCAACCTGCTACTTTAGCCTTTTTGAACCATATGCTTTGTTCCAACTATTCAACTCCATCCTTATAGTGCAACGGTAGCCAGGACAATATGTAATTGAATGAGTGTGACCTTCCTCCAATAAAACTTTATTTATGGATGCACATTTGAATTTTATATGATTTTCATATGTTATGAAGTATTTTATTGTTTTTTTCCCAACTATTTAAAAATATAAAAGTGTTCTTAGGTTGTAGGTTATAAAAAAGCAAACATTGAACTTCATTTGGACTATGAGCCATTTGTGGACTGCTGATCCACAAGAATAATTCTTTAGCTTTTTGGAAGTTCTCAGACTAATCCAAGAATTAGATAAAAGATACAGAATACATCCTCTCCCTAAAGGAAAAAGGCATTCACACAAAATGTTACATCTGACTCCAGGATGTTCATGGAGTTGCCGAGGAGCCAGTGCATTCCAAGTTAATAACTCTGGGCTACAAATAACTTGAGCTGAACATTTGGGTTTCCCATTCCTTTAATAATTCCTCGGACCCTTGGGGTTTCAGAGTTAATAGGTATTCTCTACTTTCTTAAACCATAACAATTCACAAGCTTCTGAGCTCCACTGTGGACCAAGTGCTTTGTTACCAAACCTGCAAATGTCTCCAGGAGGATGCAATTATATTTATAATTATAATTAAGGGAGGACAGTTATTAGACAGGGGAAGTGTTGCTATAAAAGTCATATGGTGGGGGCTGGGGTTGTGGCTCAGTGGAAGAGAACTTGCCTCACACATGTGAGGCAATGGATTCAATCCTCAGTACCACATAAAAACAACAAAATAAAGATATAAAAATAAAATAAAATGCTTTTAAAAAAAAAGTCATATGGTGGGCTGGGGCTGTAGCTCAGTGGCAGAGCGCTTGCCTAACATGAGTGAGGCTCTGGGTTCCATCCTCAGTACCACATAAAAATAAACAAATAAAATAAAGGCATTCTGTCCATCTATAGCTACAAAAAAAATGTTTTTAAAAAGGTCATATGATTTCCATACTCTAGCTGGTGTCCCTCATGTGTTAATACAATGACAGAAAATGAGCTGGGGAACATAGAGTTGAAGCTCATCACTGACATATCCTACTATTAATGCTCTGGTTTTTAAAAAGATGCTGACAGATACTAATTGTTATGTTATTCCTTGTCTCTTCTTTTTTGAAATATTTTTATATTTTAATATAAATATATACTTTTTAAAAGCCCTTAGATCTAGCCTGAACTGATGGTTGTCTGTGACTCAGGTTAGACTACCTATAGGGCAGGGGGTGAACTCAGTTGCTGTGTGAACATATTTGGGGCAAGTGTGCTGGGGTATGGGAATGCTGCCTTGTGGGCTATGAGGTTCTTTTCAAGTGTTGTTTGTAGTACAAAGACTCTTGATTTTCACAAAGAAGCTGGTCAGGAGCATGAACCCTGGTGTCTAACTTCCACCTTGCTTGAATCCTAGACTCAGTCACCTTGCCTCTTCATACTTTCGTTTCCTCATTTGTAAATGGATTAAAATTACCTACTTATTTCTGTTGTTGGTAAGGGATTGAACCCAAGGTCGCTTAACTATTGAGCCACATCCCCAGCCCTTTTAATTTTTTTTTTTAGTTGTATATGGACACAATACATTTATTTTATTTATCTATTTTTGTATGGTGCTGAGGACCAAACCCAATGTGTCACACATTCTAGGCAAGTGCTCTACCACTGATTTTCACCACCAGCCCCTAAGTTTTGTTCTGAGACAGGCTCTCACTAGGTTGCTGAGGCTGGCTTTGAACCTGCATCCTCCTACCTCAGCCTCGTAAGTCACTGGGATAACAGGTGTGCGCCACCATGCCCAGACTACCTACTTATTTCATAGGGATGAAAGAATTCTGAGCACAATGCCTGGAGCCTAGTAAATTCTTTATTAGATTTTGTTAAAAACAAGAAAAAAATCCCTTATTGTTACTTATCAGAGACAACCATTTTTTCCTCCTCATTGGGTGTAATTACTCCAGAAAAACACTAGATGGCAGAAAAGCATGAGGCCTTAGTGCACAGCATTGTCCACTTCTGCCTGGGTGTTCACAGCACCTGCAGAGACTTGAGGGCACATTCACCATCCTTCTAAACAGGTGACATTAAATAGGACCCTCCCACAGTGGATTCTGCAGTTTGTACTTTTATTCTGACTGTGCTGATTATTACTGAAGACTTTCTTACACGTGGAATTACTTGGCCAAAAATTATCAATAATTGCCTTTTGAAGAAATTATACCAATCAACCCCCATTAAGAATGTAGGGTATGTGTCCCTGTCCTATATTAATATTGGGTATTATTATTTTTAAAAAATATTTGCTCAGAAGGATTTGAGCAAATATGGAATTTTTAAAAATCTGTTTATATTCTTTACCTATTTTTCTATTGACATGTTCACTTTTTAAATAGCTAATTATACAGTGTGATATCAGCAGTTTCTGTCATGTACTCTACAATTTTATTTCCCAGTTTTTTTGTTGCATAAACATGTTTAACACTATTTAATCAGTTTTTTAATGAATGGTTCAACCGTAGAAAACAAAGAATATGGTGAGAGGACTCCTTCCCCAAATAGTTCTCACCCTTCTTCAATAGGTTTTATGGTTAATAATTTTTTACTTGTTGTTTCAAAGAGTTTTTATACCTATAAAAGCCAATACAAATATATGTGCCCCCCTTTTTTTTAAAGAGAGAGAGAGAGAGAGAGAGAGAGAGAGAGAGAATTTTTTAATATTTATTTTTTTAGTTTTCGGCGGACACAACATCTTTGTTTGTATGTGGTGCTGAGGATCGAACCCGGGCCGCATGCATGCCAGGCGAGTGCGCTACCGCTTGAGCCACATCCCCAGTCCTATATATGCCCCTTTTGCACAATTTTTAGCATACATTATGCTGGACCTTGCTGTTCTAAACTTTGCTTTATTTTTTTACTTAACAATGTATCTCCCCAATCATTCTCCAAGAGCTTCCTCATTTTTTATAGTATCACAGTGTTCTATTATATATATTTTATTTAACATTAAATAGTGTTATAATGATGAACATTTAGTTTATTTCCATCATTGTGCTGTTACAAGCAATGCTACAATGAACAGCCTTACGTATGTGTATGTATACCTCGTATCATACATACAAGTGGATCTCTAGGATAAGTTCCTGGAAACAAGATTGTCAGGCAGAGGGCTTATATATAATTATAATTTAGATATATACTAACAAATTGCCCTCTATAAAGATTGTGCTAATATTGTTGCCATCAATGTATGAAAGCTCCTGTTTCACTATAGCCAAATAGGACATTATCATACTTCTAGATTTTTGTGATACCTATATGTGAAAACTTATACCTTAGTGTTTTAGTATTTATCTTATTATGAATGAGGCAGACCATCTTTTTCTTATGAATTATGGACATTTGTATTTCTTTTTCTGTGAACTATCTGTTCTTATCATTTGTCCATTTTTCTCAAAAGCAAAATACAAACCAATATGTCAGTGATCTCAATTAAAAACAAAAATGCTTGTATGTATAAAACTAGCTTAGGGGGAAATATAAATTTAAAAGTTCTCTGCCTTAAAGTTTCTTGCAGCCAGGCACATTGGTTCACACCTATAATCCCAAAGGAAGCTAAGAGACAGGAGGATCATGTTCAAAGACAGCCTTAGCAACTTAGCAAGGTCCTAAGCAACTTAGCGAGATCCTGTCTCAAAATAAAAAATAAAAAAGGGCTGGAGATGTGGGGATGAGACTCATGGTTAAGTGCCCTTGGGTTCAATCCCTAGTACCAAAAAAGTCTTATGGCATATGTGTGTGTGTGTATATATATATAAATATCCTATGTATTTCATATATATATATATATATATATATATATATATATATATATATATAATGTATTTCATATATATACTATGTATTTCATATATATATATATATATATATATATATATATATATATATATACACATACACACACATGCACACACACACACACCTCTTGCCCTAGGTGTTTTTTCTCTGTAAAGCCATTAAGAGTGTGTGTGTGTGTGTGTGTGTGTGTGTGTGTGTGGCTAAGCATTAAACCCTGGGCCTTGTTTGTGCTAGGCAAGAACTCTGTGAGCCCCTAAAACCTATAAATATTTATTTATTTGGTACTGGAAATTAAACCCAGGGGCACTTAACCACTGAGCCACATCCCCAGCCCCTTTTTATATTTTTTATTTAGAGACAGGGTCTCACTAAGTTGTTAAGAATGGTGGAAGTGTAGCTAAGTGGTCATGCTAAATACACACAAATTGCTGTGTTCTATTCCTAGCACTGCATAAAAACAAACAACAACAACAACAAAGATAAGATAAAATGTAAAAATTTCTAGGCCCCTGGTCCCTTATTTATTTTGTGGACTGATAATAAGGGTTAAGTAGGTTGACTCACATAGAACTTCCTTGTGCAAAAAAGTGGATATAGTTGGATGTAAAAATCAAGATATGGTTTTACTTGGGACTGGAGCTGTATAGCTCAGTGGTAGAGCACTTGCTAAGCATGTGTGAGGCACTGGACTGGATCCTCAGCAACACACAAAATTTAAATAAATAAAGTTATAAAAAAAAGATATGGTTTTACTCATTTTGTCAATTTTATCAATTTCTGAAGGATATAGCTTAATGTGTCTTCACATTAGCGATTTTAATGTTCTTGGCATTTGTTTTCTCTTAATAAGATTGAGCAGAAGAATACAATGCCCTTAATAAGTATTGTTGTTGAACAGAAATTAGACTGTTGAAGCCAAATGAGATCCAAGAAACTCAGCACTCATTAATAGGCCTAAAATGAGCATTAATGGGCATTTAACACATGTGTATTAATTCTTTTCTGGAATGAAGAGGCCTCCATGGATATAAGCTTACTATTCTCAGAACAGCCTCTATTATTATAAATATTTTGTTTTAACCTCATTAACCTCATTTCTATAATCATAAAAGTAACATATAAACATTGAACTTCAATTGTAGCTCAGCGGTAGAGCAATTGCCTAGCATATTTTAGGCACTGTGTTCGATCCTCAGCACCACATAAAAATAAAGGCATTGTGTTGTGTCCATCTACAGCTAAAAAATAAATATTAAAAAAGGACATTCTCCTCCCATAACTACAGTATGATTCTTCCACTCAGAAAATACAGCACTGATGCAATTTTGTAATAAAATGTCCATATTTAAATTTTGACATGGTCTTTTTTTTTCCCCAATTCAGAATTCAATCATGCATCACAGGTTTCATTGAGTTCTTAAGTCTTTTCAATCTCCTTTAATTTAGAACAGCTGTATTTTTGTCATGACATTGATATTTTTGAAGAGTACAGAAATGTTGTTTTTCAAAATATCCCTCAATCTGGATTTGTCTGATTGTTTCTTCATGATTGGATTCTGGATCCACTTTTTATTGGCATTAGTCCTAAATAGATGAAGGTAAATCTTTCTCAGTTCAACACATCAGCAGGAATGTAATATCAGTTGTTCTATTATTATTATTATTATTATTATTATTTAATATTTATTTTTTAGTTGTAGATGGACACAATACCTGCATTTTATTTATTTTTATGTGGTGCTGAGGATCGAGCCCAGGGTCTCAGACGTGCTAGGCTCTCTATCCCTGAGCCACAACCCTAGCTCCTGTCCCATTATTATTGATGTTAAGTTTGATCATTTCTTAAAGAAGGTATCTGCTAAATCCTGCATTGTAAAAAATGCTTTGTAATGAGTGATTTGTGAAAGAGACCATGTGAATATCCTGCTCCCCAAGAATATTTCAATCAATGGTTTTAATATCCTGCGATATTTCTTACCTGAATTCCATATCACTATGTAGTATAAAGTGGTGATTTTTCTAATTCCTTCATTTCTTAAATTCTCAATTATTCATGGGTATTGTTCTTTAAAATGTCAATTTTCCAGGCTGGGTTTAGAGTGTTTGTCTAGCTGGGTTCTATCCTCAGCACCACTTAAAAATAAATAAATAAATAAAAAATTTTAAATGTCATTTTCCTTTCTTTTCCTCTCCATTTTAAAACTTCTATGTAGAGCAGAACATATAAATACTTTTAAAAGTATTTGAGAAGAACTATCATAAGAACTATTCCTATTATTATTTAATTAATTTTTAAATAATTCCAAATCTGGCCAGTGGGAGCCCATTCAAGACAGTGACCTTATCCTCCTACCATGTTATTATCTACTTTTTAGCACTTCCTTACTTCCTGGCACAAGATACTCTGTGTTCACCTATATTCTACCTGTTTCAGGTTTGGTATCAGTCATTTCCTTTAGGAACCTTCCTTAATAATTTAAAATAATGTTAACTAGAATGAATCTCTTCTTTCTACCACTTTTTCTCTACTTCCCAAATTTGTTTTCTATACATTTTTTTTCATTGTCAAGATGTATATAACAATATTTTGACTTGAACCTATTGTCAAACTAATCACTCCTTTGTCCTTATGTTAGTTCTTGAAATTAAAAACCAATAAATGGCATTTATTTTATGATTACATATATTATTCCTCTCTAGAAATGAATATTTATTGGGACTCAAGCTTTAGAATAGATCTGATTCTCCTAAGGGGTCTAGTAAAGATTGGGATTCCTCAGTCTGACCTCCATAAGCTCTAAATCAATAAATTTAAAGGATCCAGTGATTTTAAGACATTCCAAAGAAGTATTAGTATTAGGTAAATAAAAGAAAGAAACATAATTCCTGTCCTTAAAATTTGGCAGTTTGACCAAGAATCCTCTGAGTGTCAGTCCCTATTTTTTTTCTAGCTATGTTTTGTTTTTCTGGATTATAATAGGCCCAAACTGTTTGTTATATACCCTATCATCATCTTTCTTGGATTCTTTAAACATTTTTTCTACCCTCCAGAGTAATTTTTTTTCAGATGTGTATCATAAAATGCCTTCATTTGTTCTTATACTTAGTAGATATTTTGGCTTGACTAATGTGAAGTCTGTTGTTGATGTGATTGATATTTTCAAGTCAAATGCTTTCCTCTCTTCTTATAAGAATTTTTTTCTATTTTCTTAGGATTCTAAAATTTCATCATGATGTGCCATACTTTTTCATTAACCCTGCGTGGCCCCTGATGAGTTTGCTTTTTTATTTTTGTTTGCTTCTCTCTCCCCATCTCTTCATATATACATATATATATATATATATATATATATATATATATATATATATTTTATTTATATTATATATAAAACATACACACACACACTCTCTCTCTCTCTCTCTCTCTCTCTCTCTCTCTCACACACACACACACACACACACACACACACACATACACATTTTTTTCCAAGTTCTGGGGATTGAACCCAGGACCTGGTGTACACTTGACAAGTGCTCTATCACTAAGCTACAACCCAGGCCTGGTGGGTTTTTTTAATCTGAAGATTTTTATCTTTTTTTTTTTTTTGGTATATCTTTTAATATTTCTTCCTTTTAATTTTTTTTCATTTGTCCTACTTCTCATTTTATGTAAATATTGAACTTCCTAGTCCTATTCTCTATGCCTTTCAAACTTTGTCTACATTTCTCACCTTTTTGTGAGAATTTCTCTTCTTACGTTCTGGAAGGCTTCTCTGTTCTCCAGTTGATAAGCTGTGTAAGTGGATTGGCATGTAAGGTAAGCTTTCCTGTCAGGGATGGCATGGGGAACATACAGACTGGGAATAAACTGCCAAAAAGTAGAGCTTTTTCTGAGCAAGATGCACCATGGTATAGTTCACTTCTAGATGGAGCTGTTTTTCCTTTTCCTCACTCTGTCCCTCAAGGAGGGTCCCAACAGCCTGTTCCTTGCTTCTCTCTAAGGCCCCCACTGTCTTCATCAGGAGGCCTCCCTAAGTAAGTTGTCTTCTCTTTCCTGAAGTTATTCTTACTCAGGCTTTCCCTCAAATCCAAATCTGTATCTTCTGCCCACTGTTGGGTGAAAAAGAATAGGTCCTGCTGTGGCTAAGGTGGGTACTTCATGCATTATTCTGAGGGTCACTAGCCTACCCCCAGTCTACTTAGGCAGTCTCTCTTTGGCTTAATGCGGAGTTTGGTGCTTTAGGGTATGGCACAACTTGGACTCTGGAGTCATCAGACTGCATAGGTTTAAATTGGCTTTGCTACATGTTAACTATGTGAGTCTCAATAGCTTTGACCTGTAAAGGGGGGATTATAAGAATATAGTCACTGGTCAGTGGTCAATTATTCTTGGTGACTGTGAAGCCTGCTAACTTTGATTTCTTCAGCTATGCTTTTATTTGTCTTTTTTCCTACCACTCTTATCCTACCTATTTTCTTTTCTTTTTGTTTTCATCAAAGTAACATGTTTGTATTAAAAAGCAAAAACATTTTGAGTCTTATTACTAAAACCCACCATCCACCACCTCATCCTGCCTAACTCTTGAGCCTGAAAGTCACCAGTTTAATATCAGAGCTATTTATTTTGTTATTTATCATTGTATTTCTAAAAAACATTATTATAATGCAATTTCATGGCTTTTCTTTTCTTTTTTAATCTATTAACTTCCCATTATGACAGATTAGGATTTAATGCTTATACTTTTCCCCATTCCCATACATCTTTCCACTGAGATAATTTTAAAATGTATCATTCACATTTTAAAACCATATAAATATTATTCATAGTTCAAAACTGAGCCATAGTGTATTGATGACATTCTCTTGTTTATACACTTTTTTGTTTTTTCTAGCTTTAATAATCACTTTGCTTTATATTCATTTAATTTTCTGAGAAAAGGAGAATAAATTCATCACTAAATCTTCTTCTCCAAGAGCACTATTCTAGGTTGAAATACGGTGCCTGGTGTATCAGTTTCACTTTTTTCTTGAAGACACCCCCACTGGATCCCCTTTTACCTCTGTTACAATCTGGTCTGGTTGCTGTCCAGGCCAGCTGTCTGCTGTCAACCTTGGATCCTTGAACTCCGTGAAGAGGTTCGAAAATGTGTCTGTTTCTGTCTTTCCTAGTATCGGTCTCATTCTTGTCAACTCAGCACAAAAGGATTTACCAGAAAGCTAAAGGAACTCAGAATCAATGGAGGCTAGGACAGTAGGGAACAAAGGGGCTCTGGAGGCTGAATGTAATCTGTCCAGGATGCCTTAACTGCTGTTGACACTCACTGTGAACATCCTGGCTTTACTTACTTGGAATTCAAAGTGCTGGGCAGAAGTATCTAATTCACCAAATTTGCCTGGTTAGGTGTGGGAGAGCAGAGGGCACAAAGCAGGGTGGCAGAAGGGCTGAGAAAAGTTAGGCCACCTTTAGAAGGAGGAGACTTCCTGCCTTCCTGCTATCCAGGGAGTAAGCCAGCTGGAGAGGAATCCCCTGATCTGCCTGATCACCTTAGAAAGGTGACACACTGGATCCATTGACAAGAAGCCCACCTTCCAGATTATCTGACACTTGTTAAGAATCTGTTGGTCGAGGTGGAGGAGGAGTTGGGTGCAAAGATGAATAAGATCCATCTTCTCCCCAAGGGAGCTCATACCAGACATTTTTAAAAATAACAAAAATAGCTAATACTCATTGAACACTTTGCAAAGTGCTAGACACTGATCTTCTACACTTACTAATAACTAATCAAATGTTTTTAACAACTCAAGAGACAAATGCTATTATTAGCTCCATTTGACTTCTGGGGAAAATGAGGCATACAGAACTCTAGTAGCCTACCCTAGATCACACAGTAAGTCAGTTGCTTGCTAGGATCCACACTCAGGCAGTCTGTTGTCAGAGCTCCTGCATTTAGCCCTCACCCTATCCATCCTCTAAGCCAACTCCAGGACTATCTCCCATGGCCTACACATGCAGCAGCTTAAATCCTGCCCTGACTCCTTGTCAGAAGGTTGTTAGGCTTTGTAAACTCACCGAGCACCAAAGTATGCTCTAGGATATTGCCATTGGCATTTCCCTTTACCTCATTAACCTGGGTCCTCGTGGTCTCATCCTACAGAAACTTCAAGCTCCTCTGACTCTCCCATATCATAGTCTTTGGAGTGTCTTTCATAAGGCAAGTGCTCAGATGTTTTTGCAGTTTGGTGGGTTGGTGG
Organism: Callospermophilus lateralis; assembly: GCF_048772815.1. Taxonomy (NCBI): domain Eukaryota; kingdom Metazoa; phylum Chordata; class Mammalia; order Rodentia; family Sciuridae; genus Callospermophilus; species Callospermophilus lateralis. Next base: position 108,005,863 of record NC_135307.1, on the reverse strand, counting down.
AGGATGCTGTCATTTCCCCAGGTTTCTGTGACATGAACAAAGTGTTCTCAGTCTGTGCATTGGAATTACGGGGAATTAACAACTACGATGCCCAGACCCCACCCCTACAGGTACTGATAAAACTGATCTAAGGTGTAGTCTGAACATGGTGTACTCCCTGCATTGACACTAATTTTAGAAATTTTGGAAATGTCAAGAGAGGGCAGACAGTGTGGGGAGAAGGAAAAGCTTGGGTTTTGGAGCTGGGCAGGCAAGGTTCACATCACAGCTTAATAGGTTACAAGTTGGATGAGTTTGGTCAAATCAACCTCCCCACATCTCAGTTACCTCATCTGTAAAAGGGAAGAATAATATTCACCTTAAAGTAAAGCACTTGACATGAAATAAAGCACTGGGAAGACATATGTTAGAAGAAACGTAGTATGTGGCAGCTCTTAAAATTAATTATGCATTTGCCTGTCCAATATGTGTTTCAGCATCTCCCAAGCACCAGGCACTTGGATGCTCTTGGGGGACAATAGAAAACATGACATTTGTGGTCTCTTTCCTTTTGGCATTAATATTCTTGCTATTCAATTTAACAAACTTTTATTGGGTTTGGGATATAAAAAACTCTGTGGCTTCAAAATGAACAAAACATTGTTTTGCAGTGAAGAAAAGAAGACACTAATCATAACTAAATTAGAGAAGGAGGAATGGCAAGAGAGGTGCAAACCAGAGCGGTGGGGTTGAGAGGAGAGAGGCATTTAGAGGGCAGATCATGGAAATTTCCATGGAAAACAGGATACTGAAGAGGGCCCTCAAAGAATAGGATGATGTTGGGAACTGCTTGAACAAAAGCATGGAGGTAGGAATAGTCAGTAATCCAACCTGGCAAAGGAGCTGGATGTGCACATACATGAACAAAGAGGACAGTTATACATAAGCAGGAAAATGCAGGTAGGGATCTCACATGCCAGGGCGAGGCATTGGACTCTATTTGTTCAGCTATGCGAACCACACAGGAGTTGGAGCTTAATTATATTGTTCTTAGCTCTTAATACCTGGACCTCTGCTGGCTTCATTCTGCAGTAGGTATCTTTGGTGCTGCTATCTTGAGCTTCCCTTTCTCTCTCTACTGCTACCTTAGTCCCAAATGTTCAGCGCTCAGTGTCCTGTTTCTGCCCTCAGGTGAGAATCTGATGAATTTCAGCCTCAGGCATAAAATGCAACTCCAAATAGTAAATGCATGTTGGCAGGTACAATGGAACAACCATGAGACTGAATCTGGAGGGGACCTTGTTCTAATCTTAGCTCTGCTTCTCACCATCTGTGAGGTCTTGGGCCAGTGACTGCCCTTCTCTGAGCATCAGTTTCCTCATCTGAAAAAAGAATGGGATGGATGGGTTGACTGACAATGACCCTGAGCTACAATGTTCTCTGACTAATTTGCCAACTACCAAATTCAAGAATGTCTGCTTTGACTCAGGTAAGGGGATGTTACTGCTGAAAATTAGTTCTGGAACATGAGGCTTAGGGGAGAGAGGTAGAGCAGCTACCTCCAGATAGGTGCTCAGCAGTGTCAACTGAGTTCATGCTTGAACTCATTGCAGCTCAGGCACTGGACATGATATTTCCAGATGATTCTAGCCCCCAGCCATCTGAGTCACTGCCAGGCAATCTAGATTTCCCTGTTGAAGTCAAATGTTGTGGAACAGAGATAAGCCCCCTACACTGAGCTGTCTGAATTTTTGACTCTCAGAATACCTTAATATAATGAAATCATTGTTTTGTAAAACCAAGGTTGAAATGGTTTGTTATTTATCAATAGATAACTGGAAATGGGGGAGCAGGTGTCAGGGATGGTTGGAGGGTGAGGGGCCTCCCTCTGCAGGTAAGACCTCATCAGTGGGTATTCTTCCCCTCTGCCCACTGACTTCAGAAGCTGCCTCTATTGGTGGATGTTATCTCACATAGCATGGTGCTCTCAGGACAGGTTCAGAGCCTACCCTGTCCTGAAATATTGTACAGAAGCTCTGGGATCTTCCAAGAGGCTGAGGCACTGCTTGCTGTGGGGCAGGATCTATTTGTATCTGTCAGAATCCCAATGTTCAAAAGGCTAAAGCCATTGGGCATGGTGGCACACCTGAAATCTCAGTGGCTCTGGAGGCTGAGGCAGGAGGATCTTGAGTTAAAGGCAGCCTCAACAAAAGTGAGGCACTAAGTAACTCAGTGAGACCCTGTCTCTAAATAAAATAAAATAAAATAAATAGGATCAGGGATGTGGCTCAGTGGTCAAGTGCTGCCTTAGTTCAATCCCTGGTACCTTGCCCCCCCAAATAAGGCTAAAGCTGGGACAGCAGGTGCACATTGGTAAAGCTCCTCTAAGTGCATCCTACTTTCCCATTCTGGCACCACAGTAGCTCCCCTGGAAACTACTGAAAGGGATGTTTTTCCCACTTCACTGATGAAGAAAGAGCCACTCAAAGACCACACATAGGGAGGGCAGAATATGGCTTTGAGCTAGGCCATAGGACTCTGCATCTAACACTCAGCTCTCTGGGGGAGCCCCATTGGTGATCTAGCAATAAAAGCTCTGGGAAGGAAACTTTGTTTTCTTCTGCTAATAGGATTCTTGTCTTGAAATAAGACCACTGAACTTGGTTTAGCTTGTTTCCATTTCCTTTCTCCCATCACTTCCTCCACTATCATTTATTTTTTCCTTTGGAAAGAAGAAAGAGAGGAAGAATCCACTCCCAAGTCTTTCATTAGGAAAATAAATTTGGTGATGTGGGGGTTTCACTAGCAGTGTCAGGACTAGGGCTGCAAAGGGCAATGAGGAGGGAACCTTCCAAACTGGGTGGGGGCAGTTGAGAAAGGGAGTGTTCTCATCACAGCTGCTACCCTGCTGTGAGACGTGGGCGGTGAGGTTCCCAGAAGAATCTGTACGAAATCAGGGAATACTCTGGGTGCAGGGGCTGGGCAGGGGTTGGAGTGAGGCAGGGGTGCTTGGAAATGCTGTTTTCTGAGCAGTTGGCCAGACTATTTAGTACATCTACTAGTTCATTTAAGTCAAACAGACAAGGCTCGAGGGTTAGCTGACTTGCCCAAGGCCGCCCAGTAAGTAAAGGGCAAGAGTGAGAAAGGACGCTCTGATGTCACCTCTTGCTGGGTCTCTTGGGAGCCTCAGAGCCCTGAGGTGACCTCGGGGAACAGTAGGAGGGCTCTAGGCCCTCACAGCAGGGCGGCCTGGAGGGGGTTCCCAGCAGGGGGCGCCCAGAACCCGGGCCGCCCAGAACCCGGGCCGCCCGCCCGGCGCGCCTCCAGCCGGCGCCTGGGACAGGGCCGGCCGCTCCGCCCCTCGGCTCCTCCACTTCTGCCGGCCGGCGCTGGGCGCTGTGTTAGAAGAGTGGAGCTGGGCGCCGGGAACCCCGCCGCGCCCCGTCCCGTCGTGCTCGCTGCGGCCGCCGCTTCGCAGCCTCCAGCCGTGAGTAGGGCTGGTCTGCGGGCTCGACGGGCGGGACCGGGCACTCAGGCAGCCCGACGGCAGCAGCGCCAGGGGCTGGGTCTGACGGGGCAGAATCCCGGGGCGCTCTTTCGTGGATCCCTGACGCCTGCCCGGGGTATGGCCGGCAGTGCCCTAGACATTGTGTCCGGGATCAGGTCGCCAATCTGCACGCTGCTACCCCAGGCGCGCTCTGGAGCCTATCAGGCTAGGGCGGCAAGCAGAGGCCTGGCGCGGATGCGGGGCAGACTTCCATCAAGTTAAGCCCCCTCAAAAGAGAAGAGCATGCTCGGGAGGAGAGAGACCGAGGTTCTCAGTTTCTGTTGTCTTTCACATCTCTTGTGCCCGCGGCCCAGGATTTGATGCGAGGAGAGTGCTCAGTACGTCGGGAGCCTCCAATGTGGCTGAATGAGCTACGGTCCCCTGCTTCAGGAGCCCTGCTTCAGGAGCCCCGCTCAGGGCAGCACTAGGGTCCGCAGAGCTCAGCTGCGCATGGAGGCAGCCAGCGGATCTTCTGCACGCTGGGGTGGAAGGGCATTGCCAGGGCTTGCCCCGGACTCTGGACAGGCATTGTGGATATCTCACAGCGTATCTTGGTTTGGCTAATCCTCACTGTAACGCTGCAAGGTGGAAATGAGTTTTGGCTTTCAAAGGGCAGGACGAGCTAGTGAGCTGCTTTGAAGCCATGCAGGTAGTGGTATGTTAGGGGTGCACAAGGAATGCACACTGGAGAGGGCACTATAGCTGGCTGCCTCAGGCAGATGGAGCACAGCCCCTGGCACCCTGTACTCTAAACTCCAGTGGAGGGCAGATGGGGGCTGCTGTTCTGGTTTCTGACACTGTTTCCCAACTGCCTCTGCATGTTTACTGAGCGGTGCTGGTGTCATGGCAACTTCATGGTTACTTTAGAGCCGTTTTCCCCCCTATTCCCCAAGATGTGTTTCAGCACCTAAAGTGACCCCACTGATAATTCAGAACCTTCCTGCAGGGCTTGGATAGAGGTTCAGGAGTGTGTGGATGTGGGTGGACATCTGCTGTCCTGGGACAAGTTTCTGACCCTGATGGCCTCCCTGAAACCTCTCTATTTGTTAGATGAGGAGGTGAACAAGCAAAGCCGGAACTTTACCAGGAGTTTTTCTCATGTCAGCTTACCTCTTGTGCCCCAACTTCCTCATCAGGGATTGTGGTAGGTCAAAGCCAGGAGTGGCTAGAAGGGCTCTGTAATCCCCCCCTTTTTGGCAGCCTCCCCACAGTGTGAATGTGGTGATTCCTAATGTGGGTGTGTATGAGTGGACAGTCATTTGTGTTTGACCCAAACCACTGCCTGTCCCTGCCATGGTCCCATTTCTGTCACTTACTGGGTGAGGACTCAGAGAGCTTACTTTGTAGAGTGAACTATGGACAGTGGGGGAGAGGGCTTTGTGAATGTGAGGTGATTTTTTCAGGCTTGAACATCTCCTAGGTTGTCCCCCAGGAGGTCACTGACTTTCCCAGCCCCACACCACCCTTGGAGGGGCTGGATGGCTATCAACAGAAGCCTTGAGAAGTTCAGTGGGCTAGCTGTGTGACTGTTGGTAAGTCCCTTCCCCTGTCTGGACCTCAGTTTCCTCCTTTTGTCAAACAAGTGGTTTAGACCAGACAGCAGTGGTTTCAAACTTCTGTTTCACAGTGAGTTTTTACCCAGAACCCCAGCGTGTATCAAAGAGAGTGTGAAACTGCTCTGGCCCCACTTTGTCACCTTGTTAGTTACTGAAGCAGAGGCTAAAAATTCCTGAATACATATGTATCTGTGAGGTCCCTTTTTGTGGGGTCCTAGGAAATCTGTTAGCACCCCAGGGTTTTGCCTGGTATTGAGGTGGTGGGCAGGAATGTGAATTCCAAGGACTCTATTAGGAGAATGTGGGCACTAAGATGAGTCTCATCCTTTGAATGTCTGGAGCTAATGACCTGTGCCTCTGGCCAAAAATTGTAGCCATGTCTTTCCCCTCTGCCATGTGGTTTCAGCTTTTCAGGGTCAGAAAGATGCCTGTCCTAGATGGTGACAATAATTCTACCTCAGAGTTTCTCTACTTTAGTTGCATACTTCTACACTGGTCAAGTGCAGTCAATTTGGGGGAGGTATTAGGAAAGCGCTTTAAGCTGTTACCAGTTTTTTTACTGTATGAGCTATGTCCTTGAGAAAGGAGGCTGGGGCACTAAATGCAAACCAACCAACATTTATGGTGTGTCTGCTGTAGACTACTACTATGAGGGACTCGTGGGGCTCCAAGACAATAGGCAGAAGGGGAGAAACTCACATATTGGAATTGTCCAGGGACCATTTCAAACGTTTCACATCTTACTTATCCCATAAAGTAGAAGTTAATCTTATTTTTAAAATTTTATAAAGTTTTGATTTCAATTGAAATACATATACATACACATTACCATATGGATGTATGTCCACATTACCATACATATATGTCCACATTACCATCACCCAGCTTGAGAACCAACATTGCCAGCACCCAGAAATCTCCCATGTCCCCTTCCAGTCACAACCTCCCACCCAGGTGGAACCATCGTTCTGACTTCTAGCACCATGGGTTAGTTTTGCCTAAATGAAACCACACACTATATAATCTTTTATATTTGGCTTCTCTTATTCAACATGTCTGTTTATGAGATTCAACCTTATTGTTGCAGGTAGCAGTAGTTTGTTAATTCTCCTTGTATGATTCCATTGTATGAGTACACCTCAATTTATCTATCCATTCTTCTCTTGGTAATTATTTGGTTGCTTCCAATTTTTAGTTTTTCCTAATAGTGCTGCTATGAATATTCAAACATGGACCAATCTGGAAAATAGCTGTGTGCATTCCATATATATGTATGTGTGTGTGTGTGTGTGTGTGTATGTATGTGTGTATGTGTGTGTATATATATATATATATATATATATATAGAGAGAGAGAGAGAGAGAGAGAGAGAGAGTTGTAGATGAACACAATACCTTTATTTTATTTATTTATTTTTATGTGGTACTGAGGATTCAACCCAGTGCCTCATACATGCTAAGCAACCAGTCTACCACTGAGCTGCAACCCCAGTCTGAGCTTCATGCATTTATTTAGTTATCTCTGTAGAAAACCCCCCACCCCCCACAGTTTTCCAGAGTGGTTGTCCCTGTTTGTACTCCCCCAGACAGTGTTTGAGAGCCCTCACTGCTCCACAAACTCAGCAACAGCAGGCATTGTATAGGTTCAATTCCTTTGGAAGCAGTTTTAAGTTCAGAAAAGTTATCCTGTGCTCAGCTAAGGACAATGTGTTTATAAGTGACAGAGTTGGGATTTGAACCCAGACCTGTGTGACTGTGTAATCTGTGTTGCCTCCCTCTGAGATAGAAACAGACATAGATTATGATCTGAACCAGAACTTGCAAAATTCTAACCCTAAGTATGTATGAAGAACAAACACTCTTTGGGAATTTAACAAAGGGGAGAATTTCCATTTGTTTGTGGAAGGAAAAGGATCATGGTACCTCATAGAGATGGTAGCTTTTGGGCTGGACCTTTCAGGAAAGGAGAGATTTTGCCTGGAGGGCTTTCCAGGTTGGGCTTCTGTATAAAGGGCTCTGCCCCAGCTGAGGCCAGGCAGGAGTGAAAGTTTTGGGGGAATGGGAAAGGTCTACTTTGGCTGTGATACAGAATATATGGAAGAGGGGGCTAAGACTGGACAGATGAATTGAGGCCAAATTGGGCAGATGAGTTGAGACTTAGGCTGCACCTCTGCTTGCTGACATTGGCCAACCAGGATGTGGAGCCATTTTATTAAGGAACTGGGACTTTATCAAATGCAGCTCAGTCTCCGATGGTGAATGGAGCTGGCCTCTCACTAAATGGAAGTTCTTAGCTGTTCCTGGGACCACTTTCAGGGTTTCTGCCAACAAAAAATTTTTTGGAGTTTTCTGCTTACATCCAGCTGTATGAGATTAGTCACCCCACCCCCACGACCTGACCTAAATAGTTTGTTTGGAAGGAGTTTTTCAGCAAAAAGAAGATGGTAGACAGCAATCCTACCTCCTCTAAGACTAGTCTCAGAAGATTTGCCATAATGTTGGGGGTGAGGGTAGTTCTAGCTTCTGATTCTGGTTTTGCTGGGGGACCCCAAGCCTTTTTTCCTGAGAAAGGAGCCAAATTGGTTGTCTCAATGGCTGTGGGGAACAGAAACACAAACAATCGTCTGTGATGCATCAAATAACATTAATAATCACCCTCCTCATTTATACAGCAGTTTATAATCCTTATCACAATGAATTCCCAGATGGATGTGTGAAGTAGGTGATATGTTTACGTTTGAGGAGACTGAGGCCCAAAGAGGGTGGCACCCTGCTGTGGGTCACAGGGCTAATAAACACCAAGCTAGTCCAGACCTGGGGCTGCTAGGGCCTGCTATTTTTGATATTCCATGTCCAGGACCTTGCTGAAGAATAGAGACCAAGCAGGGAGAGGATACATGAGGGACTGTAGACGCAGACAGGCAGGTGATCCTGAGAGTGAAACCTGGGAGCCAGCCCAGCTCTGCCTGGGGGTCTTAGGGATGTGTCCTTAGCAGAAGGGAAAGTGGAGGTGGCATCTAGATAGTGGCACTCTGATTTGCATGGGGCAGAGCTGGAGGAAAGAAGGTGAAATGTATATATCCCCTGAGAATTAGAACAGCTTCAGCCACTTGGTGTTGGTGAGATGTGCCCTTATGTCATGGTGTCTCCACCCTGCCTGGTGAAATTAATCATTTGAGGTACATGGAGCCTGGGTGTGGTTGGCATCTGATTGGCAGGCAGAGATGCTTCCCATGCTAGGCAAAAATGGGCTCTGAGAGGCCTTTGCTAATTGACAACTTTTGAAAGACAGGCCCACAGGTTTTATCTTTTTGATTGGCAGACTATATCCTGGGCTCTGCCCTTAGGGTGCTGTCCAGGATGGCAAGTAGCTGTCTCAGGAATAGGTGAGGATCCCAGGGAGGATGCAAACAGTCTCTTATAGTGAAGTGATGAGTGCTCTAGATGGCTTAGAGTAGCCTTGTGGTTCTCATTAAGGTACCCTCGGCTGGAACTTAGTTCCACTTTATAGATGAGGAAACCTAGCCTCTCTGACAAGCAGTGAAGTCACAAATCTAGTTGCAGTCAAAGCTGGAATCAGCACCTCAGGCTTCTGATCTTGGTACCTGTTGTAATTTGTCACATCATTCCCGCCCATTTTCCCCATGGGGTGATGAGTGAGAGCAGTTACCAATGTGTTCAGACTCGCAGTTGGGTGGCACAACCCCTAAGGGAGCTGAGATCATAATAATCCCTTGCCTTTCTATAGCATTTTGTCATTTACAAAACAATTTCATGACTTGAAGTTGATTTTTACAGTATTAACCCATTTTACAAATGAGGATGCTAAATCCCTTGCAGCCTAAATGATTTACCCAAGCAAGAATGGGAGCAAGAATGGGACTTGAACCTGGGACTTCTGACTCAACTAGTGCTTCCATTACTGTACCACAGTTTTTTTCTTTTCTCAGTGGATCTGAACGTAATGAAAGCAAATAGTTCACCATGGATCTTTTTCTCAGAACTTCTTCCATCTCCTTAATAAATTTGAATAAATCAAACAGATGTGGTGACTCATCCCTGTAATCCCAGATACTCCTGAGGTTGAGGGGAGGATTACGAATTTGAGACCAGCCTGGACAACCTAGCAAGACCCTGTCTCTAAATAAATGAATAAACTGAATTAGGATGACTCCTATGAACCATACATACAGTCCAAGTGAAAAGAAAGCTGGAGTAGGGCATTTCTTGAGGAACCAGGGCCGTGGATCACCGTTAAAATATTAGCTCCCTTGCAGCCAGCTGTTCTGATTCTTAGACTCCAAGGCTTGTGCTTATTTTCATGGCCCTTCTAATGTCAGTTTTCTTCCAATTTCAGGGTTGTATAGTCCAGGCCTCCATGAAGAGCCCAAACATGGAGACGTTCAAGCAGCAGAAGGTGGAGGACTTTTATGACATCGGAGAGGAGCTGGGGAGGTAAGAGATTGGTGGAGGGGATGTGATCCGAGGCCAGTTATGCTGCTTTTTGGTGAATTGTCAATTGGGCTTGTCGAGGAATAGTGGGAAGCTTTAATAATAAGCCTGGGGCTTATTCATCTTCATGGGTGACTGCAAACAGTCATGTCTCTGGAAATCAAGACTTGCTAGAAGAAGGGGCTAGAACTGATGAGATCTGTGTTTTCAGTGCAATCTGACAGCTGTGACAAATGTTAATGATTCTTGTCTCATGTGTTACTTTTCTCACAAATCCCTCTTCAGGCTCTGGACAGAGACCTGACCCATTGATTTTCTTCTGAGCCCCACTTGGGATTCTCCATCCTGGTTCCCAGGATTTTGGTTTTTAAGCTCAGAGCCTGAATGGGAGGAGGTGGAGTAATCTCCTGTAAATGGATTTGCATTGAGTAAACAGTCACATGAGCCTAGTCATGAAGTTTCTTGGGATCTGAATTACTTAGTGCATTGTCAGTTTGGTTCAACCCAGAATGTAGGCAGGGCTGAACTCTGAGGAGTAAAACCAATTACTCTTTGGAGAGAAATTAGGATTTTCATGAGTTTTCAGGTCTTCTATTTCTTTCTTTCTTTTTTTTTTTTTTTAAAGAGAGAGGTGAGAGAGAGAGACAGAGAGAATTTTTAATATTTATTTTTTAGTTTTTGGCGGACACAACATCTTTGTTTGTATGTGGTGCTGAGGATCGAACCCGGGCCGCACGCATGCCAGGCGAGCGTGCTACCACTTGAGCCACATCCCCAGCCCCAGGTCTTCTATTTCTAATAACTGCTCATGCTTACATGGTATTTATTTTTTTTAAAGAGAGAGTGAGAGAGGTAGGGGGAGAGAGAGAGAGAGAGAGAGAGAGAGAGAGAGAGAGAGAGAGAGAGAGAGAATTTTAATATTTATTTTTTAGTTATTGGCGGACACAACATCTTTGTTTGTATGTGGTGCTGAGGATCGAACCCAGGCTGCACACATGCCAGGCGAGCGCGCTACCGCTTGAGCCACATCCCCAGCCCTACATGGTATTTTTCATTGTTTTTGTTTTTGCTGTATTGGGGATTGAACCCACAGTCTTGTGCATGCTAGTAGATAAGTGTTCTACTACTGAGTTACATCCCAGTTAATTTTTTAAAAATTTTATCTTGAGATCGGTTCTCACTAAATTGCCAAGATTGGCCTCAAACTTCTGATCCTTCTTTCTCAGCCTCCTGACTAATTGGGATTACAGGCATGCACCATTTTGCACCTGTTTTTTAGCAGTTAGTTACAAAACACCAGTTAAGAAGTCTGATTCTCACAACAGTGTGTGAAATAGGAATTATTTCTACTGTCATTTTCCAAAAAAGGAAACTGCAGTCCAGAGTTTAAGCAAGCTGCCCAAAGTCACAGCAGGCGGCCCAAAGAGGCAGCAAGTGACTTAGCCAAGGTGCTGACCAGTCCAGTTTGTACATGCGCACCTGTCCTGCTCTCTCCTGTGAGAACGAAACTGCATAGTCACATGAGCTCACCAGAATACCTACACACCTGGCAACATAAAACCCCAGCAGTTTGGGGTATCCGTTGTATTCAATAGATAAAACAAGTAGCCCTTTTCCTTTATAGAACTCTTGGATCAGGACTAATCTTTTTCTTCATTTTTAAAGACAAACTCCAAAGCCAAAAGTGCCATTCTCAGGAAAATGGGGGCAGAGGATACAACAAGTTCAGGGTGTGTTAATCCTGGCTGGCTAGTTAGGTGGGGAGTAAGTGACTGCAGACATCTCAGAGGGGATAACTCCCCAGCACAGGATGACTGCTCCTGCCAGTATGGGACCTGGTGAAGGGGGCCAAGAACACAGAGGACCAGAGGCTTGCGGGGCTCAGCTGGTTCTGCCTCTGAATGGGAAACCGGGTTCTCTTCACCTCAGGTCCTTCTGCCCTTGGGAAGTGGCATCTTCAGCAGATCTTGACAGGCCCTGCCAACAGCGATGGATTTGGTGGCCTCATCTTGGCCATAGGGAGTACAAGGTGCCATGTGTACACAGATTAACAAAACACAGATAGTCTCTAGCTCTGCTAGAGCTCCAGCCTAGAGTAGGAGCAGCTGCATACACAATGACAGAGACAGAGTTGGACTGGATTATTAGTGTCTGGGGGGCAGAGAAACTGAGAAGTCAGGTGGGGCAAGGTCCTTGAAAAAGAAAGCAGAGGCAGTTCCTTGGGAAATTCTTGTTATTCCTTTGTCATCTTGTCTCCCATTTACTCTATACATTAGGGACATAAGCAGAGCAGGGTGAGCTGGTGCATGTTTATAATCCTAGCTCCCCAAAAGGTTGAGAAAGGAGGATCGTAAGTTCAAGGCAAATTCAGTGACTTAGCAAGACCCTGACTCAAAATTGAAAAGGGCTTGGGATGTAGCTCAGTGGGAGAATGTCCCTGGGTTCAATTCCCAATACTGCAAAACAAACAGAAAGGAACCTGAGCTGTTAGAACTAGAAGAGAACTCAGGTTTTCTGGTTCTCTCCTGCAGCAGGTGTGAAGGCCCCTCACAGGCTGGGGAGTCCCTATGCCCCAGCTTGTCTAAAGTGCTAGCTGGGCTATAGGTGGATAAGAGGCAGCAGAGGCTTGGGGGCCTGAGGCTTTTGGAGTGTCCAGGCTTGCTAGGACCTGTGGTCTGAAGGTCAGGTGAGCTACAAGGCCATTAGAGGTCCTCTCTTCTAGGACCCTTATTTGACAGTTGAGGAAATCAAGGATCCGAGCAGGGAAGAGTTTTGCTGGGGGATGTAGAATGGGCTGGAACTAGAGCTGCCTTCAGACAACCACTCAGATTCTAAAGGGATAGTCCTGTCCACTCTTCCCCACCTTTTCTTCACATGACATATTGAAGACCTATTGTGTGCCAGGTACTGCCCAAGGCAGTGATAAACAAAACATATACATTGTTGCCCTCTCACAGTCTGTGATCTGTGGGTGGAAAAAGGCACCAACTAGTGAAGACAGAAGGGTGAACCATCATACAGGGTGTTTGGGCTGTGGAGGGAGGGAACCTGATGCTCTGAGAGAATAATGGGCGGCATAGTTTAAACTGGCTGCTCAGGGAAGGTTGCTCTGAACTCGCCATTTTGAGAATTGAGGAGTAAATGCCAGGCAAAGGCAGCAGCATGGACTGGCCCTGAGGCGGGAAGAGCCTGAGGCCTGAATTGATGGCAAGAGGCCAGTGTAGCCTTGAAAAGTGAGCTGGGTAAGCAATGCCAGAGGAGGTAGGTGGGAGCCAGGTCTAGTTGGTGAACTTCCTGCCAACTCAGAGAAGTACAGAGGTTTGGTGTTCAGGTTCCCTTCATAGCTGTGCAACCTTGGGACAACTTACTCAACCTCTGTTTTCTTCTCTGTAAAACGGGAAAAATAACAGTCCCCGCCTCATGTCTATGGAATGGTATGAGATGTTGAGTTGAAGATGTTGAATCTAAGGTGTTGGGCCCAGCAATGGTCTAAGCAGGGGAATATTAAAATAAGTTTGGGACATCAAGGCCCTACCTCCCCGCTCTGCAGCCCTCAGGAGGAAGGTGTGAGAAGCCCCACCTGGGGGTTAACCTCATTTCTGGAGGATGGTATGTAAACCTACTTCCTGATTTTTTTTTTTGGTATTGCCAATGGAACCCAGGGGCGCTTTACCACTCAGCTACATCCCCAGCCCTTTTAATTTCTATTTTGAGACAGAGTCTCACTAAGTTGCTGAGGCTGGCCTCAAACTTGTGATCCTTCTGCCTCTGAGCTACTGGATGACAGGCATGTGCCACTACACCTGGCACCTGCCTCCTCTTCTATCAGTGAGCACCCTGCCCTAGACTCAAGGTTGTCTCATTGACTTTAGATCTTTGTAAGTTCTCATTATGCAAAAGTGTGAATGAATGAAAGCCTGTTACCTGTCATACTGGATGAAGCTCACAAACAATCTTGAGCAAGGGAGTTAGACTCAAGAGTCCATACTGTATAATTCCATCCATTTCAAGTTCAAACCGGGTAAAATGAATCTATGCTGTTAGAATTTAGTTAGGCAGATATCCTCAGGGGACAAGGGACTCAGAGGGTCTGGGGAGGATTTCTGAGATATTATTCAGATATTGTTCAGATATTGTTCTCTTTCTCCATCTGTACTTGTTTCACTGTGGTGTTCATTTCATGTGTAAGTATCAAGATGTACATGTATATTTTCCAGTGTGTATGTCAATAGACTACTAATGAAGAACCTTCAGCTGCATTTCCTGTCATCATCTGTCCCCAAATCACATGTTTTTGATTCTTTTAGAGGCCTTTCCTTCTTTATCCTAGGAGGAAGAGACCCTCTGTAAACTTTGGGTTGGAACAGTGTGCCCTGGCTGGACCATCCTATGCTCAGCTGGGGTCCCGCCTGCCTTCACACCTCGCCTGGTTTCTGGCTCCCCATACTGCCTGCAGATGCTTGGCTGTGCTCACACTTTGGCACCAGCCTATTCAGGGTGCTGGAGGTTGTCTGCTCTTTCCAGGAGTGTTTGGAGAAATGCTGGCCTGCAGAACTTGGCTTCTCCCAGCCTTGGCATCTACCAGTAGGGTGGAGCGGGGGAATATTAAAGCAGGACTCTTACAGAGAAGCCCGTTCAGCCCCTCATTATATAGATGAGGTCAAGACCATGGCTTGTCTAAGGTCACACAGTGAAACTGTGACAGAACCAAGCTGGGGCCTGGTGATCTGACTTCTAGCTTAGGGTTCTAACCCTCATACCAGAAGGACTCACAAAACACAAAATCATTTTTTCTTTTAATGTCAATGCTTCTGGAGAGTGGGTGAGAGAATGAAGCAAGGTGGTCTTCTCTGTTTGACCTTGAGGGTAAAGATATGAGGGCCAGAAGTAGGAGGTGGAGCATTTGGGAAGGAACAATGTTTCCTAGTGACTGTTTCTCGGACCTCCACCTACACATCTACTGCATGCCTGAGGATATAAAGTAAATTAATTTAAGCATCATGCAACAATCAGAGATTCCTTTTTTCCTATTCTTCAATTACTTTCCTTCAGTTAATTTATTTATTTATATTATTATATTAATGTAAAATCATTAAATATTACCATTAAACTGGATCTCAACAAAAATTTAATTCAAATCCCCCATTTTATAGACAGGGAAAGTGAGGACCAGAGCAGGGAGGTGACTTGTCTAAAGTCACAGAGCAAGTCTAGGACATAGAACTCAAAGGCAGAACCTTCTCAACTGTACTGTGCTGGTTTAAACATATAAACAGACAAAAGCTAAAACTTAGCATCAGGCCTGGTGGTGCACTCCTATAGTTCCAGCTCTGAAGGCTGAGGCTAGAGGATGTCTAGAGTCCTAGAGTTTAGGGCCAGTTTTAGAAATGTAACAAGACCCCATCTCTCTAAAACAAGGAGACAATTTAAGATAATAAAAGATCAGCAGCATTAACCCAACAGATATTTTAATTTTTCTGTCTTCCCTTCTAATCTTTCTGAGGATATTTCTCATATCCGCACACCCTTCCTCCGTGTGTCCACTGGAAGCACATATGTTTGCACAGAGTTTGCATTCCCCTATGTGCTAAGCAGGTTGGGAAGACTGTGGGGAGCAGGACAGGAATGGCCCTGTCCCTGGGAGAGGCCAGGGATGAGATTAGACCTATCTCATGTTTGTTTATACTGGGCTGTCAACGCTTCGAAGGCAGGTCCACATCTGTTCTCCTATTTTGAGCATCATTTAGTACTGAGACAGAGGCCAGAGGTCCCAGAAACTTCTGACTTATCTTGTTCTTCCCTCACTCTTGGAAAAATTGTACTTTTCCCTTAAGGTCCAAATCAAATGCTATCTTCCCAACAGTGCCTGCCAGGAACCACCCTCCATTCCCTCCCACCCTCTTCTGGTGGATTTAATTTTCTTTTATTCTGGAACCCCATCTCTATTAAGTGCGAAAAAAATCATCAAACCTCATGTTACACAAAAGGGTTTATTTGGTCCTCTTCCCTGTTGGACTAGCAGTCCCTCTGGATTGGACTTCTGTGTTTTTCAGCTTTTATCCATCTGACCCTGCTACTGTGGTGTCTATCCCAGGCCTTTTATACCCAGCACCCAGGGACACCACAGTTCAACTGCGGAGCTATCTGGAATTTGCCTTAAGTTAACGATGAGCCAGAAAACCCGCCTTCCCATAATATGCTGACATCCATGAGCGTACAGGACATCTCAGGTACAAAGTAGGAAATGGAACATAAAAGTTACGTCCACATATCAGACACACACTGTTGTATTTAATTCTTATAACAACATCAGGTGAAGTGGTTATTCCCAATTTGCAGACGAAGAAACTTGGTCTCTAATATGTTAAGTAATTGACTCAAGAAACACAGACTTGCCTTCTCAAGGAGAAGTCAAGTGGGACATTCCACTCTGTGTGACCCAGCTAATCTCAAAATATGTCAGAAAAAAAAAAGCCAGAAACTTCTCTGGGCAGAGCCCTTTCATCCTGGCCCGGGATGTTGTACCCCCTCAGATCACATGCATGCTGGCATTTCCTGCTGTTGGAAAAGTAGAAACCACTCGAGTATGTGAGGAATCTGCTGTTCTCCTGTCAATCTGTGCTGAGCCCTTCCTGTCCTTCTGGAACAGCATAAGGCGGGTCCCATTCCCATGTGACAGATGAGGAGAATGAGGCTCAGAGAAGTTAAATAAGGTACTCATGGTCACACAGTCTGAAAAGGGAAGTCAGGATTCTCTCCTAGATCTGTGAAATTGGAATGCCTGTACTCTTTCTATGGGAATTCCACTATTTAATCAGAATCTATCTGGGAGATTCTTCAAAGGTCATCTGTTCTAGTAGCAGCCAGGGCTGGGGGGGCGGGGAGGTTGTGGTAGTTTTTTGTTTTTTATTTTTAACCAGTAAAGGGGACTCAGAGAAGAAAAGACAGAGCAATATATGCATCCTCTTCATGGGGCAGCAACTAGGACACCCCAAGCCACAAAATTCCCTTGGTAAGATTCCATCTTTCAGCCTCAATGGAGTTCTTTTACTTCTAAGCCTTCTAGTCACAGGACAGTGGCCCAGTTCAGGGTGGAAAGTGGTTAGAAACAGGGGAGGTAGGTGACAGGAGTTAGTAAGTAACAGCCCCCTCAACATCTAGAAGCCAGGAAATACCATCAATTCTGGTCCTGTCAACACCACACAGCAGGCTTCAGAGAGAGGGTCCTCACCTGGCTCAGAAGTCCTTTGTGGCCTCTGACCTGTGGAGTAAATCAAAACATAGGCCTCCTAAAGGATAAAGGGATTGTGAGTGCAAAATACCACAGTTCAGCACAGAGGCCTCTTGTCCCTCAAGCCATAGGCTTGAAAACTTCCAGGGCCTGGCACAGACTCACTTGGAGTTAGTGGTAAGGAAGCTTCCTGGACCATAGCTGCACCCTGGACAAGCCAGTGCTTTCCAAAAGGTTAGTGGGTGTGTGGATGTGTGAGTACATGCACAACTGTACTCTAGGTCATTATGGCAGTCAACAATAAATATTCTCAGGCACCCATCATATGTTGGGCAACAAGATGGATAGAGGAGACTTAGGAATCAGGCATTGCCCCATAAGACCTTAAAGCTCAGTGCAGTCCCAGGGGTGTTCTCCTCCAAAGATGAAATGAGCAGAGGGACTAGACTATGTGCTAATGGAGTGACTCCCAAAATATGTGCCAGGAATTCTAAGGAGGAAGCCATCACTCTGGGTGGGACAGCTCCTCATAGTCTAATGTGGGAGACTGCAGTAATCTCTTTGAGTAAGGGCTCTGCCAGGACTTGGGCCAGAGGCCTGGGCTTGGGTAAGAGGGCAGGAGGAGAGGGTGAAGGGATGGAGCTGTGGAGAGGACAAACTGCAGAGGGTCCTGGATGACAGAAGCTGTGGATGAGGGAGGGAGGCGCTTTCATCACCCATTGTTAGGAAGACAAAGCACAAAGCCACTCAAACAAAGTGGTTGCATTGCACATGCTTCAGTCAGAAAGCAGCTCAGCACCCAGTGCAAATCCCTGACCCTGAGGGTGGGTCTCATTGAGCTCTGTCTACAGTAGGAAAACTGTAAGGACTGGGGAAGGTGTTGTGTGGGGGTGACTGAAACCATTATCTCCCCACCATCTGCTGGATATCCTTTCTCTTCTACTTATTTGTTACCAGTGTGTAAATTTTGTGTTGTGGTTTTTGACTCATGTTATTGATTTATTTATATCTTCCCATGCATTGAGAATTCATATACTCAAAAGTATTTTGTTTTGAAATAATTTCTGATGTAATAGGAAAGTTATGAGAATAACAGAACTCCCATGTACCTTTGACCTAGATATATGAATTTTAACATCTGTTTGTCTCCTCTCTTTCTCTCTCTTCCTTTCTTCCTTTTCCCTTCTTCTCTCTCCCTGCCTTCTTTTTTTTCTATGAGTCAGGCTCTGTTTGTATCTCCCTGTCTCTCTGACCCATTTGAGGGTAGGTTGCAGACATACCGCCTCTTCATCCCATAATATTTCACTATGTATCTTGAGGGCGTGGACATTCTCTTTCATCACGACAGTATAGGATCATATGTGGCATCTTGTTGTCACATCTCTTTAGTCTCCTTTAAACTTTAAGCTGGAATTATTCCTTAGACTTTTTTCCCCCCCGCTTTCATGATGTTGGTATTTTTTAAGAATATTGACCATGGGTCTGGGGATGTGGCTCAAGCAGTAGCATACTCACCTGGCATGTATGGGGAGCTGGGTTCGATCCTCAGCACCAAATAAAATAAAGTTGTTGTGTCCACCGAAAACTAAAAAATAAATATTAACAAATTCTCTAAAAAAAAAAAGAATATTGGCCTTTAAAAAAAATACTTTTTTAGGGGCTGGAGTTGTAGCTCTGCGGTAGAATGCTCACCTAGCACATGGGAGGCCTGGGGTTCGATCCTCAGCACCACATAAAAAATAAATTAATAAAAAAATAAAATAAAATACTTTTTAAAGTTGTAGATGAACACAATATCTTTACTTTATTTATTTTTATGAGGATCTAACCTAGTGCCTCCAATATGCTAGGCAAGCACCCTACCACTAAGCCACAACCCCAGCCCAAGAATACTGACCTTTTTAAAAATAAATACAACCCATAGACTTTTGTTAACATCATAATATTGTACTACATAAGCATTCCCAATTTATTTAACTTTCCCCTGTTGTTTTTCATTGCTAAAAATAATAGTATTTCTGTGAACACGTTTGTTTAATTTCCTCTCTGCGTTATTTTCTGTTGGGCATACTCCCAGAGGTGGCATTCCAGGGCAAAGGTTGTGACTGATTTGCTTCATGGTTGAAACTAGAAATACTGAATCAGTTTACGTTGTCACCAGCACGTACTTATTTCCTCATGGCTTTGCCGACACTCTGTCATTGTTTTTGTGTATTTTGGGTGGGTTTTATAAAGATACAGTAATATTTTTATTATAGGGAAATTTGAAGAGCTTGAAGTCTTCTGTACTTTCCCCTTCATTCAAACCTTATTCCTTAAGCTTCTTTATTGTTTTTTTATGGTGTTTGTGTTTCGTTTGCATTCGTTATATTTTCATGGATAATTTTAAGTTTTGATAGCAATAGGGTAGGTAATCACCATTTTTTAAGTGACGAAAGAGAAGCTTGGGGATTCTCCCTGACCCAGGCCTAGGCACGGAGTTCTTCCCTATAGAATGACAGCATTTCTTCCTCTCACCAGAAATAGATGGAATGCATGGTCCTCGGGCCTCCGGAACTCCCTAAGGAATCTGCTTCTTTGTCTCTGCTTTTAGAAGCCAGCTGGGAGGGTCCTATTGGGCAGCTTTCTGGGAAAGTGCTACTGGGAGAGGGGTGCTTGGGGTAGGTGTGATTTTGAGAGGACCCAGGAGTGAGCTCTTATTCTCCTCCTTGCTGAGGAGACCAGAGTGAGGACTCTGAAGCTCCCATCTTCTCAGCTCTAGCAAAGCACCCAGGGCTTTGTGATACAGGTAGGAAGCCCTGTGAGACCCTGCAGCTTCCAGCACCTTCCACAGAGGGAACAGCTGTGGCCTCGAATCTCTCTTCTGATTGCCTCCTCCCAAAGCAGCTTTTGAACCCAAGACCTTTACCTTTCAAATGCTCTTACATTGTCTAGTTCAGTGACGGAAAACCATAGCCCTACAGACAAATGTGGTCTACCATCTGGTAGTCCTGACCTAGAGATGCAGATGGTTTTATGGATGAACATTTCCAATCAATTTGATAGTAGGGAACTTTAGACCCAAATTAAACAAAATACTACTCCTCTTCCCTGTTTCCATTCTTCTCATTGGAATACTTATAATACAACAAAAACAAAAACAAACAACCTTATTTATTTATTTAAATATTTTTTAATTATAGATGGGCATGAATACCTTTATTTTACTTATTTATTTATCTTTTTGTGGTGCTGAGGATCAAACCCAGTGCCTCACACATGCTAGACGAGTATGCTCCCACTGAGCCACAACCCCAGCCCTCATTTATTTATTTTTTTAAATTTTTATTTTTTAAAAAATAATTTTTTAGTTGTTGATTTATTTTATTTTATTTGTTTGTATATGGTGCTGAGAATCAAGCCCTGTTCCTCATGCATGCTAGGCAAGCGCTCTACCACTGAGCCACAACCCCAGCTCCCTCCCATTTATTATGACTATGTTTTGGATTTTATCAATTAAAAGCCTGTAGAAGTTTTGTTTTCTCCTTTGTTATCTAAGTACCTACCTGATACCTTAGATTTTGCTTCCTGGCTCTCAGTACCTCAAGTATTTACCATCTGATGCATTGTGCACCTGCTCCTGATCTCCTCCACTAGGGGAACTTTTTGAAACTGAGACTACTAAGGGGTGGCAGCCTTGGGAAAGTGGGAGGAAGGAATCAGGAGAGGCCCCCTGCCCCATTCACCACCCATGAGGAACCTCCAGGGACTCAGGGTTATGGAAAGCCTCATTTCAGAACCACTGCCCACCTTGATGAATCCCACCCTCTCCAGAGAGTGACTAGGAAGAGGGGCGAAGAGCGAAGAGCCTTCTCTAACCCTGGCCCTGCACTAGGCACTGGGGTACATTACATGATCCAATCTTCCCGCAGCCCTATGGGGTGGTATATTTCCCATTTTATAAATGAGGAAGCTGAATGCGGGTGTCAGAGTCAGGAATTAAACTCATAACTCCTGACTTCTGTCCAGTGACCTCTTTGAGGTACCAAATTGCCTAGGATTCTCTTTTTCCCAGGGACCCTCGGGTCCCCTCCAGAGAATACGGAGGAGGGTGATAATATTGCTTAGCCTTCTTGGTGGTTTAATGGAAGCTGCTCAGAGTCAATTGTCCAGTGTCTAATCATTTCCAGGGCTGGCTCACCCTCGACTGCTTGCTGCCGGCATCTAACCTAAGGCTGGAACCCTAATCTTGAATCCTGAGCTCTCTGCCCTTGGTGACCTGGGCAAAGGGCCTGGAGAGAGATGAGACGTTCTTCTCTCCTTGGGATGAGGTTTGTTTAGCACCCAGGGGCAGGGTCCCTTCATAGAGAGGAGGATGGCCTGTGAAGGAGCTGCCGTGTGGCCCTTTTGGGATGGCGAAGTATTTCTACTCGCTTCCGATTTGGAGGGGTCTGGTTGAGAAAAGGAGATGGTGCGGGAGAGAGAAGGGCAGCAGAGACGGGGAGGACATCCCAGTGTAGGCCAAAGACCCAGTTCTTGCCCAGCCTGGTAGTGACTGTTCTGGGCCCTGGAATCACCAGGTCCAACTCTGGCTCAGCCACTGTGAGCTGTTCAACACAGGCAGCTTTGCTCTCTCGAGCTCTGTTTCTTCATCCTAAGATGTTGCTATCTCATAGGGTTGCTGAAATTCCACAGAATCTAAGTCCCTTTGTGTTTTCCGGTCTTGGGGTCCAAATAGAAATGAGGAACATTTTATTCCAGGGCAACACGACGTCCTATTTCCCAGCCTAGCCTTCTGGAGACTCCCCAGGGAAAGCTTACATCTTTCTTCATGCTCCAGCCCCTTCCTCCTTTGAGAAAGGCTATGCCCCCTCCCTAATCCCAGAGACCCAGGCCTCTGTCTGAGTCTGTCCCTTGCCACTGACATTGGCTGCAGGGTAAACTGAGTTTCATGTAAGGTTTGAAGGCGATGAGAATTTCTGCATGGAAAAGAACACGGCTTAATATTGAGTAAGAGACACCTCTGCTCCTGCGACTGGTGACCTCTGCCACGATTCTGGGGTCTTCCAGGACCCTATTTGAGGCCTCAAATCTGCTATCATACTTTATAATTTACTGCTCAAGGGAGTCACCCCTTTTCTTCCACATGTAGTCATGAAACTCCATGTTGTTAACCACCTCTCCCTGAGTAGATGCTGGGCTTCTCTTTCACAGAACCAAAGGTGCTTTGAAGTTTTTCCCAAACAGAAAGGCATCTCTGACCCACACAGTTGGATCTTCTGCCTCCTTTAGCAAGTGGTAACAGCTTTGAGCAGCTTTCAAAATAGCAAGCTTGCCACAGAAGTAAAGGGCATGACCTGGCATGAGGGGAAGAGCCCAGCAAATGGCCAGATATTTATGCCCTTGGCTTAGAGGTCCAGTGGTCAGTTGTTTTGAAGAGCTGAATTAAGCAGCTTCTCCTCTGTTACCTCATTTGGTCTTTTTTTTTTTTTTTTTTTTGAGAGAGAGAGAGAGAGAAAGAGAGAGAGAGAGAGAGAGAGAGAGAGAGAGAGAGAGAGGGAGGATTTTAATATTTATTTTTTTTAGTTTTCGGCAGACACAACATCTTTGTTTGTATGTGGTGCTGAGGATCGAACCCTGGCGGCACGCATGCCAGGTGAGCGCGCTACCACTTGAGCCACATCCCCAGCCCCAACCTCATTTGGTCTTGAGAGTCCCCATGTGGGGCAGGCAGGCGGGCAGATGGGAAATCATTGTCCCCATGTTACTGAGAAGAAAACAGAGGCACAAAGACCCAGTTCTTGCCCTCAAGAGCAAGAGGCCATATGGAGTGGAGATAAGTTTCATAAATATAGTTCCAAGCAGCAATGTCAATATGATTTCTTAAAGAAAGAGATTTTATAACCCACCTGCTAACCCTGCAGCATTTCTAGAGTTTAGGTCATGAAATTCTTCCTGTCTCCTCTGACTTCTCTCTGGAGTCCACACATGCATCTGAGAATATATCAACTCCCTGACAGTTAGGAAGCTCTGCCAGGCCCTGGCTAAATGAACCTGGCTCACCCACCCTCTTGTGCAGTTCTCAGTGCTGCTCTTCAGGCCACCTCTGTGGGGCAGTTGAACCACCCCTATCTAGCACATGGTCAAGAACTTGGCCCTCAAGCCCAAGGGTCAAACCTGGGAATGAATCCCAGCTTTACTACTAATTGACTGGGTGACCTTGGGCAAGTTATTTCACCTCACTTAGCCTTGGTTTTCTCATCTGTGAAATGGGGAATATACCCTGTACCTAATCAGGCCAGGATTTGAGCTGAGATTTCTCCTGACTCTAGAGAACTGATGAAGTTACAGCTGAAACATGCAGCACAGTGGTTGTCATCACAGGCATATACCTCAGAATCACAGAGGAGGGTTCAAACAAATAACGAACGTGCATGCCAATTGGTCAATTCTTCAGAAAGGAACTTGAGACACATAGTAGGCTCTCAGAGTTGTTAGCTTATTCCTTTCTTTCTTTGATTAAAAAAGTCTTGTTATTATCCTCTGTCCTTGCCTTTACTCACAATAGACCCCTCCTTAGACCTGTGCATGTGTATGTGCATGTGTGTGTACCACACTCAGAATTTCTTTCTTGCTAATACTCTCTTTGTCCTTACACCCATAGCACCCTGCTCTGCGAGTGAAGCTGGACTGGTCCATGCATAAGTGGTCCCTCATTGAGAGAGGGTGTCTCCTGACCCAAGAGAGACTCATTCATTGGCTACTTGATATCCTAGGAGGTGGCTGGGCTCAGAAAGCTTTGCCCATTAGGGGCCTTGATAATTAACTAAAGTCAATTAAGTGACCTCTCTCTGGGACTTGATGCAGAGTATGAAAAGGAATGAAGGAGCCACTGAAGATGGAGTGGACTTCATAAGCCAGTTCCTTATGGCTTATTTCCCATTCTTTTTTTTTTTTTTAACAAAACATTTATTTATTTATTTAATTTCTTACATCATGACAATAGTGGAATGCATTACAATCATAATTATCCATTCACAACACCATTTTTCGTAATTACTTCCCATTCTTGTGCATGTCCTTCCCAGTGGCCACCTTTCTCTCAAAGATCCACCATAGCTTGCTTTCTCTGTGCTCAGCTAGATGTCATCTGTGCACTGAGCCCTACTCAAGTTTTGCTTCCTATAGCAGGCAGGGCTGGGTGCCCCTATTCTATGTCCCAAAGCACAGGTGGATACCCCTGTTGTCAACAGTGTCTCATTAAGTTGCATAGCACCTCGATTTTGCTGAGGCTGGCCTTGAAGTTGTGATCCTCTTACCTCAGCCTCCCAAGCCACCGAAATTACAGGTGTGCACCACTGCACCTGGGTATCATTCTGTATTTATTTCCTAGTGTCTTCCTCAGAGGTGGGCACATAATAGGTACACAATAAATGTGCACATGAGTTATGGTTTCATTTGGCTCCCAGGATCTCTATTCTGCCTTTGCCACTGTGGTTTTTGTCGAGTTTCTTCTCTCTGGTCTTTAGGCCCTCTTTTGGTATAACAAAGAGGCTGAGCTAATGATCCCCTTAATTCTAAAATTCCATGATTCTATGAAATACCTATCAAGCACATGTTGAGTAGAAGATTCTTCAATGGACACTAAGGGGAGAGGAGTGAATGCAAAGATATAGTTTGTGTCTTCTAGGAGCTTACAGTATGGCTATAGATGGAAACAAAACAAAACAAAAATCCATGGAAATGTCAGGCTCAACAGCAATTCAAAAACTGTCAGAACATCATATAGCCAGAACATCCAGATAATATATGTGCTATGGTTCAGAACAGGGAGCTACCTTGGTGGCCTGGCCTAGCCAGAGAAGGCTTTGGGAAGTAGAAGCTAAGTGGAGCATTGAAGGATGGATGGAATTTGGAATAGGCCAAGCAAGGAGAATGGACATTTCAGGCATAGATGGACTTGAGCCTTCCAAATGGACCAGAAAAGACTGACAAGTGGATGATGGTAGGGAAATAGTGGATGAGCCCAGAGTAGCAAGCAGAGCATGAGAAAACAGCTAAGCTAGCCAGGAAAGTTTTGTTTTGTGGTCCTGGAGGTCAAACCCAGGGATTTGCACAAGCTAGGCAGCATTCTAGAACTGAGCTACATCCCCAGCTCTTTTTAAAACTTTTATTTTAAGATAGGGTCTCATTAAGTTGCCTAAGTTGGCCTTGAACTTGAGATCCTTCTGTCTCAGCCTCCTGAGTAGCTGTAATTACAGGTGTATGCCACTATAATTAACATCATTAAAAGTTTTAATAGTATTGGAAGCAGGTGCAATGGCACATGTCTGTAATCTATCTACTCAAGAGGCTAAAGCAGGAGGATTACAAGTTCAAGGCCAGCCTGTCTTAAAATAAAAATAAAAAGGACTGGGGATGTAGGTAAAATGATTGCCTAGCAAGGACAAGGCCCTGGGTTTAATCCCCAGTGCTGCAAAAATAAGTTTTAAATAAATTGGTCATAGGAAGAGGGTGAGGAGGACATAGATGGGACTATGGATGATTTAATTTTTTCATTTATAATTTTCTGTATAAGTGAATCTCTTCTAAATTTACATTATTTAGAATGCATTCCTTGTGTGACTTGGAACACATAAATTGCTTCTTAAAAGTATTTTATGCCTAGGAGTTTGGACCTTCTACTGATTTTGAGCTGGAATGTCAGGAAGAAAGGTTAATGGGATTGGATGGAGAAAGGGAAAGGGAACCAGCCAGCCAAGAAAAAATTGCTGTAGAGAACATGAGGTGCCGCGGACCTGGAAGCTCTTCAAGGACGAGGTGGAGGCATCTCTGTCATGTAGCTTTATCACAGGAGGAAAAGGCTCAGGAATCCCTTGCTGAGGACCAGCAAGTTAGGATGACAGCATCTAAAGGAAGGTGAAGAGATAACCAGGCCCAATGGCACACGCCTGTAATCCCAGTGGCTTGGGAGTCTGAGGCAGGAGAATCATGAGTTCAAAGCCAGCCTCTGCAAACTAGCAAGGCCTTAAAGCAACTTAGCGAGACCCTGTCTCTAAATAAAAATACAAAAAAGGACTAGGGATGTGGTTCAGTGGTTAAGCACCTCTGATTTCAAAAAAAGACAGAGAATGAAGTGGGGAGGCTTGCACATCTGTGCCTAAAAGTGAAATTCCCATTTATTTGCCAGTTAAATTCTGGATACCCCAAAGGGTTTAGAAAGAATTGTTATCATCTTAGAAGTAGGACTGATACCATCATCTAGCTCATTCAGAGCTCTTTAGGATAACTTCTAGATTTTAAGGAGCACCTTCTCCACAGGAGAATTCACCAGGCACAAATCCTTTCTAGGGCATTGGAAAAAGTGACTTGACTTTCAAAAAGTCCACTTTTTGGGCTCTGTCTCACTAAGTGTTTCCTTTTACTTACTTATGATACCAGTTACATAATTATGAAACAACAAGAACCCCCACCCCCTCGCTGCCAACAAACTTACCTGTCGGGTGAATGGAGTACACTTGTAGCTCAAGCCCTAACTCCAGCTAATGCTGCCTTTAGAAAACTATCTAAGACTATCGAGTTTGGGAAACCTTCTCCAAATGCTTAGTGCAAAGGTTGTGTGTGTGTGTGTGTGTGTGTGTGTGTGTGTGTGCACGGGCACACTTTATTTTTGCTTTTGGTATTAGGAATTGAAATTAGGGGCACTTTACCACCAAGCTATATCCCTAGCTCTTGTTATTTTTTTATTTTGAAGAAGGGTCTTTCTTGCTGAGTTGCAAGGCTGGCCTTGTGATCCTTCTGCCTCAGCCTCCTGAGTTACTGAGATTAAAGGGGTGCACATTTGCCGTTGGCTCACCTTATGCTGTGAAAAACATGACCATTAATTGGGAAAAGAACTTGAACTGTTACTAGTTGCAGGGGTGCTCATTTAGTGATAATAGTTGTACATTTATTTGTGCCTCTCTACAAGATTGCCCATTAGCCAGCACCTAATGTATAACATTGTTGATTGGTTGACCCTTGTTAACATTAATTGGATAATCCTTCTAAGATTGTACTCTATGCCTACTTTATATGTTTCTGATATTTTTACTTTCCTTTTTTTTTTTTTTTTTTTGTCAACTTAGCTTCCTCTCTGGAGGATAATGCCTATACCATGTCTTCCCTATACAATGTCTGAGACAGAGTCAGGAATAATTGGCTCATAGATTAAATTGAAGAATGTGGCTAACTTAATCTCATTACTTTGCCCACTCTACCATGCAACCATTTCTATGCTATCCGCTCTTTGTGTGTGTGTGTGTATGGTGCTGGGGATTCTAACTACTCTTTTTATGAAATATTCTTTTCCTCCTTCCAAACACCTTCTCTCTTATTACCCTTTCTGACTTCTTTACATAATTCTTACCAGGCCTCCAGTCCAGTGAAAATACTTCCTTTCCCTCTGAGGACTTTCCATGAATTCTTCTTCCCAGTCCCATTCATCTCTCTAGCTTTGAGCATCTATAGCCTTTAGAGTCTGAGCCTCATACATAATTGCTCTGACATGGAAATTTTTCAAGATGTTCATTCTGGATGTCAAGCCAGACTGTGAGCCTCTTGAGCACAGGTCCAGGTTTTATCTTTGAAGTTCCTAGCACCTCTAGCATATGGCCAGATCCACATTCAACAAACATGGGGTCTTGTGTAGTCATAAACTGTCCTCAGCCAGTACTGAGCCCACAAGGGTTCTGAGTTTGCATCTGCAAGCCCAGGAGAAGGTAGAAATGCAGCAGCAGTGTTTTCATCAAGACCCGGCTCACATGACCTTCTTTGTTTTCTTGCCTGGAGGGGGCAGGGCAGAGAAACTGGTCAAGTGTGCAGAATTGTTTGACACCCATTGACTGAATAGAATGCTCACTTGTGTTCTTTCTTATGTGTCAGGATAAGCCCACATTACAACATCTTCTTGCATGGTATGAGCCTGGGGGCTCCTGATCTGCTTCTGCTTCTCCAAGAAGTGACTGAGCTTGGTTCTTTGAAATTAGTTGGTAGACCTATTCCCAGATAGAGAAGGTGTCAGGACCTCCCTTTGTGGGCAGGGCCTCCTCCTTAACTGAGGAGGAAGATGAAGAGAAGTTCTATTGCCAAGGAGCTTCCAGATAAGACTTGTGGCTTTCTTGGGTTATCCAAGAATTGGAAGAGTAGAAAGATGCATCTTTGGCATCTGGATCATCAGAAATAGACTTGGAGTGAAGAACTTGATTTAGGTCTCACTTTGGCCACCTTCTTTATGTGTCAGGTGTGGTATTTTGGTGGTAGAATTGGGACGTCAATGCAAGACTCCTCACTTTGGGTTTTTCAGTCTTTTCACTAATCCCAGAAACACTATAGACATTTGATATCATACCAAATCTTCTATTCATCCTTTTGACTTGTTCCTTTTGGTACCCAGGTTGCTTGGAATGGAGACTTTATTCCAGAGGACTACTGTCCATGGGCTACCCCAAAACATGATTCTCCTGTATTTTCTCTCTATGGGTGCTTTCCTCTAAGCCTCAGACTTTCTTGGGTTATCCAGTGGATGTGTCTCTTTTGGCAACTACACATCCTTCCCAGAAGAGGCAGGCGAAGTGATGTTACTTTGGTGAAGCTAGAAATACCTCCCCATAGTTAGTACTTAATAAAAATTTGTGATATCAATAATTTCCAGCAAGAGAACTGATGATGCCATGGTATCCCCTTAATCATTAAGAGACCAGGCCTCTGGTCTTAGCAGATGCAAACTCAGAGCCCTCGTGGGCTCAGCACTAGCTGAAGACAGCATATGACTACATGAGCTGTTTTCACCTTTAGGTGAAATTGACCCTCTCAGAGCAGCCTCTGCCCGATTTCCCATCCTGATGAGATAGGTTCTGTTTCCCACAGCCTTCTCTGCTATTTCTCTATGTTGATCTGTTCAGTGAGAGAGTGTGAGAGTGTTGATGTGGAAGCAAAGGGATCCTGACTTCAGTTATGGAACTGCATGTGTTTAGACAGATCCTTTTCCCAAGCAGAGCCTCAGTTTCTCCATTTCTTAAGTACCTTTTAGCCTAGCATCCTAAACTCCTGCAACTTCACAATTGTGTTGAAGCATCCCAGCTGGGCCAGAGACCCAGCTGTTCAGTTAGGGCCCAAATCACTCACCTAGTGCTATGGCCTGTGGCACAGTAAAGCCTTCAGGTGCCACTGAGACTGCTGCTGCTGCTGAGATTAGACAAGGCGACTTGGCACCATATCTGTGACCAGTGCCTGTTTTAGCAACATGGCTAGTAAATATTGACTCTGGCATGAAAATGGAAAGCAGAGATGACTATGTTAACTCACTCAAAGGGTAGAAGTTCACCAATCTATGATAAGACAAGATGTAGTTATGCAATGTATAGGTTTTTCTGTTAACAAATAAGTTGTGTA
Organism: Callospermophilus lateralis; assembly: GCF_048772815.1. Lineage (NCBI taxonomy): Eukaryota > Metazoa > Chordata > Mammalia > Rodentia > Sciuridae > Callospermophilus > Callospermophilus lateralis. The sequence goes on along the minus strand of NC_135307.1, from coordinate 107,976,688 downwards.
GCGGTGGGAAGAATGGAAAACAGGACAGGGAAATCTTCCATGCACAATCAACAGCTGTCTGCACTGCTGGTTCTCTTACTCATTTGTTTGTTTTAAAATAAATGTCATAGGAAAAAAAAAGAATATACAAGGCTAGAAAGAAATATACTAAAACTCTCCCTGTGGCAGTCTCTAGCCTTGGTGAAATTACAGTGGATTTGTTTCTTTCATATACTTTTTTTTTTCCTGTCTTCTATGCTGTCTGTAATGTTATATGACTTTTATAATCCAAAAGGGCAAAGTGTTAGAAATAAAATAATTGTATTCGAAGAGTCTGAAGGAACTTTGAGAATCATTCAAGTACCTTCAACCTGTGTTATTTTGCCTGTGGTACCTATAATACCGTAGCTTTCAAAAGAAAAGACCATATAAGAGAAGCTACTCTTCTGAATAAACCTGATCTCAGTGTGTTTACTTATTGATTTATAGCTATAAAGCAGAATGTGGTGGGAAAAATTCCAATCATTTAAGATCTCAAGAGTATTTTTTTTTTTTTTTCTAAGTCAACAGACACTTAACGAGTGCTCTCTGGTTGCCAGCCCTGTGCTCCACAGCAGCAAGGCCCCTCTTACCCAGAACTGGGCAGGATTGAGGACAGGGCATGCTGGGAAGTGGTTATATGGGAGCTGGAGGTGGCAGAAAGGACTAGGCCTTAGAATGTGGAGCTCTGGGTGTGGGTTAGGGGTGGGGGCGGCACCAAAATAATAATTACCACTGATTAAGCACCAACCATATACCAGGAGCCTTCTACATATTGTTACTAACCTCATAAAACTTTGGGGGATGGGCATTAACTTTTAAGGATGAGAAAGCAAGGGCCACGGCAGTCACTTCTCCAAACCTGTGTCTCTCAAGCAGTTGAGGGTTTTGCAGTGGAGAACAGAAACCTTTGAAGGGAGCCTGAGCTAACAAACAAGTGTGTGCAGTCCCTGTCCAGGACAGAGGGCCTTTGGAGGGAGAGGCACCCCCAAATGTAAAACACAGACCTGCTGGAGGTAGGATCCTGCTGTGTCCACCTTGAACCTAGGACTGGGTGTGCCTGTCCTCCTTAGCCTTGGGAAAACCCAGTGGGGGCCAATTGGCCTAGGCTAGGAGGCCATGAGAACCACAAACTTACTGCTTGTGATGGGGGAGGTTATTTGCTGGGAATCAGGGAGTTAGAGAAAGGGGCTGCTGCATCAAGGCCTGTGGGAGAGAAGAAGTTGGTTTTCTGTCCTTCTTTGTACCTGGTTGTTTAAAACAAACAGTAAAAAGAGGTCTTTTTTTTTTTTTTTTTTTGAATATTTTTTAGTTGTCAATAGACGTTTATTTTATTTATTTACATGTGGTGCTGAGAATCAAACCCAGTGCCTCACACAGGCTTGGCAAGTGCTCTACCGCTGAGCTACAAACCCAGCCCTAAAAAGGGTCTTAAGTTTATTTTGCTTTTTAGCTGGATTATTAAAGCTAATTTCTGAGTTTGAGGCAGCAGTTGCATCTTGGGGCTAGCCCTTGGGAACTTTCCACCTGTGCTGAAAACCTCTTTACCTGCAAACTGTGACTTGTGAATGCTTGTGTCTGCAGCAGCAGGGGAAGGGCCTGCTCTCCGAGAACTGATATTTCCGAGTTGAGTTTCATCACTTACTGTTGGTTTCCACTGATTTTATCTTCTTAGGAGAAAGGATGTGTGTTTCACGGAAAGGGGTTGCATTTGGTGTGTGGTGTTTTTAAAAACTTTTTTTTTTTTTTAAGCAGCTGAGTGGACTGACGCCCAGCAGCACCCATTATGAAAATGGCTTGTCTTGTGGTCAGCATATTTTTGAGTTGTGGCTAGCATGATTTAGGTTTCCTGGCAAAGCCATGTAGGATTTAGTAATTTGATGGTGAAGTTCTCAAAGTTACAAAAATGGAAAGGAGCTGTGGCATATGTGCTCTCCTGCTTTGGGACCAAGGAGTCTGTGTTCCTCTGACACATTCATGTGTCTGGTTTTTCAATCTGAAGTCATCATTGCAAAAACCGCCTGCATTTGTGTAGAACATTATAGTTGACATATTCACATTCATTATCTCATTTGATTCTCGTGGCTACATTTCCAGATAAGCAGGAGTAACTGACTCTCTTTTACAAAAAAGAAGACTGAGGTTTGGAAAGATTAAGTGACCGGGTCACACAGCTAGGCAGCATCAGAGTTGAGGTAAGGAAAGGCAGGGAGGTTTACTCCCAGTTTAAGGTGTGGGCCTGTGCAGGTCTGGAATGCAGGCTTTCTGGGTATAGGGAGGTGTGAGCACCTTGAGATCTCATTGTGGCTGTCCTATGCCCAGCAGGGCCACCTTGGGGTGGGCCTCAGCGTGGTGCTTTGCCCTCTTCTAGGTCTTCTGTAAAGCTGGTATCTCTGTTTGGTCTTCACATCTGTCCTGTGAGACTATGGGGAAAGTAGATGCTTATTAGCCCTCATCTTGTAGAAAAGGACAATGACATTTTGAGAGCACCATTGCTCACTGAGCACCATTTATTCATTATTCACAAATCAAATATGTATTAGGTGTTTATTGGAGGCATCTAGGGGACTGAGGTCACAACTAGTGACTGGGGAAGAAGGACCTGAAGGCAAGTAAGAGGGAACACAGTAGGTTCTCAATAATTCTCTGCTAAATGAGAGATCCTAAGGCTATCCCCAGGTATCCACCACAGCAATGAGGGCAAGGTGGGCTTAGGCCAGTGTTCCAGAAAACTTCATTATGATGTAAATAGTGGTGATGACAATTGCCACCACTTATGGCACACCTGCAGCATAGAAGACTATATGCCACAGAAAGCCTGATATCACAGAAAGCCTGTGGGGCAGCAGTTGTTTCCCCCCACTTTACAGATGAGGATGCTGAGGCGCAGAGAGGTCAAATCACTCATATCCTAAGTCACCCCGGGTTTAAAATCCAGGTTTTTAAACTCCAAAGTCAGAATACTTTCCATGGAACTACACTGCCTCTCTGCAATGACGGGCTCTGAGAATGCTTTGTGGAGAAAGCTAGTGACAGTTTATTTTGGGAAACTCATGGATAAAGAAGATCAGGTGTGGAGGAGGCTCAGGTGTGTGGACAGGACCATGGCTCTGGGCAAGAATCTGTGATGTGCTGTACACTCCGTTGGTAGCAGCTGGTACCTGAAAGTGTGTCACCAGTATGCTGTTCATGACTCTTGCAGCCAGCTGGCCTGACGTGCTCAGAAGCCAGATCTACCTGGCCTCTGTGAGCCCTGTATAGCAGAGGCTGCCTGTCCCTTGAACATATCCCTGAACTCCCAGCCTGCTTCCCTGCTCCCCCTTTCCCTGCTATATTTGTTTCCTGGGGCTGTCATAAAAATGACCACAAAGTGGGTGACTTAAAACAACAGACCTCTCATAGTTGTAGAGGTCAGAAGTTCCAAATCAAGGAATTGGTGGGGTTGGTTCCTTGTGTAGACCTGAGGGAGAAGCCATTCCATGCTTTTACTAGCTTCTGGTACTTGCTGGTAATTCTTGGTGTGATGGTTTGTAGATACCGCAATCTAGACTCTGCTTCTGTCTTCAGATTGCTTTCTCCTTTTGTGTCTCTATGAATCCTCCTTTTCTGTCTCACTCTTATAAGAACTCCTATTGCTGGATTTAGGGCCCACCTGGGTAATCCAGACAAGCTCATCTCGAGAGCCTTAAGTTAATTACATATCCCAAGACTCTCTTTTTTTTTTTTTTCCAAATAAGGTAAAATTCACATGTTCTGGGGGTTAGGACATGGACATATCTTTTGGGGAGCCACTGTTCTGCCCACTATACCTGTCCCTGTTTCCTCTTGGAGCTGCCTAAGACCTTTGGGGTCAATACACTCACTACAGACTGGGCACCATGCCCACAGCAACAGTCTGCTCTGCCCCTAGAAGCATCTTGGGGCCTTATGATCAAATGGGTCTTGGCTCCCTATAGACCAGCAATGGGAGAACCTTGTATAATGAGCTCACAGAGCGCTGGAATTAACTGCTCTTGAACTCCAGAATAGTAATTACCACCGGGAACATGCTGCCCTTTTCCTGTGTGGCAAAGACAGGCAAGAGGGTGTCTTTGGCCTTGCAGGGCCCCATGGGTCAGTCAGGCTGTTTGTTCTCCTGCCAGACTGCAGCTGGCACAGATCCCTGAACACACAGTACCCTTTCCTGGTGCCTTACCCTTATTACCCACGCTGCAAAAGTCTGCTCCTCCCTTCTGTCTAGACCACCCATCCTTTCTTGTCCACCTCCTTTTAGGGCTCTCCCTTACTGCATGCCTCTTGGTTATCTACAGTATCCATCTCTGACTTCTCTCTCCTCCCTCAACTGTGGCGCATCGTATATTTACTTAATAGTATTAAGCTATCTGAGGGACCATGTCTTGTTTTTCCAATGGAATGTAGGTTCCCCCTGTGGTACCCTGCCCATGGTCTTTGGTAAATAACCATAGATGCCTCCTTGGCTGCTTATCTTGTAGAGAAAAGTGTTTGGTCTGATCCACTCTCTGTTCCTAAGTTGTCGGGTGACTTTGAACAAGTCACCAGCTTTCTGAGATTTTATTTCTTCCTCTGGAAAACCAGTGTTAGACTATTAGGTACTCTTAAAGGTCCCTTTCTGGTTGAACATTTGTGATTATCCCAACAGTGATTAGGTCCCTGAAGGCTGCCTGATAACAGCAGGATCTGGACCAACTTGAATGTTCAACTGTGACCAAGGTAGGAAGGGACAAAGATACTCATTCCTCAACCCCTGGCCCCAGCAGCGCTGCCTGCACAGGTAGTGTGTTCCTAAACAGCACACTGCAGGAGGGACCTTACTTCTCTCTATAAAACAGCTTTCATAATAATTCTACTTCCCATGGATCAGGCTCTCTGGGGTGCTGTAAGGCCATCTTAGAGGAAAACCAAGTAAACAAACACTTGACCTGTACTGGTGCAACCTCAGCAAGGACACAGGCAGTTGAGTTTCCTAGACCAGAATCCTTAGCTGGAAGGTGTTTCTTTCTGGCAAAGCTATCAACCACACCCAAAGAAGTTCTCTCATTTGCTAAGTGAAATGACTAATTACTCTTGAAGTGGGAGATTTCTATCTGCTCACAATGGCATCATGATTTATTCATGTGAGGCCAGGCCACTTACAGGGACTGGGCCCTTGTTTCCTATGGCTTCCAAGTGATGTGCAGCCAATTGTATTTTTCCAGAATCAATAATTTCTCAAATCCAGCTTGCTTTCCCAGTTGCTGCCAGGAAATCTATAACTCTGGTCACTTAATAACACCCTCATTCCCAGGTCTGTTGTCGTTTTAGAAAAAATACATTCTTCCCTGGGCCTCGGCTTTTATGGCAATGTGGGGGTTGAGCTAAATGCTGTCTCAGGGACTTTCTAACACTTAGGTTCTTTTTCTTGCTTTATTTTTCCCCAATAAATTTTATTGTGCCTATCTTAGAGTGATTTTGCTTATTTTATTTTTTGGTGCTGGGATGGAACATTCGTGCTAAGTACGTGCTGTACCTCTGAGCTATACCCCCATCCTCAGGCTCTTTTATGTTTCTATCTGCTCCCAGTTAACCCTTCTATTTTCTTGAGGTATTTGCTTCCATAGGACTGCATGGATGAAAATCAGAGACATCTCAGCTGTTTGGAAGCCTCTTTCCTGGTTTCACTATTTTGCCTAATTACTAAGTCTTAAATGCATGTAGTGTCATTTTTTTTTTTTTTTAAAGAAAGAGTGAGAGAGAGGGGGAGAGAGAGAGAGAGAATTTTAATATTTATTCTTTAGTATTTGGCGGACACAACATCTTTGTCTGTATGTGGTGCTGAGGATCGAACCCGGGCCGCACGCATGCGAGACGAGCGCGCTACCGCTTGAGCCACATCCCCAGCCCATGTAGTGTCATTTAAGCTGTTAGTTCCTGGCCTCTTAAGATACAGATTCATGTAATATCTTCCCATCACAGCCTTCCAGCCTAAAATCTCAGTAAAGAAGAACCAGGTCTCAGCCCTTGTATAGAGGTAATAGCAGGCTCACCCCACCTCCATAATCCCATGCAGAGGGAAGGAGTTAGAACTGTCTCACTTTACAGGGTGTTTAAAATACTATTGTGGCTGCTTCTGCATTCTGACTGTGGAATGAGTCAGCTCTTTACTGATTTGGTTTCCATCATGTGAATTGGCTTGGGTGGGGGTCTCAGGCCTCCCTACAAGACCTAGACTGGGAGGGACAGTGATAATTTTGTTTCTATGGATTCTTTATTGTGTGTTTGACATTATGACCACATCAAACATATAATTTATATCCTGTTTTCCCCAGTTATGTTGTAGTGTAAACATTTTTCTGTCATTTCCTCAATATATTTATTGACTATGCAGTGTTGCAGATAGAATTTTTAACATGATCAAGATTTAACTTTTATAGTTAAAAAAGAAAAACAGGGGGCTGGAGATGTGGCTCAAGCGGTAGCACGCGCTCGCCTGGCATTCGTGCGGCCCGGGTTCGATCCTCAGCACCACACACAAACAAAGATGTTGTGTCTGCCGAAAACTAAAAAAAATAAAACATTAAAAAATTCTCAAAAAAAGAAAAGAAAAGAAAAACAGTTAATTAAAAAAAAAAAATAGTTGCCTTCCACCATCCTCCTGAATCTCTCCAGTCCCAATCTTTAGAAGTGACTATTGTTGAGTTTCTTGTATATCCTTCCAAAATTGTCTATATATATACAACTATCCACATGCATATTCTGCTTTAAAAAAAATTAGTTGGGATCAGATTACACACATATATAGGATTGGAATGTAGTTTGCAACTTGATTATTTTAATCTTGTGCATTTTCCCAGATTAGTGTGCATGTGTGTATCATATTCTCCCTCTCTCTCTCCCTCTCTCTCTCTCTCTCTCTCTCTCTCTCTCTATATATATATATATATATATATATATATATATATATATACATGGGGAATTGAACCCAGGGCCTCATGTGTGCTAGGCAAGCACTCTACCACTGAGCTACATTCCCAGCCCTTTAAAATTTTTTTTTTAATTTTACCACTTTAAAAATTTTTAAATTTTGCCTCAAGGTTTTGCTAAATTGCCCAGGCTGACTTTGAATTTGTGGTCCTCCTGCTTCAGCTTCCTGAGTTGCTGGGATTACAGGCATTATCATCACCCCCTCTTTATCGTGTTCTTTTCAACAACTTCATAGACTACCTGTTTTGGATGGATCATTATTAATTTAGGCAGTGCCCTATTGATAGACATTTAAGTTGTTATTAAAATGAGCATTTTTTAAATTAAATTACTTATTTATTCTAATTTGTTATACTCAATGACAGAATTCAATTGATTTCATATTATACATATAGAGCACAATTTTTCAAGTCACTGATTGTACACAAAGTATTTTCACACCATTCGTGTCTTCATACATGAAATGAGCATCTTTTCATATATACCTGCATTCCTCATTTACTCATGTCCTTTCTGCCAAATATGGTTCTGGGCATTGAATATTCAACAGTAAACAAGACAAGCTCTTGTGTCACCTTTGAACTAGTATAATTGTTAAACAAATTCTGGAAAGTAGAGTTGTTGATAAATTGACTTATCACATTTGTTGAATATATGCAGCATGTATACCACACAGAGTATTTGACTGAATATTTCATTATTTGATTTGTTTTTGCTATACTAGAGAATTGAGCCCAGGATCTTGCACATGCTAGGCAAGTGCTATGTCTGAGCTAATCCCCAGCCCTTGTATTTAATTGTATTTTGAACCAATCTTGCCAAGTTGCTCAGGCTGGTCTCAACTTGGATCTTCCTACCTCAGCCTTCCAAGTAGCTGCCCAGCTTGATTGAATGATTGAAGATTTCTGTACCCTTAGTCACAGTAGGGTCACCCTCTTCCCAACCTCCCAGTGGCTAAAGGTCCTGAAAGATGGCTTTAGGAAGGTGGCTCCAGCAACAATGGGTGGTGGCAGTAGTGTGCACTTGCTAGTGTTTTAAAGGTTCCTTACAGTATGTGTAAGGAAGGCATTGGACCTTACCCTCTGCCTTTGCCTTGTGTCCTCACAATTCTGTGAGGAAGTCAGAGTGACTCGTTTGCACTTTATAGGAAAAAGTGGGATTTGGAGAAACCAAAATGGTGGAGCTGAAAGGGATTCTTAGTTCCTCATGCAGGTGTTTGGTAGCAAAGCCAGGCTGAGGACCCAAAAAGAAGGGCTCTGCTTCCTGGGACTTCTCTGAGTATCCCTCAGTTTCTGCCATCTAGATGAAGAAAGCATTTGCAAACTAGAAGAGAAAATTATTTTATCTTTTTTACTTTCTGTATGGAGACAGAGTTTTCAAGGCCTTTATATTTCATGAATTTACTTGGAGTTACACTGTACTATTTAAAAATTTAAATGTAAATTTATTTAAAATAAGTAAAGTTGCAAATAAGTTCTCCATTCATACTAGCCACTTTTCAATTCAGTGTGGCTGGCAGCTAGCACATTGGAGAGATACAGAGTATTGCCATCATCCACAGCACAGAGTTAAGAGTACCTGGAAGGCTGTAGTGTTGTTTTTCTCCTAAACACTTGAATGTTTGGAAGGGATTTTTTCAGGTCATCTTCACTTTCTACTCTTAGGAAAGATGACTTGCTGCCTTCAGTCACATACTGAGAGTGAAAAAAGCCATAATTAGAACCAGACCTTTGCCTGTATTTTTTCTACTACAACCTGCTACATTTATCCCGAGATCCCCTTCACATCCTCTGTACCCTAGTCATCATCTGTACCCTAGTCCTGCCCACTGACTGAACCAGAGGGTAAGGTTCAATGCCTTCTGTGAGCAGGGCCCTCTGCCAGGTAGCTCCAGGTCTGTGTTCACGCATTGTCTCCATGTCCAAGAGACCACAGAGAAAGTCAGGCACCTTGGCCCTCGGCATGGGGATGCTGTGACTGGCAGATTCTCCCCCAGGACTACAGGCCTCCCCTTGAACCTTCCTCTGATGAGGTCAAGACAAGCATCAACAGTTTACCTACAAGACTAGAGGTGGCTGGGTTGCTGCATTGCACACAGACACACCCACTCAGAGATCTGTAGGGCTCGGACAGGTGATGAGGAATGAGGAGCCGTGTGGCCTGTCTCCAAGGGTGGTACAAAATTAGAGATGCTGGCAGAGACCAATGTTTTCACGAGTGGAGGTGGGTAGACAAATTAGAAACCAAAACTCCACAGAGGGGCTCAGAACAATTAAAGTTCAAACTCTTTTAATGTAATTGAGAAGACCCAGGGGGGGCCGTGGCTGGAAGTGGTCTTCTGGGGTTAGGAGGTGATAAGAATCATTCAAGACCCAGAGATAAGGGGAACATCATCACATTGAAAGGGCAAGAATGTCCATACCTAAGGCCTCATATATTTTATCTTCTAATCAACCTTTTATTCCTGGAAACTATATAGATAGAAAAATTGGCAGAGAAAGCTAGGCAGCCAATAACTGCTGTTGTTATGACTATTTTTATTAGTACTAGGAGTAGTAGTAAACAGAAAGACGTGAGTTAAAAATTACACCCGCAGGCAGTCTTTAGAGGTCAAAGAAACTGACCCATCTGGTATACCAGGATATTCCTATTGTGTATTTACACTAGCGGTTCTCAAACTTAAGTGGACTTGGGAACCACTCCCAGAGTTTCTGATTCGGTAGGTCTGGGGTAGGGCCTGATAATTTGCATTTCTAACAAGTTCCCAGGTGATACTTATGCCTCTGGCCTAAGGATCACCTTTGACAGCCACTGGCTTATACTGTCAGGGGTAAGGGAGAGCTCCTTTTAAGTTTCAGTGGCATAGGTCTGAAGTTCTTTTAAAAAACCCCCTATCTAGACCCCTGCAGTGCTGACCAGAAACTGTACCAGAAACTGCTTTGTTGTTTCTTTCTATTTTATTTTATTTTTGTTTTTGTATGGGAGATTGAACCCAGGGGTACTTTACTACTGAGCTACATTCCCACCTCATTTTATTTTTTGTTTTGAGACAGGGAGACAGGGTCTTACTAAATTGCTTAGGGCCTTACTAAATTGCTAAGACTGTCCTTGAACTTGCAATCTCCCTGGGATTGGGCCTCCTGAGTTGCTGGGATTACAGGTGTGTGCCACTGTACCTGACCCCTTTTATCATTTCTAATTATGACTGGCTTCCATTTTTAGTCCTAACCTTCACTAAGTCATGGTTGTTGTCGTCGTCCCCCACTCCGAGTCTTTTTTTTTTTTTTTTTTTTTGAAACAAGTTCTCATTAAATTGCCCAGGCTGGCCTCAAACATGTGATTCTCCTGCCTCAGCCTCCTAAGTGGCTGGGATTACAGGCCTGTGCCGTTGTGCCAGGGTCCTCTCTGTCTTAAGCTTTATATTGTGCTTCTATTAAAGTTGGTGTGGTGGTCACAGATGAAATGTATGACATTGTCCTGCCCTTATACAGATTAAATCTAATTTTGAGGTCAGGGACAGACAAACACAGGAAAGAAAAGGGCACAAAAAGATAATTAGGTTACTCAATTGTAGGAGCTGACATATTCAGAGCCAAGGATCCCTGGAGGTTGGCAGGGTCAGGAGGACCTTCCAGAAGGAGTTGGAACTTGACCTCAAGCAGGAGGAGTAGGACTTGGGTAGGCAGAAGGCCTCCCAGGATAGGCAAATAGAGATAGCAGAAGCCCTCTGGTGGGGCTGCCCTGGCTAAGCTGTGCCTGCTTGGAAGCCAGAGTGTAACTGGGCACTTAGAATGGGCCAGCTGATGAAAGGCCCTGGGGCCTGCCAAGGAGCTCAGGCTTGATGGGCAGGAGGAAACCATTTTGAGCAGAGGAGAACCTGATGACATCAGTGTGTAGGGAAGGTGGACTCAGGAATGTGGGTGGTGGATTGGGAGAGTGGGTAGAAGGTTGAGGAATGCTGATCAGGAGGCTGTGCTGGGTGTCTTGGTCTATGAGATTCTACCTCAAGAGGACGGCAGATGATGAAGAAGATCTAAGCCCAATTTCACTCAGAAAACTTGTGCTACGGAACCTACTGTATGCCTGGCGCCGTATTAGGTGCTGGGGACTACAAGGATGGTAATCATGGGCTCTGTCCAATGAGGAAGAGGAATATTGTATATAAGGAGAGAATTTCAGCCAAATGTGCTGAATGCCATGATGGAGGTGAGCGCGCAGAGGTGAAAACAGAGGAGGGACTGGTGTCCAGGGTGCATTTCCAAGGCCGACCAATGGTGACTGAATAAATGCTGGCCAAGTTCCTTGTACCTTCTTTTGACAAAGAGGAGGTTTGCAAACTAAAAAGGGCGTTTCTGCTCTTTCTTCCTCTGTCAACTGCAAGACCCCTGGTGATCCTACAGCCCCGTGGCCTGTCACCCTTGATTGGGTAATGACAGTGTGCTGCTGTGCTGACTGGATGGTATCCATTCAAGTGTTTCTTTTTCTCATTTCCTGTTAAAACAACACAGGAACTTTTTAAAGAAAAAGTTTCACTCAACTACTTACCATCCTCATGTACTTTTGCATCTGTGTTCTGTGGTATCATATTTATAAAACAAAACAAAATTTGGATCAAATCATACAAATCATTTTCAAATGTTTCTTTTCGTTGTTTTATAAACATGACTCTCATGATATTCATATTTATCATTTTAATGCTTGTGCAATTGTCCATTGCTTCCAGATCGTTCTATTGCCACAGCCCTTCTTTAGTAGGAGGTGCTTAGCTTATTTCCAGCTTTTTCTTGTCTGTGGAGCTGTGTTCTATGGAAGTATCTCCTTGGGCTAAATTCTCAAAGAACACTGCACTTGGACTTGATAATTTCAAGTTTCAGATCTGTGACAAATTATCTCTGCAACTTGAACTTGCTGAGCCTCAACTTCCTGGTCTATATAATGGAATGAGGACAATAACTGGGCAGGGTATTGAGATATGGCTCAAGGTCAGTATATGTAAAGGTGCTTTGTAAAGAACCTACACATTAAGGCACAGTTGACATCGCCTTCTAAAAGCACAGTGAGTATTTTTATGGTTCTTTATTTTCTCAATAGAAATATAATTCAGACATCATATAATTCATCAGTGTTTATAATTCAGTGGCTTTAGAATATTCAGAGTAGGTGGGTGTGTTGGCACACCTGTAATCCCAGCAACTCAGGAGGCTGAGGCAGGAGGATTGCAAGTTTGAGGCCAACCGCAGCAACTTAGCAAGGCCCTGTCTCAAAATAAAATATAAAAAAGGCTGGGGATATAGCTCAAAAGAAAAGCACCCCTGGGTTAAATCCCTAGTACACACAAAAAAGAATATTCAGAGTAGTGTGATGATCATCACAATAAACTTTAGAACTTTTTATCACTTCTCCAAAATACCTCTATACCCATCATGTGTCACTCCCCACTTTCTCCAATTCCCTTAGCCCTTGGCAAACACAAATCTACCTTCTGGTTCTATAATTTTGCATATTCTGGACATTTTATATAAATGGAATCATAATATATGGTCTTTTGTGATTGGTTCCTTTCTCAATGTTTTCAAGACTCATCCATATTGTAGCATGTAATGGTACTTCTTTTCTTTTAATTTCCAAATAAAATGGATATACCACATTTTGTTTATCCATTCATCAGTTGCTGGACACTTGGGTTGTTTGCTTTTTGATATGAAGTGCTAAATGGCATCTGTCAAACATTGTATTATGTCCCAAACTATTTAATATGCCAGCATGTAGGACTTTGGGTCCTTTTTGCAGCATTTATTAAACTGGAAATTAGGTAACTGTTAGGAGATGCCTCATGTAGCTATCCCAGTGGGTTATGGGAAATATGCATGCAGAATAACACCCCGCCTTGGGGGACCTCTGCCTGCCTTCTCTGTGCTAACACTCTGGGGCTGGGAGGTCAGAGGAGTGGCTTCAGGTCTGGCCTTAGAGGATGGAAAGCTGGCTGTCACCAGGAAGGGGTGGATATCATGGGCAGGTGTGCACAGAGGGCAGGTTGCCATGATAAGGGAGTGAGGGAAGATTGGAGGATGTTGAAAACCGAGTGGGGGCCTGAATATGGCTGTGGGGATCTTACAGCTTCCAGTCATTTGGAGATAATTGAGAGAGAGAGAGAGGGTTGGGTGGTGACTGGCATGATGAAAGGAGGATGGACCCTCCGCTGCCTTGTAGCTTTGTCTTCCCTGGAAGCTGATGGAGGTTCTCCTGAGTGAGGTTTGGGCCTCCCTGCGTCCCCTGGTTTCTTGGATTCGGGCCACCTCTGGGCAGGAGGGAAGAAGTCTCCACTTCCTTCTTGGCTACCTGCTGGATTGATGTAATCTGTACTTGGCCTTATCCCCTTCTAGCTGCCAGTCCATCCCTGTGTAGGCGCCAAGTCTGAGCTGTCTGAAACATGAGGCCGGTGGAGAAGGAGAACTCGGCTGCTTGACAGGAGACCTGTCTGGTCCTGGATCTGCTGCTGCTCGGGAGAGTGGGTGACCTAAGCCAGTTCCTCCCCTTCACTGGGCCTCATTTCCCCATTTTAAAGTGAGGGTGATTGTGAGAACTTCCCTTTATTTCTCTGGTTCCATGAGGTTTGCCAAGTCTTATTAATCCCGGGAGATCTCAGACAACTCTCTTTGGTTGGTTCTGTCCTGCTTTAGCAAGGTGAGAATGGATTTGGGGGAGTTTGTCATTTTCTTGAGGTTCTTAATGTAGGCGATGAGGTTGTACATCCTTAGCTAGGGGCTGTCAAGGACTGACAGTTGTACATACCAGCGCATGATATGAGGAGAAAGAAGTCATTTGGCTTGTGCTCCCATTCTGGAGAATTGTCATTCTGGAGACCTGTGACCCTGGTGGCTAGTGCTGGCTCTCTGGCTCTAGACTGTTTCTGGTAAACTGACCAAACGCTACATGATAGACCTCGGGTCAGTGCACATCTCAATGGCAATTGCTCCTGTGGTGGCACAGAAGTCAGGCTGTCCTGGGGAGGCTGGATGGACCAGAGTAGTGGGCCAGGACCGCTCTGTGCAGGTTAATCCTGAGGCTCTCAGGAGTGACAGGAGCTAGGAGCCACCACAGGCAGAGCCCAGCCAGCAGGCTGGTTTTGCCAAGTTCTTAGAGTTTTACGTGGGCTGGGTTCTGGTTGTACTCCTGGATCTAGTCCTGATATTATCTTCTCCTTTGTGGGCAAGAGAGTTTTTGTTTTTGTTCTCTCCCCATACTACTCCCACCTTGGCTATCTGTCTCCCAGTGTTTGCTCTTGGCCTCAAGCAAGAGGGCCTCTGGGCAGATTGGTACAAGTCCATTCCCATCTTGGGAGTGCACACGGCTGTCCTCCCACCTTCCGTATTGCTTCAGGCATCCCTTTCCACATCTTCTCCAGCACCTACACATCTTTCCTGAACTGCACATGGTATTTCTGGGTGACATCTGGGACTTAGGTCAGGGAAAGATAAGTTTCTGTTCTTGTTTCTAATAGCAGTTGTATCTATGTTCACCAAAATCCCGATTGAAACACAAGGCCTGATCCAGCTAGCAGTGATAGAGCTGCCTGTGATCTCAGCACTCAGGAGGCTAAGGCAGGAGGATCTCAAGTCTGAGGCCAGATGCAGCAATTTAGTGAGGCCCTCAGCAACTTAGGGAGACCCTGTTTCAACATAAAACAAATTGTCTCAAAATAAAAAATAAAAAGGATGGAGGATGTAACTCATTGATCAAATGCCCCCTGAGTTCAATCCCCAGGACCTCCCCCCTCAAAAAAAAAAAAAACCCCAACAAAATGAACAAAACAAAAAGAAAAACAAAACCATGTGGTCGGACATGCAGAACCTTGACTTTAAGGTCCGGTGATTTGCTATGAGCTAACCGGGTCCCCCACCTGAGGAGAAACCTCCTGTTTCCCCTAGACCACACGACAGAAGATCCTTGTAGAAGAGTGTGGATTTATCAGAAGGCACACCATTGTCCCGTTAAAGGCAGAATCTTGCACCTTTGATTGCCTGCGGAAGCCAGAGCACCACAGCAGGGAGACCAGTTGAAACTGTGGCCTCGGTCTCCCTGTGGAGAAAGTGGGGGTTCTCTGCTAGTCACCTTCCTTATTCACTTAAGTGCTAGAAGGATTAGGTCAGAGTGTTTTGAAAGCTCTTGGAAATCCTCATCTAAAAGCAGCAATGGGAGTAGGAGGAATTAAGTTTTCAAAGGAAAGAAAGAAAGTCCACCTGCTTTGGGCACAGAAGCCAAGAATGTGAGGTCAAAGAACAACTATGGCTGCTAAAAGGGGAGGGTGTGGCTTTAGAGTTATTGGTTCCTTGGGTTGGGTCCTTGGCTGACTCAGGAGGCAATTCTGCACGTGCTTAGTGTGTTTCCCAGAACCCATTAGAAAGCCCACTGCCAAACCAAGGCTCCCACATAGGGCTGTTGTGATGAACACTGACAGGAGGCCCCACCCAACTGACCTGCCGTTTCTTTTCTTTTTTTTTTTTTGTGCTGAGGGTCGAATCCAGCAGCACTCTACCACTAAGCAACATCTCTAGCCCTTTTTATTTTGAGACAAGGTCTTACAAAGTTGCCCATGCTAGTCTTGAACTTGTGATCCTTCTGCTTCAGTCACCAGAGTTGCTGGGAATCACTGCACCAGCACAGAATCTGAAATACAGGGAGAGGGGAACAAGCAAACAACATGCTTGGAGGGGAGGGAGCTCTTTCATGGAACAACTAACTGAGAAATCAAAGACAAAGTCTCCCGTTTTCCTCTCAGGTGAGCTGCTATTGTGACTGACACAAGCTGTGTTATGTGGGAATTGTCATTTTTTCAATACTTGGCAAACTTGGTTCAGAGCATGCTTGTTCTCAGGAGTTTGGAGTACCTTGTGGGATGTGGACTTTCAAAGACGTTACTGTCCCATTTGCAAGGAGTGGAAGTAGAGGTGTCTGCCAGCAAAATGTAGACTGGAAAACTATGTAGATTAAAAGACCTGGAATTTTTACAAATGAAGTATGAGAAAAAGATAGGGAGGGATGAATGAAGTAGGGTGGGAAAAAAGAGAGAAAGAGGGACATATAAGTTAAAAGAAGCATAAGAGATGTATCAAATGCAATGAATGACCTTGTCTGGATCTTGATTTAATGAAGCAAACTGTAAGAAAACCTTTTATGACACAAATGAACACCAAATAGACATTGAAGATGTTAAAGGATTATTTTTGAAAGCATAATCATTACTATGATTATAGATTTTTAAAAAGGAGTTCTTATTTTTTTAACAGAAACATATTAATTAGATGGCTATGAGCTGATGATTGTGGAAGTTCCAAGCCTCATCCCCTTTTTTTTTTAGATGGGGTCTTGCTATGTTGCCCAGGCTGAACTTGAACTTGGAGATCCTCCTGCTTCAGCTTCCTGAGTAGCTGGGATTACAGTCATGGCTATCATGCCCACAAAGAACAGCTATTTCTAGTGAGATCTGGCAAAAACTTTTCTGGGATCATTTAACCCCAAATTTATCTAGAAACTTTGTTATATGGAAATGCGTCTTAGTCTCAGTGTCATGGCATTATTAAGTATTTGCAAATCAAATGAACTCTGATACAGTAGGCCATAAAATAGGACAATTTTCTGGGTTGGCACAAACTAGTACTAATAATAACAATAAAAAACTAGTATCGACAGAGAACCTCCTGGGCATTGGATGCTGTTCCAATCACTTTGCATTAGTTCATTGAATTCTCATAACTCTGTAAATTGAAGGCACTTGGCCACCTCAGTTTTTATCCTGCACTCTTCATTTTGGAATAATTTTAGATTTACAGAAAAGTTTCAAAAATAGTACAGATTTCATATACCTCTTACCCCACTTCTCTCTAATGTTAATACCTTATATAATAACCATGGTACATTCGTCAAAACTAAGAAGCCAAATTTAGTACATCAACTAATAATTAGTGTTATCAATTAAACTCCAGACTTTATATGGATCTCACTGGTTTTTCCTTTAATATTCTACTTCTGTTCTAAAATTTCATACAGGATATACATTGTGTTTCACTGTTATGACTCCCTGGTCTTCTTAGACTATTCTGCTTTCTTTGTTTTTCGTAATCATGAAGAGTTGGAGGAGAACTGGTTAAGTATTTTGTAGGATGTCTTTGATTTGGGTTTGTCTGGTGGTATTCATGAGTAGACGCAGGTAATGGGTTTCATGGAAGAATACCTCAGGGGGAATGCCCTTCTCATCCCCCATATCAGCAGCTCATGATTCCAGCATGACTGATCACTGGTGATATTGACCTTGATTGCTTGGCCAAGTACAAGTACTCCTTTTCCCTTTTCAGACTCTTAGAAGAGAGTCATTAAGTAAAGCGCACACTCAAGGAGTAGGGAATTAAGATCCACCTTTTGGAAGGGGGAGCATCTACAAATAGTATTTGAGATTCTTCTCTAAGGAAGATTTAATAACCTTATTTAAAAGAGGAAAAAACTGAGGTATAGGGTGGCAAACTAATTTACCCAAGGGATGCCTTCTCCATGGGCAATCATTCACTGTGTCTGTTTAACCTCAGGAATATCCCAACTCCATACTTGGCCAATTTAGTGAATTTAGTGAGACACTCAGTAACTTTGCAAGACCTTGTCTCAAAATAAAAATATCAAATCAAATAAAATAAATAAAGAGTAGAGGGCCTGAATGTAGCTCAGTGGGAGAGTATCCCTGGGTTCAATCTCTCTAGTACCAAAACAAAACAAACGAAACAAAAACAGTGCATTTTGTCAAAGCACATACACAGAATATTGCTCATTAACTGTTTATTACAACAGCACATGAAGTCAATTCATGTTTCCAAGATCTACATAAAAAAAGGCATTTTTTTTCCTTTTTATGGTGCTAGAGATTGAACCCACCACCTTGTGCATGCAAGGCAAGCACTGTACCTACTGAGCCTTATCCCCAGCCCTGAAAAAGGCATTTCTGATGAACTCTGCAAATAGAAAAAAATTAAGCTTGTTCATCCTTTCCTCTGAAACATTATGGTTAACCCATGTTGAACTCCAACATTTCTACCAGATGTGGACCAGAAGTGTTGTGTTGAGGCCGATGACAGCACTCTAAGGCTCCCAAGCTTGGTTCCTCCCCTATGATAGGAGCCAGTAACACCTGTTCTCAAGGGTCTCCCAGGATTTTATGAGTAAGAAATGACAGAACTTATGTGAAACTACTTTGCAATTCTTATTATTCAGATTTAGTATTCATGAGAGGAGTCATTCAATAGTTTTTTATTAATTTGCTTATTATACTGCTTTTTTTTTTCCTCTTTTGGATACCAGAGATTGAATTCAAGGGGACTTGACCACTGAGCCACATCCCCAGCCCTATTTTGTATTTTATTTAGAGTCAGGGTCTCACTGAATTGCTTAGCACCTCATTTGTTGCTGAGGCTGGCTTTGAACTTGCAATCCTCATGTCTTAGCCTCCCGAGCTGCTGTGATTACAGGCATGCACCACCTCACCAGCATGACACTGCTTCTACCAAGGAAGGAAAACAGCAGAAAGCTCCAAACTGGAGGGAATTTGGAGTGAATTTTGAGGTTCCTGGGATTCTGCTAGGCAGTAGATTGGGGCTTTTTGCTATAATAGTTTCTTAAAAAGTGCTTCTAAAATGTTAATGTCTTCAAGATTCACCTGGGAGTCAAGTTGATATTCAGATTGTGATTCAGAAGGGACTCTTAAGATTCTGCTTTTCTAATAAGCTTACAGGTGTATGCCATATGACTGGCCAAGGACCATGCTTCTTAGCTTCACTTCTTTAAGAGCAATGTTCTCGGGTGCCGTATCCAGTGGTGGGGGGAGGAGAGGAAGTGAAGCCCAGGGCCCCAAGAGGGGTGCAGCTCACTGCTGCCCTGAGAGCCATAGAGAGGGATTTCCTGCCATATGCAACAAAATGAAACTGAATCCCCTCCTCTCGCCATGCACAAAAGTTAACTCAAAATGGATCAAGGACCTTGATATCAAATCAGAGACTATGCGTCTGATAGATGAAAAGGTTGGCTCCGATCTACATATTGTGGGGTCGGGCTCCAAATTCCTTAATAGGACACCCATAGCACAAGAGTTAAAATCAAGAATCAACAAATGGGACTTACTTAAACTAAAAAGTTTTTTCTCAGCAAGAGAAACAATAAGAGAGGTAAATAGGGAGCCTACATCATGGGAACAAATTTTTACTCCTCACACTTCAGATAGAGCCCTAATATCCAGAGTATACAAAGAACTCAAAAAATTAAACAATAAGAAAACAAATAACCCAATCAACAAATGGGCCAAAGACCTGAACAGACACTTCTCAGAGGAGGACATACAATCAATCAACAAGTACATGAAAAAATGCTCACCATCTCTAGCAGTCAGAGAAATGCAAATCAAAACCACCCTAAGATACCATCTCACTCCAGTAAGATTGGCAGCCATTATGAAGTCGAACAATAACAAGTGCTGGCGAGGATGTGGGGAAAAGGGTACTCTTGTACATTGCTGGTGGGACTGCAAATTGGTGAGGCCAATATGGAAAGCAGTATGGAGATTCCTGGGAAAGCTGGGAATGGAACCACCATTTGACCCAGCTATTGCCCTTCTCGGACTATTCCCTGAAGACCTCAAAAGAGTGTACTACAGGGATACTGCCACATCGATGTTCATAGCAGCACAATTCACAATAGCTAGACTGTGGAACCAACCCCGATGCCCCTCAATAGATGAATGGATAAAAAAAAAATGTGGCATTTATACACAATGGAGTACTATACAGCACTAAGAAATGACAAAATCATGGAATTTGCAGGGAAATGGATGGCATTAGAGCAGATTATGCTAAGTGAAGCTAGCCAATCCCTAAAAAACAAATGCCAAATGTCTTCTTTGATATAATGAGAGCAACTAAGAACAGAGCAGGGAGGAAGAGCAGAAGGAAAAGATTAACATTAAACAGAGTCATGAAGTGGGAGGGAAAGGGAGAGAAAAAGGAAATTGCATGGAAATGGGAGGAGACCCTCAGTGTTATACAAAATTACATATAAGAGTTTGTGAGGGGAATGGGAAAAAAAAAAACAAGGAGAGAAATGAATTACAGTAGATGGGGTAGAGAAAGAAGATGGGAGGGGAGGGGAGGGGGGATAGTAGAAGGTAGGAAAGGTAGCAGAATACAACAGTTACTATTATGGTATTATGTAAAAATGTGGATGTGTAACCGATGTGATTCTGCAATCTTTGTAATGTTTTGAATAACCAATAAAAAAATAAAAAATAAAATAAAAAAAGAGAGAGGGATTTCCTGAAAGGTCTTGTTGGGAGTTCTGATTGCTGCTCAGTGCCCCCACTTCCTTCCAGTCCCCATCTGGTGGGCAGAGGCTATGTCTTCTTAGGCTGTACACTTGCTTTGAATTTAGAAGGAGAAGATGTACATTGTGATTGCTTGAGCCCCAGCTGGGGCGAGGAAGGGGAAGGAAGGAGATTGCATCTCAGTGTGGTGACTGTCCTTTTGTGAGGGACTCACTGCATTTCCCCATGGTTGTGCAGTGATCTAGAGATAGCAGAATGGTCCAGTTCCTGCTGTCAGCATCTGATGGAGTCACAGCACAGCAAAATCAAGAGCAGACAAGAAGGTTGTGTTTTTTGTTTTGTTTTTTGGTGGGGATTGGATGTTATCAGAGTGTCGACTAAAGGACCTTGGGGAAGGGAAGGACTGAAGAATAAGTAATCTCTCCCCTTTTTGCTAAATTCCTCTTGACACCTTTTGTACTTATCTATGCCCAGCTTGACAGGCTCGAGGTGCCCACATGCTCCCCTCTAGCACCCCAAAGACCCCACTGTGGAGCCCATCTTGCCCTCCCTTCTGCCTAAGTACACATTTTCCCCCATTTCTAACTTTATCCCTCCTCTTTCCCATCCCAACATCAGAATTTCCTTTTTCACCCCTAGCCCAGCTGAGTTCTGCCACTTGGTAGGAAAGCAACCTAATACAAAAAGCTATATGAGTTATTTGCAGTTTTATGGGTTGTGACGCATGGATCCCTCCCACCTTTGCTCCTCTCAGAGCCTACACTTTAGGGAAACCTTGTGGCTTTCTAGAGGTCTCTTTTGCTGTAGATGGGGATATCCCAAAAGTTGGGGTATGAGAGAGCTGTGTAAACAATGCCCAGGTCTGCTTGGTACTGATGTATCTGTTCAGGGGGAAGGGTTCCCTCTGCCCCTACAGCAGGCCCAGTGAAAGCAGGGGGCTGGGACATATAGGTTTCCATACCAAGTCTTGTGGTACAGATGTAGGAGCTGTGGTGTGTGTGTGTGTGTGTGTGTGTGTGTGTGTGTGTGTGTATGTGAACTGCTTTGTGTCTTTTTTTTTTTTTTTTTGGTAGCAGGGAGTGAACTCAGGGGGCACTTGGCCACTGAGCCACATCCCCAGTCCTATTTTGATTTTATTTAGAGTCAGGGTCTCATTGTGTCTTCTTTTTGAATTCTTCTTTAAGAATCTTTGCTTTGATCTATTTTGTACATTAAACTTTTACATAAGATTTATTTGAAAAAAAAAAGTACTCAAGTACAGGATGACTTAAAAGCAGAATAGGGCAGGGGGCTCTTGTCTCCATTATAAGACCTTCTGTGCAATTTTGTTTTGACTTAGCCACTTTCATGTATATTACTTTGCTAATAAGAAAAAATGAAATAAAGAAAATAAAAAGCACTCTGTTGCTAGAGCAAGTTGGGAAATCCTTGCTGTTGTAGAAAACACAGGCACAGGAGTAGAGACCTGAGTTCACGATGTTCGGCTATGAACTCCTCTGTGACCTTGTGACCTTGGGCAGGCTGCTCTGAGTGTTTTCTCAACTGTGAAGTATGAAGAGAGAGAGTCCTTCTCCTCTTCTGGGATTGGATGATAAGCACCTGATGATAGCTGTAGGGGCAGAACTGTTCTCTTAGTCCCAACTGTGCCTGGAAAGGCTTAGGTCTGACATAGAACCTATGGATAGTCCCCATTTTGCTTAGAGAATTCCTCTGCAGGAGAAAAAGAATTTTGACCAAATTACTTTTCTTCTTATTGGCCACTAGGATCTGTGGGAAAATTCCTCCCACAGCAGAGAATGACTGGGTGAATGTCCATCAGAAAGTATGGGCCGTGGTCCTGAGCTGACAGTTAGTGTGTGTCACAGTGCCTGCTGTGTACCTTGTGTGAGGCCAGGTATCCTAGGATAGGAAGAAGTTTCACACAGCATCCAAGCCCTTGAAAACACAGGAGAGGTGAGATAGGACTTTAGTTAAGCAAAGAAGCTTAGCGAAGGTGGGGACAGGTGGCTGCCTTCTTCCTATATGGGTTGGTGTCTTGTTCATCTGGTACTCAGGACTCACTTATTCAGCTAACATTCAGTAAGCACTCTTGATGCTGAAAGTACAAAGATGAGCAAGATAGTGTCAGGGGACTTTTGGGAGTTGACAGTCCAGGGTGGGATTCAAGGCCCATGTTCAGAACCATCAGGGACAGCAAGAGCTGCCATGGGGAGGATGCTGAACTGTTATACAGAGGGCACCTGTTGTTATTATGGTTGTAGCAGTCTTATCTACTCCTGGCTGGGCTTCTGGGCAATGCCTCTGGGTCTCTTCTGTGGAGGAGGCCTATCCTCCCATCAACTCCCATTCACCACCTCACAGCAGGGACCCAGGGATGCAGGAGAACAGCTATGTTTCTATATAAGAATCTTGCCAGCCAGACCCAGCCTCTGGCAAGAGACTCTGCAGAAACCCTGACTTGGAGGAAACAGAGTGGTGGCAGGTAGCCTAAGGGAGACAGTCTGTCCTTTGGCTGTCCTGATATGTTGAGTTAATAACTTGGCTTCTCCCTCTGCTCCTGAGAAAAGACTGGACCTACAAATTCTTAAGATGAAGCAGGGATGTGCCTGTTTGGCCATCCTGGACCTGGATAGGAGTCAGGGACCATCACTCCATGGGCTTACTTCTTTGAAGATAAAGGTAAATTTTCTGGGATATTGGGGGCTGGGTCAGGAAAAGGCAGCCTGCAATCATGGGTGAAAACTTTTGCTCCGAACCATGACATTCCTTGTCTGATTGGTTCATCCTTCACCAACCAGAAACCATTCACTGAGCACCAAGGATCTGCCAGGCTCTGTGCTAATGTTCTTATGTTTCTAGAGTTAAATTTTCTCAAGGGTTCTTCAGAGACCCCTGTATTATTTTCATTTAACAGGTGAGGAAACCGAAGCCTAGAGAGCTAAAATTAAAATCATGTTTGTCAGTGTTTATCTTATGCCAGGTGCTGCTCTGGGCACTTGCACAGATCAATGCATTTGATCTGTTTCACAGCCTGTGAGGGACTTGTTATGCCCATCTTCATAATGAGAAAACTAGCCCAAGGTCATACTGCTGGCTAAGTAATGAAACTGGGCTGGAGTGATCCTAGGGTCCTTCCTAGATCTGAGCCCTCTGCATCCTTGGATAGTTGCTGGTTGACCTCTGCCCCTCTGTGACTGCAAAGTGGGCCACATGGGCAGGAGAAGGCCTCCTGGAGGCAGCTAGCAGGGGAAGCTTGGTAGATGGGAAGAGGCCATTTTTGAGGCTGGAGTCCATTCCAGATCACAGCTTGGGTAGTCAGAGCCAAAATAAACCATGTTGGCTTTGCTGCATTCTGACAATTAGGTTTGAAGGAAACTTGTCAGGCAGTGCTAAAGCCTGTAATGACTTAGAGCTGAGTTAGAGGAACCAGGCAGAGGTGGTAGCCCTGAAGGCGCCTGGGAGCTGCTAATTGGGGGTGGTGATGACAGAGGAGATGGCCCAGGGCCCTTCAAGCTGCTTCCGCAGCAGAGTCTTTGGCTGCTGCTGGAGTTGGGCTGGGCAGGAGGAGAGTCTGGAGGGAAATAGGCTTCTAAGATACTTGGACCAGTTCCTTTCACCCTACCCCGCCCTCCAGTCTTATGAGCTTAGGGACACTGGGTGTGGATCTAAATTCAAATCTTTTTGATGGTGGGAAGAGGGAAGGGGCCACCTGCTAGGCTGGGGGAAGAAGAGGGTGGGCACTACTATTTTATTCCTGTGGGAAATGTCTTCTATTCTGCAATCAATCAACTTGGCCATCGGGATGACTATAAATGAGAGTTTTGCCTTGTAACCCCTTTAACACTGTGGGCCACATTTAGCCCTGTGCAAAGAGGGCCTAGCTCCATCTTTATTACTCTGATACAAATTCTCTCTCTCCTGGGCCAGTGAACTTCACAGTGATGGTGGCACAAAACATTTTCAGTTTCCCCACTCCTGTATGCTGGGGATTTGAGGCAACATAACAGTGAGAGGCACATAGCCAATTTAGAATCTGTAAATAGAAGATCAAAAGCCACGCCCTCCAAAAGATTATGATTTAGCAAACTTTTAAGAAGGTCTGAGCATCTATCTATATTTCAACAGGCTCCCCAATGATTCTGATACACTCTCAAGTTTGAGAGCCATCAGTGCAAAGGAAGGGGGAAGGAAATACACCAAAATTCAGGCCATCATAGTTGATGTCTTTTTTTTTTCCAGGGGCACTTTACCACTGAACTACATCCCTAGTCCTTTTCATTTTTAAACCGGGTCTCACTAGGTTGCCCAGGCTGGCCTCAAATTTGTGATTCTTCTACTTCTATCTCCTGAGGTCACTGGGCTTAGAGGCATGTGCCACTGCACCTGGTCATAGTTGTTGTCATGGACTACCAAGACAACAACAACAAAAAAATAAGATTGATTATGTCATGCTAACTATCTGAAATGAGGAAGCGTGTCCATGTAGACATCATCAAGGTAGTAATTTCTGAATGAAAGTCACTGTGAGTCCTATTACAAAGGGGTGCTGCACAACATGATGGGTAGTTTGGGGACAGGGAGAACATTTTGCATCCCTAAAGGAGTCTGTTGGGCTGGTTACTCCCACAACTGCTGCCCACCCTCAGAGCCATGAACCCTCTATAGCAGGACCTGCTCACCCTGGGATGTCATACCTTCCTTCAGCTAGACAGTAGGAGGGACATTGCCAGGAACAAGAACATGATAAGATTCAGGCCATCATAGTTGACGTCTTTTTTTTCCAGTACTGGGGATTCAACCCAGGGGCTGGGGGAAGAAAAGGGTGGACACTACTGTTGAGGCAAATTTGAAGCCAGTCTCAGCAATTTAGTGAGACCCTGTCTCAAAAAATAAAAATAAAAATAAAAAAGTCTGTGGGTGTGGCTCAGTGGTAGAACACCTTGGATACTACAAACATCCCCAGTACTACAAACAAACAAACAAATGAAAAATCTTACCAGAGAATAGTCACTCCTGTCAGTGCTCCTCAGACACAGGATTTGTGTGATTGACAGGCTAGAGAAGAGAGAGTTTTGTGAAGAGGAAAAAAAACTGGTTAATACCATATTGTGCTGAGAAAGACCTAAAGCTCCTTTACAAACAAAAAGCCTATAAGACTCAACCATAAGAAAATCAGTTACAAAAAATATTTTGCAACATACATGACAAAGGGTACCATTACAAACCTGAGATTTTACAAATAATCAGAAATAAGCAAATGCTCCAGTAGAAAAATTAGAGAAGTGCATATGAATAGACAGTTCAAATTACCAATAAATATAGGAAAAGATGTTCATTCTTACTAGTAATCAACTACAAGTTAATTCAAGTTAAAAAAGTGAACTATAGCTTGGCGCAGTGGTGCACACCTGTAATTCCAGCAGCTCAGGAGGCTGAGGCAGGAGGATCACAAGTTCAAAGCCAGTCTCTGCAAAAAGCAAGGCACTAAGCAACTCAGGGAGACCCCGTCTCTAAATAAAATGCGAAATATGGCTGGGGATGTGGCTCAATGGTCTAGTGGCCCTGAGTTCAATCCCTGGTACCACCCCTCCTGAAAAAAAGAACTGTAATCTTTCAAGTATCAAAAAAGTTGAAAATATGAGCCAATGTTTGGTGAGTTGTTTAGGGGGTAAAGTGCTGAGGATATTTATGAGGATCACAAGTTCAAAGTCAGACTCAGCAACTTAGAGAGTGTTAATGGGACAATCTTTCTGGAGGATAATTTATTAAAGCATTAAAAACCTTAAAAATGTGCATACTTTATGAATAAAACATGCTCTGTATACATAAAAAAATGCACCTTTTAACCAGTGATTCTACTTCTTGGAATTTATCTTAAGAATGATAACCAGGGATATATGCAGAGATCTATACATAAAGATATTTATAACATAAAGGTATTTCTACATCAAAGCATCTTAATGATAATAAAATTGGAAACACTATAAATGTCTAAAATAAATAATTTACTTTAAAGACTATTTATTAATGAGAGAGATATGCAGCTAGTTAAAATTAGGTACTGAAAGAATTTTTAATTGTGTGGAGAAGTATTTATGCTTTATTGTTTGTGGATAATAAAAAAATAGACTTAAAAATAGTATATACAATATCATTTCATTTACATTTTTTAAATGGACAAAGAAAATAAGACCAGATTATGCACTGAAAAAAATCTAAATGAACAGATACCTAAATGATAATGAAAATGGGATTAAATTTTAACTTGCTTTTTCTGCTCTTCTACACCACCTCCATACTGGATATTGAACCCTGGATGCTCCAGGGTATGTGGAACACATTCCAAAGACACACAGTTGATCTCTGGGTTTTCCAATGCCTGGACATGGGTTCTGTCCACAATGATTTATCACTGAACTGTCCCCCAGCCCTTTTCATTTTTTATTTTGAGACAGGATCTTGCTAAGTTGTTGAGGGTCTTGTTAAACTTCTGAGGCTGGCCTCTAACTTGTGATTCTTGCTGGTGTAGTGGATCATGACTATAATCCCAGCAATTTTGGGAGGCTAGGGCAAGAGGATCACAAGTTCAAAGTCAGACGCAGCAACTTAGAGAGGCCCTAAGCAACTTAGTGTGACCCTGTCTCTAAATAAAAATATAAAAAGGGCTGAGGATGTAGCTCAGTGATAGAGCAACCTGGGCTTAAATCACCAGTAAATCTCCCCCCAACCCACCTACTTTGCCTCAAAAGTGATTAAGTGCCCCTGGATTCAATCCCTGGTACCAAACAAAACAAAACAAAACACAACTTGTGATTCTCTTCCCTCTACCTCTCAAATTAATAGGATTATAGGTGTGCCCCACTGTGCCTGGCTCTTTGTTTTGCTTATAAAAATAATGGACATGTTTTTTTTCTAATAAAAAATATGAATGTTTTCTTTTTTAAGTGTGGCTGCCAATGAAGTGCTCCTGGTGCCTTGAGGGAGTGCTGAGGGTGGTGAGGTCTTTCACCACACTGCCTTCTTCTTCAGTTTAGATCATCATTTCTACAGACACTGGCTGCATACTCTTTTTGTACCTGGTGCTGAGCTGGGCCCTATGAGAGTTATAGAGATGTCAGGTCATATCTCCAGGCTGGCTGATAATTGAGAGCTAAGTCCATGTTATTTGCCATAAAATACTTCTGTGTTGTTGGGAGTGTTTAGCATTTGCTGACAAAAAGACGCTACCTGGGTTATCTCTCTGAGAGTTCCTGACATCTGCTCTCCTTGCTTAAAGCCTTGATCTCCCTGTCTCTGGAAATTTAGTTGATTAACGTGTGATATATCACCCATGAACCCTGTGCAGTGGCTAACCCTGTGTGGTGGGAAACCCAGAAATCACCCTGTGTGTCTCTGGAATGTGTTTCACACTGATATACACATGTGACATACTGACCTGCCTCAGAGAATGCTAACAGGTAAGCTGGGATGGGGCCTGATACCTCAGAGATATTTTGACTAGATGTGGTGACGCATGCCTGTAGTCCCAGCTACCTGGAAGGCAGAGCTAGGAGGATTACTTGAGTGCAAGAGTTTGAGACCAACCTGGACAACATAGCAAGACCCAGTCCCAAAAGAAAAACAAGAAACAGAAGAGATGTCTAATCCTTCATTTCTGATGAGGAAACTGAAGCCCCAAGGGGGTTTGGAAGTTGGTGGTAGAACCAGGACTCCTGACTCTGCCCCAAACATGTGATCTTCCCCATTTACAGCCCTGTATGTTTGGGAGAGGTGATCTTGGACATTGTCAAGTAATGACAAGGAAGTAAACTTTGAATGAAAAATTCACAGAAATTCTAAGAAATAGGTAGCATCCATCCTAGATGGCTAAGAGAGTTGAGTATATCAATGAAGAAGTTGCAACAAGAATCTCTCAGACTTTAAGATTCAGGATACTGGGGTGGAGTATAGATAGTGGTAGAAAGGTAGCTTAGCATGCGTGAGGCTCTGGGTTTGATACCCAGTACCACACAAAAAAAAAAGAAAAACGAAAAAAAAGAAAGAAAGAAAGAAAAGAAAAATAGTGTACACACACATTCCTCTGCAGAGCCACTTATTCTGTGTAGAAAGGCCTTTCTACCTCCAAGTAGTTTCTAACTTGCCACCATTAAAACCCCTTTTCGGGGCTGGGGTTATGGCTCAGCAGTAAAGCGCTCACCTTGCATGTGCAAGGCCCTGGATTTGATCCTCAGCACCACATAAAAATAAAATAAAGTTAAAAAAAGTAAAAAAAACCTTTTTTTGTTGAGTATGGTGGCCCACACCTGTTTCCCAGCTTCTATGGAGGCTGAGGCAGGAGGATCTCAAGTTCAAGGCCAACCTGGGCAACTTAGTGAGACCTTGTCTCAAAATAATAAAAAATAAGAAGGGCTGGGGATGTAGCTCAGTGGTAGAGCAACCCTGGGTTCAATTCCCAGTAAATCTCCCCTCTATCCACCCACTTTGCCACAAAAGCCCCATTTTGGTGGAAGATGTCATTAAAATGTGAACATGTTAATTTGAAGGGAGGTTAGGTTAGCCTTTGGAAAATCCTTTGTCATCTTATGTGAATCATAAGAAAGATCATAGGAAAATGTGGGTCAGGGAGAAGCAAAATGTTTGGAGGCTGGGTGCAGGAGAGCTCTGCACTAGAGGGAGGGTCCAGCAGGTGGGGATGGTGATATTCTAGAAGATGAACTGTTTGCTTCACTATTTTATGAAAGATGGCCCCATACCCACCCCCAACACACATAATAACAGAAGAGTCATCTGGACTTTTCCATTTTTTTCTTTGCAGTCCTTTTCTTGCTCTGCAGCCTGGGTTCATGCTTAAGGTCCCATCCTTCATGGTCTAGTCTCCTGGATTTTTCCCAGGCTGTGGAGCTGGCTGTTTCTAGAAGTGGGCAAGCTGACCTGTTCTGTTTAAATTCTTCCATTAATCAAACATACATCTGATTGTAGAAACTTGGATGGTAGAAGGTGCCCAATTCAACTGAGCACAATTGATCACTTGACTGCCAGATCTCCTCTTCCTTCCACCCCCACGAGAAAGGGAAGAAAGGGCAAGTTCAACTTCCCAGTGTATTTCTTAGAGACAGTGGCCACTTGATAGGGAGGAAATGAGGTAGAGCAATGATGACCTGGAGTCTCCATAGATTGAAGCACTTGTGGATCCACCCCCACCCCCATCTCTCTCTCCAGCTGTTGGGTGGTTAATAAATGAAGAAGATGGGCTGGGGATGTGACTCAGTGGTAGAGCATTTGCCTGTCAAGCACAAGGCAGTGGGTTTGATCCCCAGGACCACAAAATAAACAAATGAATAAATAAAGGAAGGCTAGAGGAATACATTCGTGAATGGATGGATGGATAAATGGAAGTTAGGTGGATGGGTGGGCGGGCAGATGGGTGGGTGGGCAGCCCCACTCTGCCACAGTAACCTCTATCATGTCAGTATCTAGACTCTAAGGGAAATATCAGTGGATACAAAGTTGGATTTTCAGTGAAAACCTTTCTATATGTAGCCAAATCTAACTTAAGTGGAGCCTAATTTATTTTAGATCTTGGACTTGTGGGCCTATGTTCATTTGACAACAGTATTAAAATATGCTTACACTTAAAAACAGTTTCCGAAAGTAATCATCCCTCAGCCCAACTTGGCTCTGCTCCACAACTCAACAATTCCTTCCTTTTTGTGCTTTAGGAGTTTTTTCTTATTAAAAAAAATATTATTAAAAAGAAAAAAAAAGAAATAAAGAAACACAGGAAGGAAGTTAGTCTGCAGGACCAGGGAATTAAATGAGCTAACCTATGAAAGCAGCTGCCGCAGGCCAACACAGAGCAGCCACCTGTGACTTTGTGGACAGGGGCCATTTGTAGGTCAGTCTTCAGTTCCCTGGACACTTCTGGTTCCTGACCCTTATTTATCCTATACATGTTTCTTACTCTTGACCCTGAGTTTATGTTAGTTGGAGTGACTTCTTGAAAGACCAGATAATAATTTTTTGCAAAGCATCAGTGTGTTCTGTTTCTCTATTTTTCTTTACAGTTTGAAACTTCTTTGGGATCACGTAAGAGCGTGCTTCCATTCTATTGAGCAGTGCTTTTCAAACTGTTTTTCCTGGAATTTTGGGGGTTCCATAAAGCTCCTGTAACCTTCATAGTGTAAGGGTGGTAAATGGGTGGGTTTGCCTTTCCCCAAAAAGTGTGTGTGTGTGTGTGTGTGTGTGTATATATTTTGTGTGTGTGTGTGTGTGTGTGTGTGTGTGTGTGTGTGTGGCACTGGGAATTGAACCTAAGGGCACTTTACCACTGAGTTATATCCCTAGTCCTTTTTATGTTTTATTTTGAGGCATGGTCTTACTAAGTTTCTGAGGCTGGCTTTGATCTTGAGATCCTCTTGCCTCAGCCTCCCAAGTAGCTGGGATTACAGGAGTGCTGGGATTACAAGAATAACAGCTTTTTATCTGTTTTACAGATTGGATTTCTGTTAAAAATTTACTTGAGAGAGGGTTCTACATCTTAAATAATTGCAAAAGCCATTGTCAAGAATCAGTGTGGTGGTCAAGGAAGAGAAACAGGTTCATTTGAGAGCAGGTTTGACTCATTAGCTGAGAGAAAGGTCCTGTTGAACAGCCCAGGCCCTCTTCTATTGGCAGGTTCCTGCTTAGCCCATATTGCATGGTTCCAGATCTTCCACCTGATTCAGGCCAGTTTCCTGCTGCTCCCTCCTGTCTCGCTGCCTAGCTCAACATGCTGCCCACCTGGCTTTGGATAAAGTTTTGCTCCTTATCCTCATCTCTCTGGTCTGTAATCCTGACCTGATTCCCACTCTGACTTCTGATAACACGTTTCTTCACTCTATTTTGGCTTCCTGGCTGTCTGGTCTTGTGCTTGCCCTGAACTTAGGTAACAATGTCCTAAAGGGTTTTCTGCCTTCCTGGATCCTGACCTCACTAGGAGCCCCTGCTTTTCAGCAGCCATGGTCCTCTCCATCACTATCTGCATTAAAGCTGAGATCTGAGGATGGGGTTTCATGGGGACTGAATTAGGTTCCAGAATGCACTGGAACTGGAAACCGGAGATAGCACTGGATGTGGTAATCCAGTCAGTGGAAAGAAATGATAATTCACATTCATGGAAAACAAAGTTTACGTGGTACTTTCATATACTCATTTCATTTTATTCTCATTGCAGTCTGTGAGACAGGGATGGTTTTACATCTGTGTTAAGCACAAAGAAACTGAGGCTTGGAGTTATGTGATTTGCTAAAGATGGGAGAGGTATAAATAGAATCTGGATCTTTTTTAAAAATATATTTTTAGTTGTAGAGAGACACAATCCTTGTATTTTATTTATTTTTGTGTGGTGCTGAGGATTGATCCCAGTGAGTGCCTCATACTTGCAAGGTAAGCTCTCTGCCACTGAGCCACAATCCCAGCCCAGAACTTGGATCTTTTGACTCTAAATTCTGAACTTGAGTGTTTGAGCTTGGAAACAGGTTGGTTGCTAAGACAATGGGGGAAAGGGTCTTATTCCTGAGAATTAGGAGTGACTTGGTTGGAGGATTAGTATGTTGGGAAGGGCTGGGGATAAAAGGCAGAGTCAGTCATAGAGGCTCCTCAGTGGAGCCTGGCCAGGTAGAGGAATGGAGAGGGTCCTCAGCTACACCATCCTCAGACTCTCCACCGCCCCGCCACCTCAGGCTGATTTGATTCCTCCTGTCTTTGCCTTTGAGACACATTTGCTGAAGGTCCCATTCCTACTCTTGGGCTGCACCTGGGGTGGCCTTGAGTGGAAGTTCCTAAGCATTATCCTTACCCTATGACCCTGAAAACTTGCAGGGTAATTCCAGAGGAATTTTGGCTCATTGTTCTCCAGGGTGGGAAAAGGAACTGCAGTGATTGCTATGCGGAAGCAGGAAGAACATGATGCCACATCTTTCTCTCTTGGAGTGCTTCCCATTTGATACCTCACATGGCATCTTGTCCCTGGGTTTTAGGGACCTTGCATTCTGTGCAGCTCCATCTCCATCTTGATAAAGTGGTGGCTTTGGGATGAGTCACTCAATTCATTGCCACTTTAGAGATGACTGAGGAGAATGAGTTAGATCTATTGTTTTCATAGTCCTTACAAAATCTTCAGCAGCTGGTCCCTGGGAGTTGACAGAACACATCCAGTTGGCCATGGCTTCCACAGAGGATGGGGGTGGGAGGGCAGTGGGAGTGGTCTGCCTCAATGCAGGCCCTGAGAATTTAACACCAATAATAAAATAAAGTATAAAAAAATCACTATGCTTTTTATTATCAGCAGGTGCCAAGCTTTTAAACAAGAGCAGGAATAAAATACCTTCCTGGGAGCTGAGGGTGTAGCTAAGTGGGAGAGTGCTTGCCTAGCATGTGCAAGGCTCTGGGTTCCATCACCAGCACCTCAAACAAACAAATAAACAAACAAACAGAAACCCATACACAAAACTCCTCCCTTCTATGGTGGGTCTTCCCCCCACTACTTGGCACACCACTGCAAGCTAGTTACCTAGAGAGCTTCACTGAAGCTGCAATCAGTAGACATGGATTTGTATCCTCACTTTGTTGCCTGGTTCAACTTCCAAGTCATTTAACCTCTCCAAGCCTCAGTTTTCTCATTGGTAAAATTGAACTAAGATAATGCCTGCAAATATTAAAAAAAAAAAAAAAAGTGAGCCAGGCATGGTGGCACACATCATAATCCCACTCTTTTAGGAGGCTAAAGCAGAAGGATTACAAATTTGAGGCCAGCCTGAGAAACTTAGCAAGATCCTGTCTCCAAAAACAAAACAAACCAGCAAAAAAGGCTGGAGATATATCTCAGTGGTAGAGCTCCTGGATTCAATCTCTAGTACTGCGAGGAAGAAGAAAAAAAGAAAAAGAAAGAATGTAAGATTAGTTTATAAAAAGAATAGTTATACTGTCTATATTGCTATGCAGATCTATCCCATAGTGTGACATTTGGGTCATTTCCAGGTTATTCCCACTTCACAGTGAAGAATTTGGGAGGATTGAGTAAGGCTCTTCCATGCAGTTTAGGAGCTGGGGTTGGGACATTTCTGAGAACTGACAGGCTATTCTAGGTGTACTTGTTTTGTGCAGTTCCTAGGCAGACAACAGGAGAACCTGTGTGAGGTGCCAACCTAGACCCTGCCAAGTTTAGATGCAAGTACATTTGCCTTCAACCTAATCTCCACCCAGTCCACTCTGTCCTCCCAAGTGCTGAATGAGTGAGGAACTGATCCTTCTCAGAGAGGCAAGTTCTTAATAGAATTTCAAGAGATTGTAATGGCAGAGTAGGCAAGATAGTTTCTATGTCTTGAGGATTTACTGTCCTTTGCTAAACCTTCTTACATGACTTTGCAAGCCAGCCTCAGGCACCGAGTTCCCACCTGTCCACACCTCCTGGCTTTCCTGCAGCTGGATGGCAGACGTGATCTCATGATTTCCCAAACAATCCTGGGAGGTGGGTAGAACAGGTTTTATTGTCTCCATTTGACAAGGGTGGAAACTAAGGCCCAGGGGCCTGCACAGGCTACTCAGGGTCATAGCGGGTTAATGGAAGGTCTCTAACTAGAACCTATATCTCCTGATGCCAGCCCAGAGACAGAAATTTGGAGAGTGAAATGGAAACTTTCATTTCTGTTCAGAGTTGTCACAGGCTTTTTGGAATTTTCTGATAGGAAGCTTTTTCAGGTGACAAAGGGAGAGATATGAACTGAGAAGGCAGTTCCTTATCCATACCTATGAAACTCTTGTGCAGATGGGGAAGGGGATAGGAGGGGGGTGGGGAGATTGAGCCTAGACTCTTATGCATACTAGATAAGTACTGATCACTAAGCTATATACCCAGCCCTATTTCTTCCCATAATTTTTGAATTAGTGTTGGTAATGATGATCATTAGAGGTTATCTGTCTCTCCTCTGCTCCCTTCCTACATGATTCCCTGGGTGTCACTCTCCTAAGAGAAGCCCTTACTACCTACCTGTCTCCCTCATAGCCCATCTGGTTGGCTTCCATACTGTGGGGCCTCACCATCTGGCTGCAGAGCCTGTCAATGCCTGTCACCATCACTGTCTTTACCTGCCCTTAGGTTTGCTGGTGCACTCTGACTGGGTAATAGGGCCATGTCAGGTTCTGCTTTTTTGAATCTGTCAGGAGTACAATGGTTATGGGGTAGTCCACTGCAAAATTCCACTTCTCTTATCCCCTGTGGCCTAGGCAATCTGTCATAGATTGTGAATTAATACCACCGTAATTTTATTGCTGACCCTCTCAATCCAAAACTGCTGGTGAGCTGAAGGAGGTGGTGCATGCCTATAATCCCAGCTCAGCTACTTTTGAGGCTGAGTCAGAGGATTGTATATTTGAGTCCAGCTTAGACAACTTAGTAAGACTGTCTTAAAATAAAAAATAAAAAAGGGCTTGGGATATAACTCAGTGCTTACCTGGTATGTGCGAGTCTCTAGGTACAATCCATAGTTTAAAAAAATGCTAATGGGAGAGATGCTCCTTCTGATTCCCTCTACTTCCCTTAAAGATAAAAGAATGCTGCAGCTAGATGTATAATATTGCAAATGACAGAAATGATAAGAGTAACAATGGTGTGGTTTCTTCATGTGTGAAATGGAGATAGAGGGCTATTGTAAGTCAGTGGTTCTCAGCCCTGGCTGCCCATGAGTTACCAGAGAGCTTTTAAATATCTCTATCTCCAGGCTGTAGCTAAAAGCTAGGAGCTCAGAATCTCCAGGCTGAGACCTAGACCCCAGGAGTTTTAAAGTTTTCAGGGGATTCCAATATCCCACCAAGGCTGAGAACAAGTGCACTAGGATCAAAGAGTTGGCTAATTGTTTAGAAAAGAGATATCCCTGCAGAGTGTAGTAGGACACATTTGTAAACCTAGCTACTTGATAGGCTGAAGCAAGAGGATCTCAAGTTCAAGACTAGCCTCAGCAACATAGTGAGGCCTTGTCTCAAAAAACAAAAAGTCTTTGAGGTGTAACTCATTGGTAGAGTGCCCTCTGGTTCTAGTTCCTGTACTGGCGTTGGGGGTAGTGGGGCGGGGGACAGGGATATTCCACATCTGGCTATTTTCTGGAATCATAGGGGAGGGGTTCTTTTAAAATTATGCCAATTTCTTAGCCATACATTCCAGACCATTTGAATCAGTGACTTCTGGCTGTAGGTGCCTGTGCTCAGCTTTCACCTGAGCTAGTGGTTATGCTGATGCTGGGCCAACATTATAAATATTTCCAGTCTTCATAATTATCTAGCCAAGGAATCATGATTCCTATTTTACAGATAAAGAAACTGATGTTCAGAGCAGGTAGCAACTTGAACCATGTGATAGCATAAATAAGTTCCTAAGGCCATGCCTGTCTGATCTTGAAGACTGATATTGTTGATCAATCTCCATTATGGGGGCTTGGGGCATGGCCCTGGAGAAGGGTGTTCTCTCTTCCCTAAATGGCTCAATCAGATGAGGTAAACCAGCCAGCTACCTTTGCCCTCCCTGAGATTCCCCACAGCAGGTTGAGCACAGGGTCCTTCCCCAGTGAGGAGAGGTGAGATGCAAGGTGTGGGCTTGGTATTTGGCTCCTCTTAGTCACACACTCTCAAAATACTTTCTTTGGAGGGAGATTAAGTCTGTCCCAGTCATCTCCCAGTGCAATGCTGCTCTCACAAGGAAGAAACTCAAGAGGGAAAAGCAAACACTCATTTGCTTTTTGAGAGTTTGAGGAATTTTTCAGGCATGTGACATAGAAAAATGTCTCTGTTCCCCTCATAAGACAAAGAGTAGGCTATGTCAAGGTGACCTAAAACCTGTAGCTCTACTTGACAAAATTGCTTTTTGCCCCTCCCAAACCCTAATGTAGTCAAAACAGCTTGGGATTGGGAGAAGGGGGACTTGGTGCTACCACCCGCATGCTCTGTGAGCTTGAACAGCCCACTGAAAATTGTTCAGCTTCACGTTCTCCATCAGACAAGTAGAAACTCAGGGCTGCTATGACAAGGCCACAAGAACTCTGAAATGCCAGTAGCCTCTTGAGGCATCAGAAGAAGAGGAATGTGGCTGCGCTGCCACCAAGGCTCACAGCCGTCTGGAACCAGAAGGTTTGTCAAGTGTTTGCTGGCATCCTCTCAGGACCCAATGTCCCCAAGGCCAGAAGTAGCTCCTAGTGACCATCAGTGTTAGAGACACACTGAATGTATTCCCTCTGGCTTCACTCCATCTGTATCAGTCCCTAGTGTATGGGCAACTGAGAACCAATGTTTGGGGTCTAAATAGCTGAAACTTTAGAGTTAGTGGACAGTGCAATATAAATTTGGCTCCAGAAAGCCTTCCATGCCCAGCCCGGTCCCCAGGGACCTCTTTCTCCCCAGAACTCCCTCTGCACCTGTTGCCTGTGCCTTTGGTCCCTGCTCCTTACTGCCCAGCACACAGCAGATGCTCAGTGTTGAGTGAATGGGGGATGAGGAAGGAGACATTCATGAACCTGCGTTTGTGACATTTCTAAAGTGCTTGCCATAGAATGCTGTGTAAGTGTTGGTGTATCTATGCCTTGCTTGCTCGACATGACTTTCTTGTTGTCACTCAGTTTATTTTGAAGACCATCTGACTTAGGGTTTTTCTAATAATAGAATGGTCTAGATGTAATGCTGTTTTCTGAGGTTGAGGCAAATATCCAGGGTATCTCATCACCCCAGAGCCACTAAGAGAATACTTCTTTAGTCTGGAATTTGGTGGTCCCTTATTAAGCCATTAAGCTGAACCGTAAAACTTTCTGATCTGGGTGTGATGGCTCAAGCCAGTAATCCCAGCTATTGGGGAGGTTGAGGCAGGAGGGCTGCAACTTTGAGATTGGTCTCAGCAATTTGATAAAAGCCCATCTCAAAACAAATATAAAAAGGGCTGGGGATGTGGCTCATGGGTAGAGCACCGTTGTATTTAAAATCTAGTACTAAAAACAAAACAAAACAAAATATTCTGGGTTACCCAAGAAGTGGGTTTGTGGGGTGGCAAGAAAACCTGGGGCAGAGAAAAAAGGGATTATGAGAACCCTCAAGAGGTGTGGCCACTGACAGTCTGCAGGGACTTAGATCTGCCCCTGCTGATGGCCTGCATAGAGATAGAGAAGCATAAGATTGCTGCTCTTCTCTTGGGGGTGGGCTGCCCTTGGAGCACTTAGGAAAGCTGGCTCAGGGCTACTTGCCCCTCTGGCATGGGCACCCTTTCATGGTTATTGCCTTGAAAGGATGAAGTGAAGGATTCCTAGGCCCAGCCCCAGTTGCTACGGAGCAGGCCTTCACCCCTGTGACGGCCTGAGGGGCTTTGTGGACCGTGGGTTAGGCAGCCAACTTTTGAGGCTTGGGTTTGGGATTAACACTGTGATGACCTCAGGCAAGCCAGTGCCTCAGTTTCCTAATTTTATAACTCTGTAGTCACACTGTCATGGTCTCCCACTATGATGACTACCCTTGTCAGGCTGCCTGTACCCCAGCCTCCACCCCAACCAGAATACCTATCAAGACCGCCTGCTTATAACACTGTGGTTTCAACTGGTGGATTAGACTTGGGTGCCAACTTTGCAAGGTGATGCTTTGTAAGGACAAGGCTGTCATCCTAATCAAGTCAATACTTTTGGTGTTCACCTTTGTATACTCAGGATAACAATTTTTACATGCATTCCTAGTTAAAGGTAGAAGATTTATGAACAAAAGGGAAGCCAAGTACCTGTGCCATCTTGGTCACTGGTTGTCAGCCAGGTGTGGATGCTGGCCAAGGGCATGATTTGTCCTGTTCTGGTAGAATGACTGAATTAGTAACCCAGTAGCTGGCAGTGGGGGTAACTTCCCCAGTGGGCACAGGACATCCTAATTGTTTGTGTCTGTGTTCCTTCAGTGGCCAGTTTGCCATTGTGAAGAAATGCCGGGAGAAGAGCACAGGACTAGAGTATGCGGCCAAGTTCATCAAGAAGCGACAGAGCCGGGCCAGCCGGCGGGGTGTGTGCCGGGAAGAGATCGAGCGGGAGGTGAGCATCCTGCGGCAGGTGCTGCACCCCAACATCATCACGCTGCACGATGTCTACGAGAACCGCACCGATGTGGTGCTCATCCTCGAGCTGTGAGTGAGGTGCCAGTGACCCACGGGGGCAGGAGGGGCGGGCAGGGTGGTGAAAGCTTTAGCTAAGGCTGGGGGATAGCAATGACCAACCAAAGCTCAGACCAGAGGTGAAGACAGTGGTGGGCAGTTTTCCTCTTCCTCAATCACCCCCATGCTTCTTCTGAAACTGGACCAAAGAGGGGACAGACAAGCTTGCTGAGTAGCAGGGGCAGAGGGCGATGGTCTCAGTCTTGTTTTCATTGGTCCTGGGGATGGAAGGGAAGAAATGACTGGCGCTGGGTCATCTCCTGGCTGGAGGAGCATGAGGGAGGGTGAGAGGGGGCAGCGGGTGGGGTGGGGAGCAGGGGAAGCTGTAATGAAGGGATCTGTTCTATGAGGAGGGGAAGAACAAACATCCTTTGAGCTCTATGACGCTCTTCTCCAGCCCTTTCCTGGGGAAAATCCACTGTATGTGTACTCTGTTTAACACCTTTATTGTTTCCTGATAGCTATTATTTAGAGAGGCCGACTATAGGCAAGCATTTTATGGGTGCATTACGTTTGTCATCTTGTCCAATCCTTACAACAACTGTGATGACAGAAATGTTGTCTAACACAGGAGTTATTTTGTATTCACTGAGCCAAGCACTTCTATTACCTGGTCTAGCCCTCAGAACAATGCTATCACATGATGACTCTTATTATCCCCATTTACAGACAAGAACACTGGCAGGCTAGGTCACTTATAAGCCAGGAAATGACAGGGCCAGGACTGGAGTCCATATGACTTGTGCAGAGAGCTATAGACATGAGGCAGGACAGCATTGTGTTGGTCTAGGTGAGGAGGACTTCACAGTGGTTGGTGGAATTTGGATAGATGACACCAAGATTCCAGGGGTTGGTTGGCCACTGTCATGTTTACTTGGCGCCTTCTCCAAAGAACAGAGAGTTAGGGCCCTGGCAAACAACAGGGTTTGAGTTGCACTGTGGCCCAGGTCACAGTGGCTATGTCTAGGAAAATGTTCTAGCTGGGCATGTTGGCACCTTCCTGTAATCCCAGATACTTGGGAGGCAGAGTCAAGAGGATCTCAAGTTCAAGGCCAGCCTGGGCAATTTAGTGAGACTCAGTCTGGAATAAATTTTATAAAAAATTTAAAAATAATGTTCTGAGCTTCATAAACATATGCATCTGCCAGTGAGCAAGGAAATGGGGGCATTTACCTCAGTGATCCTTGAACTTGAGTAGTTTACCTCATGGCTCCATTTCAGATCTCACCTGCAAACCAGGTAGCCATCCTTAACCTGCCAAAAAATTGGGTGTACTACCTGACATTTGAAATCATTCTATTTTAAGAACTATCTTTTTGTTGGCAAGATATTTAAGAAGTACAAGATGGACTGGGGTTGTGGCCCAGTGATAGAGCACTTGTTTAGCAGGTGTGAGGCCTTGGGTTCAATCCTCAGCACCGCATAAAAATAAATAAGTAAAACAAAGGTATTGTGTCTATCTACAACTAATAATTTTTTTAAAAAAAGAAGAAGTACAAGAACATTTGTATATTCTTGTATTTGATTCAAGCCCAATGTTTAAATGCATAGAATTGTCTGTGTTCTACCCTTCTATAGCATCCAGTGTCCATTCTGTTTTTCTTATACGTGACCCTATGCCTGTCTGACCCAGATAAAAGCCTGATGTGTTCCCCCAGGGATGGCCTGCAGGGCTCACAGTCAGTCATTAGTAATGGGCCCTCTTCTTGGGAGCTCAGGGGCACGCACCATCCATTGCATTGCACTGATGCTCCTGCCACTTGTCTGAGCTACTGTGCTTGTTGAGTTTTGATTGTTCACAATTTCTGTCTCCACTTCTAAGTTGTCTCATTTCTCTCGGCTCTCAGGATGCCTATCTATGGAGTACTAAGGACTTCTTTTTTTCTTTTTGGTACTAGGGGTGGAACCCAGAGGTGCTCTACCACTGAACTACATCACCAGAGTCAGTATCTCACTAAGGTTCCCAGGTTGTCCTCAAACTTGAGATCTTCTTTCCTCAGCCTCCTGAGTTGTGTGTCATTGTGTCTGGCAGTGCTAAAGATTTTTAAAATTAGGAAAGACCCAAGTTCACTAAGACTATGTCTAAACCATGTGTGGCCAGAGTCTGAGAGGGAAGACCTCCAAGGAGAGGAATTCATGGGCTTTTTGTGATTATATTTGGTGAATCATGTTGGGCCTGTAGGAATCTTTGACTTCTGGATCCTCGCTCTGCCCTCTAAGTTACTAGTTTTGCCTAGTAGTTGAACATGGGTGTTGGCGTCCACTTGCTCAGTTGAAACTGCTTAGTTACAGGTTTGATGAGAGTCCCATCCTGATTCCATGGCCCCTCTCAGCACCTTGTCTGGTATAGAGCTTCCATTTACTTTCTGCTAAAGCAGTTAGGAGGAGGAGGACATGACCAAACCTGACTCAAGCTCCTTTCAGCTGTCACTATCCCATATGTGACTCCTTAGAAGGAGTTGCCTCTGGACATGGCAGCTGAAGGCAGGGTTGGGAAGAACTTAATTGTCCATACAAGTTGACTTCAGTGTGGTAGGAGGAATATATTCAAAATCTCAGTAGATTAACTCATGTCTTATATGGAGCTTTCTGTGAAGAACATCAGCCTTCCTGTGAGGGCCAGGCAGGCCCCTCATTGCATCCCCAACTACTCAGGACCTCCCAGACTCCAAGCTTGCAGAAAGTGATACCCTGTGGTTACAAACCAGAGAATGGGGTGGTGGTGGTGCTGAGTCCAGCTTCCTGGGTGCAGCAGCTCTGGCAGCATTCTCTCCACTGCTACATAAGCAGATCATTTGTGCATACATTCCTGGAAGAGTTCTGGAAAGCATTTGGGCAGCAGACCAACCTGCAGGGAGGAAGGAGACAAAGGTCAGGTTAGCAGGCAAGGAACAATCCTGGAAGGCTTGAGGAAGAGGCCAGGCTATTCATTTTACTTTCCATATCAAAAAGCTAAGGAGATTTAGGTATGAAATGAAGCCTGGAAGGAGATGGGAAATGACTCCAGAGCAGAGGTCATAGAGTCAAAGAAGTCTTTGGTAGAAACTTTGTTGCTGGCCACATCGTGGTGGATACTCAGGAGGCTGAGGAAGAAAGGTGGCTTAAGCCCACTATGCCCCTTGGGTGCCCACAGGCAATATTTAATAGTGAATAGCCACTGCTCTCAACCCTGTCTCTCTCTTCCTCTCCCTCCCTCTTCTCTCTCTCCCTCTTCCTCTGTCTCACTCTCGCTCCGCTCCCGCTGTGGTGCTGGCATTTGAAGTCAGAGCTATGCTAGGCAAGTACTCTACAGTGAGATTTATCCCCAGGGTGGGACCCTGTCTCTTTTTAAAAAGAAAAAAAAGAGAAGAAAAAATA
This sequence comes from Callospermophilus lateralis, assembly GCF_048772815.1. NCBI lineage: Eukaryota > Metazoa > Chordata > Mammalia > Rodentia > Sciuridae > Callospermophilus > Callospermophilus lateralis. Next base: position 107,934,788 of record NC_135307.1, on the reverse strand, counting down.
ACTGTGTTCATGGGAAAAAGAAATAAAGCCCAGGCTACTTGATTAGGCTTGGAAAAGAGGCACCTGAGCATTGATGTGAATGTCCCCAGCCTGGGTATCCAGGGCTTGGATAATCACCTTGGGTAGACTCCTCAGCCTTCCACTTTCTGAGTCTCTGGGAGAGATTCTAAGGGCTGCAATAACTGTTCCCTTTTTCATCCCAAGGAGATCATGTCACACCAGGTCTCCTGCCCAGGTCACATCTTCAAACAGATGACAAATTACTACTTCCCAAAGTCCTCACCCAGCTTCGGTTTTCACTTTAGTGGCTTTGGGGTAACAGGATAGATCACCATTAGAATGATAATCTTTTACATTTATGCAACACTTTATTTAAAGTAGGAATAGTAGAATTATTATTTTAGACTGAGAGATTTGCTGGAGGTCATAGCCTCATACAACCCAGTTGGGGGGCTAGGAGTATAGAAGACAAGGGTGGGACTGGGGTCTGTGTTTCAGAGGTGACACAACAGATTTGAAAATCTGAAAAGGCTCTGGAGAGGCCCCTTGTCTATGCCAAGTTTTTGCTGTCTATATGATACAGAATATTCTCTTATTACTTATTTATTCACTCATTTATTCATTCTTATGTGGTACTAGATATTTAACCCAGGGATGCTGTACCACTGAGGTGTATTACTACCTCTTTTTACTTCTTATTTTGAGACAAGGTTTCACTAAGTTGCTGAAGCTGGCTGATCCTCCTGCCTCAGCATCCCAAGTCATTGGGATTACAGGTATGTACCATAGACCCTGGCCCATATTTTTTTTTGTACCAGGGATTGAACCCAGGGGTACTTAACCACTAAGCCACATCCCCAGCTCTTTTTCTTTCTTTCTTTTTTTTTTTTTTTTTTTAATTTTGAGACAGGATCTCACTAAGTTGCTTAGGGCATTGCTAAGTTGCTGAGGCTTGTCTAGAACTTCCGATCCTCTTTCCTCAGCCTCTTGAGTTGCTAGGATTACAGACATGCACACAGCTCCTGGCTCATATTAATATTTTAAATGTTTTGTTTCTTTCCTTTGTTTTATTCACCCAACTTCTTTGAATGGCTTTCTCATACTAGGTGCAGTGGAATCAAAGATAACCTGGCTCGGGGGAGAGTCAGATAAAGATGTCCAGTGTGTTGAGGGCCTGGCTGTAACTGAACAGCAGGGCAGTGCCTGGGTGGCTTTCACTCTGCATCAACAGCTCAGGCTTTACAATGTGGAGAGAACATGGCAAGGGACCTGTGGTGGACTTGGACTTAGGAAACCTGGGTCTAAATCTTGGTTGTATCACTTACTAGCTACGGGACCTTGGGCAAGTCACATACTCTCTTGGGACCTCAGTTTCATCATCTGACGAATGGAGATAGTCATTCCATCATACCTCTCAGGGTGGATGAAAGGCACAAGTGAGAGAATGTCTGGGAAAGCACGTTGCACAGGTGGCAAACTTTGAACGCAAAATCAAGCCCTTTTCCACCTCCGCCACCCAAGCAGTGATACTGTGCATGGTTTTCACTTCAAGAACTTTATCAAAGACCTTATAGCCTGTGCCCAACATTGCATCAAGATTCCTCCCACTCCCACCCCCACCCCAGAGGTGGCGATTAGACTGTTTTCTTCTCCTGTTTCACAAGAAGGAAAGCTGAGCCCTAGAATTTTCACATGCCCCACCCCAAGGTCAAGGTTGAGTCTTTGGTGTAGAAGAATTGGGATCCTATCCTGGCCCTTTGACCCCAGTCTGCAACTCAAGGTGACTCCTGCAGTGTCTGTGGGGGTGCTCCAGTTTCTAGCACCTGTCCCAGGTCAGTGTAGGGGTAGGGTGGGGCACCCAATGACTTCACCATGAGACACTGGGAAAAGAGTGCACCAGACTCACCCCTAACACTAAGGTAGCCACTTTAGCCGTGTGAACAGAATGACACTGCAGCTCTTGCAGATGGTTTGCGCCAATGTGCCATTTTTGTCTCACTCTCTTGTCTCCCTTTCACCTTCCTCCTGCTCTCTTTTTTTCCTCTTCTTTTTTTTTATGCCATCGATTCGTTAGAAAAATTTGGTCATTTGGCCTGGTAATTATCTCAGTTCAGATTTAACTTATTCCTTTCACAGTTATTCAGCACATTCCTCTGCCCCCTATATTTCCTGTAAATTGGTAGTTAGATCTAAAGGAGGTGCCTTCCTATTGCTATTGTCCAATAGAAATGTAATATGAACTAAATATGTAATTCTAGTTTTCTTTGTGTTGGGGCATACTGGCAACTGAACACAGGGGCATTCTACCACTGAGAAATATCATTTTATTTTTTATCTTGAGACAGGTTCTCGCTAAGTTGCTGAGGCTGTCCTCAAATTCGTAATCTTCCTGCCTCAGCCTCCCTATTTGCTGGGAATAGAGGTATATGCTACCACACCCAACTATTTCCCCCTCCTCTTCTTCTTCTTTCTGTTCCTCCCAATTCCATACTGGGATTGGACCCAGAATGTTCTACCATGAAGCTACATCCCCAACCCTTTAAATTTTTTTTTATTTTAATTTTGAAACAGGGTCTTACTAAGTTGCTCAGGCTGGTCTCAAATTTGTGTTTCTCCTGCCTCAGCCTCCCAAGTAGCTGGAATTACAGGGGTGCATCACCGCACCGAGCTGCATGGATTCTTTTATTCCATTCCAATCTTAATTATATTACTCAAGACACACATACTTCATACAATGAAGTATAGGTTACTGAACAGCTAAGAAAGAGTTAATGTAGCCACTGTTAAAGAGGTAGCACAGAGGCAAAACCGTTACTGCAGGTGGTCAGAGGAGATTAAGAACCAGCCTAAGAACTTGTTCAAGGAACTTGTCAAGTGGTCTGACAAGGTGATGGGGTAAAGGACCAGTGTGTCCTGTCTTAGGGGTCCTTCCCTGAATGCTTCAGGTAAGAGAGTTGAATCATTTGGTGGTCTAGTGTGTTTGATAAGCTCATGAACCTATTTTCTCTGATGAGGCTTTGATACACTCATACATCCATCTGCCTCTGATTTAATTTGAGAAGTTCATAGGTGGTCATTTTTTTATTAGTACAATTAATCTATTCATCAGTTTGTGCCTTATGATTGTGCTGTGTAGCTTGGGGTTGTTCTTTTTTGTAAGTTCTATATGTCCAACACCTAGTGGTTTAGCAGTTTGACCAGGAACATTACCAAGTCATGCTGCCTTAGCACTTGACTCAAAATGCAGTAACTCAGGGCAAACTGCTGCTTCATAACTCAGGGCTAACACCAGAGTAACTCAGGGTTAGGCACGAGCTGAAAACTGCTGTTCCATACTACGTGGAGTAACTCAGAGCAGGGTCACAGCTGGCTCTCTACAGTCTCTAAATTCTTAACTGAGTCCAGCATCAAATCCAAAGTTTGTTTACTTTGGTGCCAGAAATTGAACACAGGGCCTTACACATGCTAAGCCAATGCTTTAACACTGAACTGCTTTCCTAGCAACTACAAAGTTTAAAGTTCAAAGTCTCATCTAAATATCATCTAAATCAGTTATGGTGAGACTCAAGGTATGATTCATTCTGAGGCAAATTGCTTTCCAGTTATGAATTTGTGACATAAAATGTGTTATATACTTCCAAAATACAATGGTGAGACAGGCATGGAATGGACATTACCATTCCAAAAAAGAGAAATAGGAAAGAGGAAAAGAGTGACAGGTTCTTTTTTTTTTTTTTGTACTGGGGATTGAATCCAGGGGTGCTTAACCACCGAGCCACACCCTAACCCTTTTTTATATTTTATTGGAGACAGGGTTTCACTTGATTGCTTAGGGTCTTGATAAATTATGAGGCTGGCTTTGAACTCACGATCCTCCTGCCTCAGCCTCCCGAGCCTCTGGGATTACAGGCGTGCACCATTGCACCTGGTGGGAGTGACAGGTTCTGAGTCAGTCTAAAACCTGAGACTCTAGAGTACTTTTTGGCTTAATGCTCTGCCCTTCAAGCCCTCTGGGACAGAGGTCCTGTCCATACAGCTTTGGGTGGCCCTGCCCTCGTGCTTTTGCTATGCACAGCCCATGCCTCAGTTCTCACGGATTCTCCTGGCAGGAAGCACACCTGTGGCTCAATTGGTTTGAAGTCTCAAGGACTCCCATTCCAGGGAAACCTAGGTGGAGGCAGCCATACCCATGTGACTTTGCTTCACACAAAGCCCGCAGCAGGGCTCCTCTGGGAACCACACCTGAAGTGTGTGATGATGATAGAGTTGGAGAGCCCACGCTAGGAGGCAGCTCTGGGTAGTGAGCCCTCCTATGGTGGTTCTATCCCCCAGGACCTGGCACTATGGGTCTGTGATGGGAGGGGCAGCCCCCTTTTCCTCTATGATCCCTGAAATGACTTCAGGGTCTTTCTTTCATTGTCTGGGACTGTAGATTGACTAATCTCCCTATTATTATTAGATTAGATGGCTGACTAATCTCCCCCATTGTCTCGATGAGTAGCAGCTGGCTTCCCTTGACATGGCTGATCCAGATTAATCTCCTTATGAGCAATCCTTGGCCACACCTTTGTTCTCTCCTAAACAAGTTTGCTCGTTTTTTACCCCCAATGTAGTAGGCTGAGAATTTTTCCCACTTTTAAGTTATCTTGTCTTTTTGATAAATAATTCCATCTTTAAAATATTTCTCAGCTGGTCACAGTGGCATGTGCCTGTGATTCCAGCAGCTCAGTAGACTAAGGCAAGAGGATTGCAAGTTGGAGGCTGGCCTGGGCAACTTAGCAAGACCTTGTCTCAAAACAAAAATTTAAAAAAAGGATTGGCAAGCTGAGAGTGGTAGTACATGCCTATAATCCCAGCAACTCAGGAGGCTGAGACAGGAGGATTCCAAATTCAAAGCCAGACTTAGCAACTTAGTTGTGTCCTAAGTAACTTAGAGAGAGACTCTGTATCAAAATAAAAAAGGGCTGCGGGCACAGTGATAAAGTACCCCTGGGTTTATTCCCCAGTACCATAAAATAAAAATTTTTAAGACAGGGTGAGCAACTCAGTGAGACAAAATAAGGCTGGGGATGTATGTGGCTTAGTGGTCAAGTGCCCCTGAGTTAAATCCACCCCCCTCAAAAAAAGAAAAAAAGAAAGGATGGCAATGTAGCTTAGATGTAGAACACTGCAGGGTTCAATCCCCAGTGCTACAAAAAAATAAAATCAAAAAATAAAAATAACTAAGAATAAAATAAATAATAAATTAAAAAGATAAAACATTTCTCTCTTTTTACTTACTGTGAGCAGTCAAGAGGAACCAGGTCACTCCTTCAACATTGTATTTAGAAATTTTCTCAGCCAAATATCTAATTTCTTCATTCAACCTTCCACAAATCACAGCATATAAACAAAATTCAGCCAAGTTCTTGGCTACTTTGACTTTTTCTTCATTGCCCAGCATCTTGTTCCTTATTTCCATCTGAAACCTCATCAGAATGGCCTTTACCCTCCGTATTCCTACTAACATTCTATTCATGACCACTAAGGTATTATTCTCTTACAAGACCAAGAATCTCCTCCTGTCCTTCCAAGCCCTCACCAAAATCACCATTCGTAACCCATTCATGACAACATGGACTGGGTGGTTTATTTAAACAGAAATTTATTTCTCATGCTTCTGGAGGCTGGAAAGCCCAAGATCAAGGCACCAACAAATTTGGTGTCTAGTAAGGGCTCACTTCCTCATAGATAGCATCTTTCCTGTACCCTTGCTAGGCGGAAGGGATGAATGAGCTTTCTGGGGGTCTCTTTTATAAGGGCTCCAATCCCATTCATGAGGCCTCCACCTTCATGACCTAATCACTCCCCAAAGGCCCCACCTCCCAATATAATCATCTTGGGGATTAGAATTTCAAAATATGAATTTGGGGGGGACACAGGTATTCAGACCATAGCATCATTCCCCAATGCTTCTTTCCATTCTCTGCCACCTCAGTCATACAGAGAAGATGGTAACTGCCAGGATAACCAGGGACCTGGGCCTAACTGTCAGCAGAGACCTTTCTGGCAATATCCTCAAGGTGATTTGTGCCCTTGACCCCCAAAAGAAAGAATACAGCAATCAGTGTTTGATGTTGCTTGGACAAGATCCTAGGCAGGGCAAGGGGGATTCTGCCTTCCAGGATGCCTGGGGGTCAGGTGCAGGGTGCACCCATCCACCTGGCCTCATGACACACAAGGCTGACCGGGCCTGGGCCCTTCCTGCTGGTGTCTTGCAGAGTGTCTGGTGGAGAGCTGTTTGATTTCCTGGCCCAGAAGGAGTCGCTGAGTGAGGAGGAAGCCACCAGCTTCATTAAGCAGATCCTGGATGGGGTGAACTACCTTCATACAAAGAAAATTGCTCACTTTGATCTTAAGGTCAGTAAGGGGAATAAAGGAAAATCAGCATAGGGAAAAGGGGTCTAGTCCTTCCCAATGTCATTGCCAGCTAGGGCCCAGTGCCTACCTGGCTCTCTTCCCTTACTTTAAAATTCAAATCCTGAGGGCAGCTGGGCACAGTGTCACTCTCCTATAATCCCAGTGATTTGGGAGGCTGAAGCAGGAAGATTGCAAGCTCATGGTCAGCCTGAGCAATGTAGTGAGACCTTGTCTCAAAAATAAAAAGGGGCTGGTAGCTCAGGGGTAGAACAGCCTCAGGTTCAATCCCTAGCACTTTAAAAACCAAAAAGAAAAAAAAGAAAAAAATCCTGAGGGCTAGGGATATAGTTCAGTGGTAGAGCACTTGATTAGCATACACAAGGCTCTGGATTCAATCCCCAGCACCATTAAAAAAAAATAAGTAAAATAAAAATCAATCAGTTAATTAAATAATTGAAACATGGCAAGTGTCCACCTCTTCAGATTCATTTCATCTATCAGACTTTCTGCAAATTAGGGCTGACTTCAAGAAGCTTCTTAATTAACTACAGGCATCTTTTCTCTTCCAGGGGTCAGGTAGGACATAGATTTTAAATAAGTAGACCAGTGACAGGAAACTTAAAACCAAACCCATTTCACAAGATTGAACTTTTCAGTAACAAAGAGCTCTGTCCTGAGTGGGTAGAGGGTTTGGAGAATTGCTAAAGTTGGCTGCCTCTCTGGTCCCTGGGAGCACGGTGCAGCCTCCAGCATTCCTCCACCAGAGACTATAAATCTTTGAGCCCAGGGACCACTGGCTGCCCTCTTCCATCTGACCCCAAACACTGGACATAAACTGCTTCCAGAGCCCACTGATCATTTGTGGTAACTGGCATTGAGGGTTGATAAAGTTCACTCTGACCACATAGGACTTCATGAAGAAAGAATGTGGTCAAAGTAGAAGGATCTGTTCCTTAGTAACTGACCTCAGTCACACAGACATCTGATGAGCCTTGCAGATATCTAACGAATAAAGGTTCTTGAACTTGTGGTCAGACCCATGTTTCTAGGAAGGAGGCCCATTCAGCCTTCTATCCAAAAATCCCTGTGGCCTTTTACCTGGCTCTCTCCTGGATGCCTGGATATTGCTGAGATGCAAAATCACCTGAGGCCTGTTATGGCTTAGTACAGAAGATAGATCAATGGTTCTAAATGTATGATAGAGAGAAGCACAAGGGCACTGGGGATCCAAATGAGGATATACCTAAGACTGGGGTATCAGAGAGGGCTTCCTAGAAGAGATGGTATTTGAGTTGAGTTTTCTGAAGGACTGGCAGGTGTTAGCAGAGGGGAAGGCCCTTCTGAGGAAGAGAGGCCAGCAGATTACACATCATGAAACAGCACAGTTCATTTAGGGAAGTACAGGCAAAGGGAATAAGTGCTAAGTGGCTGGGAAATAGGCCAGGAGAGGGGCAAGAGGCAGACAAAAGGAGTGGGAGCTAAGCCAAGGAGGTTGCACTTTACCCTGAAAGATACAGAGGCCGGGTGAGCAAGGGTGTGTTTCGGAGCCATCCCTCTGGCTGGAGTATGGATAGGATGGGGATGGCCTGGCAGCTGGGGGCCCAGCTAGCAGGCTGATAATCTGGGTGAGACATGAGGAGAGATGGATCCAAGATCTATTGCAGGGCTGGGGTTGTGGCTCAGTGGTAGAGCACTTGCCTGGCATGTATGAGGCCCTGGGTTTGATCCTCAGTACCTCATATAAATTAATAAATAAAATAAAAGATCTATTGACAATCAAAATATATATATTTTTAAAAAAGATTTATTGCAGAGGTCAAACTGAGGATTGATTTGGTACCTAATTCAATGCGGAGATGAGGGAGAGGGCAGGGTTCAGAATGACATGCAATTTCTGGTGTGGGGGACTGGCCCAGAGAAGCTATGGCATGCTCGTAGTCTCCCAGCTGTGCCAAGGTGTAGGCTCAGTTCCCTCACATAGGTTCCTGCCCCAGCTCTTACCCTGCCTCACAGGGTGACCTGCTGTGAATCCCCTTAGCAAGTCCCCCCTTGTTATGTTGATTGTCACAGTATTTTGAATTTAGAAAATATTTCTCTGAGGTGTTGAGTAAAAATTGGGATCACACAGGAGAGTGATGCCTGGGCAGGCCTTGGACTTCAGGGTGGTGATACATTGAACAGGAAATGCTCTGCCTAAACTGCACCTGGGTCTCCTTCCTGTGGACAATTAACTTGTTGTTTTCTTGTGTCTGCTGGCTCCAGAAGACGGTCTCAAAATGGGCTCCTTTGTCTTTCTCTTGCTGGAGCCCTCAGGCCTGATACTGAAACAGGTTCATGGTGTTTGGTTTGCTTCGTGGCAGATCATGTGGTGCAGGCGGGCTGGCTTGGAGTCAGCCAGGTGGGACTTTGCTCCTCACTCCCATGTACCAGGATACATCTGAACCTCAGTTTTTCTTCTTGGATGCAACACATTTTTGTTGCAAATAACAACAGCTACCTGGCAGAGTTGTTGTAACAGAGAGAAGAGGCATGAAGTGCTGAAATGGAATATGTGTTCTGTAATAATAATTGTTATTGTTATTCCCCTTCCCATAATAGAGGAAAAGAGAAGACAACTCATTAGTGTTTCAGGATCTGATAGGCTAAGGAAACGTACTCTGCTAATGCAGTTCTCAATTGCCCAGCAGAGACCTGAGATTGATTGCTAGGTGGAACTGCTGGTGGGGCCTGGGTTGGTATCTAGCTCCTGGGCTCAGTCTGAACATTTCCCATGACCAAGAGGCAGCCCAGGTTTCCCTGAAAGCATGTAGGGTGGTGATGCTGCTAATCCCCACCCATGGCTGTATATCCTTACAGTGTATGGACTTTGAGCTTTCTAACTACCTGACTCATCAATCCCTTCACTCAGGCCCAGCTCAGCAACTTGGGGAAGTGATGAGTAGCTGGAACTCAGAGACATCCCCTCATGGTTGAATAGACGCTTCCTGCATTCAGAATGTGGGTAATGTGTGTCTCCTGGCTGGAACTTTCTTTTTTCTTTTAACTTTCTTCTCTCTCTTTCTCTCTCTCTTCTGTAATAGGGCTCCAACTCAGGGCTTTGTGCATGCTAGGCAAGTGCTCTACCACTGAGCTACATCCCCAGTCCTTTTTGTTTTTTATTTTGACACAGAGTCTCCGTAAGTTGCCAAGGCTTCATAAACTTTTAATCCTCCAATCTTGCTCTCCCAAATTGCTGCAATTACAGGCATGTACCACTCTGTCTAGCTTGTGCTGGGTCCTTGCTACCCATAGGATACATGAATCCATTCTCAGCATGGCATTCAGTCTTTTCTTGCACTGTCTTAGCCCTGTTTCTGGCCTCATTTGCCCTTCCCCACTCCAAAACACCAGCCCTGCACATTTTGGCCTTTCTCCTCCTCCTGTTCATGCTGCTCTCATCCAGGATGCTGCTGCTCTTCCTTTTTCCTCCCCAGTGACTTCCTGATCATTCTTCAAGGCCAGCAGAAGTGGCATTTCCTTTGGCCTTTGCCATCTCTGCAACCTCCAAAAGTATAACTAAGAATTAACCTGCTGGCCAGACATGGTGGTACATGCCTATAATCCCAGTGGCTCAGGAGGGGGAGGCAGGAAGATTGCAAGTTCAAAGCCTCACCAACTTAGTGAAACCCTAAGCAACTTAGTGAGACCCTGTCTCTAAATATAATATTTTTTAAAAGTCTTGGGATATGGCTCAGTGGTTAAGCTCCCCTGGGTTCAATCACTAGATCTAAAAATAAATAAACAAACTAGCCTGCTTCTCTGCTTTTGCTGCCCTTTGTACAAATTTCTGCTAAGAGCATGCATCATTACGAATCACTTTCTTCTGCACAGTGCTTGCCATATGATGAGTCACTCTGTGTTGAATGAATGAATGGATACTTTATAGAAGAACAAATGTGCTTATGGATGTGCAAGGCCCTTTCATGTCTCACTTGGAAAATGTAAATGAGGTTACAGGCAGAGTTTAATTCACTAATGTGAACATTTCTTGAGGACCTGCTATAATCCAGAGGGGAGAGTGACAAATATCAATGTGACATGGCACCTGCCCTCCAGGGGTCCACTGTGTACAGGGAGATGCTCACAGTGACTCCATGGGAGGCCATATAAAATAAACACTAATGGATTCTCACCAAATAATGCCTGCTTCCAAGGGGTGAGCTCTCTGTGTGAACAGAGTGGAGATCATCCTGGTGTGTGTTGCAAATTCACCATAGATGTGGCAAACTGGGGTTGGTAAGGGTAGGTGATGTTGAAGTTACACAGATGGAAGGGACACTGAGGCTGGCTGGCCCTCAGTGCCAGGTGGCACCTGACAAGCCTCCTGCAAGACAAACAACTAGGAAGTGGGGCTTAGTGCCATCCAGGAACCTCACCCATTTCAACACAAATAAAGGTCTTCTAGGGAGTATTTGTACGTGGTTTTATGCTTATTTTGGATTTGGGAGTTTTCCCTGAGTATGGGTGTGTCCCTTCTTTCCCATCCCCACCCTAACCTGATCCAATTTGAAAATCTGAAATGGAAGAGTCTCCAGGACTAAGAGTATTTTAAGCAAAAGAACAAATCATGAGAAATTATTAAAATTGGATGCAAGCCAAAACTCTGAGCGGGCCTTTTGATTTACCCCTGTTGTGCCTGGAATCATCCTCTGTGCTGTTCTTAGGTTCATAGTGTGATCAGGACCAATGGTTAAGCTTTCCTAAGAATGATAATGATAATGCTTTAAGTGTATATGGAATTTTCTAGAATGTAGCATGCTTACACATCTTTTTTTTTCTCATTTAATTCATTGAAGTAGAAGATATTCTCACTTTTTTAACACATAAAGCAATTGAAATTCAGAGAGATTAAATAATTCGCCAAGAATCACACAGATATTGAATGATGAGGACTTGAACTTAATCAGAAAGGAAACTCTATTTCACCAGATGCTAACCATCCAGATTTTTTATTTCCTTAATTCATGCTTTTTTACACACAGTTAATCCAAGGTCTATACTGTGCTATAAACATATTCTTTACATAGTTAATTTCTCATCTGGTTACACTGTTTTCCCTTTCAAATAAGCAATCCCTTCAATTTTAAAAAATTATATGTTATGAATTGCTATAGATGTGATGCATTTGAGAGTTGAACTGGTGTGGGCTTGGGGCACAGGAATACAGAGACAAAAGAGAACTGTGGTCTTCAGTCTGTGGGGGCAGACATGATCCCCATTTTTCAAATGAGGAAACTAAAATAAAAATGCCATCCCTCTCCTTTTTTTGTCCCATGTCCTTTCCCATCACTGTTAAGCTTCTTGCTTCTCCCAGTAGCCCACTGCCCTGCACTGAACCCTGCATAGGCTTGACCTCACTGAAGTATCATGTATCCACCTAGAACTTTTTGGGGGAGGGTACAGGGGATTGAACTCAGAGCACTTGGTTACTGAACCACAGTATTTTATTTAGAGACGGGGCCTCATTGAATTGCTTAGTGCCTTGTTTTTGCTGAGGCTGGCTTTGAACTCATGCTCCTTTTGCCTCAACCTCCCAAGCTGCTGGGATCACAGGCGTGCAACACCATGCCTGGCTCCAACTAGAACTTTTTAAGTCATATCCACAGCCACCATTAGCCCTGCCCTTGCAGTGGAACTCAGCAGGAATGAAAGTGTAATTCTGGAAGCAATTAAGGGGGCAGAATGATCTTGACAGTCAAAAGTCCTGGACTTAAACCTGGTTCTACTACTTATTAGTTGTGTGGCTTCTAATAAATTACTTAACTTTTGTGAGTGTGGCGGTGCACACCTTGAATTCCTGGAGATGGAAGGATGAGGCAGGAGATCCCAGGCTAGCCTCAGCAACTTAGTGAGATGCTGTCTCAAAATAAAGATGCTGAGGATGTACCTTAGTGGTAGAGCACTAGTGTAGTGAACACAAGGTCCTGGGCTCAGTCCCCAGTACCATTAAAACCAATATCAGGAAAGAAAGAAAGAAAGGAAGGAAGGAAGGAAGGAAGGAAGGAAGGAAGAAAGGCTGGGGTTGTAGCTCAGTGGTAGAGCACTTGCCTAGCATGTATAAGGCACTGGGTTTGATCCTCAGCATCACATAAAAATAAATAAATAAAATAAAGCTAAATATATATATATATATATATATATATATATATATATATATATATATGTATGTGTGTGTGTGTGTGTGTGTGTGTGTGTGTGTATACAAACTCAGATAGTAATCTACTTTAGTGAGGTTCTGTGCAGTAGTTTTCTGATAACAGCAAGATCCCTGGGGGGAAATGTATGTGCACGCATAAGTTTACTATGTTTCACTGATTAAAAAAAAAGGTTTGTTACACACTAGTTACAAATAATTAAATACACATATAACATTCTTTATTGTAAATTCCACAGAGCAGAATGATTCTCATAGAACACTTTCCTTGGTTCTTGTCAAACTCTTGTATCAGTTCCAACCTATGGTTGCAGCTAAGTAATGACTGTAATTCCAACAAGAATATTGGCTAAAATTTTTATTTCCATTAAGTAAGGTGAAAATGAAATAAACATGTTGGAACTTTTTGCTAAAGACATAAGTGACTTTTTTGCTGAATGGGACAGCAGATTTTGAATATTGGAAGAATGCTTCATTTTCTGTGCTATTCACACAATAATGGCTGTAGGCAAGGCACCCTTTTAAGTTGAATTTGTTATTAAGTGATCTTCATAATTTTTTGAAGTGTAAAATCAAAGAGAAAATAAATTGGGTCTGGATTTGTAGTGTTTTCCAATTTCTGTGGTGTAAGTCTACCCACTAGCTGATTTCAGGGTACCGACATGATGTCACTGGGATTGGGAAGTAGTGGTATGCAGCAGCAACCCATCATGGAGTACAGGCCAATGGGCATACAGACACAGCAGGCATGAAGAACCTAGAGAGAGTAGAAAATACTAAAACAGAGTATTTTTTTCTAAAAAGGAAGTTACAAGTTTCAATATTTATAATTCTTAACATAAGTTTTAATTCATATGATTTAATTTTTAATTGCTCTTTCAACAACTGGATCACAAAATTCCTGCAAACTTAACAACCTGCTTTCATGAACCAGTAGGCTCCCATACTCTGTAGGCAAAAGGATTTTTTTAAGCAGGATAGTTCCATACTAGACTCAGTGTTGTTGTGGCAGCAGTAATGGAATAATAATGACAGATAACATTTATTGAGCACTTATTTACTATGTAGCTCAGTAGTGGTGTGCTTGCCTGGTATACATGAGGCCCTGAGTTCAATCCCCAGTATGGGGGAAAAAAAAAAAGCCCACAAAAAACCCGAACTATACATGGGCATTTATTGTTATTATTATTATCTATAATTTTGGTGATACTGGTGCTCTACCACTAAATGACATCCCCAGCTTTTTTTATTTTTTATTTTGAGACAGGGTCTTGCTAAATTGCTGAAGCTGGCCTTGAATTTGCAATCCTCCTGCCTAGTCCTCCCAAGTGGCTGGGATTACAAGCATGCTATGCAGGCTCTTTTCTAGGTACCTTGCATGTATTTACTCATTTTATCCATAAAACAACCTTAACAAGAAGGCTCTGTGATTATGTCAGGAAAAGGGGAGGTTGTTAGATGATTCCTAGGGCTTCATAGTGCCTCCTCAGAACCCTTTACTATATTAATCTTTCCATTTGGCAGATGAGGGGTTCAAGGCTCAGAGAACTGAGCAGCTTGCCAAAGTCACACAGCTAACACAGGGCAGAAATGGAACTCAAACCCAAGTCTGTCTAATGACAGAGTTCCCAAATGCAGGGCATCAAGTGACTTGACTTTCTTGTAGAGCTTGCTTTACAACAATGACTCTAAACCCCACTCCTGGTGAGTTTGATTTAGTTGGCATCATATTTTTAATATGATCCCCAGGGAATGACAAGAGGTAAGCATCGTTTGGACAGTTGAGGCCCTCAAAGCACAGTAGGGGCTCAGAATGCCAGTATTCAGACCTAGATTCCTTGCTGGCTAGATGGGGGCACTGACCAGCCTAACCTGACCTGATGGCTTCACAGAGTTGATGAAGGGTCATGCTGGGAGAGCCCACAGCAAATGCTAATTGTCCTATGATACAGACTGCAAAGCCTGTGGACTGACTGGCTCAGCACTGGAAGTGGTCCTAGAATGACCTTGAAGCAAATTCTTATTTCCCTACCTCCCCACCAGAGCATAGAGACAGAAAGGTAGTGGTTTTCTTTCCTGCTTTACCCCTCAGGGCAGCAGGAGGTCAGAGCCAGACAGTGGCCTTCTCCAGTAGAGGAGTGGCCAGAGGCTGTGGTTTGACAAATCCAAGTGCATCCAAGTTCAGGCCCTTTCTTAAGCCACAGCTGTGGGTTTTCTGGGAAAAATATAGAGCTGGAGCAACAAAGTGATGAGGACCAGACCGAGCTTAGAATATCCAGTTTCCCAGCAGGCAGGGGTGATCCCAAGGGAACTCTTGTATCTACTAGAGGAAGGCAGGGGCCATCTGGGAGAGTGGAGCTGGGCATAGCAGTGAACACCTGTAATCCTAGCAACTCAGGAGGCTGAGGCAAGAAGATTGCAAGTTTGAGGCCAACTTCGGTGACTTAGTGAGACCCTGTCAAAAAAATAAAAAGGACTTGAATCAAATGTATGAAATATGATATGTCAGGAGCTATGTAATGTTTTGAACAACTAATAATAATAATATAAAAAAATGTAAAAAAATAAAAAGGGCTGAGAATGTAGATCATTGGTATGGTGCCCCTGGGTTCAATTGCCAGCAACACACACACACACACACACACACACACACACACATTGGGAAAGTGGAAAGTACACAGGATCAGGGTCAACCCCATTGCCTACTAGCTGAGGCCTGTTGGGCAAACACTTAACCTCTCATTCATCAGTTTCTTCATCTGTAAAACCAGAGTGATGACAAGTCCTTACCTCATAGAGTGAGGGTCAAACGTGATGAGTGTAAACTATAAAGTGAACCACTGGCTGGGTGCTTTGAGGAGCACAGGAAGTGCATTTGTCCTCAGTAAGTGTGTGATTCAGCCAGGGAGGCACAGTGGTGCTGCGGGTAGAGAGGCCAGCACAAGAGTGGAGCCTGGAGGGGAAGGGGCTGGGCTGTGGGTTCAGTGACGCTAGCCGGGGAGACAGGATTTTGTCAGGGCCGAGCAGGGTGAATAGCAGTTCAACAGGCAGATGATAATAAAAGATTTCATTTTTAGAAGAAGACATAATCAAGGGAATAGTCACAGGAATAATGATAACAGATACAGGCCACTTGATGTGTCTTGTTTGAGTCTCCTAGAAACCCTTTAGAGGTGGGTTTCATTATTATTCCTAATTTATAGGTGAGAAACCTAAAGCTGAGAGAGGTTACACAACTTGCCCGGCCTGAGGATGCTGGTAATTTTGGATTTGAATCCAGATTCCAAGCCCTGTGCTCTTAGCGGTTACCTATATTGATTCTACAAAAGCAGGATGTGTGAGAGGTACCTATGTGATTGCGCTGACCTGTTCATTCATTTGTCTAGTAAACAATAACTGAGCACCTACTACAATGCCAGCCTCTTAGGTGCTAGAGATGGAAGTGAGGCTCTCCACCAGAGGGTCTCTGGGTGGGAACAACTAGCTGTGGGTGTTGTGGGGGAGTAGGTCACAGCAGACATTTCAGTGTGGGTGCCAGAGCTGGGTGGTGAGGAAGAGAAGGAGCTTATCAGGAAGGTCACTCCAGCAGAGTGATCTGCAGGGGTGGTGGTGAATGTGGAGATAAGGGAATGCAGAAGAAGGCTGTCCAGAGCTGGGAGAGGGTCAGGAGGTCCTTGAATGGAGGTGAATGTTGGCATAGGCTACACTGGAGGCTCGGGGGAAGGGGCTGCCTGTGGTCTCACTCCAGTGTGCCTGAAGGCGAAGGAGGCACAGCAGCTTGGAAACCTGCCACAGAGATCTGGCAGCAAGCAACCTCACTTTCTCAGGTTGCCCAGTGCTGCCTGAATAATCTGGGCTGAACTTGCATTGTCAAGGGAAGGTTCTCAGGCAGTTTCCTTGTCCCCATAGCACAGACATGGCTCAGTCTCAGCTCTGCTGAGTTGAGCAGCCTCATCCAGCAGCAAGCAGGCTATGCAGGCACCTGGAGAGGGCACTGGACTGGGGTTCAGCAGACTTGGGCTCTGCTCCTTGCTCTTGATCTCTCTGGTCTTCTCTATAACATGAAAGGGCTAAATGATCTGTGAGATCCCTTGAAGCCCCAATATTGTGAGCCTGGGGGGTAAAATGGGGTAGGAGGAGGGAAGCAGGGAAGGTCTGTGAAAGGGAACAGTCTTTAACTGAGTGCAGGTGATTCAATCAGTACTCAGTCTGAGCTCCCTGGTGTGACTATTAGTGCTACATCCCAGAAAAGAATGAACACCTGTAGCCCTGTTCTCTGCTATCTCTCTGGGTACTGCTCCTTATATGGACCATCTTTCTGAATCCTCAGAACAACTCCATGACTTGTTAGATGTTGTCCTCATTTTACAATTGGGAAACCAAGGCGCTAAGAGGTCCAATGAGTTTGCCCAGATTTCACATTGTAAGTGGCAGAGCTGAGATTCGAATCCAGGTCTGCCTAACTCCAAATCCTTCTGTTTTGCACTTTACTACATAGCCTCCTGAGGGTGCCTTCATTCTGCATGGGCTCCTGGGCATGCCATGATAGGGCCTTGGGGCACGGGTCCCTCCTGGAGGACCAGCATCTAGTTGGCACTACAGTAGGAAGCTTTGGCCAGATCCAGCAGGACACGAAGGGACATGTTGGTCTCTCCCAAGATGCCTGCCTAGCGAGCAGAGCTTGGTGGGTTTGTTTGGACACACGGAAGGCAGTCCTGCTTCCTGGAGGCGGCTCCACAGGCCCAGAGTCAGGCAATAGCAGTACCTACAGGAGTGTGAGCCCTTCCTCTAGCCATATTTTGGAGATGATGTCAGGTGTGTGGGTGAAGTATCTAGTTAAAGTAAATCAAGCTTCAGGAGAATGACAGGAGTAAAGGAGTATGGATATCCTTGTACCCAGGGGTTGGGCTGGCTTGGGCCCAGCTGTCTGGGACTGTAGCAGCTTTTTCTTCCGTCCTGATCTGGGGTCAGGAGACCTAGCCTTTTCATGTCCTGCCTTGGGTCCCAGAGCAGTGGAATTTTGCCCAGCTCACTTGGTAGTTTGTGCCACCTTGAAATTGCTTACTTAGACCTTCAAGGGGCTTTGGATGGCACCCAGTGTCTAACCTAGAACTGGGGGCTGAGGCTTAGAGAAAGGAAGTATCTAGTCTAAATTCCCATAGCCTTGAGTGATGGAGCTGGAACTGCAGTTTCCAATCCCAGGCTTGGGCTCTTTCCACCACTCTACTATATTGGAGTAGTGGGAAGTCTTAGACCAAACCCTAGGGGAAGTGCTACTTTGCTTGTCTTGGGCTACCTTTCAGACTCTCCCTTAGTCCAATTCCTTCCTGACCAACCCTGTAACCTCACCAAGGGAGGAGTGTGCTCTGGCGCCCCTAGTGGTGGTAAAAGGCTTCCGCAAGGCAGGAAAGAAGGAGCTACATAACCTGCTTCTTTCAATTCATTTCTGCAATATTAATAACATGCAGCATGCAAGACAACATAGGCAATGCCAGGAACTTTAAAACCGAACTGAATTTCCTCAAGGAAAAATTTCACCAACTAGGAAAGTAGCATCACAGATGAGAGTCCCAAGGCTTAGCTCTGCCAGCAAGTGTTGGCTCTGAAGGGATTAGAACACATGATCAGGGGAAGCATCCCTGAAACTACAAGGAAGTAAAAGGAGGCAGGAGTCCTAAGGCATTGACTGGAAGTGTGAGGAGCAGGAGGAAAGGCATTCCAGGCAAGAAGAGCAGAGGCTGGAATTGAGAGTTCGTCCTAATAGTAGGTACATAGCCAGGGGTGGACCATGAGGCTGGAAGGGAAGCCTGTGAGAACTGTGAGCCTGCAGAACTGTGAGCCTCAAATATCAGGCACATTCTCGGGTGGTCAGTGACACCACTGAAGATAATTAAGTAGGCTAGGCAATGTTGTGGGAGAATAGGGCATAGACTGCCAGGGAAGCTCTCCTGGCTCTGCCATCATGAGCTATGGGACATTGAGCAAGTCATTTATCTTCCTGGGCCTCTTTGAAATAGGGATGCGAATAGAACCTTCCATTCAGGGTGGTTGCAAGGATCACATAGAGCTCTGGCATGAAGCATGGTTTGGTAAGTGTTAGTTCCTGGTCGGCCTCCTGGGTATTATTAGGCTACTAGTAGAGGTTGGAATAGCAAGAAGGAAAGTCTTTCTGAAAGCAGGAGGAGCCACAGACATGGTGGTCCAAGTCCCCTGGCCAGCCTGGAACCCCCTTGGTGACCTGGGAAGGAAGCAGAGCATTATTTGGTGGCAAAGAGCCCATGGCCTCTATATGTTCCTGTCAGGGAAGGACTGAGTGTGCAGGTACATATGTCTAAATGATCTGATGAGTAAGCCGTGAGGCAGGGATAAAATCCCCAGTCCTGACCATACAACAGAGCATTCCTGCTGCCCCAGCTGGCCGCTTCCCCAGCTGAAATCCCCAGGCAGTGTTCACTTATCCAGACCCAGCTTGGGTCCTCTCCCGCAAGACCTCTGTCTTCTCATCTGAAATATCCAGCTCAGGAGCTCCTGAGTCTTGTGAGTACCCGGCCAGGGATTTGGCCTGGGGGCCACTTACCTGCAGGAAAGTATCATCAGAAGACAAGGCACTCTGGCACCTGCTCCAGTCACAAGCCTACTGGGTTGCTCAGCTCAAATGGCCTGCCCACCTCTCTAGGATAAAGTCATAAGATCCTTGAGAATGGGAAGGGGGATCATTTGTTGGGTAGAAGCACACGGTTGGGGTCTGATAGATAAACATTGCAATCTTGCATCCACCAGCTTTGTGTTGCAATCTTGGTTTCTTTATCTACAAATGAGGAACAATAGCACCTACCGGAGGAGGCAGTGAGAGAGTTGAATGAGGTATAAAGTATGTCATGCACTTGGTTGATGCTAGGTCCTGTATATTTCAGGGGCTTAATAAATGACACCTTTACTTCTCAGGAAGCATTTATTGAGCACTTGGTGGCTGCTGGTCCCTATCTCAAGCTCTGCTGATAGGAACAAAACCCTTAGGAAGCTTGCAGTCCATTGGAAGGAGACAGATAAGTAATCAGACAAGCTCAGCAGTGTAAGAAGCACAATGCTTGGAAGAATAGGATGTTTGGGGGGAACTGGGGAGATGGTGGGCAGGAGCAGAGCAGGAAAGGCCTTTTGGAAGAGGAGCTATCTAACTGAAATATGAAGAGAAATCAGCCAGGTTTGGGGAGGGGCCAGGATGGAAAAAAGTGTTCCAAGCAGGGGAGAAGTCACTTGCTGTATGTTAGATCCTTAGGGCAGAGCTGGAGATAGGTGTCACTGCCCTAGAGATGCCTCAGTTTTTCTCCTCTGCCTTATCCCTGCTGCTCTGCAGGCCCAGGGATAACAGGTCTGGGGTGTTTGTCCACTGTGGCTTCCATCCCCGTACAGTGTGAGGGCCTTGGGCTATGGTGGTTAATAGGGCCCGTGTCCTGACCCCTCAGCCTAAGAGAGGTCTCAGGGCCTCTCCCCAGGAGGGCAAGTTCCTACCAAGGTGCCTGAGAAATATAGGTGAATGGAGGAGGAGCAGTCTGCTTGGAAGTGTGCCGCTCATTGCAGGGGGCACCAGAGCACTTGGGCTCCATGGGCAACCACAGTAGGGCTGAGCCCAGGGAACCTAACTGGGTCCTGTCCTCTGATCTCTCTTACAACTTCTCTCCTTTCCGTTTTTTGATTTTGTTTTTTTCTTTTCTCTCTCTCTCTCTCTTTTTTTTTTTTTTTTTGGTTCTGGGGATTGAACTCAGGGGCATTCTACCTCTGAGCCACATCCTCAGCCCTATTTTGTATTTTATTTAGAGGCAGGGTCTCACTGAGTTGCCTAGCACCTCGCTTTTTTTTTGCTAAGGCTGGCTTTGAACTCACGATTCTCTTGCCTCAGCCTCTTGAGCTGCTGGATTACAGACATGTGCCACTGAATCCGGCTCCCTTCTCTCCTTTCTGCATAGACTAAGAATCTTCTCTGCCTTGGGAAAGGACTTTGACACATTTTCAAAATAAAGTTGAGAGTAATCTCCTGAGGGGAAGAATAAATAAGTTTTAAAAATGCAAAAGGAAATGTGTTATTTATTTATTTTTGATGGTGGAAAAAAATGCAGGGGAGGGCCTCAGCAGGCTCCCTTGAGTGAAAGTTTCCAGCCACAGTGACAGAAGGTCACAGAGACTTTAGGGAGATAGGGACACCTGGGGAGTGAGGGGTGGGCTCTGGTCCAGATTCAATATGAGTTCAGCTAAGAGGTAGGGCCAGGCTCAGTATGCCACTGTCAGGGATCAGTACAGCTGGGAGAGGGGACAGTGACAATGCAGTCCTGAATCCTCCCTCCAGCTGAGGACAGCTCTGCTAGGGGAGCCAGGCAGACAGCAAAGGACCACTGGACAGGGGACCTGCCAAATGTCATAACAAAAAGTTATGACAAAACTTTTTTCATATCCAAAGAAGTGCAGAGAAGCCAGGAGGGGAGGGTTCACTGTGGAGTTGTGGGGGCCTCAGGGGGGTATAAGGGCCCCAGGCTGTGAGGAAGGTCTTCAAGGTGAAGGGTTAAGTTAGACTTTGAAGCTCAGCCAGGATTCAGTGAAAGGAGATGGAACAGAGGCCTTCAGGGAGGGTGAATGGTATGAGCAGAGGTGCAAGGTGGAAAATCCCATGGTACTTTGAGAAACGGGGACGTTCAATTTTCTTAAACATTTATTTATTTACTTAACAGTCACATGCCATACAATTCACTCACTAAATGGGCAGTTTACAAAGTTGTAATAATCAATACCACAACCACTCATAGAACGATTAAAGAACATTTTCGTCACCCAAAAAGAAACCATGTACCCATTAACATTCACTCCTCACCTGCTTATTCCCCCTTATCCTAGGCAACTACAGATCTATTTTTTCTCTATGGATTTGCCTATTCTGTATTTCATATAAATAGAATTTTATGATTTGTGACCTTTTGTGTTTGGTTTCTTTCACTTAGAATAATATTTTTTTAAAAAAATTTGAAATTGTAGATGGACAGCATGCCTTTATTTTATCTGTTTCACTTTTATTTGGTGTTAAGGATAGAATCAAGCACCTAACACATGCTAGGCAAGGGCGCTGCCACTGAGCTGTAGCCCCAGCCCTAGAATAATATTTGAAAGTATGGATCAGTACTTTATTCCTTTTTATTTGACTTAATTAATTTTTATGGTTGAATAATATTCCTACATGAATACGATATGTGGTATGTGTTTATCACATTTTGTTTATCCATTATTAGTTGGTGGACATTTTCCACTTTGGGGCTATTGGGAATATTGCTGTGAACATTTGAGTACAGATTTTTGTATGGATGAATGTTTTCAGGACATTCCAGTTTGAGTGAAGTTTAGGATAGTTGTGGGGCAAGAGGAAGAAAAAGGATGAAGCCGAGGGACCTGCCCAACTGGTTCCTAGTCTGAGGGCGAGGGTGGGAGTGAGAAGGGTGGAATTTAGGACCCTGTTCTAGCGTCACTGGGAGCCAGGGGTGATTCTGGGCCCCAGCAGGGCTGCCTGGCTGCTCACTAGCCTGCACTGTTGTGTCTGGACTGGTAGATATTTGCAGGGCTGGAAACAGTCTGGGGCAGTTGGTATTTTCCCTGGAAATCAGGTGCATTTTATCCTGTGACCTGCTGAGACCCAAAATTAGTTAAACACATGGAGAAGTATGGGCTGCACAGTTAGTCTCGGGGGAGGGGGGAGTCTTGTCAACAGGAAGCTGGCTGGCCCCAGGGAAAGAGGTGGTCAGGAAGCCCAAAGTCAATAAGCCAAATATAAACCACCACCAAGCCATGCTACCCTGCCCCCATCGCACTTGCAGCAGAGGTGGCTTTGTTTATAGGAAATGCTGCGAGCATCTTGTTGACCCTTTCTGACAGATTGGGCAACAGAGACACTGCATTAAAGGAATCTGTCATTCAGAGAGAGGAAGGAAATTAAAGCTGAATTCTCTGATCTGCTATGGGCATCTGATTTGGTAAAACCCAGGCCTTACCCTCAACACTCTGCCTGTTTTTGAGCTCACAGAAGACTGAGGACACAAAAACAAGAGTTGTGCTATTTTAGTCTCCTAAAAAAGAACAACAAACTCCACCCCAAACCCCAAAGCAAAAACAAAAAACAGGGCTTTAATCACCATCTCTTCTTCCTTCTTTTTTCTTTTCTTTGTTTTTCTTTCTTTTGTTCTCTTTCTCTCTCTCTCTTTTCTTTTGTTCTCCAGCCAGAAAACATTATGTTATTAGACAAGAATATTCCCATTCCACACATCAAGCTGATTGATTTTGGCCTGGCTCACGAAATAGAAGATGGAGTTGAATTTAAGAACATTTTTGGGACACCAGAATTTGTTGGTAAGTTTTAGGCCTGTTTCTCTCCCAGAGAAAAATCAAAATATAGAGAAGTCCTGGAAACAAAGCTAGAGTCTGAGGCTGTGGCCTCTGGGCTAAGAGAGAATGCTATGGGACACCCACTAGAAACCTAATGGGAGTGGTGGCAGATATCTTGTTCGGGTCTGGGTGAGAGTCCAGGTGTAGGCTTTGAGCACACAGTGGGACAGGGGTTGACCAGAGAGGAACTTCCAGAGTTGAATCTTCCCAGAACTGGCTCTACCTCTTGCTCCTAGATGAGTTTATCACATATATTTAAAATCACCTTGCTCTCTTGCATTCCCACAAATTCTGCCTTCTATGAAGTAGCTTTTGATTTCCTAAAAAAGAAAAAGACAATCGTTTTCAAAGTCCCGGACCCACCTACCTGCCTCTTTTGTGCCCATCTTTATTCATGCTTGCGATACCTGGCTCCAACAGGATCCTGGCTGCCCTCTTCCTTCTGTATCTCTTTCCCTTGGTCCAGGCCCTACTTTCCTGTACTCCAGAAGCCCTTTCATGGGGCTTGGGCCAAAGGTTGGGGAATCACAAAGAAATAGTCCTGTAGAGAGGAAAGGAATGGGAGTTGAGAACCTAGTCTATCTTTCTACTTCCGGGGGTTGGAGAGGTCTTGGGTGTGGTCTCCTCAAAACCTGGGAGCTAAAAATTCCTGACTACAATTTAACCAAAAAGGAAGGCAGGCTGCGGGTGTAGCTCAGTGATAGAGCACTTGCCTAGCTGTTATGCTTGAATTCGGGACCCCCAAAGTCCACCAGAGGCTAAGATCAATGTAAGCAGCAAAGAGGTGTTTATTGCGAGCTAGCTCCGTCCTCCGCGCGCACATAGCAACTGGTGACGCTGAGAGGCCCGAACCCAGGGTTTACAGCAGTTTTATACATTCTTTGGGGAAGGCAGGGACTTCACATACATCATAGCATCTCTTAGCAAATCATCACAAACCGGGGGAAAATCATAAAACAACTCTAAAACATGATTAGCACATTCACTGGCGGGAACAAGTGGGGTAGGGGTGACTGGTTACTACAAGAGGGGGATTAGTTTGAACTGATTGGTTTAAGCCAAGAGGAGTGTTTGTGCTGAACTACATGGTTTCCCAACATGTTATCAACCACTAAAAAGTACTGGGAGGGTCATCTGGCATCCCAGGTATTTCCCTGTCTCATGCTGATTGGTAGCTGCTAGGGGGTTGCTATGGATCCCCACCTAGCCTGACTGAGTCAGGGTCACCTGGCGCAGCAGATCTCTCCTGGTATTTGTAGATAAACAACTCAGCAGGGTGGGTAAGTGCCTAGGAGTGCTCTGTGGGTCTTTCCAAGGACAAAGGTCACGCCCCCTTCCTTGGACAGGCTTTGCTTTGAGGTAGAGGCTGGTTTTTCATAGCATGCAAGAGGCTAAAAAAAAAAAAAAAAAAAAAAAGGGGAAGAGAGAATATGTTAGACCTTCCACCCTGAAGGACTCCAGCCCTCATATACCATCTATGCCGCCACTATGGAATGGTGTTGCGGAGACTCACCCCTGGCTCCCCAGACCCCAGGACAGGGAACCCTGACCATATGCCAGGCACCATGCCTCACACTCTGCAGACTTTGTCTTATTTAATCCTCAAGTGGCCTCATGAAGCAGATTAAATTATTTTCTCCATCAGGTGCCTTCTTTTAGACAACACGAGCAGTAGGTGGTGGCAGTAGATTCAAATACTGATAAGTCAGCATCAAAACTGGTCTCTATTATACCAGGGTCACTCTGAGAAGACCCTGCTCTCAAAGAGTTTCCATTTAGTTGTGGATGTAAGACAGTAAACCACTAAATAAAAGTGCTGGAAGGATCTTTTCAGATCATCTGGTTTAGTTAAACAAATGTGGAAATGGAGGATTGGGGAATTTTCATTAAGGAAACCAAAGTTGTTCTTTACCTCCGGTATGACAGATTTTAGGTAAAGTAAGGGGGACACAGTGATGATAAGGAGCCAGCCACCCTCAGAATGACATACCCAAGGTCACAGGTTGGTGGGAGAGCCAGTTGGAACCTGGGGAACAAGTTATCTAGACTCAAACTTTGTCTAAGAGAACAATTGCTGCCCACCATTCACATCTGTGCTTGAAGGGCATATATTCATTAGTTAAGTTCATGTAAATTTTTCAATAGTCAATAGTTCAACTAGAAATTCAGGGCCATAATGGAAGCCAGGAAGTGATTAATTGTAAAGTAAATAATACAGATAGCTCTGGAAGACTATTCAGAGAAGATATCCACTCTGGCACAGTCAATGGGATTGATCATGGTCTTGAGTCAGTGAGGGGCAAAAACGATGGTTGGGGATGGGGAGAAATCTGAAGTATTTGGAAAAGAGAGCCAGAATAGAGGAGAAGGAGCACAGCCAGTTCAGTGGTAGCATAGCAGGGGGGAAAGGCTAGAATAAGTGCTTTTATTAGGGACAGATCAAAGTTCACTCTGCATAGAGTTGATTATTCATACCAGATTGTTGGTATGAGTGGGCTATTGGTAGCTGGAGCCAGACTTTGGAGGTTTTTCCCAGTGGTATGCAAATGTCTAACAACCAAATCTCAAAAATGAGTCTCTAACTTATAACATTAGCCAATTTCAAGCTACCAGCATGTCATTGAATACAGAGTTGGAAGAGATGCACACAGTTATTTCTTACACAAGTATGGTTTTGTTTGCGATGGGTTTATTTGTATCTTATAGATTTATAGGGGGACTTTTCTAGGCCCTTCCCTGAAATAGGGTGACTTTATTTTCTCAAGACTCCTGAGAAACAGGTTATAAACACTTTGCCTTGCACCCACCATTCATTTGAAATTTCAACCTAAGACCCAGGAATAAAAAGTCTACCCAGGGCTGGAGTGCAGCTTAGCCCTGGCCTGCCACGGCCATGGTTAGGATAACAGTAACAGTGACTCATTAGGGCAGGAACCACTGCCAGTAGTTTGGGGGAATCAGGTATTAAAAAGGCCCTCTAAGTACATGACTGGATCCATGGAAGACATTTTCTTTTGAATACAATTTATAGGATAAGAGAGTTGTAAGCCCTTCAGCATGACCCACCCCCAATGAATTGAACTTAGAGCTGAGCTTCAAGCAGCAAGAAAATTCAACAGGAATTTTCTTTTCTTCTGACCACCCTTGAAGGCAAATGTACATGTCAACAATCCAATCAAAGGCTAGCAAGGTATAATGTTCAAGGACAAAAGATACTGAAATTACCAGATGATGACTATGAAATAAGTGGAATGTATACAGAAATAAAAGGTGGAACCACAAGAATGAGTAAGGAACACAAGATGTCAAAAATGATCAAGCAAATTTTTGAAAGAACCAGAGAACTTTAAGAAATTCCATATATAGTCATGTGTCTTTGTCTGTCCTGGACTTTACTTTAGGAAGAGACCATAAAAATCAGCTACTCAAAAATGATCATAGTTTGGATGTCAAAACAATGTCGAATTGCTGTAAGAGTCTCTAAATGCGTACTTCCAATTTCTGCACCTATCTTTTTGAACCTGTGTTCAGATTCTTTGTGGATCCCCTGGTGAAGACTATGGTCCTAAGAAAGTTTTTTATATACTTACCCCGAGCCGGGAACAAAAAATGTTTTCAGCAATATTGTTCCAATAATGAAATTAATGGAAACCATCCAAATGGTCTCTAAGAGGAGAATGACTGAAAAATGATACATAGTTACACAATGGTTTATTGAATAGTAGTGAAAATGGAAGAGGTGGATGAATGTGCTGTGAACAGTAGAAGCATGTAAAAGGCAATCAAATGACAACAGATCGCATGCAACATGACACCATTTTTATAAAGCTAAAAATAAGCAAAGCCAGGATAGTGATTATCTCTAAACAGGGGCAGTAGGAGAGTGGGAGGGCAGACATAACCCTGTAGATGGGATGCTTTAAGATATTTTCTAGATAGATTTAGCTTTTTCCACTCTGCCTCTGTCCTTCCTCCTCCTCAAGGTACTGCCTTCTCTTTTGCCTCCACTCATTGCCAACCTTTTAAAGAATCATCAATGCTCTATCTCCTCTTCCTACCTTCTGGAGACACTGGGTACTGTGAGCTTGCAGCTCAGCACTCACTCTCCAGTGCTTATCTGCTCCATCTCCTGGCTGCCTGTGGTCCTCTCCTCTCCTGGCAGTCTTCTCTCGTACTCTACACTGGTCACCACAACATTGGCTCAGCTCTTGTTTCTTCCTGTACTTCAATGACTCCAAATCTGATAGCCCAGACCCACTCCCCCATATAGCCATCTGCCCCCTGGACATCTTCCCTGGCTGCCCCTCAGGCACCTCAGGCTCAGCATCTCATCTTAGTGACACAAGGATGCCCTCAGTGGGAGGTCCCTTCTTTTTGCCCAGACTCAGGGGAAGGTGGGGTCCTTCTCTGCCTTCTTTTCTTCCCCATTGCTTTCCAGCACTGACTGGGGTCCACTAGAGAGTTCTAGAGCAGGGCTCCATTTCTCCTTCCTCTCCCCTTGTTCCTTCTCCTTTTCAGGCATTCTTACATGCTTTCCCTCTCCTTCACTATCAAGGCCCCTGCCTGTAGACGGTTTCTACCAGAATAACAGGCACCTTGTGACATAGTCTGTCTGAGATGTTATTAAGAAATGCCTTAGACTTGGAAATTTATAAACAACAGAAATTTAGCAATCATAGTCCTGGAGTCCGTGAAGTCTAAGATCAAGGTGCCAGCAGATTTAGTGTCTTGCTGTGTCCCCTCATAGCAGAAGGACTGAACAAGCTCCCCCAGGTTTCTTTGAAAGGGTACTAGTTCCATTCACGGTGGTCCTGCTTTTATGACCTCCTCACCTCCCAGGGGCCCCACCTCTTTTATATACTTGCACCAGAGATTAGACTTCAACATGGACCTTTGGGGGAACACAAATATTTGGGCCATACTTTTTCCTTAAAATTCTTAGATACAGATTATTTCCATCTTCTGCTCAGATTTTCCTCACTGAGAGTCAGGATGGAGACATTTGGCAGCAGATTCCCTAGAATTCCCTTCAACTATCTCCTCTCATTTCTTTCTCCTCTTGATTTCTTTCAGCTCCAGAAATTGTGAACTATGAGCCCCTGGGGCTCGAGGCTGACATGTGGTAAGTTGTACAGGTCACTCGGGTGGCCTAAGGATTCTTCCAAGGGCAGAAGTCCTCAGAACTTGCTTTGGGTGTCATTCCCTTGCTGTGAGAACTCTCTTCTCCACATTCACCTCTTAGAGCCTCAGACTGCTCCAGGTGTTCTGCTGCTGCTGCTGGAAACAGCAAAGCCGGGTCCTGAGGCCAGTTAATGCATGGCCAGGTCATGACTTGGTCAGCTGCAGAGAAGCAAGGGGAGGGGCAGGGCTGGAGTGCAACTCAGCCCTGGGCTGCCACGACCATGGTCAGGATAATAGTAACAGTGGCTCATTAGGGCAGTCCACCAAGTGTTTAACAAGTGCCTCCCTCATCCTGGGCACTGTGTTGGCCTAGGGGTGCTGCTGCTGTCAGTCCTCTGCACATGCAGGACTCTTTCATTTGAATGCTGCTGGACAGTAGGCTGAGCACTTGGCCTTTTAAAATCCTGCCTGTGGTCCTGTGAGATAATTCTCATTATCCTCCTTATATAAGAAAAAAGGGTCTCAGAGGTGGTGAGAGATGCACCCAAATCACAGAACCTTCAAGTGCAGAGATCAGATCTTGAACTTGGGTCTTTGATCTCCGTGTGCTGAGCTCAATCACTCTAAATGCATCCCAGGCTGCTGCTGAAGAGTGGGATGGAGAGGGGGTGGGGACGCCTGGAGGAGGCAAGTGACCTCTTCTCCCGGGACCACATGGGGAGTCCCTTGCTGGTCTGAGTTGGAGGCAGGAGGTCCTTACTTGACTGTTTTCTGTTTTGCAGGAGCATCGGTGTCATCACCTACATCCTGTGAGTATCCCTGATTCTGGGACTCCAACCCAACATAGACTATGGGGTCCTAAGAGGAATGAGAGAGGGGCAGGTAGAAAGATATACTGAGCATCCATCCACCATGAGCCAGATGTGTTAAGTCCACAGAGCAGACCTGAGACTGAGTGCTCTGAGGTGTTTCATACATTTAACCCTGGCATTGAGTTTGAGCAGGAAGCCCAGGGAGCAGCCCTCCCTCCTGCACAGGCCATGTCTGCATTCCTGTGTGGAGTGCCAGGCCTCCCCTGCCATGGGAATGTAGGGGTTAAATAAGCCAACATGTGCCAATTCCCTAGTCCCTGCTGTGGCGCATGCATGGCAGGTGCTTAGGTATTCAGTCCATTAGTGCTATCCAATCATCTTCCCCTCACAGCATACCTGGAAAGTGCTATTTTTATGGCCCACTGCAGTAAGAGTCAGCCCATAGCCAGAGGGAACAGGTACCAGTGCTCCAGGACTGAGGGATCATTCTCTCTACGCCCCCATAAGCCAGCTTTCTGACTCACAGCAGCACTTAGACTGAGAGCTCTGCACAATAACAGTGGATTCCCCGAGCTGCAGCAGAGGGTCTCAACCCTGGCTGCACTGTCAAGTTTTCAATACCTACCATGACCCAGGCTCACCCCAGATCTATATAAATTAAAATTGCTAGAGGTAGGACCTCTGCATCAGTAAATTTTTTAAAACCCACTTGAATTTGATAGAGAGGGCTTTGAATGGAAAGAGAGGCTGAGCATCACTTTGCGTTGATCTGTAATACTGGATGACAGCCAGGATATTCAAATGTCGTCTCTTGAAATCTGAGTTTCTCCAGAGCTCCAGTTCTCATACTGAACAATTAAGGGATTCCAGCATCTGCAGGGCACACAGTTGGCTCACTTGAATTCAACACAGCTTTATCATTGGCTGGCGCCATCATGGGCATTGTGCCAGGCACTCAGGACATGGACGTGAAGGAGAGCCTTCCTTTCTTGCCTGGGGCTCTCTGTCTGAGGGAAGCACACCATACAGCTACCTCTCACCCACAGTGACCAAGGTCACTTCTTCATGTCAATTATGTGAGGTAGAGGCTGCCATTTTCTTCATTTTACAAATCAGGAAACTGAAGCTCAGAGAAGTTAAAGAACTTACCATGGTTCACATAGCTAATGCTTAGCACAGCTGAAATTCAAACCCAGCATTGAAATATCCAAAAATACGAAAAGTTATTTCTTGCTCCTAAATCTATGCATATTTTCTATTCTTTTCTTGTCTTATTGTTTTATTGTCTAATATCTGTAGTACTAGATTGAATACCAGTAATGAAAGGGAACATTCCTGCCTTACTTCCAATTTTATGGGGAAATCATTGATCTATTTATAATTATATAAATATGTTACATACATAATGTAATATTCTTTGTCAATTGAGGATTTTTCAATTGATAAATTCTTTATCATTCTTATCAATTGAGTATTCATCTATTACTATTTTCTGATAATTATTTTTTATCATGAATAACACTGGTAACACTGGATTTACTGGATTTTGTATAGTGTTTTTGTATAATTTGAAATGATCGCTGTTTTTTGTTTTGTTTTTTTTTTTAGTTTATTGTTTTAATGGATTACTTAGTTGCATTTTGAGTCTTAAACATTCCCGGCATATTTGGAATAAATGTCACTTTATCATGGTGTAAAAAAAAATATCCAAAGTTTTCCAGTATGCCTTGCTACTTCCATGCAAAGAAAGAAGCAGGGGGAGAGGGGGAAATATTCAAGGTTTGTTTAGTAAACAGAAACAGTAAGACTTTTCACCAATCAAGTAAGGAGAGACTTAAAAGAGACCAAGGTGACTCTGTGTTTCTGACAAGCATCACTTCACATTTGTGAAGCCATGTCATTGATCAAAGCAAGGAGCACACATGGAGGGGGGTTTGGCACAGTGAGTCCTGGGAAAATGGCACATCTGGGCCGACATGTCCCATGAGCAACTGAAATGCATGTCAAGAGATGGTAGCTTCAGAAGTCACTGTTTGTCTGATGCAGCCTTGAACAACCCTGTGGGGACCCCACAGACCCCAGTCTCCATGCCTCTGAGGATTTGCTCAAGTTGTTCCCTTGGCCTGAAAGAGCTTTTCATCTCCTCCTCCAGCTGCTGTCAGTTCTTCAAGACATGACAGTGCAATTGTCAACTCTCCCATGGAATTGCACTGGGGTCCCCCCTTTTTTTGGTGCTCCCACAGTCTTTTATCTGGCTTTCAATAATTTTCTGCTTTGTTCTGCTGGGGTTTATGAAGAGCTATGTCTGTTTTTTCTTTTTTCTCCTCTCAACTTTTGTGTCCACTAAGACACAGTTTGTCCTCTGTAAAGTACTTACTAGGAGTTCCATAAAATGTGTTGAATTGGATTGCATTGAAAAAGCTGTGGGTTGGCTGCCCAGAGAGGGCAGGCTGTGTTGCCAGGAGCCTCCCAGTCTTGTGCCATAGCATGGGTCAAGTTTCCCAAGTCCATTTCCATCTCTAAACCCGCAGTCATGTGGTTCCTTCTCTGTTGTATGCAGCCTCAGTGGAGCATCCCCTTTTCTGGGAGACACAAAGCAGGAAACACTGGCAAATATCACAGCAGTGAGTTATGACTTCGATGAGGAATTCTTCAGCCAGACTAGCGAATTGGCCAAGGACTTCATTCGGAAGCTTCTGGTTAAAGAGACCCGGTAAGAAAAAAAGAAAGGCACTGGTTTCTCAGGTACTAATCCTCTCCTTTTACCACTGTCAAAGATGTCAGTCTGTCTTTGCTTTGCCACAGTGTCACCTGCACCATTGTGGTCTAATCTGAGAAGGTGCTAAGAAACATGACTGGCCAAGATTTGACATTCACCTTGTTTGCTCAAGTCTTTCTTCTTTCTTCTACTGAAATGCCAATAACTGTGTGTATATGTGAAAATGTGTGTATGTGTATGTGTGTAAATCAATCTTTGTTTTTTAAGACTCATTACCTTGTATAGTCTGTCCCAAAGGCACACAATTAGAGAAATAAAGTAGCAGGGTTTTCAAGCCAGTTCAGGTGGGAGTGGAGGAGGCAGGCCCAGAGAGATCAGTACAGTGGAAAGAGAGGAGACACGCTAATCCTACTCCTGCCTCAGAGCCCAGAATGAGCCCCATACCTGTGGGGTCAAAGGAGGACATGGGCAGGGAATGTAGGGTGCTGGTACACAGGGGAGGGCCTGGATGGAGCAGGGGAAAAGGGCCATCGATGCTAGAAAATTATGTCCTTTTGGTCCCACAGACTTCAAAGAGGGCCAGAGTGGTACTAGGTACTAAGGTCAGTACTAGGGAGGGCCCCCTTACCTGGGAACAGAATAGGGAAGGACAAAGGAAGGACCTGGGAGACAAACAAAGACCAAAGGTTTAGCAATGGAGAGCTGACTTTTGGAGGATTCTGGAAACTCAGTAGTGCATTTAATGACTCCCCTAGAGGGTGGCGTTAGGCCTTTCAACTTTGGAACTGAAGGTGAGGGTTCAGGTAGAAAGGTCTCTCTGTTTGGGTTCTGCCCAAACCTCTTTCCTGGGAGTATGGGGCATGCAGGCAGTTCCCATCAATCTCTGCATCTTCCATTATGATGGCATGGCCAAAGAATGCCAAAAGAGCGTGAGAATGGAGACTGCTGCTCCCAGATTCTGCCCTAAAGGATCATCACTGTTTCCTAATCCTCATTTCAGGAAACGGCTCACCATCCAAGAGGCTCTCAGGCATCCCTGGATCACGGTAAGGGCACGGGGGTGAGTTCCAGTGAGCAGGGGTCTTTGCTCTGTCACCAGGGCTGGTTGTGGCAGCCAGATGCAGAAGGCCTGTGGAGAGCCTTTTGCTAGAAACACCAATCCTTGGGCCAGAAGACAGCTTGTTAGGGGCCCCAAGGGGCCTGACCATTTTCAAATAGGGTTATGCTAGATGAAGTTTGTATTTCATGGGTTCAAACAGCTTATAGAATGAAATCCTGACTTTGTAACCTTCTTCTCTGACATTTGGGGCTCAAAGAATATGCTTTACATCAGTTAGCTGCTTTCCACAGGCACCATGAGACCTCAGGAATTAGCCTCTGAGACAGAAGCCTGGTGGGAAGAGAGACTGCCATCCTGTTAGGGGAGTTCTGTTCCCTTTGGGAAGGCCCAGGAGGAAAGGTCAATCTCTCCCTAACTTGCCTTGTAACCAAGCTCCAGCTACTGGTTTTTCAGAGGGTCTCGAAGTCTGGTATAGTGAAAAGCTTTTTGGGAAAAAGGGACTCATAGACCAGTATTCTGTTGACTGACTGGCTGTGAACTTCCAAGACTTCTTATTCACCTTCATTGTTAAAGAAGAAGGTTTACAGGAATGATCTGAGCGTGCAGACAAGAAGGGTAGAGGCCTATAGATGATGGGGAGTAGGGAGGGTTGGAGTGATCAGGGAGGTCAGGTTCATCTGCTTGTTGAAGGATGGGGAAGATCAAGGGTCCTCCTGCTGAGCATGCTCAGTTTTGCCAAGATGCAAGGAACCCCAAAAGAGAGACACCCTCTGCCTCCCTCTGCCTCCCTCTGCCAGCCATGGCCTTGCCTGCTCCAGCCCTGGAGTGGATGTCTGCAGAATCCTGACCGCAGCCCGCTTTTCTGCCTGAGCCCCTTTAAATGCTGTGCGTGTGGAAACCCTCTAATGGCTGTGGACCCCTCCGCCCTGAAGCGAGCATGCAGGGAGCATCCCCATACCCTTTGACCTTTCTTATGGACTGAGGGGTTGCTCACTCCACTCAGGCTCTCCCTGTGTCCTGACGCATGCAGTGAATGCCAGAGAGACCACCGTGTGTGCCTTCCACCTGCAGCTTGGATTGCCCTTTGGAGCATGCATTATGTTAACATTGTGGTTCTTCTGTCTGAACATCTGCCAGTCGAAGGGAGAAGTCAGAGCTCCTGAGCAGCGGAAGACACAACCCATTGAGCTGAAGACCAAGCGTCTGAGAGAGTATACCCTCAAATGCCACTCAAGCATGCCCCCCAACAACACTTATGTCAACTTTGAGCGTTTCGCCCATGTGGTAGAAGATATGGCTGGGGTGGACCAGGGATATCGTGCCTTAGTGGGGGCCCGTGACACTCTCCAGGATGATGTGGAAACCCTGGTCTCCATCTACAATGAGAAGGAGACTTGGTACCGAGAGGAGAACGAGAGCGCCCGGCACAATCTATCCCAGCTCAGGTATGAGTTCCGCAAGTTGGAGTCCTTGAAGAAGCTCCTGCGAGAAGACATCCAGGCCACAGGGGCTAGCATTGGAGGTGTGGCCAGGAAACTGGACCATCTGCAGACACAGTTTGAGGCTCTGAGGCAGGAGCTCTCAGCCGACCTACAGTGGATACAGGAAATGATGGGCAGCTTCCAGTTAGAGAGTGGGGACACAGATGGCCTGGGAGCCATGTTCCACCAGGATGCCAGTGAATCCCTATCGGATCTGCTCCACAGACCACACACAGAGGAAGTCCTCGCCACCCTGAAGCTCTGAGCACTAGAATCCAGTCAATAAAGCACTTTCCCATTCCCCTGCCTCCTCTTCCAGCTAGAATCATCCTGTAGGGAGTATATCTGTAGGGCAGCTTTCTACCCCTCTCCAGAGAATTGACAGTTGCTAAGGTGCTGGTTAATTATTAATTCCACACCTCCTCTCACCAACCTGGATTTCTCAGAGAGCGATGGCAGAGCAGCCAAGCTGTTAAAACAATTAGAGAACAAATTCCCCTCACCATACCCTTTTCCACAGGGAGTGCAACACTCCTTGGGGAGATGCTTGAGAATGGATTTGTGGTGATGGGTTTGTTCGCCTCTCTCTTCCCACCTACATGCCTTATGATTGCAGATCTTGAGTGATATTTGAGTTAACTAAGGATAACTAAGTCAGCATAGTGCTTTCCTGCTACAGAAGCAAGAATTTAAAATGCACAGAGAAAATAATACTGCCTTTTGTTTGAACTGACTTTTCACTTAAGGAGCCCTTATGTCTGTGACCTCACTTGATCCTTAAAGAACTCTTTGAGATGGGAAAGTAGGAGATGATATGATTTCCATGTAACTGATGAGGAAACTGAGAGGGAGGATGGTGTAGGATTATTCATAGCCAGTTGATGCCAATGAAACAGAAACTCAGGTGCCCATCTCCAAGATGAAGCGTATGGGAGGAAGTAGTGAGGGTTAGTTGTAAATATCCACCTTAATTTTAAAGTTTAGATCCCAGAGGCCAAGCAAGCAACTTCATGTATTTTTCCAGGTGTGGGTGGAATGCATACACTTGTACATGATTGTCCCAGGAGCCATGTCCCAGATGGTGTAGTCACTGTTCCTACCCAGCCCTGTCCAGGTCTGAAGACCAACCTACAGGGCAGAAGGAAAGAGGAGAATCTCCCCCTTCTCCACTCTTTCCCCCAACGTATGGCTAAGTGCCCCAACTGTGCATTGATAATGAGAACCAAAAGGGGCTCAACCAAGAGCTTCCTTTCCTATGTACTAAGCCATTGGGCCCTGACAGTTTACTAGACTCCATCCGAATTTTTGAAGAGGATGGACAGGAAGACTGGGAAGCACAAAGCTCAGTGACTCCTTGAGGAGTATGTGAATCCTGTTGAGGATTATGTGATCTCATCCCCTTTTCCCCAAAGGAGGAGGCAGTCAACATAATCATAAAATCATACAGTCAGTGCAGGGAGATGGACGCGGCACTGCTAGAAGTTTTGGGTTGGGGAGCAGACCAATTAAAGAGTTTCAAAGTGCCTTCATGGCTTC
Organism: Callospermophilus lateralis; assembly: GCF_048772815.1. Classification (NCBI taxonomy): domain Eukaryota; kingdom Metazoa; phylum Chordata; class Mammalia; order Rodentia; family Sciuridae; genus Callospermophilus; species Callospermophilus lateralis. Next base: position 107,899,051 of record NC_135307.1, on the reverse strand, counting down.
ACAAAACATCCCCGGTTTAGAGATGAGGGAACAGAGGATGTGATTTTCTCCAGGTCACATCATTAATGACAAAATAGGGGCCTTCTGCCTTCTGATGGCAATCTGTGGCTCTTTCTGCTTCTTCTAAAAATGCCCAGTCTCTAGGAGTTTACTGTCTGCAGGTGGAGGCAGATGATATCCGGATTCATCTGTCCATTCAAAAAATAACTTTCAGGCATCTACCAACTTCCAGACACATGGCTTGACTGGTGATACACGGTTGAGTGAAAAACAGGCCTGTCTCTTGCCTCGTGGAGTTCTCTGTCCTCTGAAGGATTCCAACATTAACCAAGAATCATTAAAACGTAGAACCGTGGCTGGGACACATGCTAAGAAAGGGAAGCATTCCTCAGTGCAAGAACCTATGGTGGGGCCTTTGATCTGGTCAGAGGAGGTGTCTGTCCCAAAAGCAGGGATGCTGGAACTGAGACCAGCTAAGCAAACGAGGGAGAGACGTGTTTCCAACAGGGCCATCATGTCAGGGCTCTGTAATGAGTAGGGCATGGAAGACTGGAAGTGGCAGGACAGTAAGAAAGCTAAAGGGGAGAACAGGAATGTCTACATGGCTGGGGAGGAGGCAGGACCAGAAGGTCCTTGGCCACATTAAAGAACTCTGCCTTGTTAGGCATGGAGGCACATGCCTGTAGTCCCAGCAATTTGTGAGGCCGAGACAAGAGAATCACAAGTTCAAAACACCAGCCTCAACAATTTCTTGAGGTCCTAAGCAAATCAGCAAGATCCTGTCTCAAAATAAAATAAATAAATAAAAAGGGCTGGGGATGTTGCTCAGTGCTTAAGCACCCCTGGGTTTAATCCCTGGTTACCTGCCCCCCCCCCAAAAAAAAGTTCTGCCTTTGTCCCTGGAGTCATGGGAAGCCACTGACAACTCCTGGGCTGGTGTTAGAGGGGAAACACTCAGACAGGAAATGAGTTAGGACAACACATATTTTGATGTCATGAAATCATTTCTTCAAAATCCTATCTCCTTTTCTTTTAGCAAGCTAGATTATTTCAAATATCACATATAATACTTGAAACAGAATCTTTTCATCAAATATAAGAAATAATAATAATAATTATAATTATTATTATTATTTTGTACAGGGATTGAACCCAGGGGTGCTTTAACCACTGAGCCACATCTCCAGCCCTTTTTTATATTTTATTTAGAGACAGGGTCTTGACGAGTTACTCAGGGCTTCACTGCTGAGGCAGGCTTTGAACTTGTGATCCTCCTGCTTAGCCTCCTGAGCCACTGGGATTATAGGTGTACACTAATGTGCCTGGCTAAGAAACCATGATTATAAGATGTTATCATTGTTTTATGTACCATTAAAAAATAAAAATGCCCAACATGGGAAGCCTAATAGGAGAGCCTTAGACACATAAAGTTGTGATAAAATAATGATAGGGTAAATGAGAACTAGGGCTGCTATGAAGGAAGAGAGAGCAACAACAACAAAAAAAATACATCTCATTCTGGACAATATGTGGGGATGGAAAATCCTCCTGAGAATGGGAGGCCCAGGCTGCTAGTCCTCATGCAGGGTTCCTCTTTGCCACAAGCTGTGTGATATTGAAGAACTTCAAGTATGGAATGTCATGGCCAACAGTCTGAGGCTGGGTGGCCCCACATGACCAGCCAATGCAATCCTCTCTGGGAGCACCTGCCTCTACTCCAGGGCCACAGCAATGATATGACATTATTGACTGGGAGATGCCTCCCCATTCTGAGATCCAAAAACATGCATCTTGGAATCAAGGAAAGATGACCAAAACCCTATTTCTCTACCCGAGAGAATTGGTACAAAATGACCTCTACAATCTCTCCAAAGACTTCTCTGCCCTGTCACAGGATGTTGTATACTTGTTTGGCACAGATTCTGCAAATATTAAAGGTCTCTTTGGCCACGTCAACAGGCATTGACCTTCAATGCCAGGCTTCCTGAGGCCAGGATGACTCCCAGTTGAGCAATACAGGGCAGACTTCTGGTGAACGTCAAATAAATGGGAATAAAAAAAAAAAAAGAATAATATGGTGGCAATTATCTGAATTAGAGAGACTGGTAAAAAGGCAGGAAGAAGTGGTTATCTTAGATTTGTGGAATCAGCTACACACCATCTGATATCCTCATTTTACAGCCTCGTAGAGGGCAAGTTTGTTCAGTCTCTGCTGATCAGCCCCTGAGCTGGGCACCCAGCCATAAGTAGTTTTTCTTCAGAATAGTAAAATGGTCCTGTGTGTGTGTTTCCAGTCATTGGTAACTGCTTCTCCTTTACGGTGTTTCAAAAGCAGACCTTTTTCTGTACAAAGAGCATCTAAAGACAAATCAAAGTAAATTGAGAAACGCCCCCAAGTCTGTCAGGGAAATCAGAGAAGCCTGTGACCTTCCTCTGTCTCCTGCCAGTAGAATTCCTTTGACTCTCAACCTGGTGCTGAGGGGAACCCAAGGAGGCCTGTGGAACGCAGCCAGTGAACCTGCTTGCTCTGTTCCCCCCATGCCCACGGTTGGCATTGTAACAGTGGTGGTAAGGGCAGGGCTGGCCATGGTGGATGGCACGTGGGCATGTTTTCTTGGGACCTTGAGGGAGGACCTCTTGGGGGCACTGCTCTGTGGGCAGGCCCCTCTGCCATCATGGAGGATTTTTAGTTCACAAGAATTAAGTAAATTAAAGGTCAACTTCCCTGCTCAGTTTAAACACCATCCTGGGCCATTTGGGAGGAAAAGATGACTGTGTGACATCTCCCTGAATAAAGATTCTCAAGGAAGCTGGAGAGTCAGCCCTCGGGGAGGCAGCAGTGGTGACCCTGCCCTGGGGCAGATGCTCATGGCATATCTCTGCCTGTCTAGTTTGTATTAGGAAGGGTGGCGATGGTTTGGTAGTTCGCGATTTTGTAGATAAGGGAAGCTAATGATGAAGGGATGGAACAGAGTAATCATGACAGGAGAAGGCAGAGCACCCTCCATGAGCCCCTTCTCTGCTGGTGACTATGAAGACAGCAGCTTCCCTCCTCACTGGATCACACCGCACAGTTGGCCCACGTTGGAGGTGGCTATGTGCCCAGCTGTCACCTCCCACGGTCTACCTTTTGTGAATGTCTGAGGAACTGAATGCCTTTTCTCCTTTGTCTATGAAGTTCTTGGCCTGGGGAGACGATTCTTTGCCCTGGAGAGGAACCCAGCAGAGGGCATGTTTGAGTTGCAGAGGGGCCAGTGCAGTTGAACAAACACTGATTGTGCTCTGGCTTGTGGTGGAGTAGGGGTGACTGATAAGGACAAGACAACCCCTGAATGAAACACTCAGTATCTGGGGTTAATGGGGACCCGACCGACTGGGAGATGGGAAAGGCCAGGCTTAGCGATAAAATAGAATATTCTAAAAATCAGGAGAGAGATGAATTCTGATTGAGACAGGGTAGGAGGGATGCAGAGAGCAGAGGTCTTCTCAGGGCAGCTCCATCACTGACACCCCCACCATCGCCACCAAGCTGTTTCCTTATGAAGAAGGTGCTAAGTAGAATTTGGAGGGATGGCTGTGAGCCCAGATTGGGTCAGGAACTCAGAACTATTGAGTGGAGGCTAGAGATTAAAATGAGGAGAGTTTTTGTTTTTAACTTTTTGTCATGGAAAATTTTCAAAACTTGCACAGAAGTACAGAGAATAGTATAGTGAATTCCAGGTACTTATTACCCCACTTCACCTGGAATTTAGTCAAAGTCACAGCCAATCTTTTTTTTTTTTTTTTTTTTTGGTACTGGGATTGAACCTAAAACAGGATCTTGCTAAATTGCTGAGGCTGGCTTTGAACTTTTAATCCTCCTATCTTAGCCTTCCAAGCTGCTGGGATTACAGATATGTGCCACTGTGCCCTGTGCCAGTCTTTTATTCATCTCCCTCCACCCCACCACACACACTATTTTCTGAATATTTCAAGTATTTTAACACATACTTCAGATTTATTCGATTCATAAATTCTTCAGCATGAATCTCTGATAAGAATTTTTTTTTTCAATGCTGGGAATTGAACCCAGGGCCTTGTGTATGTTAGACAAACACTTTGCCCCTGAGCTACATCCCTAGCCCTTTTAATTTTATTTTGAGTTAGGATTTTGCTAAGTTGTCTAGTTTGGTTCTCACACTTGGGATCCACCTGCCTCAGCTTCCAGAGTAGCTGGAATTACAGTTGTATGCCACTAAGCCCAGTAGGACTTTCTTTTTTTATATAACCATCATGCCATTAACACACCTGAAAAATCAGCAATAATTCCTCCACCTCATCTGTATACCTATTCTACAATCACATGTCCCACATTTTTCAAGGGTATCCTGTTGACGGTTGGTTTATTCACATCAGAATCCAAACACAGTTCACACATAGCATTTGGTTGACATCTTTCAAGTCAGCCCCTTCCTGACAGTCCGGGGGCTGGGGTTGTGGCTCAGTGGTAGTGTGCTCACCTAGCATGCTTGAGGCACTGGGTTTACCCTCAGCACCACATAAAAATGAAATAAAGATATTGTATGTCCACCTGCAACTAATATATATATATATAACAGTACAGGAGGGAGAGCTTTGGAAGCTTTTGCTGGAGTTGAACAATTGCTCAAGAAAACTGAAGGTCCTGGAGAAGAGGATTAAGAGTCTCCATGTGTCCAAGCTGAAACCTAACTCAGAAAAGTCAGGCCAGGCAAGGAAAGAGGCATTGCCACCTCCTCCCATTGCCTTCAGCTCTCCCTACCCAGTGAGGAGGCAGACATCCAGGTGTCAAGCCTCACCTGCACCTTCCTGAGAAAACCAATGGTGAGTCCAGCCAGGATAGGGCTCCAGCCATCAAAGTAGCCAACAAAAGAAGAGGCAGAGGTTCTACCTGGAGAGATGCAACTGAGGGAGGTAGAGGTGGTGAGGCCCAGAAAGTGTCCTGAGCAGGAAAGAAAAATGGGTGCCCCAGTTTTCCATGAAGTATAAGGCTGGAAAGAAAGTACAGATGGAGGTTTGAGAAGTTGCAATCTGTTTGCAATTTCTACAGGAAGCTTGGTATTTAGAGAAAAGTGTCTGGAATGACTCTTCTGTGAAGCTGGGGTCCCTTTTTCATGATTTGTTGGTGGCTCCTTCTTCCTCTCCACGCTCTGTGGATGTGGGCACAGACCTAGAACAGCCCACTAGACTTTTCAAAGGCATTTGCATCTATATAAACAAAATCTGACTCCAGCCACCACTGCTTTCTGTCTTCTTGTCTCCCTTCCTGACATCCTTCCAAGACACAGAACATACCCCCAAGAGCCAGGTGGAAGTTTCCCAGGCTTCTGGTGACACTGATAGGCCACAAGGTCAGAAGTCAATTGGGTTTTCACTGTTTGCAAGGAGGAAAGGACCAGGAGAAGGCGGACATAACTCCTCCTTCCCCTCACATTCTCAATTTAGTCAAAAGTGTTCCAGCCACATTCCTTCTGGGAGCAAATTTCACTGCAGAATTTGTCTCTGACTTTCCAAGCTGGCCTGATAGCATTAGCCTGGCATTGAGCCTTTTATCAACCAGGGAGGCCCATTGATTAGGAAAGGTAAGCCTGACAGACTCATAGCCTGGATGGTCATCTCCTCAGGGGTCATGCTATTGTTTGTAGCATATGGATGGACAGGAACCTAGAAGTAATTGCATCACTTTTCATTAATGGCCCTGGAAATGGTCCCACCTGACATTTCATCTGGACCCCTCTGCTCAGTGACTTATCCTGCTTGGCCAGTAGGAAGGGGTGGATTTTCCTTAACAGGACCCCTTGTCTGTGTTGACCTTCCAAGCCCTGAGGTCAGCCATTTTTCTCCTGGGTGAGGGCACCCCTCAGTAAGTGGACAAAAAGAGGTTCCTTCCCTCTTGAAACTTTTAGCCCCACCTCATCAACTTCTCCTTGTAAGAGACAAACGTCCTCTGCCAGGGTTCCACTGAAAGGATAAATCATGGCTGAGTGAATTGAAGACACGAGTGAAGTTAGAGGTAGAAAGGTTTTGAGGAGTGAGAGGCAGCATGCTAATCACCTGGGGGAAGGAGATTCTAGAAGCCTTGAGGAATAAGGAGGGTGGGATTCACAAAACAATCCCCAAATTGATACAGAATAAAATGCCTGGCAGTGACACATGCAATAGAGAAGACTGGCATAAGCAAAGGGACTGCTGAAGAGCTGTTTTATCTAGGGAGAATCAGGAAGGCTCCCCTGAGGAGGTGATGTTTGAAGAAAGACCTGACCCAAGTGACTTAAGTGATGTAAGAATGAGCAAGGGCAACGACCCTGAGACCTTGGGTTTAGGATCAGGAAGCCAACCCATATGCTGGCCTGGGAGTCTCCAGGAGAATGTTGGGTTGTATGGAGAGCACTGAAATGCCACAGGAAGGCTTGGAGCAGAGGGCCAGGCAGGTCCTCAGCACAGGTGGGCTGCCCTCTGCCTGCTTTTCTTTTTCTTTTTTTTTTTTTTTTATGTGGATATGACAGTAGAGTGTATTACATCCCTTTCCTTATTAGAATCCCATTCTTGTGGTTGCAAAGGAAAGTCCTCTGCCTGCTTTTGTGCCTCCCTTCCAGGTGGGACCTGGACCCAGGCTGGACCTGCAGATGTGGCGATAGGTGGTTAAGGAAAGGGTCCAGGAGAGCTGGGCGTGGCCTGGTGATCCCTCTGTGCCCTCATCCATTTCTCTTCCCTTTTTCTGTCTCTTCCTTCCCCTCCTCTTTTTCCTGCACTCTTTGCCCAAACCACTGTGTGCTCATTTGGGAAGATAAGCAGCCCCTGGCCTTCCCACCTCCCATCTACTTCAGGGTTGCTAAAACTCTGTCCCTGCTCCTTGACCCCCACAAAACTCTGCATCTCACTGACAGACTCATGACACCCTTGCAGTGTACTGAGAGGGTGACCTGGGCCTCTCACTGATGAAATGAGTAGGTCTCAGGTCCTGCAATTTATTCCAGTTTATCTCTTGAGCAGCTCAGGGAAATAACCAGGCAGCTATTAAGTACCCAGAGTTGTTGGTTCTGGGCAGAGAGGAGAGAGGGGCTGGAGGCTTTGACATAGACATGGAAAAGTTTCTGTGCTTTCCAGTGGTGGGATTCCTCCACTACAGAGCTGGCAGAGACAGCTGCTGCACATAGGAATGGAGCATGCAGGTGCTTTGGTCAGGCCCGGGAGGGAGACATTATTTCTTGGAAGTGCTCTAGGAAGCAGATGCCACTTGCATTAGGCTTTGGAACACTTGGAGGCCTTCTGGGGGCTTTAGAGAAAGGCCCTGCAATGGGTCCCCTGCCAGATGCAAGTCCAGAGCAGCCCAGGCCCAGTATGCATTGGCTTTCTTCTGGTTCCTGATGCCATGATGAAAGATGAACAAGAATGGAAATGTGCTCTCAATGTGGCTAAGAGACAAGACCAGCCCTGGGGAGTCAGTGAGCTACCCACCCTTAGCACTCACCAGGGGCAAATATGGCTTTGCAGTGAGCAGGTTGTCAGAGTAGTGAGAAAAAAGCTGCACAGAACCTTAGGGGTCATCCCGGGCAGCTCGTTTTCTTGAGGTCATAGGATCCTTTGAGAATCTATGAAAGCTATCGACTCAGAAGAAATGCTTGTCTGTGCAGACACACTAAATTGGTTTTTTATTGAGGCATAATTTATAACCCATAAAAGTCGCCATTTTAAAACATACAATCCAATGCTTTTTAGTACATTTACAAGGTTATACAGCCACCGTTGCTTTCTTACTCCAGAACATTTTCATTATCCCAGAAAGAAACCCCATACCCTTTGTAGTCATCCCCCATTCTCTCCTTTCCCCAGCCCCTAGCAACTTGATCTACTTCCTGTCTCTGGTTTTGCCTATTCTGGCACATTTTATATAAATGGAATCACACAATATGTGGTCTTTTGTGCTGGCTTCTTCCGTTTAATGTTTTCAAGATTCATTCATGCTGTAGTTTGTATCAATACTCTATTTGTTTTCATGTATAATATTCCTGAATAATATTTCATGTATGGATACCACATTTTCTTTATCCATTCATCAGTTGATGCACATCTGGGTTTTTTCTACTTAGCTTTTATGACTAGGTTGCTATGAACACTCACGTACACATTCACACACGAAAATTTGCAAACTGTTTCAGAGATTCACAGAACCCCTAAAACCTATCTCATGACTTAGGAAAGCCTCATTTTATAAAAAGAGGGAGCTGGGCACGGTAGTGCACACCTGTAAGCACAGTGGCTGGGGAGGCTGAGGCAGGAGGATCACAAGTTCAAAGCCGGCCTCAGCAACTTAGTGAGGCCCCCGTCTCTAAATAAAATATTTAAAAATGGCTGGTGATGTGCTGTGCTGGTTAAGCACCCCTGAATTCAATCCCTAGTGTCAAAAAAGTGGGGGAGGGATTTGAGAGGAGATGGACATAACTTGTTACTGTTTATTGAGTGGTGCTAGGTTAAATTCTTTATGTAAGCCTCAACAACCCTGTGACACGTTATTATCCTGCATTTCAGATAGGAAAACTGAGGCTCAGAGAAGCCATATCAGGCTTCTTTGAGAAGCTGAGATTTAAGCTAAGCCTCGACTGCCAGGCAATGAAGGGCAGTTACACATCTGTCTCCACCTGACTCCCACCAAAGCCCCTATTTCCTTCCATTTATTTTCTAAAGATGTATTAATGCTCTGTCTGCCAACAGGCCATCCATTTTGCTAAACCTAGAGCCAGTCCAGCATACAGGGAGCATCCCAGATTGCCAGAAAATGACCCTGTCCCCAGAGTGATGTGTGATTGAAGCCCCTGCCTCCTGCTCTCCCACTTCAGGAGAAGCTGGGCCTCCAGCCACACTGGCTTGTGTATCTGGGTGTAGTAATAATAGCTCAGGGGCATCCATCTCCTGAGCAGCTGAGACATCTGTAGCCATTGCCGTCACTGTACCGCTCCCACTGCACACCCTGCCTGGCAGGGAGGTATTGGGGCAGGTTGAGGACAGCGTGTGGCTAGGGTTCTGCAGGGAGGTGGGCAGCTGCTGTCTGACGCCCATTGACACCATCACGCTCTGCTTTGTCCTGTAGCCGGTGGACAACCAGCAAGCCATGGTGCGCAGGGAGTCCCTGGTCAACCTGGAGAACTTCAAGAAGCAGTATGTCCGCAGGAGGTGGAAGGTATGTGTGGTTTGGAGTGGTTGGGGGAGAGGGCCAGCCAGGCACCCTGCTGCTCTTCAGGGTCCCTGAGCACAATCTCACCTGGCATCTGTTTTCTCTCCCTCCCTCCCTCAGCTGTCCTTCAGCATCGTGTCCTTGTGCAATCACCTCACTCGCTCCCTGATGAAGAAGGTGCACCTGAGGCCAAATGAGGACCTGGTGGGTAAATGCAGGACCCTTTGGGGCAGAATTCTGGGGGTGGTGTGAAGCTTGAAAGTAGGGGGACCTTCCCTCCCCTGTTGAGGCAGGTGAGTACTAGTTATTTCCAGTCTTCCTCTGCCCTGGAGCTAGTGTGTAGTCAGCAGAGGTATATGTTTGGGGAGCCTCTGGCTGGTGCTGGGTGGGGTGCTCCAACAAGGCAGCATGAACTTTTGGAGAATCTTAAATTCTTTCCTGCTCCATCTTTGAAGAGATTGCTGCTCCCACTCCTCCCCATCCCTCTAGAACTGCCCTGAAGACTTATAGTCCTCAGAGGATGGTGGGGACTCTGGAGAATGAATACCAGAGACCATCCAAAATTTATCTCTGATGATCCAAAAATCTACTTTAGAATAGGAATTTTACATCCTCTTTTCAATTCTCCCATTTCTAGCTTGCTTTAGATTACCATTATCAATAATAATATTAGGATGGTTTCTTGTTATAGTTTTATGTATCTTATAATGGGATATGCTGAAGAGAATAGCCTCTAGAGCCTCTAGAGCCAGACTGCCGGGATTCAATTCTGCCACTTACTAGCTAAGTGATCTTAAGGAAATTACTTAATGTCTCTATGCCAAAATGTCATCATTTGTGAAACGAATTAAATAATAGTTCCTACCTCATAGAATAAACATGGGGTTGCAGTGACCTGTCCCTGAAATTTGTCATGTAAGTGTTCAATACATGAAAGCAATTATTACTATTGTTTAAAATCCTCCTATACACTTTAAAATACAACACTAATGTCAGTATTTCAGTCTGTAGGGATTCCCTGGAAGCTTCCCCACTGCAAAGGTGAAGGGGGTCACCCAGGAGGGTCTGAGTTGGTACAGGCCAGGACAGAAGGTGACTCCTTGCTAAAGAAGGGACAGAGAATCAACTGTCTGAGACACTTGATCAGCCTCAAGATACACAGCACTTGGGCCATCCCAGGACCCAGCACTTCCCGTACTTCCTACTCCCCCCATGTATCCCGGAGTTCTCTTTCTTCAGCCTGAGCTCTGGTTTATTCCTGCTCTTGCTAAGACTTGAGGATTTATGACTCCAGAAACCTACAAGGCTTTGGCCAAGTTGTATCCCTTTTCTGGCTGCTTCCCTGACCTGCTATAAAGGGGACTGGACCACTCTCCCTCTGAGTATACCTGTCAATCACATGCAGTCTTTACCCAGCTTACTTTTTTGTTGTTTGGCTCTGACTCATGGTATAAAAAGTTGCTGGTCATCAGAGCTTGAGTTATTTTTATTATAATGGCCAGACTTGGTCCAGGATGTATTTGGCTGAAGTTAACCTTGCCCTTGGATTTCCTGCTGGCTCAGGCCAGCCTGGGAGGGTGTATGACAGGGAGCAGACATGCCTTTCATGAGCCCTTGACCCCATTGCCATGTGTGTGGAGAGAGAGGACCAGAGAGTAATGGTGAAGAACATACATTCCTTTCCTAATTTTTGTCCTAGCACAAACACTTGAAGATAGTTTTCTTTTTATTCAAACATTCAGCATTATTAGCTCTGTGGCTCATTCTACAAGTGGAAAAGTATTGAGTCCCAAACAGACATAGTTTTTACAAAGGGACTTTTCTTAAAAAAAAAAAAAAAAAAAAAAAGGTAATGATAGGGCCCTTTTGTTTGGGGAATATTGAAATTGAACATCTAACAATTTTTAAATTTTTTTAAGATGACTTTATGAAGTCTGAATTAGTTCTTTTTTGTTTTTAATCTTTCTTTTGTTTATTTATTTTTATGTGGTACTGAGGATCGAACCCAGGACCTTGCACGTGCTAGGCGAGGGCTCTACCGCTGAGCCACAACCCCAGCCCTAGTTCTTCTTTTAATAATTAAAAAAAAATTTTTAGTTGTAGTTGGACATTTACTTATTTATTTTTATGTGGTACTGAGGATCAAATCCCATGCCTTGCAAATGCCAGACGAGTGCTCTACTCCTGAGCCACAACCCCAGCCCCTAATAATTTTAATAATTATATTAATTGGTGTGAGCCGAACAGAAAGACATCATACCTTCTGGGTAGTTACCTGGACTCTGCTTTAGCCATGTCGGGATGGACAGACTGTACTGTCTACTTCTTTCCTTGTTCATAAAAATGAGCTTTTCAGAAGTCATTTCCTTGGAAGAGCTGCAGGGCAAGGCTTGCTGAAGGTGCAGTGGAAGTCAGTCAAGGTGGAGGGGTTGGAATGGTGGCTGTTGGAGCTTGGGGAGGAACCTATAGCTTACCTCTCTCTAAACTGAGCAGAGACTTAGCAGCCCACAGACAACTTATCCTTATGTGTGGCCACAAAGGGCACCAGATGTATTTTCATTATTATGGTTGGGTGACTTTTGGTGCCTGGTTTCCCTTAGATGCCCTACCTGCTTTCCTGCCTCCAAGGAGGCCTCAAGTTTGTTAGTCTGGCCTCATTTTAAGCCCCCCACCAGACCCCTCCCTTCCACTGGTCTCTGGATATGCCCCAGCTGAGGTATATCAACTTAGGCTGCCCAGCCCAACCCACTTCCTGGCATCCCATAACCCCCTGCTCTGGCCTCCTTTTTTTTTTTCCCCCAGAGGAATTGTGAGAGTGACACTGAGGAGGACATCGCCAAGAGGAAAGCCCTCCACCCTCGGAGGAGGAGCAGTACCTCCTAACTTGGCTGGACTTGCAGTGGCTGCCAGGGAGGTCCAGGCCCAGCGGGGCTCCCTTCTGTGCAGACTCTTGGACCCAGCTCATCACCAGCAGCCAGGCGTTCCACATTCCTAAGCACTTTGCAAGAGAGGAGCCTGCAGGATTCAGAAAAATTTGCAGGGGAGCCAGGAGACCCTGGGAGTTCTGGCTCTCTCCTGTGGAGGAGGCTCCAGTACTTCCAAAGCTCTTAATTCTTCATGAAACTGGCTTTTATCTGTCTGCCAATCTCAGAACCTGGGCCGGGGTGTGGACTTCGGGAAATGATGTAAAACATCATCTTCATCCCGGCATGAAGGTCAGACTTAGGCAGCTCTCCTCACAGGGTGAGGGAGTTCAGAACCAGCCTGGTCAGAAATCACACCAGGAAGACAGAGACCTCCCACTAAGGGAACAGTGAAGAGAATCTTGGAATATGAGGGACCAATCTGTGACCTCCTAGAACCCACTGGAATCAGCATATCAGAGTGACCAACATACTAGACCTTCTAGAACAGCTATTGTCAGCCCACTGTGCTGTAATATTTTTCATTTTTATTAAACTTTTGGTTTATCTGAGGCTTGGCTTCTTTTAGGGCTACCTTCTTCTGATTTCCTGTAGCCCAAGGGCCTACGACTTGGAGGTGCTGAGGGGACAGAACCTCAGAAGGTGATTCTAAATTGTCCCCTCCTGCCTTCAGGGTGTCTGCCTTCTGCATCCTTCTCTAAAGGTCTCCAACCCTGACGCCAGCATAAAAGGCCTGGGCTCCCCACACCACCCCTGTACCACTCCTGCTGCTATGGGCTAATCATGTCTCCCACAAATTCATATGTTAAAATCCTAACCCTTCCCACCACAGAATATTAGTATATTTGGAGACAGGGTCTTTAAACAGTAATTAAAATGAAATGAGTTCACTGAGGTGGACCCTGATTCTCTATGACTGGTTTTATAAGAAGAGATTAGTTGGACACAGTGCCACACGCCTGTAATGCCTCCAGCTCTGAGTCAAAAGGATTGCAAGTTCAAAGCCAGCCTCAGTAACAGTGAGGCACTAAGCAACTCAGTGAGACCCTGTCTCTACATAAAATACAAAATAGGGCTGGGGATGTAGCTCAGTGGTTGAGTGCCCCTGAGTTCAATCCCTGGTACCAAAATGAAAGAAGAATCAGCCAGGCACGGTGGCACAAGCCTATAATCCCAGCTACTCTGGAGGTTGTGGCAGGAGGATTACAAATTTTTTAGGTCAGTCTGGGCAACTCAGAGAGACCCTATCTCATAAAAGGAAGGGGGCTATCGGAAGAGCTGTGGATGTCGTTCAGTGGTAGAGTGCTTGCCTCCTATGCACAAGGTCTTGGGTTTCCATTACTACAAAAAAGAGTGGTGGGTATTGATGGGCACAGTAGCCTGCCTTATTGTCACAGCTACTGGGGAGGCTAAGGCAAGAGGATCGCTTGGGCCCAGGAGTTTGAGGCCAGCCTGGGTGATATAGCTAGAACCCATCTCTTTAAAAAATAAAATCAAGAGAGATAGAGAGAGAAGGGGAGATTTGGATATAGAGGGGAAAACACATGAAGACACAGGGCACGGAAAATGGCCTATAAGCTAAGGAAAGGGGCCTCAGAAACAAACCAACCCTGTGAACACCTTGATGTTACAATTCTTGAGAAAATAAATTTTTGTTATTTAAGACACCTAGTCTGTGGTACTTTGTTATATGGTACTCTTTGGTTCTTAAACCCTGGTAAACAATACCTGCCGACTATGGCCAAGATAGAGATGGGAATTTTAACAATGCAGATAGAAGAGCGTAAAGAAGGGCCCAAGGGAGAAAGGAGAGGATAAAGATGGATTCCTTGGACCTTTGGGGGAATATGGCAAGGGTACCTGCATGGCAGAAATCCAGGCCCTGCTTTCCCAGCCAAGAGAATGGTGTTGCTGACCAGACTCAAGAGAGGACCCATGGAAGTCAGAAGTGAAGAAGTAAGGGGTGGCCCTGAGAGTGGGAAAGTACATAGAAGGGGAAGGGAGGGGAGTTGTGGAAAGTGAGCCAGGGAACCAGCTGAGGAAGTGAGCCAGGAAGTACAGGGCTGGGAGGGATCAAAAGGGTAGAAAGGAAAGGTTCCTTAGTTGGGCTCCCTGTGTCAGCAGTTTTAAGCACATTGTGAGAGAGCAGGCCAAGCTGCCTTCACCCTGTAGATGGATTCTGAACAAAATGGCCCCTAAAGAACAGAAAGGCCATGCAGTTTCAGAAACTCTCCCAGCAATATGGAGGGGGCCTGCTAGCATGCTGCAGAAAGTTCCGCAACTGACCCGTGCGTCCTGGGCTTCCCCAGTTTTCAGGCGGAACCAGCCCCATACCTTGTTCCAGTTTGGGAGGACAACTGAGGCTGAGAATTTCTGACTGCACTCAGCGCCCTGGACCCGTGAAGGATTCTTGACTGAGCCTGGTGATATAAATCAGCAGGAAATATTCTGCAACATGGGCTCACTGGGCACTACTAGGAAGTCATTTGTGGTGGAGGGAGGTGGCTCCTCTCCTGCTTGGGAAGAGAGCTATGAAAGGCTTGTCTGATCATGATCATAGGCTTAGCCTTTTAGATCTTAGCCCAACCATTCTTACAGAATAGGAAATAGAAAGCCTAGAGAGAGGAAGTGACAACTTCTTGCTTCACACAGAAAGTCTGTGAAATGTCTGGTAAAAGCCCAAACTTCCTGACTCTTAGTACAGTGCTCATTTTTTTCAGCTCAATAAACTGTGGTGGGCCTTCCAGGAAATAGATTGCCTCTTTTTTTTTTTTTTCCCCGATACTGGGAATTGAACCCATGGGTGCTTAACCACTGAGCCACATCCCCAGTCCTTTTTAAAAATATCTTATTTAGACTCAGAGTCTCACTAAGTTGCCTAGGGCCTTCCTTGCTAAGTTGCAGAGGCTGGGTTGGAACTTAGTATCCTCCTGCCTCAGCCTCCTGAACTGCTGGGATTATAGGCATGTGCCACCATACCCAGCTAGTTTTGCCTCATTTTTAACAGGCTGGCACTTGTATTTTACTGTTACCTACTTTGTCCTTCATTCTTAGAAATGAAAGAAAGTGTCATACTTGTTTCTATACATATTTCCTTATTAAAAAGATATTGCCCCTGGGTGAGGACAGCCTAGCAGCCAACCCCATGGCTTCAAGGCAGACAGGGAACTAGTATTTACTGGATTCTCACTATGTGTTTGGCAGTGTCCTAAATGCTGGGGTTAGATTAGGGAAAAGGAAATACAGTCTCTGCTCTAAAGGGGTCTACTCCATCATGCCCACCGACTGTTCCTCCTGATCTTCCTGTCTAGGTTATATAAAGCCCTGTTGACTGAGACAGCTCTCTGGTGTTGGTAGCATCTGCTAGATTTCCAAGAACCCTTTGGGAAGCACAGGGCCAGGCAGGGGCAGAGAGGGCCTTTGAGGATGCTTATCCATTGAGGATGCCTTTTGGGGCCAGAAGCCAGGCGCCAATGCCACTCCCAGACACTGCCCCAGACACTGTGGCTCTCTGCTAACAGATGGCTGCTGGCCTGCAGGTGACAGGATGAGTGGAACAGCTAGCCTAGGGGAACCAGGAGCATTCTGTTGGCTCTGAAGGAGGATGTGTTGGCCAGCTGACACTTCAAGGCTAAAAGAAGCCACAGTGTGCTCTGAGGCAAATGGAACATTTCCAGGGATAAAAGTCATGCACAGTTAAGATGCAATTCTTTGAAGAGGTCTGAGGGTGTCCTGCCCCAGAGCATTTGCTGTGTGTTTCAGGATGTTGCATTAATATTTCACAAATAAGTATATCAATATTTTAAAGTGTGCTGTGTTTTAATGTCAATCTCACCAGCTTTCCTGACTACAGATCTTAGATTATGCTTGCCTTTTCCATTCAGATGTTTATTTGCCAAAAACCTGGTTTTGGAAGCAAATGAAGGTCATACTGTAAGAGGTAAATCATTAAATCTCTCTCTATATATAAAAAAAGTCAAGCCTTCTGTTCCATAAAGAAGCAAGTATATGTGAAAAGAGCTAAACTGAGGACTGTGGTGTTGAAAGGAATTGTATCTGGCATAGGTTTGTAGAACTTTCTTTCCATCTGGTCCCTAGCTTGATGTCATTCTGATAATGTTCTATTCACTGTTGCTGTACCTCAAAGAATATCTTCCTGGGTAGTCTACTGAGAGAATCCCATTCTAAGCAAACCTTAATAGGCTTAGGGACTGGAACAGTTGAACAGCTGTGAACAATGGGTTGACATTTCCAAAAGTAGAGACACAGTTGGTGACCTCCCATGAACAGTTTCTCTCTTCTTTGATTTTCCCTCTCTCCCACAAATTCTCTTTCTCTCTCCCTCCAGCTATTAGCAATTCATAATATATAGCTAAGCATATATCTTAGTAATTTCTTATTGAATAAAATTTATGTTCCCAGCTCTTAACCTAGAAAACAGTTTATTATATTTTCTAGGGAGAAATCATTTTGTAAGTATTTTTCCCCCCTGTGGATCTGTGATCCGCCACCCTCCAGTGAAAGGGGGAGAAAAAGAGCTCACAATAATTTTTTTAAAAAAACTGCTCTGCAATAGGAACATTCTTCACACATTTCATGTGATCCTCTTCATAACCTTGTAAG
Source organism: Callospermophilus lateralis (assembly GCF_048772815.1). Lineage (NCBI taxonomy): Eukaryota > Metazoa > Chordata > Mammalia > Rodentia > Sciuridae > Callospermophilus > Callospermophilus lateralis. The sequence goes on along the minus strand of NC_135307.1, from coordinate 107,882,314 downwards.
GGAAATGAAAGCCTCATTTTATAGATGATGAAGCGGAGACTTGGAGGAGTTAAGAAATTTGCATGCAGTCACACAGCTGGGGTACTTGGAATCTGGATTCCGGCCCAGTTTTGCCTTCCCCCACATCCACGTTTTTCTCTGCTTTTCCTGGAGAAACACAGTGATGGATGAAAAAAGAATCCTGGAGAACCACGTACAGTATGATACTATTTTTTTTAAAGCTCAAAATCTATACCATATGTTTAGAGATACATGCAAACGTGATAACATTATATTTCAGAAGCAAAGCGGTGACTATCCCCAATTCAGGGTGAAGCTTATGTCAGGGCGGCTGAAATAGGGAGGAGAATAGGGTGAGCACTGGGTTGTTGCCAATATTCGGACCAGCACCCAGTTTACCGTGAGCTCATGGGAGTTAATTTTATTATTATGCATCCTAAATTACCTATTAGTTGTCTGTTTTTGCTTATACCAAATGTTACATTGAAAATAATAAAGGGAAAAAGTGAAGTGAAAGAAGCCAAACTCAATGACGATTGGCTGCTTCAGTGGCCTCTATTCAGATAGTACAGTGGCCATCCCTGTGTGCTTTTTCCCTCTTGACTCCACGGTGGGCTTTGTCACGTGTTCTTTTACTGGCACCTCCATCAGAGATCATCACGCCACCCTGTGAGAATACCTGGGATGGGGTTTTTATTCCCACTTTAAAGAGAAAGGGTAGAAATCACCCCTATGCCTCCCAGCCTCACCTCCTCACATCACCTCCCATTGGAGTTTGCCTAACAACATGGATCCAAGGACAACTTCCAAAGCCAAACAGGCTGTTGTCAACCTATGCCCCAGAGACCTTCATGTCTCTTTGGATTGAAACCTGGAGGCTGGGGTTTGAAAAGTCATCTGAGCCATTTGCCTGGGTTTGCACTTGAGTTTGTCTATTTGGAATTGAGCCAAAGAGAGGCTCTATCATACCCCAGCTCCCCTCTCTATTTCTTAGCCGTCCTTATCATAGTTCTGCACTCAAAGCCATAAAGCTTAGGTGAAGTCCTGATACTCTTCAGCTGTTGGACCTTGGACAGTAAACATTGTGGGCTGGATTTTCTCATCTGTGAAATGGTGACAATAACATCGGTGTTACTTGTCATGAGTGTCTCTTTGAAACCAATTTTGTAAAGGACCTTGGTCAACTTTGAAGGACTTGGCAAAAAATAAATAAATAAATAAATGAATGAATAAATTATATATATATATATATATATATATATATATATATATATATAGAGAGAGAGAGAGAGAGAGAGAGAGAGAGAGAGAGAGAGAATAATTAATTATACTCTGAGGCCTCCGGCCAAAAGAGTAATCTGAGAAATGTAGAAGTTGACCAACGTGGTCAATACTGGGACTCTACTGGTCAATACGGGGGCTCAGGGTGAAAGGCTCCTGGGGACCAGTTCTGCTTCTTACTCTTTCTCTCAGACATGCCTGTAGAATGCTTGATTCGGTTTACTCAGCAACAGTTTATGAAACAGGAGAAAGCAGGAGGGAGGCCTTTCTCTATCACATTGATGCTGGAGACCATCATCAAGGGACTCCTCCAGAAAGGTCCTGCCGGGGAGTCAGAAAGAGCTCTGGCAGGAGTCAGGGTGCAAGAGAACAGTCTTTCCAGTCAGACTTCAAATGTGTAATAACTTCTTTGTTTTGTTTTGCTTTTAGTACTGAGGATTGAACCCAGGAGTGCTCTACCACTGAGCTACATCCTCAGTCCTTTTATTTCTTATTTTGAGACAGTCTCCCTCACTAAGTTGCCCAGGCTGGCCTCAAATTTGAGATCTTCCTGCTTTGGCTCCTAAGTCACTGGGCTTGCAGGGAGCTCTACCAAGCCTGGTTCATGTAACAAACTTTTTTTTTTTTTTTTTTTTTAAGAAGAAAATGCAGGATTTTGACAATCTGCCCCCACCCTGTTTTCTCATGTTTTTGTTTTTTTTTTTTTTTTGGTGTTATATTAGTTTGCAAGAAATCCTATAACAAAACACCATAGACTGGATGGCATAAACAATAGAATTTTTTTTCCAGGGACTGGAAGTCTAAGACCAAGTTATAGTAGGGCTGGTTTCTTCAAAAACCTCTCCCATTAGCTCACAGATGGTTGTGTACTCCCTGTGCTTTTACCTGCTGTATGTGTGTGTGTCTGTCCTGATCTTTTCTTATAATAAGATCACCAGTCATATTGGATTAGGGCCCACAATATGACCTGATTTCACCTTAATTATACCTGCAAAGGCCCTATCTCCAAATAGGGGCACAGTGTGAGGTATGGAGAGTTAGAGAAGAATTTAGGAAGATGTAGACAAAATTCAACCTACAACAAACATTTAAAATTTTCTAACCAAGCATGGTGGCACACACCTATAATTCTAGCTACTCAGGAGGCTGAGGCAGAAGGATTGCAGTTCAAGTCCAGCTTGGACAACTTAGCAAAATAAAAAAATAAAAGACCCTAGAGATGTAACTCTGTAGTAGAGTCCTTTCCAAGCATGCAGGAGGCTCTGGGTTCAATCTCCACAAAAAGAAAAAAATCTTGACCGTCTCCTCTGGTAGATCATAAGCTCAATGTGGGCAGAAATGTGTCCATTTGCTGTTTTCTGTACAGGGCCTAGGATGCTCTGTACGTATTTGTAGGATAAATTAAATGAATGAATTTTCTTCCATTGGTTGATCCAAAGTGGTAAGGAAAGCCGTGGGACCTCAGGCTGGCAAGGCACCAAAACAAGAGCCTTGGAACAGACTCTGGGCAACCACCCTCTCCTAGCATGCCCCCACTCCTGGATGGATTCAGTTCAGTACGCATTGGTGGTAAAGGCCTACTCTAGTCAGAATTTTGATTAGGCATATGGAAAACAGAGTATTTATTATCTAATGAATGGACAAGCAAAGAAAGGTGACTAGAAAGAAATTAGAGCTAAAGAGAAATATGTAGCATGCTCTGAGGATGCTTGGGAGAAACTGCTATTTCTTCCTGGGGGATCTAGAGGACTACATGGACAAGGGTAGCCTTTAATCTGGCCTTAAGGGATGGGTAAGATTCTATTGATAAGGGAAGAGAAGTCTCAAGAGTATTCGGATTGCTCGTCCTTATGCCTTCCCATGGCTGAATTTTGGAAAGCTACCAAATAAATACAGGAATGAAAATTCTTTTCTGGGGATTAACTACACTGTGGTGAATTAATAGCTCTACTGTTTTCCATTTTCTTCTCATCTGACCATTGTGTCACTTGTTCTGGGTCAGAGACGCAGAGGGCCCTGCCAAAGCCAGTGTCTATCTGCTGGGCTTGACAGAGGCATGCAAGGTCAGGCACACAGGACAGACCTGATTCTGAATCCTTTGTCTCTCTGTCGATGTGCAACACTATGTGTCTGTGTGTTTTGGGGTTTGCCTAGGTGTGTTGTATGAATCTGTCTCAGTGGACCACTACCTGATCAGTACTGCCTGGCCAGGACTCTGGGGGTGTACTTGGATTTGTATGTGGGGTTATCTCACCGGATATGTCTGTTTCTGAATGTGCATGTCAGTCTATTTTTATATATGTATGTCTGACTGTGTCTGGGTGTATCTGGCTGTGTGTCTGGCTTTATGTGGGGGTCTGTGTTTCTGGCATATGTAGGTATTGGAGGTAGCATGCATCTGGCTGCATCTAGGTGTCTGGGTTTTGTCCAAAAGGACTCATGGAGAAAACTCACGTGGGCCCAGACTCAGCAACATCTATTGGGATGCTGTCAGGCCTCTGAGGCTGTCAATTTGACGAGCCAAGAGATGTGGCTGAGGACAGCCGCATCTGCTGAGTCATAGGATGTAGGCTGTGTGTGTTCACAGTTGGACATATCTCCTTTCACACACACGGAGAGGAAATTTCAGATGGGCTGGGTGACCCTGCATTCTTTCATAAGGTTGTGACCTCAGCTAGCCCTGGGAAGGAGCGGAAACAGGAATGCTCATGAGACCTAGAGCTTGGAAGAAGTCAAACTGAGACCCGGGTGTTTCCCAGCTGGGTCCCCTGGGTCATGGCTTTCTCAGACCTTTCAAATAAGCAAGCTGCAGGCTTTGGAAGTGATGGAACACTTCTTGGTGGGCGAGGAAGATGAGCAGATTTTCTCAAATGGTACAGACTGCAGACCTCACCAAACTCTGATCATCAGTGCTGACCCTGGAAAGCCCCACCAAGCCCTAAGAAGTCCAGACTCAGAAAATTTATCTTCCCTCTCCAGACCAATCAACTGATAAACAGGTAACACCACACTGCAATCAAGTCTGATTTCAACAGTGAAATATCCCCCAGGGATGGCAGGCATTACCTTCTTGGCTGAGATGGATTTCACAGGCTCCTTCCCAGTGTCGATGGGAAAGGACAAGAGGGTATTTACCTGCTGCTGTACATCTTCCTAGTATGGTGCCATAGGCAAGAAGAGGTGTGGAAGGTAAACATACACACCTAAGCATCTACATAGCACTGGGCTATAGGAAATAATCATCCTCTTCCCAAGGAGCCCAGGCTGGGGGTGCAGCTGTAGATCCTCAGTTTACCCATAGATCAGCTGCTTCCTTCAGTCTAGGGAGGTGTGAGTAGATGAGGGAAGGTGGTGATTGTGACAAGATGGAGTTAGTTCTCCTGGGGGAGGTGGTAGTCAGAGGAGGGCAGGGGGCTATATGGAGCAGGAGGGTGCCACCGCTGGTCACTCCTTATGTTTAGACAGTGAAGGCCACTGACAGAGTGTCATGCTTGCCAATGATCACTTGCTTCTAGTGAAGTCCAACCCTGGGAGTTGGTCTAGAATCCAGGGCTGTGGATTTGGAGGAAGGCCAGGTTCTCTTGGTGAGAGAAGGGCCAGAGAGGGAAGTTGAGATGGGCAGTACTTGGCCTAACTGGGGGCCAAGACTTTGTAGATGCTCATCCCACCCCACTGAAGATGCTCAGGGGTGACAGGGAGCTTGCAATCCCCTGGCACAATTCTCAAAAGCTGGCATCAAACTATTACTACAAATTATTTCTCAGGTTGAGCTCAAATCTGCTTTTCCAAAGATTCCTCTATCATCCTGGTTCTGTCTCCTGGGATCATATCCACTTAAACATAGAGACAAAAATGGGAAAACAGTCCTACAGGAATCCAAGTACAAGAGAATGAAATAGGAGCTAAGCTGGGAGCTGGGGAAGGAGACCTTCATTTTGACAGATGAGGCCCAGGGAGGCATCCAGGGAGGGAGCATTTGAGATAGGCTTAAAAGATAAGAAGACTTGTGTCTGTGGAGGGGCCAGGACCAGCATAAGCAAAGACACAGAGGTGTAGTATAGCCTGCTAGTGGGGCCTGAGATGATGGGGGCTGGGCCACAGAGGGACTTGAACCCATGCTTTGGCCTCCGTTCAGTGAGTTAGGGGGCGATCCAGAGGTTTTTGTGAGACTTTATCAGAGCCTTAGTTCTCTAAGTGGGGTCTGTCATGGACCTTCTATGGGCTGTGTGTGGACTATGTTGCAAATAGTAGCCTTGTGAGGGCATAAGTCCGGCACTGGGAACTTCCTGTGACTCTCCCCACAAGGATTGACTTCTGATACAGGTGAACTTCCCTCTCAATCTCTGCTAAAAATTCCACACTGCTCCTGGGATGGGTGTGACCTGAGAAGATGCCAGTCAACCTGCTGACTATTAGACATCTCAAAGCAAGACTCTGCCCTTGAAACCTTATCCCTGCCTTTGATATACCCCTTAAATAAACCACTGAGCCATCTTTTCTTTGTGGACTAGATGTATTAGGGGCTTCGCGTTTGTAAATATATTTCTGAATAGTTGTGTTTTGTTATTCACTAAATATTTGAGATTTAAATTTTTAGGGTGGCTTACATTCTTCTGGGCAGGAAGAAGAACCCCCCAACGAGACGCTGGCTGTCGCCCCCGTTGTGGTCCCTGGCCAGCAGCATCAGTACAGCATGGGAACTTGTAGAAATGCAAATTCTCTAGGCCACTACAGACTTCCTGCATCAGAAACTCTGTGTGTGTGTGTGTGTGTGTGTGTGTGTGTGTGCGCGCGCGTGTGCACTCGCAAAGTTCACCAGGTAATTCTATTGAGCTACTTTAGGCAAATAACCTGGAGAGTGAGGGAGAGATAGACAGGGTGGAGGAAATCTGGAAGGCAGAGGTAGTTTAAGGATACCAGGACCATCTGAATGAGGCAGACAAGGGCCTGACCTGAGGTGGGGGCAAGGAGAATCAGGCAGATTTGGATTCCAGTGGCAGCCTCTTCACCTTTTAGCATCATGGACATGAGAGAGCATCTGGCCTTCCCTGGAGCTCAGTTACAGCTTGTTCAAAAAGGAATCCCAATAAGGAGTGTTGGGAGATACTGCCAACAATGTCCCCAGTAAGAGCAAGCAATAGTCCCAGCTTGCCTGGACTGGGAGGTTTCATGGGACACGCAACTTTCAGTGCTAAAAGCAGGAGAATCAGGGCAAAGCTGAATGGTGGACCACTCTACCTCCAACATGGTTCCCACAAGGAGGCAGGTGCTCAGAATATTCACAGAGGGAACAGGCGAAGGGTGGAGTCATCATGGAGCCAGAGACACAATCTCAAGCATTTTTGGTGGCAGTTAAGGTTGCCCATGCCACCTATTTCTGGTGCCCTTTGGACCTGTCAGGAGCCCCTGTCACGTGCCTCAGCCATGCCTGACTCTGAAGACTAGCAGAAAGGGAAGTAGAGCCCATGCCAGTGGCAAGGGCATAAGGACAGCTTCCCCTGGCCATGTTGCTGGCCTCATTCCTTGGTCACATGAAATACAATATGGCTGATGCCTCTCAGACTTGCTGAGGCTGCTGAAGGCTGAAAATACCCAGGGCCCTGGCCCAGGCGCCTATGTGGCTCCTCTGGGCCAAGAGTCAGGAAGCAGCTATGGTGTCCCCACTGGGCTCTTGTTACTTTAGCCAGGGGCCTCTGTGGTGGAGGGGGATTTCAGGGTCCTACAGCCTCCCACCTTTCCTCCAGGCTGGGTATTTTAAACAGTTATTTGGCTTTTCTTTATCGTCTGACTGCCCCGGCATGTGCCCATGGAGGTACAGGGTGACTTTACCATGTTTACTGAGGAGTGAGTGCCAGACAGAAAGGTTACCCACGGACGCTTTCTCTGAAAAGCTGGCAGCCCCTCATCTTGTCTTGCTGGTCCACATGCTGGTCTGTTATAGACTGAGGATGTAAACCAGGGGATGAGTGAGGGTGATTTGTTTTGGTGTGGGACCCGGCACCTTAGAGCCTGAGGCAGGGTTAGGTTCCTTCAAAACCAGGAGGAGGACTCTGAAGTCACTGGCAAGAGAAGGGGAATGGCTGTAGAGAGGTGGACCTAATGTCCTAGTTCTCTCCCCTCCCCTTCTTCACCTCCTGCTGCTGCTATTTACCCCATTCTCTGCTCTTTCAGGACTGCCTCACAAGCAAATTCAGGTTTTAAATGAGGCTCCCAACACACACCCACACCTACCCCAGATCTGGTGCTGCTGCAGCCTCTAAAACCTGCAGGACCTTCCCAAATCACCCCTGTTCCCTTAGAAAGAGGTTTCTAACTCAAGCAAGAAACCTGGCTTTGGAGTTAGGCTGGGCCTCAGGGTTTGAATCCCAGTTCTGGCAACTTCATGATGGGTGACTTTTAGCAAGGCACTGAGCATCAGTTTTCCCTTTGTAAAATGGGCATGATAATATATTCCTTGCAGTGCTCCTGTGTCTCAAGTCATCATGGGCTGTGTGTGTGGACTGTTGCACATAGTAGCCAAATGAGGGGATAAGTCTGGCATTGGGAACTCCCTGTTGGGGATTGATCACATGATGCAGGTGAACGTCTCCCTCAAGCTCTGCCTAAGATCCCACACAGCACCTGAGATGGGTGGGACCTGCCAAGATGTCAATCAATTTGCTGACCATGAGACATCATAGAAGCAAGACTCTGCCCTTGAAACCTTATGCCTGCCTTTGATGTCCCCATTATATAATAAACCAAATGTGGTTGGGCTCACTCTCTTTCCAGCATGGAAGCTTGACCCTTAAGGTCAAAGAGATGTCCTTCCCCGCCTTCTAGATACTACTTTCTGTGCTGTGTGATTTTTCGCCACCACCTTCTTAGCTTAATGTTGCAGCCAGCCTGTTTAAACCCAGTGTGTCTTGTCTGCGCGGGTCATGGGCAAGACTTCTGTGTGGATTAAACTGAATGAGCCAAAACATACAAAATATTTGTTGTGTTAACACTCAGAAGGTTGTCATTTTTGCCACAACTATGCTTCTTATTGACAGGATACAATAAAAGGATAAAAATGAACACATAGGATACTCTCTATAGTGTTTCTGCCTCTGTCACCCACTTTAGTGACTGCAAAACCTGTGGTCAGCAGGGCTCTTGATGTGAATGAGAGCCATGCTTTTTGTTTTCCCTTCTCTGCCTTCCATGCTGGGGGCTAGAGGGGTGGCCCCATGCCCTACGCACTAGGACAGCTGCAGTCACTTAAGAATCCTCACTGCCCAACCACAAGGCACATTCTGCTTTCCACATGTCTGACTCCTTCAACCAGGACCCCATGCCTAAACCATGACCACCACCAAGCGTGCATGAGCCGAGCCTGAGAGGTGCAGCAGCTGACCTTCTTCCTGCCTGTCTGTGGCCCATGTGGTTTATGTAGGAGAAGCAATAATATGATGGTCCCCAGCTGTCATGTACCTGCCGTGCACCAGGTGGTTTGCAATTATCTTTAGTTCTCACAAAAATTCTGAGAAAGAGTTAGTATTTCTGTTTTACTGATGAGGACACCAAAGCTCAGAGAGTTAAATGACTTTCCTGAAACTGCACACCTAGAAAAATAAATGGATATTTTAGGATCAAATCCAATTCTAACTGGCTCCAAAGTCTAAGTACTTTACACCATATGATGGGGCTCAGAAGACTAAAGGTCCAGATCGGGGATATCCATTAACTCAGGTGAGACTTGTGCAAGTACCTCCCCTTGCTGATCCTTAGTTTCCTCACCTGTGACTCAGGGGATGCCTAAGAATTAGGTGATGCCTGCTCTCCTGGCATATGACTCCTTATAGGGCCTGTGCTGCTGTGGGTAGAAAGAGAAGAATTCTCACCCAGGTGATTTCAGTGTTGCCCAATTTCCTCTTGTGACACTTGTCCTCTGGGCAGCTGGTGTCTTTCTCTTGCCAGGGAGTCTTGAGTCAAATAGTGACCCTTCCTAAAAGCATTTTGCCTCAACTTATAAATACTATTCCTGGGGCTGAGGTTGTGGCTCAGTGGTAGAATGCTCACCTAGCATATGTGAGGAGACCTTGGGTTTGATCCTCAGCACCACATAAAAATAAATAAAATAAAGGTATGTTTCTAGTTACAACTGAAAAAAATTTTAAAAAAATATCATTCCCTACCAACACCACCTCAAACAAAAATTTTGCAGTTTAGTATCTTATTTTTCAAAGTTGAAGACTTGGTTGCCAGCCCGTGGTGCTACTGGAAGGTGGTAGACCTTTAAGAGGCGGGGCCTAGTGGAAGGAATTTAGGTCATTGGGGGCTGCCCATGAAGGGGATACTTGGGACTGGGGCAATTCTTCTTTCTTTTTGCTTCCTGGCCACCCTGATATTCTGGGGTATATTCTTGGATTACTTCTTGGTAGCTAAAGGAGAAATAGATAGAAGGAGGGAGGAAGAGGATATAGAATACCAGAAGCATATAGATGTCTTCTTCCTCAATCTTTCCAATGCTTGAGCCCTACCAAGCCATGGGAAGCACAGGAGAAAGGCTACTTGCTTTTTGGCTGGGGGAGTAAAGTTATCAAGAAGTAATAAAAAGGAAGAGAAACAGTACTCATCAAGTTCCTATTGTGTGCAGACATTGCTCTAGATTTGTATACAAACTTTCTCTGAGCTATATGCTATCCCCATTTGGAGGATGAGCAAACTGAGGACCTGAGAGGGTAGGCTGCATGAGATAGCAAGGTTAGGAGTTGGTGGAGCATGCTTTGAGCCCAGATGTAACTTTAAATTTTCTGTGCAGCATTGGGCCCAATGGCACACACCTGTAATCTGAGACTAAGGAGGCTGAGGCAAAAGGACTGCAAGTTGGAGGCCAGCCTCAGGGACTTAGTAAGACCCTGCCTCAAAATAAAAACTAGAAAGGGCTGGGGGTGTTGCTCAGTGGTAATTCACCCCTAGTTTCAATCCCTAGTACCACAAATGAAGTCCATGTGCTGTGTGCTTCTGTAAACTGCCTTAGGGGTCTTCTTGGAGTAGAGGCTATGGAACATTAGAAGCAGTGCCTCAACCTATCAAGACCCCACAAAGGCAGCCATGGAGGTAACTGTGTGCCCTCCAGGGCCAGTCCCCTCCAATCTGAGGGCACAGTGTAATGTTGCCCTCTGTCCTGGTCAGCATCTCTTGGGTATCCCCACAGATTTTTCAGAAGGATGCTTGGAATCTTGTCGATTTCCACCAGGTGGCGCTGCAAGGACGGTAACCTTGACTTGAAAATCTAGGGTTCTGCAGCACCTTAAGGATGTCTGTGATAGGCCAGGACTCCCCTAAGAAGTTACTGGGGAAATTTTGTAAAATACAGGCCTAACCCCTGAGAGTCTGGCTTAATTTTCTGCACAGAAGTACACAGGAATTTGTCCTTTTTAAAAAATTGTGCTAATTTTCTGAATTGGTAAAATATCATTCTCATGGTTCAAAAATTTTAAGTATGGAAAAAGGGTCTGGGGGTCTGGCTCAGGGGTCAAGTGCATTCTCAGCTTGAGCAAGGCCCTGAATTTGATCCCCTACCACTAAAACAAAACAAAAAAGTGTTAAAAGGTATATAGAAGAAAGTCTGTGCTTCCTAGTAGGTATTAGCAATTTGAGAATCCTTCTAGAGATTATACATATGAATATAATATTATATAATAACTTATATAATATAATATCATATAATAACTTATATAAGTATGTAGATACAAAATAAAATGTAATATACGAGGATTATATTTCTTTCCCTTTATAAACAAATGGCTTTTTAAGAAAATACTTATTTTTTAGGTGTAGTTGGACACAATACCTTTATTTATTTATTTTTATGTGGTGCTGAGGATTGAAACCAGGACCTCACACGTGCTAGGTGAACGCTTTACTGCTGAGTCACAACCCCAGCTCACAAATGGCTTTTTATTGATTTTTATTTTGTTAGATCCAATTTCAGAATTATATGTCTAATCATAAATTTTGTAAGAGGGAAAAGATGCACTGCAGTCTTCCAGAAAACAAGAGTTACCATTTAGAGCAATAAAGTGACTGATCTGAGCCATATTTTATTTGATCACATACAAGTAAAATATGAAGTATGTATTCAGTAAAAAAAATTAAAATGTTTTAATTCAAGTAGCAAAATATGAACAATATAGTCTTTTGCTTTCCATGGAAATGTAAGTCAAACAAAAATATTAACCATCAGCAATTACTGATTTTGTAGAAATATGAATATCTTTATTTTCATTTACAAAATCCATTTATTGCACAGTTTTCATTAAATAGCTGGGGTTCAAATTTTGGGGATTTGATTGGCTCAAGTGAAAAAATCCTAACAATAATAATTTTTAAGAGCCATTTCAGCTGGGTGTGGTGGCACAAGCCTATAATCCCAGCAGTTTGGGAGGCTGAGGCAGGAAGATTGTAGTTCAGAGTCAGCTTCAGGAACTTAGCAAGGCTCTAAGCAACTCAGTGAGAACCTGTCTCAAAATAAATAAATAAATGAATAAAATAAAAAATTAATAAAGAACCATTTCAGAGAAATAAGCCCAACATTTCAAAGTTATTGTGGCTTTGTGACTTTGAATTATAATACAAATTTTGTAACTTTAAATTATAACACTAACTTTGTAACTTTTTTAAAAATTATAATACTAACTTTGTGACTTTAATATTATAATCCTATTCTGAGTAACATGTAAAACATTAGTTTAACAAATAACTGTATTTAATTCAGGAAACAACTATTATGGAACTGCATGCTGGTTCTAAAGTCTTGAAATATGAGTATCTTGGCCATGATACTTTTAAAAATTACTTGAGCCAGATATGGTGGCTCACACCTCTGATCTCACCCAGCAACTTAGGAGGCTGAGGCAGGAGCATCATAAGTTGGAGGCCAGCCTCAGCAAGACCTTGTCTCAAAATAAATTTTTAAAAAGGCTAGGTAGAGGGGTCAGGGTTGTGGCTCAGTGGTAGAGTGCTTGCCTAATCTGCATGAGGCCCTAGGTTCAATCCCTGGCACTACATAAAAAAAAAATAAAATAAAATAAAATAAAGATGTTGTGCCCATTTACAACTAAAAAAAATTTTTTTTAAAAAGGCTAGGTAGAGGACTGCAGTTTTAGCTCAGTGGTAGAGTGCTTACTTAGCATGTATGACTCACACTGGGTTCACTTTTCAGCACCACATAAAAACAAATGAATGAAAGTAAAAGGTATTGTGTGCATCTATTTTTTTTAAAAAAAGGCTAGGTGTATAACTCAGTGGTAGAGCACTTGCCTAGCATGTACAAGGTCCTGGGTGGACTCTTAGTACCGGAGGTGGAGATTTGATCAATTTTTTGATTGATGAGTGTCAAAGCATGATTTTAGGAATGTTTCATAGTGTGTATCACCAGGTTTGTGAGATTTACTTATTTTATCCTTCTTTGGTGTTGATGATAAGAACGTGACAGCATCCTTGATTCTTGCTTGCACAAGATTGACCCAAAACTGTCAGTCATTATGCTGACGTTACTCATCTTAAAGTGATTTAATGGAAGCCACAATAGCATGATGCTTGTGATGGCTGTGGTGAATTCTTTCCAGATGTAGCTGAGGCTTTACGAGACTTGGTTCCCACAATCACTGCTTTGGGAGTAGACCCTGTAACCTTCCACTACTGATGATGTGAAACTGCTGGCTGCATAGTCTCAAGTCCCCCATTTCAGGATGGGGGCATAGCAGCTACTACTGTTCCCAGTCCTGGTGACCTGCAGGACCTGATTCCACAACTCAGAAGCCTGTTGCCACAGTGCTCCTTATGGGGTGAGAATGTTGCACGTACTTCTCTGCACGTTGTTTTTTTTTTTTTTCACTGAAGGATTCATAGTTTTGTTTTGTTTTTATCAATTCATGAATACTTCCTCATTCTTTGTTGCAACTACATAGTAGTCCATTAAATGGATGTAACATATTTTTTTTCTCATTTTTTTTAAAGAGAGAGAATTTTAATATTTATTTTTTTTTAGTTTTCGGCAGACACAACATCTTTCTTTGTATGTGGTGCTGAGGATCGAACCCAGGCCGCACGCATGCCAGGCGAGCGCGCTACCGCTTAAGCCACATCCCCAGCTCGATGTAACATATTTTTACCAGTTCTCTAATGGTGGATATTTACATTTTTCCTTTGCTGTTCTACACAATGCTATAATGAATATGTCATTTCACATTGAGTATGAATTCCTAGGAGTAGAATTTCTAGATCAGAGAGTATGTGTTTTTAATTTTTGCAATTATAGTTAAATTGCCTTTGATAAAGATTGTACTATTTATACATCTGCCAGCAAAGAGAGAGTGCCTGTTCTTCACTAGTTTCACCAACATAATGTGTTATTGAATATTAGGATTTTTTGCTATTTTGATAATGTGAAAATGGTATCTCACCATTTCTCTTATTATGAGAGAATTTGTGGGCTTTCCATATATTTATAGTTACTTATATTTCTATATTTTCCTTTTTTTTTTTTTTTAGGTTTTTCTAGGAAATCTGTGATTTAAAAAAATGTTCTTGAAACTCAGGAGGTTGTGGCAGAAGGATTGCAAGTTTGAGGCCAGCCTCAGCAATTTAACAAGACTCTCAGTAACTTAGATTCTGTCTCAAAATAAAAATATAAGAAGGACGGGGGATGCGGCTCAGTGGTAAAGTACCCCTAAATTCAATCTCTAGTATACCCCCTCATCAAAAAAATATTCTTCACTTATAACATTAGGCAAGACACAAAATCACCAAACCTTAAAGGAAAGATGGATATATTTAATTGCATTTGAATCACAAACTTCTATATAATAATAAAACTTCTTTATAACAATAAAATAATAAACAATAGCAATTTAAAAAGTTAAAAAGCCATAGGAAGAAATACTTGCAACATGTATTCCCAATATAACTTGCAGGTGAATTTTTGTATGTGGTGCTGAGGATTGAACCCGGGACTCACGCATGCCAGGCAAGCATGCTACCGCTTGAGCCACATCCCCAGCCCCTTGCAGGTGAATTTTTGGAGGAAGGGCAAGGGCTGGTGTTCTGACTGGCCACCATCCCTCACCATATTCATGGCTCACCCGGAAGATGCTCGACTCTGTGGGTGCTTGGAAGCCCTCTCCATGAGTGTTACCATTTCACACATGCAGATTCTAGAATCAGGGAGGCTAGGTGAGCTGCTCAACATCCAACAGCTGGGGGAGGAGACAGGTGGCTGCATCATGTAGAGATTTTAGCTCTCACTCTGACTCAGCTGCTGCCCAGGGGTTATTTTAGGCAGGTCTCATCTCTTTCCAGCTCAGTCTTCTTGACTGTAGAATGGATAGATTTTTTGGTTCTCGCCAGCTCTGGACTTGGAGGGGTGGGCTGTATGGGACATGCCATGGAGGTGTGTCCTGGATGGAAGTGGAGAGTGCAGTGAACCTGTGCTGAGTCTACAGAGAGGACATTGCTGCAACCTGGGAGCCGCATCCATGGACTCCAAGCCTCTCTCAATAAGCCGCTCCTACCCAAGAGGTATCTCTGAGCCCATTACTTGTCAGCAAGGCAAGCCCCCAGAAGTGGGGGACATTAAGCCACCACCCATTTTTGCTTTCAGAGACCTCTTGCTGTGCTTTCATCCTCCTTTTCCAGTGCTTATCATGACCAGTTCTTCCTCAGGGTCTTCCTGCTTTGAAGGAAGGAGAATGCAATAAGCTCATGCCTTTGAGAGGTGCATTCTCATGGGGTCCTGTAGGGAGAAGACGATGCTTAACTCTAAAGGAAGATGGCATTTTGCAACATCTATGAGTGAGGCTGATACTCTGAGACAAGTGGGGGCTCAAATCCCATAGATACTGATCCAGGAGGCCTGTACTGTGCAGTTAGTCAGCCCTGGGGACAATCTGGACAACTGAACTCGAGGGCAGTAAACTATAGTGGGTCCCCTGAGATACAGTCACATAAGACACATGTCCCAAGGACTAGGCTTAGGGAAAAAAAGCAGGATTAGGGAAAATGTCAGCTCCACACCCGCTCTCCATACAGCACTGCAAACAAGGCCAAGTTTGCCCAGCGTGGGTGCATAACTTCTCCAATGGCCAACATTCTCTTTGAGAAAAAAGGAAAAGGAAAAACTAGATAAACAAACTTTGGAAGTTAAAAATCTAAAACAAAACATGATAAAATAAAGATGATATTTCATAAATACATCATAATTTCAGAATTTTAAGCTGCTCATTGTTGGCATTCAACCTGGGGTTCCATGTATATACAGGTGCTGAGCCCAGAGTAGGAATCGATGGGGCATATACCCAGAGCCTCATCCTCCTGCCCCCACACCCCTATGCTCAAAGAAGAACCCCCTGGGACGGGCCCCATCTAAGTGGAAGAGGAGCTGGGAACAGTTTTCCAGGCCTCCAGCCCTGGGCCTGGCCTCAGAGGAAATTGGGTTGACAGAAGGGTCAACCCAAGCCTGCCCTGAAGGGGAGGAAATCTACTAAAGGAAGGAAGTGAAGAGTAAGGGTCAAAAAGAGGAAGGAGGGGAACACTGGGGACTGAAATGAAGTGAATTAAACTCCATGCATGGATGATTATGTCAAAAGGAACCCAACTATTATGTATAATTATAATGCTCTAACAAAAGCATTTAAAAGAGAGAGAGAGAAAGGAAAAGGAAATGCACCCTTTGAGAGACCAAAATGGTTCACACAGCCTTATTTCAGAGACCCAGACAGAGAAAGAAGCACTTTCACATACATAAAGAGATTCCCACAATATGTATGAAGCTCAAAAAGATGATGTGAAATGAAGAAGGCCAGATACAAAAGACCACGTATTATATGCTTCCATGTATATGAGATGTCCAGAATAGAAAAATCCTACAGACAGGAAATAGATATGGGGTGGCTTAGGGATTAGGAGGCTTGGAGGATGGGGGAGTGATAGTGAAAGGGTTTCTCTTTACAGCTAAGAAAATGTTCTAAAATTGTGGAAATAGTTATGTATGTCATTGAATATACGAAAACCTACTAAACTGTGTACTTTAAATGGGTGAATTGTATGGTATAAACTATATATTAATAAACCTATTAAAAAGAAAGAGATTTCCAGAGAGAGGGAGGAACTCTGGGAGCTATTGGAACAGGATTTCCTGGGGAGGGGAAAAGGAGTAGAGAATCTGGTGGGGACAGGAAGGCTAAAGAAAAGGAATTGAATTAGGCCTCAGGGGTGGGCAGGACTTCCAATACCTTTCCAAGAGGACTTGGAAGCCTCCTTCTCTCCTGTCCCCCTTCTCAAGTCATGGGCTTCATGCTTTATGAATTCAGATCTAAGGGGGAAAGCTTAGAAGCCCATCTCAGGGGCTGGTGGCGTCCTAGGATGTGACTTTCCTCAGCCAAAGGGAGGGCATCTGAGTGTGGTTGTCACATTTGTAGTAGGTGGCCTCATAACAGGTCCTTGAGGGACCCAGTGGATGGCAATAGATTCTCATCAAGTGTTCACTAAAGATCTGCTGTCCTCTGCCTGCTGAACACAAGATACCGGAAGACACAGACCGTGGCCACAAGTCTGACTTGCCCCTAGCTCTGACATCATAAAATACTTCTTGGTGGGGAGCGGTGAGGGAGCACAGACAAGGCCACTGATTGAGTCATAGAAACTTCCATCTTAGGCAGGCTCTATTTTATGTGAGAATTGAGTTCAAGTTCTTTTGGGCCAGTCATGTGACCTATCTGAACCTCAATCAAATGAAATAAAAATTCTACTTTGCTTTATCAATCAGCTAATGTAAATAAATATGCTTCATAAGTTGGGAAGTGATATGTACATATTGGTTATAAAATTAATATGCTACGCAGCATTATTTTACAAAAGCCAATGTTGGGAAAAACCCAAAGTCCTTGAGTTGATGAATGAATAAATAAAGATGGTATATACATTCGAGGAAACAGTATTAGACCTTGCTTTAGGCAGCAAGCAAAAGGAGACTCAATTCAAAAGACCCAAATTGATGGGGCTAGGGTGTATCTCAGGGCTAGCACTGCTTCCCTAGTATGCTCAAGGACCCAGGTTTGATGCCTAGCATCACCTAAGAGACCTGAAATAATAAAAGGATTTATATCTGCCGTTATAAAAAGCTGAGTTAAAATGGGTAAGTTTTCTGGTGGGACAATTCCTCTTCTCTCAATGAAGACCTAGATTATTTCTTTTTATAAACTTATTTATTTATTGTGGCACTAGGGATTGAACCCAGGGACTCTACCACTGAACTACATCTCCAATCCCTATTTATTTATTTATTTATTTGTTTGTTTGTTTGTTTTTGGTACCAGGTATTTAACCCAAGGGTGCTTAACCACTGAGCCACATCTTCAGACCCTTTTTATTTTTTATTTAGAGATAGGGTCTTGCTAAATTGCTTAAGTGCCTTGTTAAGTTGCTTAGACTGGCTTTGAACTGGAGATTCTCCTGCCACAGCCCCCCGAGCTGCCCTTTTCACTTTATTTTGAGACAGGGTTGTCTCACCACGTTGTTAAAACTGGCTTCCAATTTGTGATCCTTCTGCCTCAGCCTCCTGAATAGCTGAGATTACGGTCATACCTCATTGCACCCAGCTTAATTGTTTACTTCTATGTGAAACATTCTAAACATGCACAAAAAATGGGAAATAGAATGAGCACTTGTATATTCACCATCCAACTTAATCATATCTTAATATTATCATATTTGTTTCAGATTCTTTGTTCCTCCATTTAAAATAAAGATACAGAAACGGTGAAGGCCTCCTGTGAACCCTACCACAACCCATTCCTTGCCTTCCTACCCTCCTTATAGGAAATACTATCCTGAATTTAGTGTATATCATCCCCATATATAGTTTTATACCTTTGATACCATATTTACATATCCAGAAGGATTTCATGGTCATGTTTTGTAGGTTTCTAAACTTTACTTGTGCATTATAATATCATATATTTCTTTCTGCATTTTTTTTACTCCACATCATGTTTTAGTTCATGACACATGTAGCTCTAGTTCATTGATTTTTCATTTCTATGTAGTATTCCATGGTCACAGTTAAATCTCTCTCCTGTTGATGGACTTTTAAAAATTATTACAAACATCACCACAATGTGAGTCTTTAGTTCCTCTCTTTCTGCTATCATGTGTGAAAGTTTCTCTAGGATGTAGATTCAGAAGTGGATTTGGCTAGGCATAGTGTGTGCAGACCTATAATCTCTCAGGAAGTTGAGGCAGGAGGATCCCAAGTTCAAGGCCAAACTTAGTAATTTAGCAAGTCCCTGTCTGAAGATAAAAAAGTAAAAAGGTCTGGGGATGTAGCTCAGTTGTAAATCACCCTTGGGTTCAAGCCCCAATACCACAAAACAAAAACAAGACACAAAAGAGTTGTAGGGGCTGGAGTTGTATCTCAGTGTTAGAGCGCTTGACTAGCATATGTGAGGCACTGTGTTCCATCCTCATCACTACATAAAAATAAATAAATAAATAAATAAATATGCCCACCTTACCTGAGAAAAAGGTTCTGTGTCCCATCTCACTACATGTGAAAATGACTACGAAAGAAGTAGGCCAAATTTCAGTACATTTAAAGTATTGTGTCCAAAAGTTGGTTTTTGTCACGATTACTAGGATCTCAAACAGGGGATTATAATGTATAACTCTGCCAAAATTCAAGGTAGCTATTACATGAACTAAATATGTTTTTACTCTTGTTAATTTTATTTTGTAGTTTTCTTATAAATGGTCTAAAGATTACTGTTAATGTTTTGCAGAGGTACTGCTTTAAGAACACACAACCTGGGTTGATTTAAGATAATGAGTTATCACCTACAGGATAGAGAGGTAGACATTAAAGCCCAGTACTCTTAATATAAGGCTGTTGAAATTTATCTGCTGGATGTTTAAGATTAAGTTTTAAAATTAAAGGTAAATTAAAAGGGCCAAGGAAACCAATGTTTGGCTCTTGCCCTCTGAATCAGTCTGAATCCAGGGAACAGGGGACATTTCTAAAGAGCTTTGCAACTCTGGGCCACATAACCTCCCAATCAGGGAGATTAATGAGACCACTGGAGAACAGAAAGCCAATCAGTGAATTTGCTATGAAGTGGAGGGTCATCAGAGAAGGGAGACATCCTTGATGCTTCCAAGGGAAGCCACATGGTCAAGCAAGGCCTGGACCCATCCTAGTGCAAATGGCACTAGCGGAACTGAGAAGCTGCTGTAAAGTTCCCCCATGATTCCCATGGAAACACAGCTGACTGTTAACAATAGATAGAAACAAGTCAGTTAGACTACTTCATCTTAAACACTTAGCAAAGACAGTTTAAACCCAAACACAGCTATTCCTGGGCATTTTGAATAATAATGAATAAGTAAACTGGAGGCTGCAAAGGAGATTCTCAGACAGAAATGCCTGATAATTATTAAAAGGAACTGCCAGAGTAGTTTTTAGTTTGAGGCCTACAGGTATTCCTAACCTACACAGGTAGGCTTGGTGTATCATACTCATTGGCATACTCCTGTGCATTTATTGCTGCATCAATCTGGTTCCAGTACTAATGAATTCTGTTTCTCTTATAGACCACCCATCCACTCAAATGGCCCTCCAGCCTATTACTTCTCAATTGGACTTCTATCATGGACCACTTGGTAGACCCGATTTTTTAAAGGGGACTCCAAACTGCTTACCCAACACCGTCCCCTTTCGGCCTGAAGAAGCCAGAACGATCTTCGCTCCCTTTCCTTACAGCAGTAAGGAGTTCCCAAAATTAGAGGGGGGAATGAAGCTGAAAAACCAGCCTCTATCTCAGAGCAAAGCCTGTCCAAGGAAGGGACATGACCTTTGTCCTTGGAAAAACCCACAGAGCACTCCTAGGCACATTCCCACCCTGCTAAGTTGTTTATCTACAAATTACAGGAGAGATCTGCTGCGCCAGGTGTCCCTGACTCAGTCAGGCTAGGTGGGGATCCATAGCAACCCCCTAGCAGCCACCAATCAGCATGAGACAGGGAAATACCTGGGATGCCAGATGACCCTCCCAGTAGTTTGTGGTGGTTGATAACATGTTGGGAAACCATGTAGTTCAGCACGTACACCCCTCTTGGCTTAAACCAATCAATTCAAATGAATACCCCTTTTGTACTGACCAATCACCCCTACCCAACTTGTTCCCACCAGTGAATGTGCTAATCATGTTTTAGAGTTGTTATTTGATTTTCCCGCAGTGTGTGATGATTTGCTAAGAGATGCTATGATGTATGTGAAGTCCCTGCCTTCTCCAAAGAATGTATAAAACTGCTGCAAACCCTGGGCTTGGGGTCTCTCAGCATCACCAGTTGCTGTGTGTGCACGGAGGACGGAGCTAGCTGGCAATAAACACCTCTTTGCTGCTTATATCGATCTTGGGTCTCTAGTGGTTTTTTGGGGGTCCCGAATTTGAACATAACAAAGCCAGATTTAAAATTAGGTAGTCAGTGTAGTTAGGTAAATCAGGTCTAATATCGAGTGAAATATAAAATGGAGGCCATGTTGAGAATGAATTCCAGAAACGCAGGACAACTCATGGAATGTTAATGAAGTCCTGAGAAAAGCCCTAGGCCCAAAGTCCATCCCAAAGAAATGTTAATGAAGTCCTTCCTGCCCAGATTACTTCTTTGGCCCACCTGTGTCCCACCCCTCAGGCCTTCCAACCAACATTTCATCACTGAAAGAACTATAAAAAGGGGAAACAACTGCACTTCCACCTCTTGGGTCCCCTTCTTCCTCCGGGAGAAGTCTTTTCTGCTGTCCTTTAATAAACTTCTAATTTCTACTCTAAAAATAAATAAATAGATAGATAGATAGATAGATAAATAAATAAATAAATACAGGTGTTGTGTTCAGCTACAACTACAAAAAAAAAGTTGTGGAATTTGTAGGCTACCAGCTGCGAACATCTTCGGCTTATCAGGTATTACTAAATTGTTCTACCAACCAGTTATATCAATTTAAACTCTCACTAAGCAACCCTAATATGAATCAGTACATCACCATTTTATTTGACCCTGAAATTTTCTCCTTCCATAGCATTTCATGGAACCAAATAGCAGCCCACAACACCTTCATTTGCATTTTCCATTTCAATCCCACAAACATTTATTGGGCATCTGCTGTGAGCAAGCTCTGGGAAAATTCAGTTGCAAGCAGGACTCATTCCTGGCCCTGAGGGTTTATAGCTAGTGGGTGAGGCAGAACCAAGTATGCAAATGATTATCAACCACAGGAAATTGTCCTTGAGTTACAAACAAGACTGTGGATGCTTCACTGCAGAAATGACTTTATTTTCTTTTAAATGAATATTTTAATTTTTATTCTAAACATAGAAAGTTTTTTTAAAAGAGAGAAAATTATAAGTCCAGAGACAATAGATAGATGTTCTGCTGCTGCTGGGGTGACTGGTTCTGAGTGGGGAATGTGGTAGGGAGGTGGCATTTAAGATGTGAAGAGAAGAGGACAGCAGGAGTCGTTGGGGGTGGGGCTGTTATCTAGGATTTAACACATATGAGACAACAGCACCCTCCATTCCCAGAGTGGAAATTACAATGTTTAGGGAGTGGACCAGTCAGGCCAGGACTGTCACCTCTGTGGGTGCATTTTGTCTACATCTACAATGATGACTTCAAGGTTTTTTCTAGGTTTCAAACTTGGACAGTCTGGGTATAGTGGCATGTCAGAATGATTTGTTCAAAGCCGAATTATTCTACCTTGTTTTCTTTGATAACAAGTGACGGAAAGCAACACCAAACCCCCATCCTTCCAGACAACAGTCCCTGCTCTCTTTGCTCTCCCATCCCCACCAGCTCCAGGGCAGTCCTGGGCAAGGGAAAGTCCACCCTGGAGGATTGTCTTCCAAAGCCTGGTTCTGATGACTTGGAAACTGGAGGTTCATCTGCCTCTGGAGACCAGCAGCAAATGATGGGAAAGTGCTGAGTGAGCTTTGCACGAAACCTGTTTTCAGGAGAGGGAAGTGGCTATTATGATGGCTCTGCCAACCTTCCTGGTCTTGGTGGGGAATTCTCTGCATGCCAGGCTACCTTCTGGAGGCCTAGGGACTCTGACCACTACTGCCCTTTCTTCACTAATTCATGAATCTGCTTCAGAGAGGAGAAACTTATCTGAAGGGGGCCTGTTAGGGCCAAAATCCAGAGATATCAGACCCCAGGCTGTACCGAGATAGTGTGAGAGGCCAGAGCCCTAAGGCATTCTACCCATCTCTCCACACAGGTGGCCTGGAACTTTCAATCTCATACCTGGTGACTCAACATTCTGCCTTGACCCCACAAGGCCCACCACTGTGAGAAAGTGTGTGTGATATTTCAAAGGTATAGCTGCTCTCTTAGTGGCAGCAGCCCTGCCTAATGATATCTGCAATCCCACAGTTAGAAATTCTTCTCATTGATATTCCCCCTGACATAAAAACTTTTTTCTGTTTTTTTTTTTTTTTTTTGGTGGTATTGAGCATTGAACCCAGAGCACTCTACAGTAAACTATGTCCCCAGCCCCTTTTATTTTTATTTTCAGGCAGAGTCTTGCTAAGATTTGCTAGACTGGCCTGGAACTTTCAATCCTCCTGCTTCAGGCTTCTGAGGTATGTGTCACAACACCCAGCAATGTAAAAACATTTTAAGTCTTCTCTGTCACAGGGAATAAGATGGGATAAATTCAGGAAGGCCCTGTCCCAAGAGCAGGCTTCTGTGGGGCAGGAAAAGAAGGACACATATCTATGAAGTACCTGGAGGTGGGTGGTAAGGGAGCTGGGAAGGGACATGAGGCACAGAAAGAGTGGCCTGAGACTGTCTGCCTTAGTTGTGCTCAGAGCCAGATCTGAGTGCTCTTCTGATTTTGAGAGCAAAAAATAGAATAAATTTTAATGCTTCTCCTTAAATAAAAAATCAGCATTGGGCTGGGGATGTGGCTCAAGCGGTAGAGCGCTTGCCTGGCATGCGTGCGGCCCGGGTGTTCGATCCTCAGCACCACATACAAAGATGTTGTGTCTGCGGAAAACTAGAAAATAAATATTAAAAAATTCTCTCTCTAAAAAAAAAAAAAATCAGCATAGTGCCAAAAGAAGGTGCTTCAGGAGGTGACAGAGAGCATGAACTTTGTGATGAGAAGAACTCAGGTCCAAGGCTTGTTCTGTTACCCAACTCTTTGAAGCATTAGTTTCCCCCTCTGTTAGTATGCTTTGAACAAACAAAAACAAAACCTATTTCAATAGGCTGTCATTAGAATAAAGTGATAGAATGTATGGGAGGAACATAGCCCAATGCCTGCACATAGTAGCTCCACACCAAAGGCAGCCTTCCATTCCTTCTTTCTCTCCCTTCTTCCCTACTCTGTTTGGATGGTGAATCAGATGGGTCTTTGGCTGAAAGCAACAAAAACTGACTGGAACTAATCAAAAGAAGAGGGAGGAATGCATTGGGATTGCATTTGCTGGATAATCCCCAAACCAACCCAACCCAACAAATTATCCTCAAGAAGGAGAGTGACCAGGAGACCACAGGAATGAGAGACTGTGACACTGATGATTGGGAAGCCAGAGCCTCACTGCCATCAGGTTCTGGCCATGGGTTGGTTCCCATTCCAGGTGCACAGGGCTGGTGCCCGCTCTTCTGGAAGGCTTATCTTCCCCAGCTGTCCAGGTTCTCATTACCCTCTCAGGAACTGGTCTCTAAATACCCTCAGGGATAAGGAGGACCCTAAATAGTCCTGGGCTGATCACATATAAGACGCAAACCTTGGTTACCAGCCCAGGACTCTGACCACTGTTTGGTATAGTTTTAATTCAACAAAAGAGCATCACGGTGAAAGGCTGGGGAGGATTTTTTTTCCCTTTATATTATTTTAATCATTTTTTTCATCTGGAGGATTTTTTTTTTGCATTATTAAAGTCAAAATACAATCATTCCTTGATATCTGTGAGAAGTGGTTCCAGAATCCTTATATATATCAAAATTATTATATGAAATGACATAGTATTTGCATGTAGCCTATGTACACCCTTCTATACAGTTAAATAATCTCTATAGATTACTTGGAATACATAATTTAGTGTAAATGCTAATACAATGTTACACTGTTGGTTTTTTTTTTTTTTTTTGCTAAGAATGCATAAATGAATCTAATAGTGAGAAAACATTAATCAAGTCCAAATTGAGGTACATCCTTCAACTCTGAGTCTGTAATATTTTTCATACTTTTTTTATTGGTGCATTATAGTGGTACACAATGAAGGGGTTTGTTGTCACATATTTGTACATGTACACATATAACAATATAATATGGCAAATATCACTCCCCAGCATTCCCTCCTTCTACCCTGCCTCCCACCCCTGGTCCTTTTCTTCTACTGATCTCCCTTTGATTTTCGTAAGATTCCTGTCCCCCCCCCGCCCTTCTTTTCCTTTTTGCTCTCTAGCTTTCACATATGAGAGAAAACAAGAAACTTGCAGTCTGAGTTTGGCTTATTTTAATTAACATAATGATCTCCAGTTCCATTCATTTTTTTTGCAAGTGGCATAGTTTCATTTTTCTTTATAGCTAAATAAAACTCCATTTTGTATATATACCACATTTTCTTTATACATTCATCCGTTGATGGACACCCAGCCAGTTCCACAGTTGGACTATTGTGGATTGTGCTGCTATAAACCTGGGTATGCATGTATCAGTATTGTATGGTGACTTTAATTGTTTAGGATAAATACTGAGGAGTGGTATAGCTGGGTCATATGGTGGTTCCATGCCTACTCTTTTTAAAAAATATTTATTTTTTAATTATAGGTGGATACAATGTCTTTATTTTTACTTTATGTGGTGCTGAGGATGGAACCCATGCTAGGCAAGTGCTCTACCTCTGAGCCACAACCCCAGCCCCCATGCCTACTACCTCCATACTAATTTCCATAGCGGTTAGACTAATTTACAATCCCACCAATAGTGTTACACTATTTTGTTTAAGGAATAATGAAAAAAAAATTAAGTCTGTACATGTTCAGTACAGGTACAATTTCTTTATCCTAAATAAATAAAAAATAAATAAAAATATAAATAAATAAATATATATATATATATATATTTTTTTTTTAGAGGATTTTTTTTCTTTTGAGACAGGGCCTCGCTAAATTGCTGTCTGGCCTCAAATTTGCAATCCTCCTACCACAGCCTCCAGAGTCAATCTGATTATAGGAGTGTGCCGTCATGCCAGCCTGAAACAGTTTTGCTCTATTGCCTAGGCTGGCCTCAAACTCCTGGACTCAAGTGGTCTTCCTCTTTTGACCTCCAGGTGGTGTTCTTTATTTTTTCAACCCAGACACACACACACACACACACACACACACACACACACACATTTTCTACAAAAATAAGTCCATGGTGTAATGTTTTATCTTTTTCTTGTTTAATAATATATAAGTTTTCACATGTCAACAGATACCCTGTCCTGACATGACTTTATTTTATTTTTTGCACTGGGAATTGAATCCAGGGGCATTTTTGCCACTGAGCTTCATCCCTAATCATTTTTATTTGTTTATTTTGAGAAAGGGTCTCACCAAGTTGCTGAGGATCTAGCTAAATTGCTAAGGTTGGCCTAGAATTTGAGATCCTCCTATCTCAGCCTCTCAAGTCATGGGATTACAGGTGATCCATTCCATGAACCACCATGCTCAGTCCTGACATAATCTTTTTTTTTTAGTTGTAGATGGACACAAATATCTTTATTTTATTTATTTACTTTTATGTGGTGCCTAGGATCAAACCCAGTGTCTCACACATGCTAGGCAAGTGCTTTACCACTGAGCTACAACCCCAGCCTCTGACGTAATTTTTAATGCCTAGGAGGCATTTCATTGATTGAAATTTTCATAATGATAGTTACCATACTCTATTCAACATTTAGTGTGCTTCTGATTTTTCCCTATTATAAGTGGCAACATTGGATCCCCTTATTGGATTTCTTTCTTAGTTGCTTTGTAGGATTAATTCTTCAATAGAATTTCTGAATAAAAGCAAAGAAAGAATTTTTCAGTAGTCTGATCAATTGCTCTCAAAAGATTTATACCCCACTTAGGACTGTTTGTGTGTCATTTCTACACAACCATGCCTACTCTGGGCACTTAAAAATCTTTCATCTTAGCCAATATGAGAGTTTTAATATATATTCTTACTTTAATTTTAATTGTTGTAATTTCTAGTGAGGTTGGGTGTGTATTAAGATGTTTATTATTATTTGTAACTTCTTTTGTGAATCACCTACCCATACTTTGTCTATTATCCATTTGGATATTCATCTTTAATTTGTGTGGAAATTTTCTGAATAAAAACAATACTATTTCCTTGTCTGTTACATGTTTAACAAATCTATTTTCTTAATTTTTTGTTTCCTTTTAGTTTTGTTTATGACTCATCCCCCTCCATCCCCAGCATATATAGTGAGGTTTTATGTAGTCATAACTATAATCAGTGAGGTGGAAGGGCAATCCTGCCCACTTTACCTTGGTGCCTGACAAGCTTGCCTTGACTCTCTCATATTTTTTCTTATTACCAGTTGGGATCTCCCTGACTCCCCCAGATAGGGGATGCTCCTTGAGCTATAGGGCAAGGGCCAGTGTCTAGTCCTGCCTGTCCCTCCCTGGAGACTTGCAAGGTGAAGAACTCTCTCCTCACACTATTTCAGGTTACTGACCTCAGGCCCAAACCCCATTGGCAAAGATGATTCTGATGATGATGTCAATGTACTGTCAAGTTCAGTCTCAGATAACTCAATGGAAGCCCCACTCCAAAGCTTTAGCTTTGGTCTCAAGCTAGACACTCAGAACTCTGCCAGAGCCTCTCAATGTACTGAGACTGTTCTCCAGGCTTGCCCTGGAGCAGCTCTGACATGGGCAACTTCCCTCTGTAGGCTAGGCTGGAGGCCCTCTAAGAAATCATGGGAGGGAGGGAAGAAAGAAGGAAGGGAGGGAGAAACGAAGGAGCAAAGGAAGGAATGAAAGAAGGAAGGAAGAGCAAGTGTTGAATCTCAGAACACAATATTCCAGGCCAGGTTTGGTAGTGTATGCCTGTAATCCCAGTGACTTAGGATGCTGAGGAAGGAGGATCCAAAGTTCAAGACCAGCCTGGGCAACTGAGTGAGACCCTGAATCAAAAAATTAAAAAAAAAAAAAAAAAAAAAAAAAGGCAGGGTATGTTGCTCAGTGGTGGAGTGCTTGTCTAGCATGTGGAGGCCCTGGGTTCCAGCTCAATATCAGACACACACACACACACACACACACACACACACACACACACACCCCGCATTACCCATGCTCTGGTTTACTGAGCACTTTGAAGGAGATTGGAAGGGCCTCAGAAGCAAAACATTCTTTCTGAACTTCTCCTGTTCTTTTTTCTTTCATTTCTCCCCAGAGGTTACAAAAAGTAGAATTCCTCCCTACCCCCAACAAATCATAAAATATAAAAATGACACTCTCTGAAGACTCCCAAGCCTCTGATGTTCCTGCCCTATTCCAGGAGGAAGGAATGCTGCACAGAGAGGTCTGGAGGAATGTGAACAGACAGGCCTTGCTGGGTCCCCTCCTTAGTCCATTATCACTAGATCATTCTACATAGCTTCCATTCTTGATCAAACCAAAAGATAAAAATCATTATCTCTTGGTCTTTGTGTCTTCATTTATGATAGTTTCTATGTTGCATAAAACTTTAAATAAATAAGATCTTCATGCTTTTCTCTGACTTTTGTTATAGGAATCCCAGCTATGCATCTTGAGATGGGTGAGGTAAAGTATCACATCTTCTTACCCCTGCACATGCAAGCCAGCAAGTACAATGACTGAGTTCCTACTGCATGCTGGGTGTCTCTATCCATCAATCACAATGACCCTGTACTTACTACTTTCCC
Source organism: Callospermophilus lateralis (assembly GCF_048772815.1). Taxonomy (NCBI): domain Eukaryota; kingdom Metazoa; phylum Chordata; class Mammalia; order Rodentia; family Sciuridae; genus Callospermophilus; species Callospermophilus lateralis. The sequence goes on along the minus strand of NC_135307.1, from coordinate 107,854,061 downwards.
ATCTTGGGGATCAGGAAACTGAGTCTTAGAGGAGTAGGTTATTAGTCATTCCACTAACTCATGGAAGAACCTGGGTTTGAACCTACATTCTGTTTCTACCAGGTTGATACCTGCTCCCCATAAGGCCTTCAGGCTTTGACTCTCTCCTTAGTTTCTGGGAAAATGAACAGGGAAACTCATTCACGCTAGAGTTCAAATGACTGACATAGCTTTAAAATATTCTCTTTCCCATGGGGCTCCAAGATATGAGTTCAAACCTGACTTTACTTGTTGTAGGGGACAGACAAGGTAAGGCACCAAAGATAGCAGGAAACAAGTTTTATTTGTCTGCAGCCAAATTCAGAGGGTACAGCTTTCGCTGTAATCAATTAATTCCCTGAAGCCCGAGTTCAGGTAATTTATACCCAGCATGTAAGGGGAGGGGCTCAGAAGTTCAGAGTCTGCAGAAGTTCACAGAAAAGCAGCTTTTTTCTTTCACTGTTTTGGGTGAGTTAACCCTTCAAGGACAACACCTGAGAAGGGGAGAGCTTCTTCTTCCCCTTCTTTCCTCCCCCTGCCAGTTGTTACCATGGAGCCCAATTGGTAACTTCTCTTAGAAATGTAGACATCTTTGTGAAGTTCAGCTCAAGGCCAGAGGCCTTGTTAAAGGATATTTTTTTTAAAATTACATTTTGCATTTGCAAATACACTTCTACAAACTACTATACTGGGTACATGTTTGTGAAAAACAAGCAAAGAGATGTTCAGCACCTGACATGCTGATTTCTTCCAGGCCAGTAGCCAAGTAAAATAGATTAACAGGAAAATAGGAAGTTTACCTACATTGAACTTTTCTGTAGAGACTCTTTTACGTATAGTCCTAAAATCAATGATGGTGAAGATTTCTGGAGAAGCTTAGTTAAGATGTTCTGTGGAGGAGGGGGTGCCACTACATACTCTGTTTCACTTGCAACCTAGGATGGCCAGGGCCATAGAAAGTAGCTTAATTAGACTAATGCTTTTGGAAATTTCCCCAAAAGCCAAGACATTTCCCTTTAAGTCTCACTGGAAAGTTCCCAAGAGCCTACTTCCCTGTGCCCTTTCCCGGTTGGCTCCTGGCCAGTCTGGAGGACAAGGAAAAGATGTGAGAGCAATAGTGTCTAGGAGCCTGTCCTTCCATCCCCAACTTGTCAGTGGCCTCTGCAAAGGTCTTGAGATTCTTCTAAGGCAGGGGAGGGTGGATGGGAGTGGGGAATGGGGAGACACTTATTCTGATGAGTGTGACTTAAAGGAGCCAGGCCCTAGTGTTAATGTGGTACGAGAACAGAAGCAAGGTACATTTCCAAAAGCACTGTGGAGCTCCACAGGGGCCACTGCAATGGAATCATTTCTCTCTCATGGTCTCCAGGTTTGAGGAGAGAGTGAATTTTAATGCTGCTTCTAATGCTGAGTGCTTGGGAGGAATTGGCTTAATCTTGGGAATCTTGGCTTCCTCTTGGTAAAATGGGAACACTACTGTTGGGCCATGGTGAGAACTGAAAGAGGCAATAAACTGAGAGAGTCCAACAACTCAGGCTGTAGCTTCCTTCACTGGCAGTGTCTGCCCAGGGCAGTGCATTGAGAAAGTTAATAGCAAAGAGTATTGGGATGAGATCTGAGCTCTAGTCAGTGTAGATCAGTGGCATGGAACGTGGGAGTCTCAAGGAAGGGTGCTTCAGCTGCACAGTATGCATACTCACCAGGGCCTTCTGGGAGGCCTGCTGTTTTCACCCATCTCTGTGTTGCTTCTAACTGCCAGGAACCCGGAGGTGCTACTGCAGCTGGAGGCCGCTCTGGTGGAGGAGCATCCTGGCCTGCAAGTGGTGCAGATGCCCACCTGGACTTGGATGATGGCTTGCAACAGCTGCTCTCATCCCCACATGACCTCTCCAGACCCAAAGGACTTCAGCAATTGCTGTTTATAAATGATGTGGCCACTCTTGGGGATTTTCCAAAGGCTTCCTGAACCTGAATGACCAAGCTGTAGCAAACAGCTATTGGGCCACACTCTGCCTGACCTCCAGCCTCCTGAAGGCCTTCCAGGACTGTCCTGGCTTGAGTAGGACTGTGATTAACACCTATTCCACCTGTGCCCTGAAGCCTTTCAAGGGCAGGGTGTTGTACTGTGCAGGGAAGGCTGCTCCATACAATGATGTTCCAGGTCCTGGCTGCTGAGGAACCTAGTGTGAGGATGCTGAGCTATGACCCAGGTGTCCTGGACACAGACATGCAGTAGTTATCCCAGGAGATCTCTGTAGATCCAGGTTTATGAAAAAGGACATAGATCTGAAGACAATGTTGATGCTGGTGGACTGCCCGGAAACTGCTGAACTTGCCACAAGCAGACACATTGGAGTCTGGAGCCCATGTGTCCTTCTAGTAAATAGCTCATGTCCTTGACTGCTTGGGCCTTTTGGCTTCTATTTTGGGGCACATCAATGAGCCCTGTGGCTACCCAAACCCTTTGACAAAGGCCCTGCCAACCCTGTCCAATGCAGACTACTCATACCTACTGCCCTGCCCTCAAAGGCAACCAGTGGGAGTAGCTGGTGTCACCAGTTGACAGGATCTGTGTCATGCAACTTGGATGATAAGGAGGCCTGGAGAGAGGTTATGGATGTTGAAGTTCTCTATCCCCAGGGACAGAATTTTTAGAGATAGGAAAAGCAGCTGAAACACTGAAGAAAAAAGTTGGGTCTCTAGTCTGTGGGAAAAGAGGACTGATCTAATGTGAAGCCTGAGGGCCCGTGCAGATTCACAGGTGGCCTGGAGGGAAAGGAGGGCAGAGAGTTTCCAGCCCACACAGATGCTCCTTGCTCAGCTTAACGGGAGCTTCTGTTGAATTTCCTGTCCTTATCCTGATGCCTTCTTTCCTTTAGAATCCCTCTTCTCTCTAGGTTGGGAGTGTATGTACACAAAGAAGGCAGATACAAATAAAGCACAGCTCAGTCTTAAAAAAAAAAAGTGTTGGGATCTACCAGTTGTCTCCCCTGGATAAGAAGAGGGAGGTGGACACACAGCTAAACACCTCTGGCCTGGGGCATAGTAAGTGTTAAATAACTAGGAACTCCCTTCCCCCCACTTTTGGGAAGTCACCTTCCCCACTTGTCACTCCCTTTCCTGCATGAGCCTGGGTATCACCTGTCCTCTGATCCCAGACACAAACTCATCTGAGGTTTGCATTCCAAAGAAGCCTGGATTCCAATTGCAGAATCCTTTCTCCTTTATTTGTCTCAGGACACATGCCATAAGAGCATTAGGGTGACCAAGTGAGAATTTTCTTTAGATGGCAGAATATGTCTAAATGTACATTGAATCCTCCCGCCTCAGTCACTAGGTTTCAGTCACTTTGGAATTACAGAGTTAACCTGCATTTTTGTCATATGAGGTCAGGTATGGAATTTTCCACTTGTGGATCATGTCAGAGCTCAAAAAGTTTCAGATTTTAGGGTCGGGGGTTGTAGCTCAGTGGTAGAATGCTTGCCTAGGACATGTGAGAAACTGGGTTTGATCCCCAGCACCACATACAAATAAATAAAATAAACGTATTGTGTTCATCTACAACTAAAAAAATTATTTAAAAAGTTTCAGATTTTGGAGCGTTTTGGATTTCAGATTTTTAGATAAGAGATGTTCAATCTGTATATAAATGTATGTGTATGTACACATATATACATGCAGATCTTATTGCATTTTATAACTTGATGTGTTTTCCAGTGAACATGCATTATATTTTTTAATGAGAAAATAGTTATGAATCAATACATTTCCCTGGTTTAAAAGTTATATCAGTGTTTTTTTTTTTTTTTTCTTTAAAGTACTGAAATCTAGTGCTGTGGTAGTGCTCAGCAGTAGAGCACTTGTCTAGCTAGGCACTGGGTTCATTCCTCAGCACCACATATAAATAAATAAATAAATAAATAATTTTTAAAAAGTACTGAAATCTATATTGACAGAAGGATCACAATACAGATTAAACAGCTCAAATGTCCTCCAACCTCCCCTTAATCATTTAGATCCCATGAATTTTTTTTTTTTTTTTTTTTTTTTGATACTGAGGATTGAACACATGGGTGCTTAATCATTGAGTCACATCCCCAGGACTTTTTTTATATTTTATTTAGAGACAGGGTCTTGCTGAGTTGCTAAGTGCCTGCTAAGTTGTTGAGAATGTCTTTGAACTCACCATCCTCCTGCCTTAGCCTTCGGAACTGCTGGGGATTACAGGTGTCCAGCAGTTCCAGGAACTCTAAAGTAGCTTTGAGAACTCCCAAAGAATCCAACTTAGTTTCTCTCCTCTTAACACCCATTTAGTAAATACCTTGCAATTTGGCTCTGCACCAGGTGTCAGGAGTTGGGCTGGAGAAATCATGATGGCTATCCTCAAGGGGTTGGGCAAATGAAGTACAGAGACAAATGCCCTTCAGTGGATGGATGGTATTTAGAGATGCGAGAGGGAAAATGTAGAGTGAGGCCTCCCAGCTGGGCAGTAGACCCTCACAGGCTACAACTTGTGTCTCCCACTGTCCTCTCAAGTTTTGCTAAGGCTTGGGTTCCCCAGATCTGTTGTGGGGGCTCAAACCCCTGCAAGGGCAGCTCTCTAATGAGGACCCCTCTTCCCTGCTGACTCTAGGGAACACAGCTGTGAAGACCTAGGTCCCTGGGGTGGGGGTTCAGGGGACCAGTGCTAGGCTTCTATTAGCATATTCCCCTCATATCTCCTGAGGCCCGGCAGGAGTGCTGGCCCTAAAGAACCCACTCCTGCCTGTGGAGAGCAGCTCCTAGCCCCGGGGACGAGTGAACCCACTTCATCAGGTCTTAGTGAGAGGCAGCCTTGGCAACTGAATCCCATGGGAGGGAAGGTGTGCCTAACAGCTCCCTGTGGACTTAACCTGCAGGTGTCCTCACTGCCAAGGGTTAGTTAGGGTAGGGGACCAGCTGCTCCCTGGTGCCAATGAGATCAGAAAGCAGGGCTGAGGTGTGGAGTATGGAGACCTGGGCTCTAGTTCTGGCTCTACCTGGGCAAACATAGTAATATTTGTTCCCTACTGTGTGCCAAATACTCTGCAACATCTTTTTTTTTTTTTTTAAGTATTTTCTCTCTTTTACAGGTAAGGAAACTGAAGCCTAGAGAAGCTCCCTAAGTTGCCCAAGATCAACAACTGGAATCTCAGTCCAAGTCTCTGGCTTCAAATCGGGTGCTCCCCCTCCCCATGACCTCTGTCCCTTCATCTCCATCTCTTTCTCTTCCTGTAAAGGGGCTGGACTCACTGCAGGTACAGGCAGGAAGGGAGCCCTTCAATTGAACAAGTCTATCCATGCCCTGCACCCACCCAGGGGTTTACAGACATTGCCACCAGGGCAACAAGGCTGGCATTTCCCACTCTGGACTATTTGTTCTTTCTTACTCTTTCTCCTCTTCCCTCCTCCCCATCTTCTCCACACCCCTCCCACTTCCTCCTTTTTCTCTCTCTCCAGCTGAAACTGCAGAATCTTCTTCAGAAGGAAAATTCAAATAAAGGGAAGCTGTGCCTGGAACTGGTTTCTTTAAATTTTCAGGGATTCTGTAGGTTTGGTCTTTCCCACCAGAAGCTTTCCAAAGCCACTCTCTTCTCCCCATTGCTGCCCTCTGCCAGGATTCTGAGGCTGCACTGTCCCACAATTTTACACCCCTTTCCCACTCACATTTCACCATCCTCTCAATAGTCTTTGTTGCTGTGGTGGAAGAGAGGATTCAATGGGCACACAGTCCACTGCCCATTTGACAGATGAGGAAACTGAAGCCTCACAACTTCTTGGAGGCAGGTCATCCATCTGAGTTTGGCCCTTTGCTTAGGTGAATAACCATAGCTTGGATCTACTCATGCTATGTCCCATTGTCCAACTTTCTTTTGCTGAAGCTGACTAGATTGGGAAAATAGCCTAACTCCATGGGTTTCCCAGGTTACTGCCAGAAACTCCCAGGTTTGTTTTCTGCAGAAACTGAGGATATCCTCTGTTCCACTCCTTCTGACAAAAAT